>NC_138190.1:76425079-77088476 GCF_964194105.1 Spermophilus citellus
ACCTACATAGCAGAGGGTCCATAGGCATTTAGTTGAGGGAATGCCTGTGAGCTCTCTCCAACTCACCCCCATTGCAAACAACCTTATTTGAATATTACTTTGACTTTCCTTTGAAATGAAGGCTATTTTTTTCTTCTAAGCTGTCACTTAGTATACAAAAGTAATCATTTTTATATCCTGTGTTACTAAATCTGGACACAAAGCCATTTTTTTTTCTGCCTGCTTCCCAGCAGGAGACATAGAAGGGAACATTGACTTACCCAAGGTCACATGGAAAGGAGGAGCCCAGACTGAAGCCTAGAAACCTTAAAAGTAGCTCTATAGCAAACACCAAAGGAAAGGTGCTGCCTGTAAATTAAGAGCATGGGTCCTGGAGTTTGACTGGCAGTAAACAAATGTCAAAATGCATGATGCTTAGTAGACTTAGGGCCACGGAAAAGTAAGCAGTCTGTTATTTGATTGAATAATGTGATTTTAACAGCTGAAGAATTTCTTTACTTCTCAGGTTGTAAGAGCATGAATTCCAGGGTTCAAATCTTGATTCTGCTGCATATTAACCCTGTGACCTTCAGCACGTCACTTAAGCTCTGCAAGCTTTAGTTTCCTCATCTAGGAAATGACACTTATTATTCACATATATTTATTGAACAAGTACTGGCTAGGCACCATTTATATTTTGTTCTAGTTATTGTTTCCTCATTTGTGCAAGACAAATGCTTACTCTCTATGGCTCCCAAGATGAAGGACCAAATGGGTGGGAAATCACATTAATAAGAGAAAGAATATAAAATGCAGTACACAGAGATTGTGATGCAGTGTCAGGGACACCTTCCATGGGAGCATGTTCCAATGAGGTTTGAGCTATTGCTATAATGCAAGTTGAGGGAATTAAGCTGTGAGTGGGATTGGTAATCCTTGT
Source organism: Spermophilus citellus (assembly GCF_964194105.1). Classification (NCBI taxonomy): domain Eukaryota; kingdom Metazoa; phylum Chordata; class Mammalia; order Rodentia; family Sciuridae; genus Spermophilus; species Spermophilus citellus. Next base: position 76,425,999 of record NC_138190.1, read on the forward strand.
TAAGTGATTTAGGTGTCTAACATTACCTGTAGAGGGTGGCGCTACACTGTATTGTGGTTGACATTTGGAAGTCTATCGCATGCACACACCTATAATTTCCCAGACAAGAAAGTGTTTTCACAGTTCCATGTTACTTGAGACTATTACACCTTAACACTTATATGTAGTTAGGATATAGCTGATATTTAATAAGGGGAGTGCTAATTATATTCAGTAAGTCCCTTTAAAGGAATCATAGATAATTTGCAGATTTAAAACCTCTTTAAAAAGGTAACATTGTGGTAAGTAACATCTAAACATGTTGGAGTTTTGAGATTTTCATGCAAAATAAAATTAGACATTTAAAGCATCAGAAATGTCAATAAAGTGTCCAGTCCAGTCTCAATTTCCTGATCCTGAAACTAGAATGAATAATTCCTTCCCTACTTATTCACTAAGACTGTGGTATAAGTCAAATGTGACAATGAATGTCAGAGTGAATAAAAATATATATAAAGTGTTGTGCCAGGCACAGTGATGCACACCTGTAATCCCAGCAGCTCAGTGGGCAGAGGCTGGAGGATTGTAATTTCAAAGCCAGCCTCAGGAATTTAGTGAGGCCCTAAGAAATTTAGCAAGACCTTGTTTCAAAAAAAAAAAAAAAGTTGGGCATGTGGTTTAGTGATAAAGTATCCCTGGGTTCAATCCCTGGTACCCAAAATAAAGAGCACTGGGTTCAATAAATAAAATAAAATAAAGGCATTCTATCCATTTACAACTACAAAAATTTTTTTTTAAAAGACTGGGGATATAACATCATAAAGCTAATGAAGCATTGGAGTTGGTATTTGAATACATGTTTATTCCCTACTCAAGACTATAGCAAAGAAACCTTCTCAAAGTGCCTATCTTCACAGTCTCTATAGATCTGTTCTTTATGCATCAGCCAGAGTGATCTTTATTAAATGTAAATCTAAGAAAATCTCTTTAATGATTCTCCTTTGATTTTTGGATAAAGATCCTCAAGAAATCTTATATGGCTACATTTGGAGAGATGGAGAACCGGTAGATAAGTGAAATCAGAGAGGTTGGCAGACCTTGGAGGCCCTGGTCAGTTTGATTTCTTTCAGTGTCAAGAAAGCACTGGAGGGACTTAAGCTGGTCAGCATCCTGATCTAATTGGTTCTCTGGTTTCTGTGTGAAGAGTGGTGTGTTAGGGCCAAGAAAGCCAGGAGCTCAGTGAGGAGGCTGCTGTAGTATTCAGATGAGATAGGACGTTGGCTTAAACCAAGGTGGAATGGAAGTGGTCAGTCTGGTTATACAGTATTTAGAAGGTAAAACTAACAGACTTTTCCAACTTACTATCCAAATAGGGAGATGAGAAATCAAGGACTACTGCTAAGTTTTAGCCCCATCAACTAGGGGTATAGTGGCACTGCTAGTTAAAGAAATGGCGAAAATAGAGTAAGGGGAGGAAATCAATGAGATTTGACAAAGAAGCTTTGCAACAGAAGGAAAACATTTCCAAATGAGAATATCAGGGAAGACTTTCTACTGAAGACTTTCTACTTTTTATGCTCTGCTTGGGTTGGAAGAAGAGGTAGAATTATTCTAGTGTTATAAATTAATTTTAGTTATCTGTTCATAAATACACATTAAAATAAACATCTATAAATTTATATTGATATAATAATCAGCATTTGTGCAATACTTTCTGTGTGCTATTAGTAGTTTTAAGTGCAGAAAATCAATTATTTCATTTGCCTTAACACTAACTACTTTTATTCTAAGTGCTTTACATTTATGAACTCATATAATCCCTATGACAGTATTACAGTGTAGGGGCATTTTCTTCCCTCCTTTACAGATGGGGAAGCTGTATCCCAGAGGGCTGAGGCAGCTTGACCAGTGTTGCATAATTATGAAGAATCGAAGGCTGGGCTTTGAGCTCCAGGTTCCTATGATGAATTACTAATCCATTGGTGCTCACTCTTGGCTGCACATGAGAGAATCACCTGGAGGTTTTTTTTTTTTTTTTTTTTTTTTTTTTTGCAGGGGGAGGGGTGTACTGAGGATTGAACTCAGGGGAACTCAACCACTCAGCCACATCCCCAGCCCTATTTTGTGTTTTATTTAGAAACAGGGTCTCACTGAGTTGCTTAGCTCCTTGCTTGTGCTGACGCTGGATTTGAACTCGCTATCCTCCTGTCTCAGCCTCCTGAGCTGCTGGGATTACAGGCATGTGCCACAGTTCCCAGCTGTTTTTTTTTTTTTTTTTTTTTTTTTTTTGAACTCATATCTAGGCTCTATCCAGACCAATAAAATAAGAATTTCAGGTGGGGATCTGGCATCTGTCTTGGCAAAGCTTCCTGGGTAAGAACATCTTCCTTATGCAATAAAGACTCCACTGCTTATAACCATGCTTAACTACAACACTCTAGGAAACATGAGTTTAGGGCATTGGAGGCAGAGAGAAATGCTCAGGCAGAGGCATGAAGATATGAAGATGTTTATTAGTAGCTCAAAGAAATGTATGCATCCCCCTTTAGATTCACAGAGGCCCAGGAGTTCATACATCTGGTAGGGAGACAGTAGCTCATAGAAGGTCAGACAGTCCTCAGAGATGAGCTTGGATCACCTGGTTTCCGATTAACATGCTGTCTGATCTTTTCACCAAATTTAATTTGCTGGCAGATTATTAACTTCCAGTTGCTGAAGTGTGTTGGGGCCAAAGGGGGAAGGGAGCCTAGCAACCAATTGCATGGCTTAGCAACCAATTACCACACTTCAGTTACAGCAGATGTGGGAATCTGTTGGCAAAACTGCCACTGCTGGAGCTAGTAAGACAAGAAACAGACTAGTCAGTCAGACAGATGCAGATAGCAAGTAAAGAGAAGCCATCTAGCCACTAAACTCACTGGATGAATTTAGGAAAGTTACTTATTTTTGAACCTCAATTTCTGCAACTGTAAATGGGGCTAGTTTGCAATATGAAATGAAATGATCAAATGAAGTGTCTTCTTTTTCAGCAAGTATTTAATTTAATTGGTGGGGATGCAGATCAGTGATATAGTGCTTGCCTGGCATGCATAAGGCCATGGGTTCAATTCACAACACTGCAAGAAGAAAATAATTTTGTATTTATCATTTATAAATCACCTACTATGTATTTTAGTTTCTTGTTGATGCTGAACAACAAACTTGTTGACTTTAAACAACACATATTATTATTATCTTATAGTTGTGGAAGCAAAAGTTCAAAATCAGCCTCAATGGCTAAAATTAATGTTTCAGGAGGACTGCATTCCTTTCTAGAGTCTCCAGAAAAGTGTTGTTTCCTGTTTTTTTTTCCCCAGCTTCTAGAGATATTCCTTTATTGATGAATTCCTTCCACCTTCAAAGCCACCAATAGCTGTTAAATGTTTTCCACATTGCATTTCTCTGACATTAATTCTTCTCCCTCTCTTCCATATTTAGTACCTTTGTGTTTATACTGGGCCTAACTGGATAATTCATTATAGTCTTCCTAATTTAATGTCACTGATTAGCAACCTTAATTCCATCTCCTACCTTAATTTCCCTTTTGCAATGTACCCTAACATATTCACAGGTTCCAGGGAATAGGATATGGACATGTTTGGGGGGAATTTTATTAGTGTATTACTATTTCCATTTTACAGACAAGGAGGCTGAAGTGCACTGAGGTTAGTTATAGGGTTCTCTCCAGTATTTGTTTTTAGTACCCAAGGCCAACAACCTTTGTGCTTGGTTTATCTTGGGAAATCATATTTGACTGCTAATTACAGAAATAAGATGTTACAGTGGCTTAAGTAAGACAGGCATTTATTTTTGTATTATTTATGAAAGGTTTAGAGGTAGGTTGTTTCAGGGTTGGTAATGTGACACCATCTTTCTTAGCACATGGGTTTCATCCTTGTATTGTTCATTTTCTGTTATTAATAACAATACCACAGGCTGGGTAACTTTTTGTGTTTTTTGTTTCATATTTTTATTGGTGCATTATACTTTTACATAATGGTGGGATGCATTGTTACATAGACATACACACACACAATATAAAAATATAACTTGGTCAATATCATTCTCTAGTATTTCCCTTTCCCTCCCCTCCTCCCTCCTTCTGATCCCTTTCCTCTAATTAATCTATCTTTTGTTTTCATGAGCTTCCCCCCACCTTTTCCCTTTTCTTCTCTAGTTTCCACATATGAGAGAAAACATATGACTCTTGATTTTTTGAGTTTGGCTTATTTCACTTACCATGATGTTCTCAAGTAGGCTGATTAAGTTTTTATGAAAAGAGATTCATTTTAGCTTATGCTTCAGGCAAGGGGCCACATCTGGTGATGGCCTTTCTTGCAGAGTTTGAAGGTGGCACATACTATCCCATGACAAGAGACAAATAGTACCTATGCATCTCTATATATATCAATTTGGCCTCCCTCCTTCTTCTATAAAGCTACCAAACTCAATCATAGGGGTTCTACCCTAAGTACCTCATCTGATCCCCTTCACTTCCCAAAGGCCCAAAACTTTTCAGCACTTTATGAGGGTGATAAAATTTTAATATTTGGAGCCTTAAGGGAAAGTCAAACCATATTCACACTATATCAATCCTTGAGGTCACAAGAAGGCTCCTGGAGCACCAGTTGTCATATCCCCATCAAAAACAGTGGCAAGGACAAAAATGTTTCTTGCTTAGCTGACTATCACCTTATTAAGTAACTTTCCCGGAAGCCTCACCTACCAGCTTCCACTGGCCTCTTATTTGCTACTTATGGTAGTAGCAAAGGTGACTGAGCACATTTATACCCGGGGAAAAAAGGAAAATTGACCTTAGATAATTAGTAGTCTCTCTGCAACAACTGACAAGAGTAAGCAAACAAATTTTTACTGTGGTCCATGGTTCTGCTTCCTCAGTCCATGGTCCTCCTGGGAACCTTGGTAAGGGACCTTCCAGCCCTCATTTGGGAGAGTGCAGCAAGGTGTAGGGTGGGGAGCTCATACAGAAATTTGTATAGGTGCTTGTTTGGTAAGTTACATGAAAAACCTTATAAGATGGATGCATTTGAGAGTGGCTGGAAGCATGTCAAACTGGAAAGCCCATGCCCAGTCTAAAAGCCCATGCCCTATCCCTAGCTCTACTTGTTCTGGTCAGATCATCTGGTTTTTTGTCCCCATGGAATCTGGAAATGCGTATTTGTGTAATGTTCTGCTTTTTAAATGTCAGAACAAATTTATTTTGATATTATGTGGGACAAACTAATCATGGAATCTAGCCCCAGGACACTAATTTCCAATCACTAGTGTAATAGAAGAGGTAATACATTAAGAGGACCAGATTCTAGCTCCACATTTGCTGTGTCACCATGTTTAAGTATCTTCCTGTCTCTGTGTTTCAAATTTTTTATATTTAACTCCAGGGTGTTTGACTAGAGCATTTCTTTGGAATCTTCAAGTTCTATTGTTCTATATTTTTTCCTTACATGTAATAAGCAAAGGAAATAAGAGTTTCCCTAAAATTTTCTAGATGCTTATTTCAAATTTTGCCTTTTAGAAGATATACATATTATATATTTACTTGCTATTTTTTAAAATATTTCTGTAGCTTAGATGGATACAATACCTTCATTTTATTTATTTATCTTTATGTGGTGCTGAGGATCAAACCCACAGCTCACACATGATAGGCAAGTGCTCTACCGCTGAGCTACAACCCCAAGCCCTTACTTGCTATTTTTAGAATGCCATTAGGGAAACATATCTAGCCACTTGTTTACCATTTACCATCAAGATTTCCTTAGGTAGAACTTACCTGATTTATTTAATTTAGTTAGGAATTTTAAGGCCACTGAAAGTACTACTAACTGTTTTTTTGAGGTACTAGGGATCACTTTCACAGCCTCTCCCATGTTAGGCAAGTGCTCTACCACTATGCTACATTTCCAACTATTTATTTATTTAAATTTTATTTAAATTTGAGACAGAGTCTTACTACATTGCCTTTGCTAGTCTTGAGCTTATGATCCTCTTGCCTCAACCTCCTGAGTAGCTGGGATTACAGGCTTGTGCCAACATGAGCAGCTTAACTTATTTTTTAATATATGAATGTTCAACAAATAATGGTTGGCATTGCTGTATAGACTGAGTATTTCTGGTAACTTTATACCGAAGGTTGAAGAAGAGATAGGAGTTTGGCATGAGTCAAATCTAAATGGGATTCCTCTGGGAGAGAATACAGGAAGTAGAAAACAGATGGCCAAAGAAATATAATTTGGGGAGGGGGTGCTGGGAATGGAACCCAGGGACTCACACATGCTAGGAAAGCACTATAGCATTGATCTACATCCCCAGCCCAGGAGTATAATATGAATCATAGAAAACTGCTGTGCTTTTTTTAGCACTACAAGGTACTTTATATAAATTATACAATTTGATCTACACAATACAATTAGAAGCATTATGTTTCCCATTTTATAGTGCTGAATATGGACTGGTAAATTTTTAGTGAAGGGCCACACAGTAAATATTTGAGGGTTTGTGGGACACTTTAGGTCTGTGTTGCATATTTTTTTTCCTTTTGTAACAGGCCAATAGAAATGTACAAAAAACAGGATGCAGGCAGAATTTGGCCAACACCATATTTGCTAGTGCATGATATAGAGGTTAGAAGTATGGACAATGGGTGACAGCAGGGTTAGAATCCTGGATCACCACTTAGTAAGTATGTGCAATTGAACAAGGTACTTAGTCTCTCCCTGCCTCAGTTTCTTCATCTGTAAAAAATATTATAATTATAGAATTTATTTCATAGTAATAAGGATTCACTGTTTTTATTATAAGTGTTCAAAACAGTGACTCACTGTTTTAAAATAAGAAAATCTAAACACTGATATTAGAATGGGGAGGTCTACTTGTGGAGGGAGACTACTCAATAATGCTTCTGGCTATACTTTATGGTAGCCATTACCTCTACATCTATGACCAGTGGGCCAGGCTCTCCAATGTATCTCTCAGTTTCAACTTCTTTTCTCTCTGTATTTAAAATCTGAGATGACACAGCAAACCCAGAAGAATTGCTGGCCAATCCAGCCCAGATCCGTATGCCTCTCAAGCCCAAACCTTGATGTCACATTGCCTCTGTATAGGCCACTGAAGGGATTATTAAATTTGGGAGCAAACCTTTCCTCTCTTTGCTGAGAACATAAACCACCATTTTATCAATTGCCATGGGGCTGACCTCCTCAACTGTTAAAGAATTCCTCTGAGCTGTACTTGACAAAACTGACAGTTCTGTTCTTGAAATTCTTTCTTCCATGGCTTCCAGGATACCATATTCTAGTAGTTTTATTCCAATCACATCATTCCTTCTCAGAGTTTTCTATTTTCTACTCTTCTCTCCAGCTGCTTGCTACTTGTTGGAGGATCTCAGGGTTCAGTCACTGGGCTGCTTCTCTTTTCCATTTGTATTCCTTCTTTGGTAACCACATCTTGCCTAATGGCTTTTAATAACATTTATACATTAATGATTCTCAAATTTATATCTCTAGGATAACCTTCTTTTTGACACATATGTCTGACTATTTAACATTTCCAGATGGATATCTAACAGGCATTTCAAAATTACTATGTCCAAACTGAACTTCCATTATAAAAACCAAGATCTGCTTCTCTAGCACTTTTCCATTGGTCGGAAAAAGCAACTTCCAGATGCTTCCTTCGAGATTATCAGACCAAAATCCTAATGACTCATTTTCTTTCACATACCACATTGAAATCCCTCAGGAAGTCTTGTTGGTTCTGCCTTCAAAACATTTAGTATCAGTTACTTCTCATCACTTCCCCTGACAAACTTCTATATCATTTAACTAGGAATACTACATTATCCTATCCCATCCTTATTGCTCTGTTAAGGGAGAACCTTAATCTCCTACAGTCAATTACCTACATAGATGCCAGACTGAGTATATGAAAGTTAAGTCAAAGCATGACACATGCCATTCTTCTGATCAATATCCTTCAATTGACTCTCATCTCACTAAGAATAAAGGCCTAATTCTCACAATTATCTCTAACACCCTACATGATCAGACCCCTATTAACTCTGTGACTTTATCTCCTACTCTGGTGTCCAGGGCTCACTCTACTGTACTCCTACCAGTCTCTCCACTCTTCTTTAGAGCCACAACTTTTCAGCCCTAAGCCTTTCTGGTTATTACTTTAACATACCATACAATTTGTATTAGTTCTGTCAAGGTCCTTCACTCTCCTTAGGGGTCTTCTGAAATCCCCTCAACCCTATCTTTACTATTATGGTTTCAATGTAAGGTGTCCCCCCAAATGCAAGAAGGTTTAGAGAAGAAATTATTGGGTTGTGAGAATCTTAACCCAATCAGTGAATTGATCCACTGATAATGATTAATTGAGTGGTAAGTGAAGTGTTAGGGTGTGGCTGTAGGAGGTGGGCATTGGGGCCATGGCTTTGGGGTATATATTTGTATCTGGCAAGTGGAGTTTCTCTCTCTCTCTCTTTCTCTCTCTCTCTCTCTCTCTCTCTCTCTCTCTCCTTCCTGATCATCATGTGAGCTGCTTCCCTCTGCCATACTCTTCTGTCATGATGTTCAATCTCACTGTGAACCCCAAGGAATGGAGCTGGCCTTCTATGGACTAAGACCTCTGAAACCATTAGCCCTCAAATAAACATTTCCACCTCTACAGTTCTGCTTGGGTCTTCTAGTCACAATAGCAAAAAGAGCTGGCTGAAACACTTACCCTCACCCCACAATTAATCACTAACATCAGAGCTTACATGTGCCAGGGATTGTGCTAAGGACTTTACATGTATATACTTGTTTACTTGTCACAGCAACTTTTTGATATAGGTACTATTAATATTCCTATTTTTCAGATAAGGAAATTGAGTCCAAGAGAGGGAAAATAACCAGTTCAAGTACCTGTCTTACTGTTAGAGTAGTATATTTCAAACTGTTCACACTAGTGTGTGTGTGTGTATTTTATATATATATATATATATATATATATATATATATATATATATATATATATATATCTTTATTAACATCTTGTTAGGAATATATATACTTATAGTTATAAATTATTCTAAATTATTTATATATGTATATATAAACTAACATGCTAATTTTAAATAAACTTTTCATGAAATAATACCCTATTATTTGCTTTTTATTCTGATATTTTCTGTTAAAAATAAAGAAAATCTGGTTAGGACACATCTAATTGACTTTACCACTCACATGAGTCTACTTCAGTATTTACCATTCACTACAAGTTTGTAAATATCCTTTTGAAAACCATTGTCCACCTCCTTTCAAGGATTTTTGTATTTTTCAGAGACCCACAGAATGTCTTCATACCCAAAAGCTATTGTTTAATTGTGGAGTATCAGGCATCAGAAGAGAGATGGAAGAATTTCTAGCAAGATTCAGAGTGGTGAAAGTTGGAACCTGCTTGGATCACTCTGCCCCTCTTAGAACACAGACTGAGAAATGGTGGGGAGGAGTTCTGAGAGGATATTTTTACAAAGGGCACATGAATTGGAAAATGTGGCTATGTCAATGGACTAAAGAGTAGTTAGAAGAGTATATAGGGTCAGGCTGTGGATTCTTGTTAATATCTTGTTAGGACTTTGAACTTCATCTTCTAAGCAAAGGGAAGTCATTGAAAGTGTTTAATCAGGGGAGCATCTGGATCAAGCAGTTCTTTAGGTATATAACTATGGAAGCAGTGAGAGAATGAATTTGAGGGCAGAAAATTAAAGGTGGGAAGACACATAGGTGGCTGCTATGATGGTCCAGGAGAGACATAAATGAGAGCCTGACCTAGGACAGGGGTTACAAATATAGAGAGGAAGAGATACACAGAAGAAATGGTATAGGATTATAATCAACAGGATTTGGTAGCTAATTATATATATATTCCCTCCACCTTCCCAGTTTATCCCTCATCCCAGATGCTTTCCTCTGCCAAATTATTCCTCACCCCAGGGTTCCCACAGCAGCCTGATGAACTCTGTGAATCCAACATACCAGGAAGAGGAAGAATGGGTGTGGGTGGTATCTCCTGCTGTGTGACGTAAGAAAGAGGAGACAGATCATCACAGAAGGCCAGATGGAGCCAGGTCATCCTGTTGCCATAGCATTCAGAAGATCACAGAATTTTAGAGCAGAAAGACCTTAGGATCCTGCTGTGAGGACTTCCTACTCTGGGGAGGGGCCGGATGAGGATGGAGGATTCTAGCAAGAAATGAGCCTTTAGGGAAACCTCAGTCTTGATCTCTGAAGCTTGCCCCTTCCCCCACCCTTCTCCTTTCTGTTTTCCCCCTTCCTCTCTCCCTTTTTCTTCCCCTCTTCTCCTTCCTCCTCATTCATTACTATGTCCTCATCCTTCTTCTTTTTCTCCTTTTTCTCTCCTTCTCTTTTCCTCTTCTTCTTTTCCTTTCCTATTCATCCTCTTTTTCATCTTCCTTTTTTAAAAATTTTTTGCTCCTTTCCCTCCATCTTTTCTCTGTTCTCTTCCTGACTCTCAGAACTTTCAGCAACAAAGTAAGATTCTCTGGAGGGCTGGAGGTGTGGCTCAGTGGTAGAGTACTTGCCTAGCACATGTGAGGCCCTGGGTTTGATCACATAAAGATAAATAAATAAAATAAAGGTATTGTGTCCATCTACAACTAAAAAGAAAAAAAAAGATTTATTGGGAGCTCAGGAATCAGAACACAGCAACATGCCATCCCAGGTCAAAGATTGCAGCAGGTTCCCTGGAAGAAGCCCCAATTCCTACTAAACAAATACCATGATTATTTTTTTGTAACTCAGTTTTCATTGTTTTAGTTGTAGGTGGACACAATACCTTTATTTTATTTATTTATTTATATGTGGTGCTGAGAATCAAACATAGGGCCTCACACATGCTAGGTGAGTGCTGTACTGCTGAGCCACAACCCCAGCTCCCATGATTATTTTTATAGTGTTTTTTAGTTCAACTACTTGTCTTCTCACCAACTCCTTGGAGAATATCTTAGCAAGCCCACAGAACAGAAAATTTAGGATTTCCCCTATCATTCAGTGAAGGTCAGTGAAAACTGGGACCAGAAATGAGGGCTCTTATGTTTTCAGTTCTTCACTTCTTGTTTACTGGCTTCCTCACTTCTATAAGTATGGTCCATGAATCATCAACATCCTTTGAAGAATACAGAACCTCAGGCCTCACTCTGATCTTACTGAATCCAAATCTTCATTTTAATAAGAACATTATTAAAAACATTTAATAAGAACATTACATTTTAAAAAGCACTGTCTACATAGATCACATTTCTCATGTATGGTCACTGCCATTTCTAGAGCAACACATTCTGGGTTAAGTCTCCTAGAACTGTGAAAGAGTAAAGAAACTGATGGTAAGAGAGCCCTGGATGGCAGGGGTCACCATTCAGATGCCTCTGGAAGCTAAGCAGGAGTCAGTAGTCAGGGAGTTCTGGCTCTAAAGGAGGCAGCTGCCATCAACTCCATTTGATTGTCACAAAGTAGGAATACCAGCCTAGGGCTGCCAGACTTCTCAATGTTTGAACAGAAGCTGGAAATCCAGACTTTTATGAAATATCTTGATTTTAAAAACATATTGTTTAACATCCAGCAAACTTTTAAAACACTTTGGTGGGCAAATTAAACAGGGCTCTTGTCAAGACTTTCTGTTTATACCTTCTGATGTAGTCTAGGTTTATTTGTTTTTAGTAGCAGGGATTCTTTGTTCAATCAAAATCTTACCTGGAAGCTTAATGTATAAAGCAGATGAAAGGAGAACCATTCTGGTTGAAGTGGGTTTCAGAGCTCCTCCTACTCTGTCACCTAAATGTCCCCCAGGACAAAAAATAGCTCTGAAAGACCCTCCCGACATTGTACAAAAGCAGAAGTCAAAAAAAGCATTGAGAGACTCTTAACTCCATTATTTGACAGATGAAGAGACAAAATGGTTTATCCAAGGTTACACTGCAGTTACTGGACTTCTATTCCCAGACTCTTCTCAAATTACCTTACTGACTTCTTTTTATGGTTCTCTCTCTGTGTGTGTATGTGTGTATGTGTGTTTTGCTGGGGATTGGGCTTTGGGCCTGCAAGGCAAGCACTCAACTAACTGAGCTATATCCCAGCCCAACTTTGCATGCTCTAGCACAGCCTTTCATCAATGGAGGATCCATTCTGCAGCACCTCTGGCAGGTACTTTTCCAGACTCTGCTTTGATACCTTCAGTGATGCGACTTTAAAAGGGTGGACATTAACATATGAGCTTCACTTGCCAGGGAATGTTTGTGGGTTTTGTAGGTCCCGAATCCACTCAAATGATTTAACCAAATGCTGTTTGAATGTGCGGGCAGGTAAGTCTGCTCATCTAGTTGATACTATTCAGTTATTTCAGCAGGTCCTGCCTTTGTCTTAAAAATGAATAGAGGGCTTAAGAACAAATTCTTTAGTAGACAGGAAGCTAGGGCTGAAGGCATGACATGGAATAAAGAGAAGAAGGAGGTAAGAAGGAAAGGGGTGGGTGCCAGGAAGAGGTTTAACTTAAAGTCACATCATTTATACAAATTTGAGAGTAAAGAGTCCATGGAGAACGTAGAGTAGGAAAGTAACTAATGAGTTCCTATCCTGGTGGAAAGAACAGGTGTTTCATCTGGTAGGTCCCTGTGAGACTGTTGAGCTGAGTCTCACTACATTCTAGGGTGGTGCTTTCTGAAGCACCCTGATTAGAAGCATTTTATCCTGTGTTCAGGCTCTGCCTTCTGTGGCCTGAAGAGAGAATAGTGTGACTACTTCCTTCCTGCACTTCCTCTGCTGCTTTAGGCCCACTTTACAGGCTCCATTCAAGTGCTTCCACAGCACAATGGGTTTTTACTCTTGCTGGGTCTGCATGATCAGGGAGCTGCTTGAGAAACTTGGGGAGAAGAAGTTAGCATGCAAAGTCAAATTGCTGCTTGGGAAACTTAGGGATGAAGAATTGTGTTCTCAGGGATGGGAGCTCACATGCCAGGTAAACCTTCTTCCCCAAATCAGGAACACTGGCTGTCTTCAGGATCTCTGCCCATTTATATGACAAATATGGCAAAATATATTTCTTATTTAATTTTGGACAAAGAAAGTTATCTTAAACATCCAGCAAAGTGAAAGTACTTTGATGTAGAGCTGAGCTTCCAACACTTGGATGTGCATGTGAATTATTAGGGCTCTTTTGAAAATGTTGATGCTGAGTCAACAGGTAGTCTACATTTCTACTAAACTCCCAGTTAATGGGGGATGCTGGTCTGAGGTCTACAATCTGAGTAGTTGCAAGAGGCTAGATGACCTTGAGAATCCATCCAGCTGAATTTTTCTTTTCTGATTTTTTTTAATGGTACTGGGGATTGAACCCAGGGGCATATAACAACTAAGGCTGCACATCCCCAGCCTTTTTAATATTTTATTTTTAGATAGGGTTTTGATGAGTTGTTTAGGGCCTTGATAAGTTGCTGAGGCTGGCTTTGAACTCAGGATCCTCCTGCCTCAGCCTCCCAAACCACTAGGATTACAGGTATGCACCACTGCTCCTGGCTGGATTTTCTTCTCACAGCCTATTTTATATGTGTACCTATTTTCCAATTGCACTAACTTATTGGTTTAAATTATTTTCTTTGTTAGATTTATTATTATTATTATTTCTGATTTCTATCCCTTCTATCATCACAACATAACACTTGACTCCTTGCACATGCCATTTGCCTCTGCCACCTATTATCCCTTATTTTTGCTTTAATCTCCTGAATTTCGGGTCCTGCCTGATTCTTTGATACCATCTCCCACATTAACTTATAGATCATTGTGTTCTGCCACATTGGCCTTATTCTGTCTTCTGCACATGTCAGTCTCATTTCCATCTCTGGGCTTTTTCCTTTGTTGTTCCTTCTTGTTTAGAATGCTCTTTCCCCATATGTCTAAATGACTGGGTTCTTCTCCTTATTTCAGTGTCAACTCAGATGTTACCTCCTCAGAGAAGCCTTTCTTGACCACCTAAGTAAAGCAATATCTCCCTCCCTGGCCACTTTCTATTACATTATACTGTTTATCATTTTCATAATAATTAATCAGTACCTAATATTACCTAATTTTGGGGTTTTGGGTTCAAGGTATAAACCCTCCATTAGAATATAAACTCCTCAAGCTTAGAGATTTAGTCTGTTTTGTTCCCTGCTGTTTCCCCAGCACCTCCAGCAAACTTGGAACAAAGTAGGTTCTTGATGCATAATTCTTGGTTGAGAGACTGTCTTCCTGGTCATTCTTCCACATTCATTGAACACTATCACTTTTCTTCACATCTTCTTCTGTCTGCCTATTATCAGCATTCCTTGAGGATGGCCTCACTTTCAACAACTCGATCAGAAAACTTCTGCTGGTAGTACCCCATATCTTGTCATAACTAGTAAGCAACAGATCTCCCCCAGAATTTCAACTCTCCCCCCTTTGACCACTGTATCTTGTTCTTCCAGCTCACTTTGGCACCTCACAAAAATTCTTCTACAGCATCGAGATCTCCAATTCATTGGCTCTATCATTCCATTAACTTTAACCCATACTCGGCACTCCTCCTTGTGTCCTCTTTTCTCTTCTGTCTAGCTTGAATTCCCTGGTCCACTATTTTGGTTACACCCTGAAGCAAATGCTTCCAACTCCATTGTCCAATTTATCCATTTTATTTGCTTTGCAAATCTCCCTCAGATTCCATTCAACCACTTGTCTTCTCCATATCTGTGTCTGATTAGCAAAATGGACTGGAGAAAAGTCCTACAGCTGTGCTGACTTATTTTGCTCTACCACAAGGCCTCAATTAGGTACTCAATACTCCCCACAAACTCTACTAATTCTTCTTTTTGTGTCTGCTTTTCCACTACAAGACAGTGGCTCTCAAACTCGGTTGCACGCTAGAATAATCTAGAGAGCTTTAAAAAACCCTGATGCCAGTGGTTCAAGTTGAAAACCTAAAGCTATCTATAATTCCTTCTTCCTTCATCTTACATTCCACACCCAATCTATCACCAAGTTCTGCTGTTTCTATCATGTAATAGTATTTCAACTATTTTTAACCTCTGTGCATCATTTTTACTGTTCTTCTAGTCCAATTCACTATTATCATTCCCCTGGATCACTTCAACAGCTTCTACCACCACCACCCCCTTTAGTCTGCTTACCACATAGCAGCATGAATGTTTTTTTTTTTGAAATGTAATCAAGTAAACTACTTTGCTTAAACCCCCTTAATTTCCCCTCCTCTATTCCAGAAACTCTTAATATATATATGTTATTTTTTTCTGTGCTCTTAAAGGCTTTACACATCCTAGATTCTGATAAATTTGTCTCCTATCACTCTTCCCCTTTATCTCTAGGTTTTAGCCTCATTGTGTTTCCACTTCCTGGCACTACAAGTCTGTTTAATATTTTAGACCTAATTTACTTTCTACGTTTTTTTTTTTTTTGGTATATTTGTTTGTTTTTATGTGTGTGTGCCTAGAATACTGTCCCCTTACATTTTACATGGCTGGCTCACTTTAAATCTTTAGGCCTCAACTTATATTCCATTTCCTTGTAGAAGTCTTCCCTTTAAACTCTCTCTCCCCTCCCTCAGAGTTACTCTCTACCTCTTCACTTTCTTTCATAGCACTTATTACCATCTGGATTACTGTATTTATTTACCTTATCTACTTGTCTATTGGATAGAAATGAAGGCATGGACTATGTTCATCATGTTCACTGCTATAGCATCCATGCTCAACAGAGTGCCTGGCACATAGTAGAAACATATTTTTTTGAATTTATAACAAGTAAAAATGAGTAGTAATATATGTAGCAAATATTGTTTCATCAATACAACATGGGTTATAATAAAGATTTTATCTTTGCATTATTGTATTTGTGTACTTTAAATTTTCACTATGGCACTCCATTCACTGCCTAGAATTAAGGGTTCAAATTTTTTTCTTTTATCCCAACTGAGCCACTAACTTACATTATTCCTTCCTTTCCATGGGACTGTATTTTCTCATCAGCAAAATGAGAATGTTGGAGAAGATATTCTTTAAGACCTTTGCCAACTCTGATAGCTATTGGATTGGTGTTTGCTTAAAACTCTTAGGTACATAATTTTGGACCTGAGACATAGAGAAGCTAGGTACTTGCCTGATGATACCCACCAATAGTTAATTTGCCCTTGACTCAGCTCTGGACAAAGCCACAGCCACAACAGGTAGCGATCAGCTTGAGCTGGTACCTCTGTCCCTAAAAGCCTGACTTTGGGGTCTCCAAATCACTATGGACTCAAAGAAAATGCACCAGAAGAGGACATACCTTAGATTATCTTCCTCCTCATTGCTGCTCATGGCCATAAAAGAGGAGATTATTTGGCTTTTCCCCACTGAGATCAGGTACCAGGTTATGTACCAAATAAGCTTCTAGGAGATTATGACCTCAAGAGAGGTCTGGAACACAGAGATTGTTGAAACTCTAGATTTTCATTATCCTGTTCTGAGTGCTTACTGGTTGCCAGATCCTATGCTAAGTTCTTACCTTGGATGAATTCTTCAAATATTCATAACAATCTTATTAGCCCTATTCACAGATGAAGAAACTGTCCAGGCAAAGGACACTGAATTGAGATCTCCAATTCATTTGCTAAGTATGTGGCAATGCAAATAATTGATTGAATTCAAACAGTTCTGGATCTAAAGCCTATAATCTTACCTACTATGTTATATCCCCTCTAACTATTCACGTGGTTCTAGGCAAATAGGTATTCTAGACATACTGGATTCAATGGTGTCTAATTATGCCTCTGGGAATAACATCCATTCTTCTGCATGAGTCTCTAATCCTTTTATTTTCAGATCCATTCCCCACTCTTGTATTCAAAACTACATGTCTTAGGCTCCCCTGATTTCTCACCTCTTTTGTCTGCACAAGAAGACACATCTATAGGAGTTTGGTGGGCAGGATAAAGAAAGAAGCCAGGGTATTTTCCCCACTATATGCTTCAGAGGGATATTTTCTGGTGGTAACTGTATTTCTCCATGTCTTCAGCTTTTGTTGAACAACTCCAATGTTCATGATACCTGCTTCTAACAGACTGTCACACCATGCTTTTAGCTTCTGCATGGCAGCACCTGTTTCTGGGTTCAAATAACATTACCATCTCCCAATATACATCTGCCCTATGAATGGTAGCAGCATTCTGTGTTTACCAAATGCTGGGCTACCTTACCACTCCTGTTTGCCTTTTTATCAATGCACATGTGATGTATTCACTGTATTAAATTCTCTGGTTTAAAAACCCTAAGGTAATCTCATGTAATCCCAATGACCCTGGAGGCTGAGGCAGGAAAAGATTGAAATCTGAGACCAGTTCCAGCAATTTAACAAATCCCTTAACAACTTAGCAAGACTGTCTCAGTATAAAAAATAAAAAGTTTTGGGAATGTAGATCAGTGATAAAGGATCCCTGGGTACAATCCCTAGTACCAAAATAAATAATTATTATTTTTTTTTAAATTAAAGAAACATAGGGTAGTTTCTGTTTCCCTGATGTAAACCAATACTTTTCCATAATCCCATGGCTACTCATATCATATAAACTGCTTATATCTTTCAGAGCACAATCTCACATTTCTTTTATTTGTGTACTGGTTTATTACCCATATCTCATCTACTCCAAATAGATTGTAAACTCTATGAGGAACTTTGTCTTGTATCCTGAGCATCTACCACAAAGTTTGGCATATAAGGACCCAATAATATTGTTGAATGAATTGATCCATCAAAAAGTTCAAGTTTTTATTGGATATATCCTGTGTGCCAGATACTGTTGTAGAAGATACTAAGGTGAATAAGTTAGTACTTTCAAAAACAAGAAATAAAAAGTTATAATTTCATTTAAGTAACAAATAATAGAAGAAAATGTACATACAAATAGAAGAAAAACATACATATACCAGAATATTCATTTACTAAGGCTGCCATATCCAAGTACCAAAGATAGGTGGCTTTAACAGAAATTTATTTTCTCACAGTTGTGGAGGCTAGAAGTCTGAGATCAGGGTCTTGTCAGGGTTGGTTTCTTCTGAGACTTCTCTCCTGAGCTTGTAGATAACTATCTTTTCCCCAAATCTTCACTGTATACCTGGCTTGTGTCATACTGGATAAGGGTGTACCCTCATAGTCTCATTTTAACCTAATAACTATGTTAAAGATCCTATTTCCAAATATGAATCACATTCTGAGGCACTAGGGATTAGGACATCAATTTATGAATGGGGTGGGCACTATTCAGCCTGTAATAACCAGGAAATAAAATAGATCTTTTTCAATTGAGAGAATTAAATGGAAGTGCAATAGGAATTAGATTAAAAAAATGTCAAAACCAAGGCCTGTAAATGTTCCTGGCAATCTTTCTAAAGGTGGTAGATCTTAAAGAGTCATGATAGTTTGAATGGGCTGGTTGGCTTGAGAATGTGCATTGAAGATATTTAGCATTAATGAAGGCCCAGAGGTGGGAAAGTGAGAAGAAATTGTAGAATCACAGATGTCTGGACCAGCAGACTTGGGAGGATGTTAAAAGGTCACCTAGGCCACATTTCCATTTTATTCAAGAATCCCTTGCCTAAGACCCATTCAGCTTCTGCTTGTGCACCTCCCCTGACTGGGAGCTCCTCAAGGCTTCAATCTTTGGCCAGGTCTGTCTTGCCAAAACAATGGCTTGGATGAATTTTGGTTTCCTAAGAAGCAGAGGACAATGAGACTGTGTACCATGCCAGTGATGTCTTCATGCCAGTCACCTCCCTGAACTGCTGAAATCATACTTTAATTCCCTCTTGATGTGGTTGCAACCTCTGGTATTTTTTTTTAATTCCATTCTTGACAGATTGCCCTGCAAGCCAGGAGCCTTGGATTCTTGTCTCATTTTCTGTACTACTTCTGGCAGGTGTCTTTCAACCTCTGAGTTTCCTTGTTCATGTCTATAATGGGGGTAATTAATACTCTTTGTTGTGTACAACTCACAGAGTTATTGTGAGGATTATGTGAAATAATAATGGGTGTGAATGTGACTGACAACATCAACTTTCAACAATTGCAAAGGTGCCAGCCTGGGTTGCATTGCCCAGAGTTGAGGGCATTATGAAGAGGTGGGCGGTTTCTCCGTTTGCCTGTTTTGCTGATGTACATTTGACTCATTCTCAGCAAAATAAGCAAATGGAAAATTCATCCATCATCAAACTACCTTCCATGTTCCTGAGGGTATGAAGGAGAAGTCTAAAGTGGTGTGTGAGTGGGTGGGAGGAGGGAGGACAAGAACCAAATAAAGTATGGAAAGCTTCAGAGAGTAACATTAAGGCTTTATCTTTTTGTATGTGACCTTAAAGCGATCCTTTCAATCCTTCAACCTTCATTTATTTATCTGTAAAATGGAGATACTAATGCCTACTTCCACAGGATTGTTCTGACAAGTAAAAGTAATGAAATTAAAGTCCCAGAGAGTACACACCAAGAGAGAATACCTCAGGGGAGTATGCAGAGGGAAAGCTTGGGGGAGGGAGGCGTGAGAGTACTGGCATGGCTTCTTTGGGGCCGGATCTTATTAGGAGATTGGCTCAACACCTTTTGCAACTTTCAAGAGGACTTTCCGCTGACTCAACACTATTGGGAAGCCCCAAAAAAACAGCATCTAACTCCAGCGCAACGGGAGGCAGGCAGAGGTGGCAGCTGCCTTCTCCCTGGCGGAGGTTATTCATCCCCAATCTCGCCTGTACCCTATCCCCCCCCCATTCTAAGGCCTTTTGTGGGGACAAAGGCAGCCTATTGGGATCCCCCTTGGCGTGCTTCTTACTGCCAAGCCCCTGGGGAGCAGCGGGGCTGAGAGGCAGAGCCTGCTGCCTGGCATGAAACAACCTGACTGAAGGCGAGGTCCCAGGCGGAGGGGATTGGGCTGTAAAGCTGTGGAGGAGGGGAGGCGGAGGGGGCGCTGGGGCTCTCGCTCGCTCCAGCCCAGCCCTCTTATCCAGCCCGCGACAACCCGCGCCAGCCACCGGGCCTCAGAGAAGCAGGACTTCGCGGGCACCATGCAGTGGATTAGGGGAGGATCGGGAATGGTGAGTGCACGTAGCCCTCCTGGCTTCCCCTGCTTAAGTCTTAGTCCCCCAGCCCCACCTCCAGTCCCTCCAACCAGCCTCCGTGGAAGGAGCCCTTTTGCCTGTGCCCACCGCCCTCACCGCTGTCCTTGAGACACCAGTGAGCTTGCTGTGGCCATTTTAGGAGCCCCTGTTCGCCCGCCTGCCCAGGAAAGCCCCCTCCCATCCCCCTCCGCATTTCTGCCGCCCTCTCTGTTTGGTGTGGGGGTTAGATGAAGCATCCAGGAGCATTCCAGAGGTCACCTGGGAGGCTAGAGAGGCAAGAGGGCTAGCATAGGGGATCTTAGAGCAGTGACACTCAAGAGGAGGCTGGCAACCTGGCACGGGGCTGGGGGGAGCTGTCGCAAGCCTGGGATTGTGGAGGGGTCCTTATGGGAGAGCTGCATGTCCTCCCAATGAATCTGCATGTACCCCCTGGCCCCTGGTTTAGCCTCAGGCATGAGGGCCAGAGACCGACTCTGAGGGAGAACTGTAACCCTCCCTTGCCTGGGCTGGGGTCACCCTGTTCACACTTAGGGCTTTGTCAAGGAGAGACAGCTGCAGAACCCCCATTCTGGAAATGGGTCTGCACTACCTTTAACTAGCAGAGTCCCCCCCACTCCACAAAGAGTGTGTGTATTTAGTATCATTCTCCAACAGTTCGTTTTATGCCTTGGTGCTCCCTTGTCTACCTGGAGACCTTGGAATGACTTCCCTTTGCAGATAGGAAGTGGTGCCTGCATCTTGATGCTTCTCTGACTCAGTGGGGGGTAGCTTAAGTATGGTCAGGTGCTCTGGGGAGTGGGAGGCCACAGTGATTTTGACCTCAGCCAGGAGACATGGACAAGAGGGTCTTGGAGGGCAGTTGGGGTGGGTCAGCAAGCACTGATGGTAATTCCAGCCCATACATCTGCACTGCCATTCACAACCCAGAGCTGAAACAAAGTAGCCTGAAGCAATTGAGCAAAAATTGATATTTAAATTCTTTTTGTTCCCATTCTGGAAGAGAGGGGGGAATCTTGTGTAGACTAGGACTGTATTCAGCAGAGTTGTCCTCTTCCCTTCCTCAGGGTATTCTCTGGCTCTCTATTTCAGTAGTTCTTAAAGGCATCTATTTTATGTGCCTAAATGCCAGGGCTTCAAGAGACCTTTCTTCTCAGACCTCCCTTGCTTCTCAGGGTCCCAATTAAAGCTAATCAAATGTTTCTAGAACCAGAAAAGGTTAGAGCTGGTTAAGATCTTAGAGTCCGTGCAGACCAACCAGGAAAACAAAATCAGAGAATGGG
Source organism: Spermophilus citellus (assembly GCF_964194105.1). Classification (NCBI taxonomy): domain Eukaryota; kingdom Metazoa; phylum Chordata; class Mammalia; order Rodentia; family Sciuridae; genus Spermophilus; species Spermophilus citellus. The sequence continues at coordinate 76,447,494 of NC_138190.1, forward strand.
AGAGATTTGCTGAAGGCCACAAACTCTTGGAGGTATATCCAAGTCTAGCACCTTAGTCTCCTGACTCTTCCTCACTGTCCTTCTCTACTATTTCACAGAATCATCTGTTCAAATGGTGCTGAGAGAGGCAGAAAGGGACAAAGAGTCATGATCTTTGGAGAGGACCTTCTTCAGTATGAAAAAATGACATAAAATTTGTGTGAAAACCCCTATGCCAGTCCTGGCATTTCTGGTAGTGGTGTCTGAATGAGACTTTCCTCCTCTTCCAAATATATTGTAGTATAGAGGCCCAGAGCCACCCACTGAAAACATACTAAATTTATGGGAAAAAAATTGAAGTTTTGCCATTTGTATGAGAGAAGAGAGTGGTAGACATATTATGAACACTATGTAATTGAAGATTGAGATGGGGAAAATCTCAGTATATTATTTTTAGGGTACTGAGGCAGTGAATATTATATGATGACAGTATTTATTTAGCTATTTGCCAGAATTCAAGGGATAAGAATAATAAACTGTATTTTTGCCTGGGAGGCAGGAAACCTCTAGGCTTGGCCCTGCTATTAACTCTTTGATAAGAATGCTTTGGGCCTCAGATTTCTCACCTTTAAATAGGGCTATTAATGATCACCAAAATACCATTCAGGCCTGAGTTTCTAAGATTCCTAGGAGTAAATGATGGATAAAAGTTAAGTAGTAGCTTATGAAAAAATAAGAACTGTATATCTAGCCACCATTTTATAATGTGGCTTGTCAAAAGGTCTTTGCTCCTTGTTTTTACATTTGCAAGGTGCTTGAAAAACAGATTGAGCTTTTTATAACAGTGAGATTTCTGTTTAGAACATCTATTGTAACTTATTTCAAGTATTACATGTAACTCATGGTCCTTGAACATAAAACATTGTTCTGTATTTTACAGAATAAAAATCTGTTTCCTTAGATAGAGGGCACTAAACTGTGAGTTCACATAGGATAATAAATTATTCAGTATATGTATTCATAGTTTCTGCCTGCAATGCTAGCTTTTACTTCTAAATATTCCTAGAGTAGAAAGAATTCTTTTCACAGTTCTAAGGTTGTGGGCCTGATTTTTATACTTTTAGCTCTGAAATTCTTTCCAAGTGTCAAAACTCTTTCAAACCTCAGTATTGTCACCATGAGATGGGCATAGAGTACCTTATAGGTGCTATTGAGATCATTTATTTATTTTAAAAATATACAGAGTATTCATTATGGACTGGCACTGATCCAAGTGCAAAGGAGATAACAGTGAACAAAACCAAATCCCTCACTTTCAAGGAGCTTATATTCTAGGGAGTGGGTTACTCAACAGTCACACAAATGGATATACAATATGTCAAGATGTATTAAGCACTAAGGAAACAAACTGGTAAGATAACAGAACTAGGGAGTAGAATGATATATTAGACCAGTCAAAAGTTTTCAGGTTAAAGGACATGGAAGCAGAGATGTGAAGAAAATGAAGAAATAAGCTTTACATGTGTATTTAGAAACGTGTTCTAGGCATAAGGAACACCCAGAAAGAATACAACTGATTTGTTTAAGGAACAATGTCCTGGGGATACAGAATTAGTAAGTGGAAATGATAGAGGAAATCAGGGAGAAAACAGGCCAATTGTATAGGGCAATTAGTATAACTGAGATGGGGAGCCATTAGAAGGTTTAGAACAGATAAGAAGCATGACATTACTCAAATTTTAACAGACGATTAGATTGTGGTGGCACAAGGACAAGAGTTCTGAGAAGACTGGTACAGTAGTTCAGGTTACAGGTGATGATAGCTTGAAACACAGTTATAATCATGATAATCCATATAATGAAATGACTGTACCCAGCATTTTTTATAGATAGTCTGTGTCTTTCTCCTTTCTGATCACCTACTTGGATCCTCAAATGGTTTAAAGTGGGGCTAGAAATAGCAAAGTGTAGCTATATGGGTGCAAGGACATTTCATATAAAAGTTTATGATTGACTGATCTGCTTTTAGGCTCCTGGCCACTGGTGAGGCAAACTGAGGGTTGCTTCTACATAAATTACCAGTGGATTTAGTTTCTTACTTTAGGAGATTCTGAGAAGAAGATTAAGTATGTTATTAGTACTTTTGGAGGTATACTTCCTGGGCCTAGTAGGTCAGCTTCAGGAAGTCTTTTGGGGACTTCCCTAGTCTATCATCCATAGCATTTGGCTTCCATTCTTCATGCTCTGTGATGAATAGTAAAGCCCAAGAAAACTTATTAACATCCATAATTTGGAAGGTAAAAAGAGGAGGTAAAGGACTAGACCCCTAATGTTTTAAGAAGTCTGCCCAGGTGTCCTATTTAATAATTCTACTTGTATCTCATTGAAGGTCTGAGTCATGGCCGCTCCCTACTGCAAGAGAAGCTAGGCAATGATGTAATTAAACTGAGTGGCAATGTATACACCTAAAAAATGTGGGTGATGTTTCTGATACAAAGAAAGAGGGAAGAATAGGCTGTTGAAAGACAACCTGCAGTCATTGTCATACTTATTCTACCTGTATGCCTGCCAGTATGGAAACACAGAATCAAGAGCTTGAACTCAGCTTTAGATTGTGAGTCAGTTTGATAGATGTTGCTAATGGTAAAGATGTTACCATCAGTCTAGTGAAGTATCAATCAGAACTTGACATACCCTAGACCTCCTGTTTCCAGTGAGAGTCTTCTTGTAAGAGCGAGTGGATGGTGATACCCTTCATTGAAAGAAGGAATGCAAAAAAATGTTAGTGAGCAGTGTTTGGGGAGCGGGTAGAGAAAGGAGATGATGTGTACAGTCTGAGCCCTGATGAATCTGAGACGATTAGACACTCTTGCATTGTAGATATGAAATAGGGAATTGATATCTTGATATCAAAATCAGAGGGTATTGGGTGGCTTTGAAATAGCTGTAGTTCTGAGAGTAGATGATGAACTACTAAGCATTTAGAAATTCTATTCAGACCCAGGAACTATGGTACACACCTAGAATCTCAGCTACCTGGGAGGCTAAAGCAGGAGGATCTCAAGTTCAAAGCCAGTCTGTCTCAAAATAAAAATAAATAAATAAATAAAAGGGCAGCAGATGTAGCTCAGTGGTAGAGTGCTTTCCTTGAAAGTTTGAGACCCTAAGTTTCATCCCCAGGATATCCCCAAAAAAGTGCTATTCAGTCTGGGAAAGTAAGAGATAGGAACAGAACTTAATTTAGCTTTTAGAGCTCTGCTAACCTAGAGCAGACTCAAACCATTTTATTTTTTTTTCTTTTCCAGAACTTCCAGAGAAGCACTTTAGTTTCAGGATTTACTTTCTGTAGTGCTCATGTTGCTTCTGGGTTGACTTAGCTGTCATGACCAACTTGGATCACCTTGGGGATAATCTTGCCTAACTCCTTAAATCACGAATCACTAAACTACAACCTGATGACCAAATTAAGCCCATGAGCTAAGAATGATTTTTACATTTTTAAATGATCGGGGGTGGGGAGAATAACATTTTGGGATATAAGCATATAAAATTATATGAAATTCAAATTCCAGGTTTAAGCAGAGTTTAGTTGTTGCAGAGATCATATTGCACATAGTGACTAAGATATTTACTAGTTGGCCCTTTACAAAAAAAGTGTGTAAATTCCTGCCTTGGAGCCATAAGATTACTATGGCAATGCCTTAGGAAGATGGAGGAAGGGGTAGGACAAGAATCTGATCACTCACCTCTGACTTGCCCTGAGCAACTGGGTATTTGCTTTATATGTGAGTTGTTGCTTAATATTTTGAAGAAGGAATTTTGCCCTCCTCACACTCTCCCTACCCATCCCACAAAATTAATCATTTTATAGATTGCAAACAGTAAGGTTCAGAGAGGGAGGGTGCTTGATCCAAGACTCCAAAGATCCAAATTTCCAGTTGAATGTGTTCTATTCTATGAAGTAAATTTAGCATGGCCAAGGGAAGGGAAGTTCACCACCTATACTAAATGTTGTCTCAATTAATCCTCACAATAACCCCTCTAAAATAGTTCTTAATGTCTACCTTTGTTCATTTGTCAGCTTATAAATTCATGCAACAAATATTCACTAAGCATTTACTATGTATCAGATATTCCTCTAGACTTTAGAGACACAGAGGGAGCAGAATTGAAAAATATCCATACCTTCCCAGAGTTTATATTCTAGTACAGCTTAGTAACAAGGATAGATAGCTTAAGCATTTTGCTCAGGGATAAAGTAAGTACCTCAGCAGAGTTCAAATCCAGATCTACTTGATTGCAAAAGTCTTACTCTTTCTGCAACCCACCCACCTACCCATTCCATTAGCCACTCCCTCATCTCCCCTGATACTTTACCTATATACACATCCATCCATTAATCCATCCCTTCATTTATTCATTCAGTGTATTTATTGATCACTTATAAATTGCTGAGTGCTGGTGATGTAGGAAGAACAGTCACCTAGATTTTATCCCTCTGTCGTGGTAAGATTGACATAGTTTAGTGGTTAAGAACACAGATCCGTCCAGGCAGGGTGGTGCATGCCTGTAATTCCAGCAGCTTGGGAGGCTGAGGCAGGAGGATCAGAACTTCAAAGCCAGCCTCAGCAAAAGCAAGGTGCTAAGCAACTCAGTGAGACCCTGTTTCTAAAAAACAAAAAATTCAAAACTGGGCTGGGGATGTTGCTCAGTGGTTGAGTGCCCCTGAGCCCCTGAGTTCAATCCCCATTACCAAAAACAAACAAACAAACAAACAAAAAACCCACAGACCCAAACCCAGTTTCCCTGTAACCATCAAATACTTTCTCTAGCCATTATTGTTTGTGTAATCTTAGGCATCACAATTCACTCCTTTGTGTCTTTACCTTTACAATGCATAATACAGCAGTGCATACGTATTTCACAATGTAGTTGTAAAGATTAAATGGTACAGATTAAAACCTATATAAATATTTGCTGTTATTATATTTACATTTCCTTGAGAGTCAGAGCTCATCCCAGTTAGCTCAGAAACAGCTTCATCTGTGTAGGATCACTGATTAATCATGTTACATTCCTCAGGGTCCTTTCATGCTAATCTGAGAAAATTTTATGTCAATTCTTAATAACTCAACATATTTGCTTTCTCATGTAATAGATACATAACAGAAATTATATTATCATGAATAGGTTAACACGTGCTCATGGTACAAAACTCAAACAGTAGGGAAAGTAATGTGTTGAGTAGTAAATCTCACTCTTTTCCTTGGTTCTATTATTCTGTCCTTTTCCCCAGAGGCAGCCACTGTCACCACTCTCTTAGGTGTTCTTTTTTATTGTTTTTTAGTTGTAGATGGACACAATACCTTTATTTTATTTATTCTTTTTTTATGTGATGCTGAGGATCGAACCCAGTGCCTTACGTGTACAAGGCAAGTGCTCTACCACTGAGCCCCAGCCCCAGCCCTCTTAGGTGTTCTTGAAGAGATATTCTTCGCCTTTAGAAATATATACCTACAAACACACACACAGTCTCTCTCTCTCTCTCTCTCTCTCTCTCTCTCTCTCTCACACACACACACACACACACACACACACACACACTCCACCACCAGCACATATTTTCTTTACCTCACACATACATAGCAACATATTCTAAGAATTCTATACTTCACATTTTCCTTCCAATTAACAATATGTCTCAGAGATTATTCTACATCAGTACATGCAGAGATTGCCTTCTTTTGTATAACTACATAGGATTTTAATGTGTTCCATATTGATGGCCAATTAGGTTGTTTCCAGTCATTAGCCATGATAAACAATGCTGCAATGAATTTTAACAGGATATTTTAAGAAATGGATATTTATTAAATAGCTATGATTTCTAAGACACTGTACCAGACTGAAGTGTGGGTGAGTCAAAGCAAGATATAATTTATGCCTTTAAGGGGCTTTTGACTGAGAAGGGAAGAAACACAGTTCAACTGGGCTGTATGTGTTCAGAAGACAGGAGAGCAAGATAATGTTGGGGGAGGTGTCAGAGGATTCAGTGGGATTAAAAAGAGAAAATGGTATTTAAACTGTACTTTTAAGCCTTTCATATAACAGAGTTAGCTTCTAGAGGGGAGTAGGCATATAGATGAGACATGAGAAGTTCCAAGTAGAGGATATATCATAAAACCAAGAATAAAGCTACAAAATAAATAATATTCCCTACAAATGGCTCATAGGTACTCTGTTATGGCTGGAAACAGATCATGATGGGTTTTGAATGCCACACTCAGAAGCTTTATCTGGTAAGAAAGACAATGATAATGAAATAGGCAGAGAATTTCTTTGGTGACACAGAGGGGAAGGGTTCCATTTGATAACTGGAGGCAAATTATACAGATATAACAATAAGGAATTCAAATACTCTGACACAAGTGTTTGTTGTGAAAATCTCATGGGAAAAACATGATTACAAGTTACATTAACCTGGGTTTGAGTCCTGCCTTCACCAGCAGCTGTAGCTATGTGTCCTTAGCTAATCACTAAACCTCTCTGAACTTTACCATCCTTATCTATACAAAATGAGACTGATACCTTATATTAGTAAGGGCCTCTGAGAGAAACAGAACTGATATGATGGATACATGGGTAGGTGAATAGATAGATAATAGATAAATAGCTATTACATTATGTGAGTTTGGCTCACATGATTATGGAGGCTGAGAAGTCCTAAAATACACTGTGTATAAGCTGGAGACCCAGGAGAGCAAGTGTTTAGGTCCAGCCCAATTCAAAAGTCCTGAGAACTATTAAAGAGTAAGGCAGGGATCATCTCACATAAGACCTAAATGTAAGTTCAGCATCCTTATCTATAAAATGAGGATGATAGCTTGTATTATTAGTAAAGGCTCCTCAGAGAAACAGAACTGACATTTAAGCTGGATGCTTGAGCCTGCCAGCCTGCAGGCTTGAAACTCAAGAAAAATTGATTTTTCTGTCTGAAGGCCAGAAAAGACCCATGTTCCAGCTCAAGCAGTCAGGCAGAAAGAGTTCCCTTTTTCTCAGCCTTTTTGTTCTATTCAGGTTGTCAATTAATCAAATGAGGCTCAACCACATTGTGTGAACTCAACTCAGTCTGCTTTTACTGGGCCTACTGATTCAAATGTTAACCACAGCCATCAACATCCTCACAGGCAAACCCAGAGCACATTTTTTAACCAAATAGCTAGGCATCATGTTGATATATTAATATATATAACATTGATATATTAAAACTATCTCTTAGCCTCACTTGTCTTACCAGTCCACTGAGAAAATCACATGCATTAGTACACATAGACAAGAAAGGAATATGCAAATTGTGCTGCTATGTACCCATAAGGGAACATTTATTATTTTTGACAGGACAGAGGGGACACACAATTTGGTGGGCAGGGTCAAGATCTTTCCCACTGCCCTGAGTTCAGACCTTAGATCAAACCTGGCATTCTTCTTCTTTGAGTACTAAGAGATCCAACAGGAATTTTGTTCACAAGAAACAATTCTTCAACCTAAGAATTCCTGGATTCTCTGTTAAAGGAAAAACTAATAAAGGCTTCCAATGGCCCCAGGACATGATGAAAGGAGCTTCCTCTTAGGAGTCCATTGCTTTGAAAATCTCATATCATGCTGTTTTTTTTTTGTTTGTTTGTTTGTGTGTGTGTGTATGTGTATATGTGTGTGTGTATATGTTAGAACATGACTAATTCTGCAAATGATAAAGCTGCCAAGTAATGGAAATGAGACAATGAGAAAGAGAAATGCATTCAGCTATCTCTAAGAGGGACTATCTCTAAGAGGGACTATCTCTAAGAGGGACTATCTCTAAGAGGAGACATCCTTTCAAGGTAGGCCTGCCTCCCATACCAGGGTAGTAATATTTAAGCTGAATCAGCTATGTAGGAATTCCAATCAATCAATCATTCAATAAAGAGACATGTTTATGAATGGAGGGAAAGCAGCAGAAATAACATATGCAAAGTCCTTCTGGTTGAAAAACTTGGCATGCTTGAAGTATAGGGAGAAGGCCAATATGACTGGAATATAAGGAGAAAAGGAGGTGAGTGGCATGATAAGAGAGCTGAGAGTCATGCAGGGATTATCTCATGTATAGACCTTATAAACCCAGATAGGGTGTGCACTGTTAAATTCAAAGATAGTGTTTAAGTGGTCAATATCATGGGCTGTGAAATCAGACTATGTGGATTCAAAGAATGTCTCTACCAGGTCTTAACTATGTGACTTCAAGCACATTATCTAATCTCTCTGTGCTTAAGTTATGACCTCTGAAAATTGGGGATAGTAATGTGTCCATGGTGTTATAGTGTGGATCACGTGAGTGAACATGTTCATGAACAGTGTATATGATAGTGCTGTGAACATGGCAAATGCTATTTCTTTTCTTTTTTTATAGGCTCCATATTCCATATTTTTAATTGTACATTATAGTTGTACATAATGCTGTACTGATTTCCATAGTGATTGTACTAATTTACAATCCTACCAACAATGCTTTCTCTACATCTTCTCCAGCATTTATTATTGTTAGTATTCTTTTTAAATTTTTTTTTAGTTGTCAATGGACCTTTTTTTAAAAAAAACATTTATATGCAGTGCTGAGAATCAAACCCAGTGCCTCACACATGCTAGGCAAGCACTCTACCACTGAGCCACAAACCCAGCCCTAGTTTTGGTATTCTTGATGACTCCCTTTCTGACTTGTGTGAGCTAAAATGTCAATGTAATTTTGATTTGTTTCCCTAATTGCTAATGATGTTGAACAGTTTGTTTTTTTTTTTTATATTGACTGGCCATTTCTAGTTCTTCTTTTGAGAAGAATCTGTTTAATTAATTTACCCATTTATTAATTGTGTTGGGGGGGGCTGTTTTTTGAGTTAATCCTCAATTAGGAGAGTAGTTAGCAAAGATTCCCACTTTGTAGATTCTCTCCTCACATCCTTAATTGAGTCCTTTGCTGTGCAGATGCTTTTTAGTTTGCTGCCATCCCATATATTGACCCATAGTATTATATCCTGAGCTTAAAGAGTCCTATTGAGAAAATCATTGCCTGATTGCCTGTGCCTCTATGCCGGAGAGTTGTCCCTATGTTTTCCTCTAGGAGTTGCATAGTTTGTGATCTGATTCCTGGGTCTTGATCCATTTTGATTTGATTTTTCTGTGGTATGAGAGGTAAGGGTCTAGTGTCATTCTTCTACATAACCATAACCAGTTTTCCCAGCATCTTTTGTTGAAAAGGTTGTATTTTCTATGGTATATGTTTTTTAGCACCTTTATCAAGGAATTGATGACTGTATATGTGTGGGTTTGTCTCTGTGTCTTCTATTCTTTACCATTGATCTATCTATGTGTCTTTTTTTTATGCCAGTACATTGCAGTTTTTGGTCTTATAACTCTGTAATATAATTTGAGGTCAAGTATTGTAAAAGCCTCCAGTATTGCCTTTTTGGCTTATAATTGCTTTAGCTATTTGAGGTCTTTAATTCTTCCCAGTGAATTTTAGGACTTTTTTTTTTCTAATTCTGTGAAGAATGTCATTGGTATGTTTATGGAGATTGCATTGAATCTGTGAATTGTTTTTCATAATATGGCCATTTTTTACTTGTTCTTTTTAGATATACATGGCAGTAGAGTCTATTTTGACATATTACACATATATAAAGTATAACTTATTCTAATTAGGATCCCAGTCTTGTGGTTGTACATGATGTGGAGTTTCACTAGTTATATACTTATATATGAATATAGGAAAGTACGTCCAATTCATTCTACTGCCTTTCCTATTTCCATCTCCCCTCTCTTCCCTTCATTCCCTTTGTCTAATCCAATGAACTTCTGTTCTTTTCCTCCCTACCCTCTCTTGTTGTGGGTTAGCATCCACATATCAGAGAAAACCTTTGAACTTTGAGTTTTTGGAATTGGCTTATTTGACTTACCATGATAGTCTTCAGAGCCATCCATTCACTGGCAAAAATCCATAAATCATCTCTTATATGGCTGTGTAATACTCCATTGTGTGTATATAGACAACATTTTCTTTATCCATTTATCTATTGAAGGACACCTAGGTGGGTTTTATAGTTTAGCTGTTGTGAATTGAGCTGCAATAAACTTTGATGTGGCTCTGTTGCTGTAGTATGCTGCTTTTAAGTCCTTTGGTTATATACCGAGGAGTAGGATAGCTGGGTCAAATGATATTTTCATTCCAAATTTAGTGGTAGAATGATGAGGCCTACTTTGTGGTCTGAGAAGATGACCTTTTTTCCAGCTCTGTAGAGAAGAGATTAAAGAGGGTTAAAGTAGGGATGGGGAGCTCATTTGAGGGGCTGTGTAGAAATATAGCCATATTGATATATCGACATCTATTTGGAAATTAGAATCAATGCAATTTACTGCTGTATTGATTGAGAGAGGTATAGACCAGGGAAAAAATAATATTGAAGCGGGGACTTTCTGGCTTTGCCATTGGACCAGCTGTGTAATTTTGGGCAAATAACAAATAACTTAATTAAAGTTTTAGTTTCCTTACTTATTGGTCAGACTTCTCCTGAGAAACCAAAACAACAAGATATGAACACAGAGTGAAAGACCAATTTATTTTAAGGAATTGGCTCATGTAGTTTTGGTGGTGCAAGTCCAAAATATGCAGGGTAGTCTGGCAGGCTGGAGATCCAGGAAAGAGCTATAGTCTGAGTCCAAAGGCAATTTCCTGGCAGAACTCCTTTTTCTTCAGGGAAAATCACTCTTTGAGTCACTAAGATCTTCAACTGATTAGACAAGGTCCACCCATCCATTAGAAAGAATAATCTGCTTTACTCAAAGTATATCCATTTAAGTGGATATCTTGGGCTGAGAGTATAAGCTCAGTGGTAGAGCACATCTGAGGCCCTGGGTTTGATCTCTAGCACTGCAAAGAAAGAAAAAAAATAAAAATTATATAATTTAAATATAAATATAAATGTTATCCAGAAAATTGCCTTCACAGAAACACCGAGAATGTTTTTTTTTGTTTGTTTTTGTTTTTGTTTTTTTTTTTTGTGGGGGGGTAGGTACCGAAGATTGAATTTAAGGGTATTCTGCCACTGAGCCATATCCCCAAATAAATAAATGTTTGTTTATAAATAAAATACAAAATAAATATTTTTATTTAGGATCTCACCAAGTTGTGTAGCACCTTGCTTTTGCTGAGGCTGACTTTGAACTCCCGATCCTCCTGCCTCAGACTCCTGAGCCACTGGGATTACAGACATGTGCCACCATGCCCAGTGAAAATAAAGTTTTTTTTTAAATATTTTTTTTTGTTTTAATTGTTGGTGGACATTTGTTTTATTTGTTTATTTATATGTGGTGCTGAGAATGAAACCCAGTGACTCACATGTGCCAGGCAAGCACTATACCACTGAGCCACAAGCCCAGCCCCTCTAGAGTAATGTTTGACCAAATATCTGGACACCATAGCTCAGCCAAGTTGACACATAAAATGAACTCTCACATCTTAAATATGTAACCAGAATAATGGGAATGCCCGATTATTGATACTATTGTGTGGATGAAATAATATAATTTATGTGAGGCACTTAGTATACTGTATTCACATAGGAAGGACTCAATTTGTAACAACTATTATTTCAATACAGTAATAATAGTAACCCCTCACATTTGTTTGGCATTTTGCATTTTCAGAGTACCTTCACATACATGAATTAATGTAATCCTTACAACACTCTTCCTACTTTAAAGTTGGGGAAGCTAAGGCTGGAGGGAGTGAAGTATCTTTTCCACACAGCTACCTCTAGAGTGAGGATAAGAAAAGTATGTTAGCTCCATAGTAGCTTCTTAGACATTACTCTCCCCACTTGCCAGGAGTGGATGTTTGCCTGTCCTCCTTCATTACAAAAGTGAGAGACACCAGTAATAAAATTATGAATGCACTAAGTCTTGAGAATAATGCTTACATTTACCAAGCCAGCATAGATTTGTGCCAGGTGCTGTTCTGTTTCATGAGTGTATCTAAGTTAATCTTCCAACATCTCTATCAGGTTGACAGAATTCTCTAGTCAAAAAGACTGCTAGGAAGAGTGTGGAAGAGAGAGGGATCCATAGGCCACATAATAAGAAAACTTAATCACTTTCTTCTCCTTCCTCCCTCACTAATCTGCATTCAAGAGAGGGTAAATTCTGAAGGAAGCCCTTTGAGCCTTTACATATATATGACATGTGTTTAGGTATGAAAAGGCAATGAGGCCTGGCAGAGTGCTTTTGAATACATAGAAGAAATTCTATAAATGTTTGTGGGGAGATGAATGAGCTGATAAAGAGGGTGAAACCTAGGTCACCCATAACCACTAAGCCTAGAGCTGGCCCGAGAGGGGACAAAAGTATTTTTATCAAATATTTCCTTTGGTCTGGGTAAGATGTGGCTGAACCAGGTAGGCAGAGAGGTGAGGGGATTACACTTCCCGGGTAATTTACTTAAATCCCCTGAATACTAGTTTATGCTTTTGCAAAATGAAACATTTATCCCATTAGATGCAAACATTCCTTTATTCACACATCTGGTAATACTTATTGAGCACCTGCTATATAGCAGGCACTATTCTAGGCACTGAATGGTAAACAAAACAGGCAATAATCTTTTTCTTATGGAACCTATATTCTAGTAGGGAAGATAAATGCTTCGGCAGTGATTGAATAAAATATGTAGTATGTTAGTTCTAAGAGCTATAGAGAAAAACTACAGCAGGGCAGAGGGATAAAGAAGTATGTGTGTAGGTGGTTAAAAATTTAGATTCCTATTTCCTTCATACTTCCCTCACAAGGTTGCCATGAGGTTGGTATGGAATAAAAGGCCACAGTATTTAGGAAGCTGTGAAGTTCTATTTAAATGTAGGGTACAGTTAGTTATTCTTGGGAGATAATTTTCTTTAGATTCTTATTTGCTGCTTACTTCTCCATTATCAGTACAGTAAAAATTCAAGAGTTCTGACCTGAAGGGTGGCAAACTTGGGTTCAGGCCTGGCCCTGGTATGGCAGTCTCTTAAAATCCCAAATATATGCAGCCATACAGATTATAAAATGCTTTTCCGAGAATCAGGTCTTCTGACTCTTAATCCATTGTTGTTTCCATTCCCATGAAGCAGGGAGATCTGTGCTGATTCATTTTCCTTCTCTTCTATAAATGCAAATGATGAGCCTCCCCTCCCCAACTCCCCTTTCCAGATGCCTTGTACTTTTGTGAGGTTCAAACCAGAAATGGGTTTGAATAGGCCATATTATGGTGAGACTGTAAGGGTGGTTGCTAGGATCTGGAGAATTTGTGTTACTGCTTAACTGAATTTTCATTTTTTTTCTTTTCTTCCTTTTTATTGTTTTTCTTTGTGAACTGGGCATATGTGTGAAGGGGAGAGAGTGAGCCTTCTGCACTGGTGCCACTTCCTTTCCTCTTTTGAAAAGCAGCTGAGGGGAATGGGGGCAGCACCGAGCTTCAGCACCTCCTAGAAATAGGAACAGTTAACATAGTCACTTGGCATCTTGCGATGGAGTGACAACCCACTGGTGTGCAGCCCCTTTTGGCCACTCTGTTTTGGGGAAGTGGGAACTGGGACTCATTTCTTGACACTTAATGCACAAATGACTCATGACCTTTAAAGACCTACACATGCCTGTGAGGTATGACCTCACTCTGAATGCTGGAGGTAGGAGTAGATCACCTCAAATAGATGGAATCTTCATATAGTACCTACTTTTGTCAACTGTGGAATTTCTTCACATCCTAACTGAAGTTTTTACTCCATAGAGCACTTTCAAATCATTATATCATTCATCTCCATGGCAGGCATTATTTGAGTCATTTATAGATGAAGAAACAGATTCAGAGAGTATATCATTTGCCTGAAGTTAGGAACATACATATTCAAATCCTCAAAAAATATTATTTATTAGCATTTATTGAGCAATATTGTATGTCAGGAATTGTTCTAAGTGTTTTATATGCATGCCCTCATTAACCCATCACAACCAACCACATTAATCTCTCCTTTGCAGGTGAGGAAACCAGGTGACTGTGAATCTGGGGTTTGCTCAGAATGAAGGACAGAAAGAATATCAGGGCATTCTACTAACCTCTGCATTTTAATGAGAAAAAAGAAGTTTAAGGACATTAAATAACTTGATCAGGGCCACACAACTAGCAATGGACAGAACTAGGGTTGGATATCAGCGGTATGGCTTGAGAGCCTATGTTCTTTTTTAGTCTTTTTAGTTGTCAATTGACCTTTATTTTTATTTATTTATTGATATGCAGTGTTGAGAATTGAGCCTAGTGCCTCAACACATGCTAGGCAAGGGCTCTACCATTGAGCTACAACCCCAGCCCCAAGCCTGTGTTCTCAACTATCAATCTAGACTCAGACTGATTCCAAATCTAGGGTTTTATCTACACAGCTCAGCTAAGTTAATAGGAGAGAAAGAGAGAGAGAGAGAGAGAGAGAGAGAGAGAGAGAGAGAGAGAGAGAGAGAGAGAGAGAGAGAGAGAGAAATACAGACTTATTAAGTCCATACAGCTTATTTAACATTTTTAAGTTTAATATTTGAATGGATGGTATATCCACATGGTAAAACAAAATTCAACTTAAAAATGTATGTAGAGGATGTTCTCTATCCACTCATCAGAGTTTACCAGCTCTACTATAGCTTTTTGTGTATCCTCCCAGAGGTTTTTAAATGCAGATTTAGAAACAGATATATTTATTTTCCCCTTGGTTTACCTGAAGATAATATATCATACATACTACTCTGCATCTGGCTGTTTTTACGTAATATGTCTTTGACATCTCTTCCTTTAAGTCTGCAGAGAACTTCAATAATCTTAGGTGGGCCTTCATGAATTTTCATAAGTTTCTAACCATCTACGTGTCCTGCATACTTTTCTTTACCAAGCTTTGGTGATACCCAGCCTTATCGTAACATTTTCACTCAGAGTATCATTGTTGAAAAATCTGGGACATCTTCAGAAAATACAATTCCTTGAATTCATTTCCTTAGTCTCCCTTTGACGCAGTCCAGCTTCTTACAAACCCTCCAGCTCAATTAACCCTCTTCCTCCTTTTGTAATTTTATCTTATTCCTATGACTCCTATCATTCTGTATAAATGCCTATCAACCTATCTGCTTTACATATGTAATTCTTGTTAAGCATCACTTAGAAGCAAAGGTCCATGCTTAATTTGATGATAAATGTTTAGTGTCCTGAACGTCCAGTGGCTTACAGTTGAAATGAAGCCTGTAAATAAATAAAACCTGGGCATGGAGGTCAGATGGAGTAGCTGCTTGAATAATGAGTCTTGAGGTCCAAGAATAGAACTATCCTGGAGATCAGGCTGAAAAACCAAATACTGGGTCTTGATACTGAAAAAGAATTGACTGCCCATATCAGTCTTGAATTGATTCATGATTGGTTTTGGCTGCCCCAGAAAGATCCTAAGCCTGACAGAAAATCATTGTTATTTTTTCTCAAGGGGCTTTTAGACAGACCCTTGCTGTTCTTTTCCAACCAGTCCTCTCTCTACCCTGAGTAGTGACAGATGGTCTGGCCCACTAGCTTGTTTGAAATAGAACTGAAATAGGCCCAAAATAAATGTGAAATAGGACTGAAATAGATCTGTGCAAAGGAACAGGAGGAAACTGCTGTTCCTGGGTATTTATTCAGATATTTCTTTAGTTGTTGGCCACAGGAGGGCGGTATAGGCAGCATTTCCTGAGGTATGGCCTCTGGGTGGTTGTTTAGAGTGGTGTCCTTGCCAATAGGGAAATGAAAACTGAAGAGGCCCTATGATTTTCAGCTTGTAGTCTAGACCTTTGACTCCCTTTTGGAGGGGTTCTTATGAAACATGGCCCTGGGAGGTTGGGGAGGGGCAAAGGCTGGTATTCAGAGGCGGCAGTAGAAAATATTTTTCATGATAGACTTCCTCTACATACTACATTGAGTCAGCAGGCTATGCATTGGTCTTCATTTAGTCAGTAATTTAATATATATTTATTTATTGCTAAGCACTATTTTAGGTGCTGGAGAAGGAGCAACGAACAAAAAAGTCTCTGCCTTCCTGGAGTTTCCATTTTAGAAAGGAAGCCAGTAGACCAATAAAAAAGAATTATATAATATTTAAAGCATAATAAGGCTGTGAGGGAAAAGTAAGTTAAAGAGTGATGTGGTAATATCATGTTAGGGTGGTCAGGAAAAACTCTTTGTTAATTTTTTTAAAATTTTTTTCTATTTAGTTATACATGACAGTATAAAAGAGAACTCTTTTTAAGGAGGTGAAAGAGCAAAACTTATAGATAGCTAGGAGAAAAGTCTTCAGGCAAGAGTTAAATTCATAATCCTATGTCTGAGTTTTGCCCTAAAACTATAGCCCCACCGCTCAATTATATGCAACCAAATTCTTTAACTTAAGCTAATTACCCATCACCCTTTGTTTAGGATACTACCTGAGACCAAACCCATACTGCCACACCTTCAGCAAGGCTGTTGAAGACTTAAAACAATGGATGCTTTATTTTAAGTTACAGCTGTAGACAAGACAGCTTTTTGAGCTTTAGGGAAGTTAAGAAACTTGTCAGAGTTAATGCAGTTACCAAAAAGCAAAGGCTAGGCTTACATTTCAACATTTTAACTTCTTATCCACTGTTCTTTTCACTCTGCCATGAGCTTTTAAAGCATTGTAGAGGCACAATAGTACCTTTGAGCATCATCCATTTTCAGTTAATATGAGCTCACAGGTAACTCTTAGTGCATTAACAGGAAAACCAGTGTTCCTGATAAGGGAGGTGACAGTCCCACCCTACTCCCTATTGTTATTCCCAGCTGGATACTTGGATATATGTTCTGAGGGATGTAGACTGAAAAGCAATCAGCCTAGGGAAAGTATTGACAACCATGCTACAGTACAACTTAAAGTAAAGTTCATGTTTACTTTATGGAAAATGTGTATGTGCACACACCAACACAGTGGGGGTATTTAGGAGAAATTGGGCTTTGGACCCACTATTGATATCTTCAAACACTTCAAAAACAGAGAACTACTGCTTATAAAGACATGGCTTTTATTCTTGTTTTTTTTTTTTTTCCATGTGTCAGATTGTAGCACTCTAACAATTGGACAGAAACCATTGGGTAGTAAATTTCAGCTAAACTTAAATAATGGCTTTGAAAGCTTCAGATCGAATTTCCTATTACTGAATATTTCAGAAGCTGCTGGACAAAACTTATTAAAGTTAGTGGAGAAAAGGGGTTTGATTTGAAAATGAATTTCAGTTTAAATCCTGCTACTGCTACATCCTACTTGTATAGCTATAGGCAAATGATGTAAATACTCTGAGCTATAATTTCTTAGTGTTTAAAATTGTGATAACAGTTCCTCTTCTCAGACTTCTGGAAATAATTAAATAAAATAACATGTTTAATGGCCTAGCTCCATGTATACCAAAAGTATTTTCTCTTCCCTCTTCTTTATCACGTGTACTGTGGAAAGGATTCCTATGTAGGGATGTTGGGTGAAAATGACCATTTTCCCCTTTGAGCATGAAATTCTATGATTTATTCCATAATCATTAACAATCTTATTTATTTATTATCTTATTGTGCATGGGACACATTGTATGACACTGACATTATGTGCATCATCAGCTATCTCCTCAATTAGACTATAAGCTCCCTGAGAGCCTCTCTGCACCACTTACCTGTCAGAATGAGTGCTTATTGAATTGAACTGACTTTGGAGGATTGGAGATCTCTATGCTAAATAATTGAGCTAAATTGGAGTTCTTGTCCTCAAGGGAGTTGACTGTCTTTAATAGAACTGACATGCATGAATGTACAAGAGCATCTAGTCACATAAGTAACCAAGATGATGAACAAACTGGATTCAATATCTGCAGACTGCCTGTGGCAAGCATCAGGGAATAATGGGGTGGCTGAGGTGGGGGCCGAATGACACATAAGTGAGTGGCAGTGTGGGAGAGATTAGGACAAAAATTGGAACTTTTCATGAAAGTACTCCTGGCAGAAGTGGGAATTTGGGAGCTGTTTGAAGCATGAGAAGCAAAGGCGAGTCAGAAATTGCCTTTTCCCTGACAGAAGGCAAAGGTTTCCAACCTAGAGATCTTTGATCTGGGAGGTACAACACTGAGGCCCAGATCAGGACATTGAAACAATTTATTCCTTTGACACAGGAGACATCTTTTTTTATTTGTTATTTTTAATTATACATGACAGTAGAAGGTATTTTGACATATCATATATGCATGGAGCATAACTTCCCATTTTTGTGGTTGTACATAATGTGGAGTTTCACTGGTCACATATTCATATATAAATATAGGAAAGTTACGTCCAATTCATTCTCTGCTCTTCCCATCCCCATCCCCACTCCCTTCCCCCTACTCCACACTGTCCAATTGGGTAAACCTCCCCTTCTCCCCCACCCAATCTATTGTGAGTCAGCATCCTCATATCAGAGAGAACATTTGGCCTTTGTTTTTTTGGGATTGGCTTATTTCATTTAGCATGATAGTCTCTAGTTTCATCCATTTACTGTCAAATGCTATAATTTCATTCTTCTTTATGGCTGAGTAATATTCCAGGAGATGTTTTAACAGGTGCTTTTGAAATTTGAGACATGTATCATCTAGTAGCATTTATATAGCACAGTGTTTAGGAGAATAGACTCTGGAGCCATACTGTCTAGTTTTGCATATAGTCTCCACTTCTTACTAACCATGTAACCTTGGGCAAATCATTTATCTTCACTCTGCTTAGGTTTCTCATGTATAATATAAAGACATACGTAATAGTATATGTCCTGTAGGATTATTGTGAAATTTGAGAGAATTAATACATTAAAAGGGCTTAGAATACTTCACGTAAGCTGTTATTATCATTACTGTTTAACTAACTGCCTTTAGCACTATGAAATAGTGTGAATTTGGGAGTATATACATTCCAAATACTTTTATGGAGTGATTAGTTTCTCATCTGTGGCTGTGGCAGAAATGCTGATAACTTCTAGATCAAAGAAATTGAATAAATTTCTGCCAACTGAGATTGTTCCAAAGATTAAATGGCTATCTTGATAGGATCCTCTCTATTGTTGTGGATGTTGGAACTGAGACTAGATAAACAAGATGTTGAAGAAGGGACTGAAGGATGGACTTGGGGTTGTGCTAGACTAAGAGATTCTCTGATTCCTTGAAACTTGTCAATAAAAGTGCTATTCAAAATGTGAGGAACTCCTACATTTTTAAAATTGTGAGTTGACTTGAATGGGAACCTAATTCAGAAAGCTACCCCCACACAGACCTAGAGCTAGGGTCAAACTCCATGACTGAAATTGTGAGATCTCTCAAAATAACTTTTGAGACTCATGATACACAGGTTCCACTTCCTACTTTGTTAACAATTAGTAGTATCATTTTGGACAAATTACTTCCCTTCTCTGGGAACCTGGAACATAAAATTTATGTTTTCTGTGTGGTCTCATAAGGTCTTGACTTCTGTAGTTGGAAGATGGGATTCTTTGAGTGGTGACAGTGGATGAAGAAGACATTCTTGCATTCAACAGGTGTTTATGAAGCATGTGCTAAATGCCAGGTGATGTGCTGGGCATAGGAGAGAAAGAAATGAATAAGACAGGCATAATATCTGTCCTTCCCTCCAGTGAAAGATACAACAAATATGGTGTCTGAGAAGAATATCATCCAGAATATTTGGCAGGGGGTGCATCAGAGAAAGCCTTCTAGAGGAGGTAGCACCTGAGCTGAGGTTTGAAGTAAAGGGCCAGAGAAAGAGAACAACAGTTACCTAGGCTCCAAGGTAAGATAACCTAGTGGGTTGTCAGAATTACTGTATCTTCTATGTAGCTAAAGAATAGAGAATGAGAGGGCATTGGCAAGATCTGAGAGGCCAAAGGATTCCTTAGGGGCAGGAGAGTGTATGTCATGTTATAGAATGTGCCTTAGGGATAGTGGAGAACCACTGAAGACATTTGAGCAGAAGAGTAATTCAAGACAGATTTCAGCTGCAGAAAATAATGCACTCTAGTTCTTTTCGGCAGAAAACATCTTAATACAGAAAATCAGGTGCTTACAAAATTGGTGGAAGGGACAGAGGGGCAAGTTTTAGGTTGGGCTTCCAGAAATGACTCCCAGAACAACAGCATAGTAGCATCTATTACTGCCACAAACAGGAAGGTAAGGGATCAAAGACTCTGGGAGCACTTCACCATATCTGTGACTTGGGAATCAGGACACTGCCACTGCCCTAACCATTGGGTAGAGGACCATCATATCTGCCAGATTCTCAAAGGAAAATAAAATCTCATTCTCTGACACTCAAAATGCAGAGCTAGTTAAGATTTATGGTAACACAATCACAGAAAACCTCAGTACCTCCATTGTTGTGCTTGCTAACAGAAGTTTGAGAGATATGGTTTCTGCCTCACCAATTCCTTCCAAATATTGGGCATGTGTATGAGACTGGCAGAATTCTATCAAATTGAGAAAAGTGACTGCAAAGAAGTCTTGGAAATGCCAGTTTGTTGTAGTTTATGGGGTTTAGTTTTTTAGCAATACAGGAAATTAGGCTAGAAGGAGGGTGACACACATCTTTATCAAACAAACCATAGTCCGATAAGAGCAGAACTGCTTTTGAGGTAAATAAATTGGACAGGAAAGTAGAGGCTGAGTTGCAGAGGGAGAGCAGCACAAAAGACCAGGTAATTAATTGTAATAGACCAGAGATGATGAGGAACTAATTAAAGGAACTGGTAGGGGGGAGAGAGAGAGAGAGAGAGAGAGAGAGAGAGAGAGAGAGAGAGAGAGAGAGAGAGAGAGAGAGAGAGAAGAAGAAGAAGAAGAAGGAGGAGGAGGAGGAGGAGGAGGAGGAGGAGGAGGAGGAGGAGGAGGAGGAGGAGGAGGGGGAGGAGGAGGAGGAGGAGGGAGGAGGAGGAGGAGGAGGAGGGAGAGAAAGGGACAAATGAAAAGATAAAAGAGAAAGAGAATCAATGGGACTTGGGGACTAGTTGACTTTGGATGAGGTGATGGAGAGACAGGGCTAAAATATCCTCTGGCTAGTTCACTATGTGACTATAATCCCCAAGAGAATTTTTGAAGAAGAAAACTTCTAGGGGCGGGAGAGAGAAAATGACTTCAATTTTGGACTTATAAAGTTTGAAATACTTGTGAGATATTCAGGAAAAGATATCCAGAAAACAGAGATTCATCTCTGGAGTCCAAAAGAAGTACCTGAGATTACTTAGTAGAAAGAGAGTCTCTCTGAAAGCAAGGGCCTATGTGGATTTTTGTTACTGGTGTGCAGTAATTTTATTTAAAGGAGGTACATCAGTATGTAAAAGCAGTGGTTGTTCGAGCCTTGGAAATAGATGAACCCAGTCAAGGCAAGTACAGAATGAGAAGAAAAGAGTCATGGAATTAGAAGAATCTTGATAAATCATGGTATTAATGACTAAATGAAGAAGAACCCAGAAAAAAGCCAAGACAATAAAGCAGACAGGTCCTTTAGATGGTGTCCCCAAGGCAAACAAACATTTAAGGAAAGAGGGAGGCATCAATGGAATCCATTGTGAGAGAACCCAGGAAAAATAAAGATGGACACGTGGCCATGAGATTTAGCAACAAGTTGTTTGTATTCACAGAAGTTTCCAGGTTTCTATAGGATGACAGTATAAAGCCAGGTATCAAGCACGAATGGGTCAAAAGATATTAGAGAAATAGTGACAGGATAAGATTAAACTTTCAAAGACATGGAGAAAAATTCTACTTGTTTACATTATGGATAGCCAATACTTGTCTCAACATAATGTACGAGAGTGGCTTTCAGGCTGTTTTGAACATCACTTGCTATAACAAGTACATTTTACATCACAACTTAATAAATTTAACTGACCAAAAGCTCCATGAAAAAAATATTTACTGTAAATATATGGACATTTCATATACAAGGAAGCATAGAAAAACTTTGTGGAACTGCCTTTTATATTTAGTATATTTTTAAAGTTTTTCTATGTTGTAGCATTGATCAATATTTCATTTATATGGCTGAATAATATTCCATTTTATTGGATATACTGCATTGGGTTATCCAACATACATCAGTTGACAGATGTGTGTGTGTGGGGGGTTCTGGGGATCATACCCAGGGGCATTTTACCACTGAACTACATCCCTAGCCTTTTCATTATTTATTTGTTTATTTTTTTGGGACCAGGGATTGAACTCAGGAGCACTCAACCACTGATCCACATCCCCAGCCCTACTTTGTATTTTATTTAGAGACAGGGTCTCACTGAGTTGCTTAGCACCTTGCTTTTTGCTGAGGCTGACTTTGAACTCATGATCCTCCTGTCTCAGCCTTCTGAGCTGCTGGGAGCTCAGGGGTGCACCACCATGCCTGGCTCATCCCTAGCTTTTGATAAACTATTATTTTGAGACAGGGTTTGCTAAGTTGCCCAGTCTGATTTCCAACTTGCAATCCTCCTGCCTCAACCTCCCAAGTTGCTGGGATTAGAGGTGTGTGCCACCACATGCAGTAGTTATGGGCATTTGAATTGTTTCCATCTTTTGGCTACTATGAATATCACTATTACTTTTTGGCTACTATGAACACATTCATGTGTGAGTTTTTTTTGTGTGTATATTTTTACTTCTAATAAGTACATACCGAGGAGTAGAATTATTGGGTCAAATGGTAACCCTCTTTAATTTTGGAGGAAACATCACAGTGTTTCCAAAGTGGCTCCAACATTTTACATTTCCATTAGCTGTATTTTGAGGGTTTCAATTTCTCCACAGCCTCTGTGACATTTGTTATTATCTGGCTGTTTGATTCTATCCATTCATTAGATCAAACTTCTAGATCCAAATGTAGATGTATAGAATACACATAGTACAGGGACAAAAACATTTTAAATTGCAGTACCATTATACAGATTATAAAAATATATACTGTAAAGCCTACATTCTAGTGAATATCTAGTGTGGATATCTCATTACAAACAAGGCTGTAGTGAGTATCCTGTATTTGTATTTCCAGTATTTGATTCAAATTTCCCTGATGGCTAACCGGGTTGAATATCATTCATGTGCTTAATTGACCTTGTCTTTGGATAATGTCTATCCAGATACTTTGACAATTTTTAAATTGAATTATATTTCTTTTTATGAGTTCTTTATATATTCTAGATAGAAGATACATTATTTGCAAATATTTCCTCCTATTTTTTGAGTTCAACATTCACACTCATGATAGTGTCCTTTGAATCATAAAAGTTTGAACTTTGATGAAGTCCAAATTATCTGTTTTTTCCTTTGGTTGCTCTTGCTTTCATGTCATTTCTAAGAGAACAAATGGAAAGTCACAAATATTTACTCCCATTCTCCCTATTTTGTCAAGTCTATCCACAATATCATTGTCATTTCTAAATAATTAATAGTAATTCCTTTATATCACCAATTATTTGGTTTGTGTTATTTCCAGATTTTTATAAATTTCACAAATGTGTATCTGTATACAAGTTCCATTCCAGTCAATCTTTGTTTTCTTACTGTTTATGTGTAAAGAACTGGATTGTTGGTCATGCAGATTTTATAGTATATATTTTTATGATCTGAATCCCTGCATGGGGGTTTAAAATGTTTTTATTTTCTGTCCTTTGTGTATGCATCAATAGTCGAATCTAGACACTTGATCTGATTCAGGGTTTTTTGTAGTTTTGGCATGAATCATTCACAAGTGGTGCTATGAAACTTGTTAAGTGGGGACCTATTTAGAGTTTATTCTATCTTGTAGGGCCAGGGGCCATTTTGTTTATGACCTCAATTCATTCAGAATTTCCAATAATCCAGTTAAGATGGATTACTGTTTTAGCCTCAAAGATTTCTAGAGAATAGCAAGCAATCCTCATTCCTCTTATAGTACTTAATTTGTTTTATCTCTGGCTAAAACAGTTTCTTACCCCTCACCATTATCTATTTATCGACTCATACAGATACAGCATGTAAGAGCAAGAAAAGCTCTGAGAGTTCTTCTGTATGAGGTAATCCATAACTCTTAGAGCTCATGAAACTGCAGAAATTGTGTATATTTTTTTGAGATGAGGGTTCTGATGTGTCACTGAATTCTCAGATGAGTCTTCATGTGACAGAGACTTGGAGGCCCAGATACTGGAAAGGAGTTGTCCAAAAGTTACACAGCAAGCTTGAGGTAGAGCTTGAAGTAAATATGAAACCTTCCAGCCTCTAGTTTAGGACATTTCCCCTCTAGGGTTAGACACTAGGTCACTTTATGAGGAGATTATTACAAGTAGATTATAAGTTATTTAAAATTTATATGTGGCAAATATTTAACCCTGGGCTGGCTTCCCGTTTGTATACTCAGCATGCTCAGAGTGCAAGTGAAAGGTCGCAGTGTGAAGAAACCATAATTAGGAAAGGACCAGAGCATCTCTATATAAGAGAAAGCCAAATAGAGTTGGATTTTGAATAATTTTTTGTATGTCCATGTGGTTCTCCCTATAGCACTGGATTGTGAGCTTTTTATAGCTAATTGTAAGTTGCCTGTATATACTTTAGGCAGTGGCCAAATACCGTTTGCTTCCCCCTAGGCCCAGGGTCCAAAATGGTTACCAAGGTATTTGCATCCGCCCTACCTACCTATCCCAATTTTCCATTCCTATTCCCTCCTCCTCATCTTTTACTCTGACATTTCCCAACCTTTCTCCCTCTTCATCATAGCCCCTATTTCTTCTTCCTCCTTCCCACCTTCCTTTCTTTCTGTGGTCACCTCCTCCCTCCCTGCCCAAGCTCGCTCCCCTTCAGCCCCTTTGGCCGGCTCCCTCCCTCTTTCCCAGTATCTCCTTTACCTCTCTACATCCCCCTCAACCCACCCCCAACAAGCCTCCCCACCCCCATGCCAAAACTGACTGCCAGTGGCTCCGGGTTCGTTGGAATGGAGCAAGCCAGCTCAGGGAGTCTTGGGAACTCCGATTGGCTGCCACAGCTAGCATGCCAGCGCAAGTCCCGCCTCCAGGCTGCGTACGCGCTGCTGCAGCATCTGCTATTGGCGGGTGGGCCTGTCAGCCGCTCTGGCTGCGTCTCACGCAGGCGCCCGCAGTCTCTTGGTGAATAAAAAGGCAGCCTACGGGCTGAAGTGGGGGTGGGGAGAGGAGAGGAAGAGGGCCAGCGAGCAAGGGCTTGAAAGAGTGGCTGGCAGCCTGGAGCCCCGCGAAGAGAGCGAGCAAGGAAGGAAGCCAGCTTAGGAAAGCAAGCGAGTTAGAGAGAATAGGGGAGACTGAGACTGACCGCTAGCCAGGCAGGCGGACTGACGCACGCCCAGACAGACTCAGGCGCTGGAGAACCTCTGATAGGTTCCTCCCGCCTTTCCTTTTGAAAACCAGGATTTTGCTTTTTCCTTGGCGCCCGAGAGAGAATGCTGGACTCTGCCGTCTTCAGCGCAAGCTAAGATTTCTCAGCTAGGGAAGGAATAGCAGCCCAATCCTGAGAAGGGGGAAACAAGCGCCCCTGTCCCCATCCCCCTCCCCTACCCCCCCCACCAAACTCGGGCGCCAAACCCAGCCCTTCCCTAACCATCCGACTTCCTCCTCTCCTTTCTAGCATGGTGGCTGTATGGACAGTCTGACAGAACAGAGACTGACATCTCCCAATCTGCCGGCCCCCCACCTGGAACACTACAGTGTTCTGCATTGCACCATGACCCTGGATGTGCAAACTGTAGTCGTTTTTGCTGTGATTGTAGTCCTCCTGCTTGTCAATGTCATACTCATGTTTTTCCTGGGAACGCGCTGAATGGAGTCCAGCCACCTGAGCTGTCGCGAACTCTCGCTTTGATTTCATCCCGTGAGCCACCGAGAAAAAAAAAAAGAGAGCGAGAGGAGAGAGAGAGAGAGCGAGCAAGAGAGAGAGAGAGACAGAGACAGGGAAAGAGAGGGAGAGAAAGAGCAATTCTTATTCAGGGGGGAAAACGTTTTGAGCTTCAACATGGCCTCGCTGTGATATGTATGACGTTGGTATATTATCTCTCCCTAAATCTTTTGTCATGTCTTGTCTTTTAAGTATGCCTGTGAGTGTAGTTGCTTATTGCTTGAGTGAAATTTTTTGATAAAGAAATGTTTTCTATTTTAAGTGTGCATGCGTGTGTGCATCCTCCATCTATGTGACGATCATGGGGCAAGCTCTGCGTCCTTAACAGTGGCTTCGCTGTTTGTGGTGTCTTGTCAACTCATTTTCTTGAAAACTACCTTTAAACTCCATTAGGGAATTTTATTCAAAATTTCTCTCTTGCCATCTGGAGTGCATTTGGGTTTGTTTGAGGTGGGGGTAAGGGGGAAGGGGTTTTGTGGAAGAGCATGATGAATTTTTGGATCTTAGGAATGGCAGTTGTGCACTGGATATTTAGAAGGGAAAAAAAATCGATGCAAGAAATGGATTTAGGGAAAATGATTCTTTAATCTATAATGAGAAGCAAGAATTTGGGAAGTGACGCGGTGGGGTTCCTTGAGCTGGCAGTTGGTGACTCTGTCCTTTGAATCTCAATTTGCTGTCCAGGGTTCACAGTTTCCAGTTTGGAAAGAAGCCACCTTTAAAGTATTTCTTAAAGCATTAAATATCATTTTCTTTGGAATCATGGGATGGGATATAAAAATGTTCTCTGATCTTTTGAATTGGCAAGAGAGGACTTTGACAAGACATGTTTGGGCTTCTTTCCCCAGAGATTGTACCCCTGGATTTGAGTTTGAGGATTTTTTCTGGTTCTCATCCAAAAAACAAAATCCAGCTTTTTACCTACCTTGGGAATAATAGTATTGGATGTGTCTCCTTTGGGGTAATTTGCAATAATGTTCTTGAACTACATTCTAAATAGAACTTGATTGCTTTGATGACAAAGTAGTGGTGGTATTCTTTGCCTTCTTGTTTGTTGCTTTAAGAGCACAGGTCTAATTGACACATTACCATAACTGAATGTATGTAATGTGCTAAATTGAGTTTTGAGCACTAAAAAGAGGTCTAGATGAAATGGGATGAGAGCTCAGGAAACATGAGCTGGAAGCTACATTCCAATTTGAGATATGTCTGCTTGTTTGTATCATATGATGGTGGTGGTTGCTGTTATTATTTTTATATTTCTGTTTCTGCTAAAAAAGCTCTTGGAAAAACTAGGAAAATTTTGTTTCTGATGCCAGTGTACACATTACTTTTTTTTTTTCTCCTTTGTTAATGTACGCAGATCTTCCTCATTCCATTGCTTACCTGACTTGAAATATTGCTATTTCTGGCTCATGTAGCAATGAATCAGGGTTCATACACATCCACACACATTTCCCCCTACACTAATGTGGGTGGCTGCTCATGTATGATATGCAAATCTGCTGGCATTATGCTGTCAAGTTCCATGCCATTTTGTTGAATCTCTTTGGAACTGATTATAAAGGGAGAGGGGCTGTGAAGGGGTCCTTCTAATTGTTCTCACTACAGGACCCAGAGTTATTTAATGGCGTCAGTCAAGATTTTGAGCCTCAAAGCACATTCTTATTGACTCAGTGTGGGTGAGAGGCTGAGTTGTGTTTTTATGTTTTTTCTTCTTTCGTACCACGGTATAAACATGATCTGGGAGGTTTGCTGGCATTGATTATTATTGATTACTCTTTGGTCTCTTTGTGAAGACCCCTTGTGTGGAACCAAGAACTTGTTTCTTTGCAAAGAATCTAGTGAGTTGTTTATTTTTGAATCTGTTAGCTCCGAGAGATATTATTTAAAGTAAGTTTCTGTCTTACCTGGGTACTTTGTTTTTAGACAGAGTTGGAGAATGGGGAAAAGACTGGGCAGCTGCAGACTGGAATTTTCTTCATTCAGTGGCTATTTGACCTTGGGGAATTTTTTTCCTTCCTCAGTGGGTTTGGGATTCCCTGTAACATTGACATTTTGAAATGATTGGACTAGTTAGTTGACTTCCAAGTTCTTGCTTTCTATAATTTGGGCACCCATAAGTACTTTCCAGTTCATCCCCCTTGACTGGAAAGTCAAGTGAAAAGGATACTGATATGTTAATTAAGAGATGATGGGAGGAGAGGCTGAATATTTTTACTAATATCTGGAGAATTTCACCTAAGGAATTTTTGTCCTACCTATGTGGTAAGGAAATGGGGATTGCAACACTGAAATTTTTTTGGACTTTTTATTTTCACTAAAGGGAGAATGGATTTCTAAGACTAATCTTTGAACCTGGCTTATGACTAAGTAGTGTCATGAAATGCCTTCCCCCCGGTGCTTGACAGACCCTTGGCAAAAAGCCTTTTGGAATGTATGTGTCTAGGGTGGTAGCAGTATGTTTGTGGGAGTGTGTGTACGCCTTTCTCTGTGTTTGTGTGGGTGCACACTCCTGAGTGTGGATGGAGGGTGGTGGTGGTAGGAATGAGGAAAGACAGCACTGAGTTCCACAGTTCTGAATGGCCTCCTTGTGCTAGGGCTTGTCAGGATTTAAATGGGACTAGGATGGATGGGTGTCACCCATGCATCTTTCTTCCACCACCTAAAATCCCTCGGGCTATATGGGTAGCTTGAAAAATCCTTCCACCAGTAATTTAGCTACTGTAGTTCACACCTTTCAAATTCATTTTTTCTGTAGGTAAAAAAGGGATGGAGTTAGTCAAATGGCCGGTTTTCCTGGAACAGCCAAAAGGTAATTTGGGCAGTAGAGAACAAAAGGTGGCAAAGTGACTTTTTACTTGTGTGAATCCTAAAGGTTTGGCATTTCTCCTTCAGAAGTGTGAGGGCATGCAAAAAGAGAAAAGAGTGGGAGAATATGAGAAATGCAGTCCAGAGAAATGGAACCCTATGCATTTTGATCTGTTTTCTTTTTTCCTCCTCCTGCCTCCTCTCTTAGTCTTTCCCCTTTCCTCCATTACTTTTCTTCCCTTTTCTCCCTTCCCTAACACCACCCCTTCCACTGGAAGAGGATGAGAAGTAAGAGGGCTTTTCCTCTTTGAATTGCCATGACTTTTCCCCATAAATGTCTTTTCCCCCCTTTCCTCCTTTCTGATCCATTTGAGTATAGGATAAGCTTTTGCTACTAGGAGGGGCAAAATCCCAGCTCAGGGATTTTGGTTCCCAGCTTCCAACCCAAGAATTAAAGAAAATGGCCTCTACTGGTATCCTAGTAACCCCTGTATCACAGTGCCCACTGAACTTCAGAGCCTGTCATTTAAAGGCCCAGGCCCCACAGTCTCCTTACAAGGGATACAGCCAAGTGGGGCTTGGAAAGGTGCTTTGGGGGAGGGAAGACAGAAAGAACAAAATCTTCATTGGCTGCAAATGCCTAGAAAACATGTTCACAACAGGCATACAGAGCCTAGCCTTGCCTAATCATGGGGACTGTTTATTGGAAGACTCATGGGTTCAAGTATCTCTATATAGTTACTACTCCCTCCTTAAGTTTAGCTGATCCACTACCTAACTTTAGTGTAGAAGGTCTGCAGGTTCTGAAAAATATTTTTTTCCTCACCCTAACTTTTGACTTCAGCAAGGAGAGTAAAGTGATAGCTTTGTGGGAACAAACTGAGCACTTTTCTTTTGTTAAGAGTGCTTCTGTCAGAACCTGCAACATCTGCTTGTAGAGTTTACCCCAATTTTGTTTGAGGCTTGGGGAAACATGACTAGCCCAGCTGTAGTGTACATTTGGGAAGGGGATGTTCTTTCTGTGATTCAATAGTTTCTAACTGGGGAAGTTGGACAAGTTGTAAGAGTCAGTTTGATTGTGAAGCTCATGAGCAGGACTTGGAGTCAGCTTCAGGAACTGAGGGATTCCAATAGTCTTGTGGGTGAGGTGCTGTAGTGTTCTATAGTGAGGCCTAGATAGTACTTGACTGATCAGATGATGCACACTGGTAGTTGCAGGGATTATACCGAAGAATATCCTCTTTAGTCTGCTATATCAACCTATGATCTCATTTTTGGCTAACCAAGTACTTGCTTTTAGGTATGAGAATTGAGCCATTTCTCCCAAAATAACTGCCTCTCCAGAAGACTTCATACAGGGATCTATCTCCAGTGGCTTTGCCCCGAGGAATGGGATGGAGGAGGTGAATCTTATACTCTGTAGGCCTTATTTCTAACACTGCAACTTGTTCTGAGTGGAGTGTATCTCTGGCTTTCCAAGAATCTTTGATTAAAGCTTAGCTCTTCCAATATGTGCCCAGAATGTTTTTTTTTTCCTTCTCTCCATAGGTGGATCTAGCTCTAGAGTATTTAGTTCATTGTACTTTTCCCTGGCATCAAAGTACAAAATGGAAAAGGCCCTCAAGAAGAGTGTAGGCTTGGGAAACAGTCCAGTAATGGCTATATTAATAACCCTTTTTCAGTGCATGGGCCTAATAAAGTTTACAAAATAACTCACATACTTTCTAATTTGACTATCACATAATTCTTGTGAAGTTGCAGGGATGATTGTTATTCGTTTTTACAGATGAGGAGAGAAAAGGCAAGAGAGATTGGTAGGATGAGAGTGGGTATTCCTTTCCAACAGAGAGGTGGGAGAGTCGGAGTCAGATCATTCCCAGCTTTGTGAAACTGTAAGGGGTTAGGTGGGGAGGAAAGTGTGTGTGAGTCATGCCTGAAGTCATACTAGCTTCCTCAGCTTTACTTGCTTTCATTTTTAGTGCTTTTTAATACCTTTCATTTGTATAGTGCTTTTGCACAGAATTCGTTAGTCTATGAAATGCTACCTTTTTGTCTTGGATATATATCAAAGAGTTCCCTTTAGTCAGACTTATGAAAAGACACTATTTGGGATCTTCAAGGTTAAAGCCAGTGTGAATTGCTGAACCCTAAAATACAGAATGTTTTGAAAGAACTGCCGTTTTTATGCAGTTGGCCTTCTTTTTGAAACACACGTATTTTTCTTTATTTCTTTAAAAATGTGCTGCCCAGAACTGATCATGCTACTCCAAGTGCCACCTGGCTGGGATCAAGTACAAAGGGACTTTGATCTATCTGTGAAATGTCTAATAATTCATCCTTCTACTGGTTCTCAGTTCTCTCGGAACATTTAGATCACTTGGGGAGATTTTAAATACCTATGCCAGATCCCTACTCTGAGAGTTTCTGACTTAATTGGAATGGGCTAGGTCTCAGGCAGCTTTTTTTTTTTAATTTAAAGCTTCCCAAGGTGATTCAAATATGCAGCCCAAGTTAAGAGACACTGCATTAGCCTTTGGAGCTTATAGTTTGAAACCATTTCCTATCTGGTCCAGTTCTCTATTCCCTTGTGCAGTTGGACTTTTGAACCAATTTAAATTTTTTGAACCATACTTATTAATGCACACTTTGGTTGGTTCATTATTCTAGTTTTTTATAACTTTAAATGTTTTTTCTCCATGCTGTGCAATAAATTAGCAGTTTCTTCTAACAGTATCAGTTAAGCTCTATTTTACTTGGTGTGTCATTGTTTTAGTTTTTGTGTTTTTTTAAAAAATTTACTTCTTCATGGCATATATAAGATTAGCAGTCTCTTCCAGCATTGTATCATTTGAAAACTGAGTATCACTCAAGTTGTTGATTCAAAGTAGTATTTAATATGATGAGGTTAATACTCTTCTGGCATCTCACCAGGGCCCCCTCTTGGAGTTGATTTTTGTTTGTACATGGTCAACCAGTGCAGACTCCATAAGGCTGTGCTGTCATCTCTCCTACCAATATGTTATTGAGGATTTGTTTTATACTTATAGACATCATGATATTCTAGGTACATAGGTGTTATTTCTGATGGTTCCTTCAGAAAAAGGAGTATAAGTTACTTGGCATCTTACTCTTGAAAAATCCAGTAGCAGTCTCCAGAGCTCCCTGTTTTCTTTCAATGCCTACAAACTAGATGTTTCATTAATGGATCCAATAACACAACTATAGTTTCTGTGTATCACTTTCCTTTCCCCTATTTGGAAAACAGAACATCATGGATGTAACTTTAAAACAGAATGTATTTTGTCCTCTAAGAATCCAGGAAATAGCACATGTTTTCCTTGTTGCTTAGCTGAATTGTTTCCATTAACCTAGTGGATTTCTGCCCTGGATGAACATTGGAGTCACCTGGGGAGTTAACAAGACTAACAACATTTCATAGAATCTCTGGGAGAGATCTGATTGAATTAGTCATGGTGGGGCCCTGGCATCAATATTTTTCTAAAACCTCCCTGAGGTGATGGGAATGTTCTGCCAGGGATGAACGAAAGAGACTGCTATGGAATTGTTCAAAGGAAATATTAGCTCAGTTTGACTCTAACTTATCACACATGGCATAGGTAAGCTTTGCAGATGGTGAAATTTTATTCCAGGATTTGTGATGGCTTTGATGAGTTCCAGAGGTTTGTGGTCACTCTGAAAAGAATTTAGCCTACAGAGTGGGTAGTCTGGTGCCTATTTGTATTTAAAATACAGTTTGCTCTCTGTATCTACAGGTTTTACTGCATCAACAGATAGAAAATATTTGAGAAAAACAAAAATAATAATACAATGAAACCTATGCAACATAACAACTTTGCATAGCATTTACATTGTAGTAGATATTATAATCTAGTAGAAGTATACAGGAGATGGGGCTGGAGGTATACCTCGGTGATAAAGTATTTGCCTAGCATACGAGGCTTTGTGCTTAACCTCCAGCACTGATATAAAAATGAAAGATAAAAATAAAAAGAGTACACAGGAGGAAGTACTTAGGTTATATGCCAGTACTACACCATTTTGCATAAGGGTTTTGAACATCCTCGGATTTTGGTATTCAAATACGTCCTGGAACCAAGCCCCTACAGATACCTGGGGACAACTCTAAACAGCTATCAGATTGTTTGAACCCTTCAGCAAAAAAAAAATTCCTTCACATTTTTGTAATGATGCAAAGATTCTGCTAATTTGCTGGGTGACCTCAGATAAAAATACTTCTCCCTTCTGAAATTTGTTTTTCCTCATCTATAAAATAAGAATAGGTGGGTTAGATCCCTTTAAAGATTTGACCAGCTCTAATGTGTGCTCATTTTGTGAATAATATTAATGATCAAAATGATTGTGGAAATTATTCAAAACCAGTATGCAATCCAGCAATTCCTTTTAGCAGGTTTAGAACCACAGTGTGGTTATGGGGGTAATAGATTTGTATTCTTAATTGTATTTGGCTTATGTTTCTTTTATAACAGGTGAAATATATGTTGTATTCTTTAAGCAAACACTGACTGTGAATCAGGGAAGGGAGCCATATAGTGAGTTGAATAGTGAGAGTATACCAGTTTGGGATTTAGCTTCTTGAAGAGATCTGCCTTATGAATAATTGATAATTATTATAGAATCATTTATAGAATCAGTCTCATAGGTCTGGGAAAGCATAGGAGATAAGGGACTTGCTCCTTTGACATCCCAGAGTCATTTCCTGTGATATTTTAAGAATTAATTAACTTAGTTAATACTGCCTCCTCTATAAATAGTAGTGAGCATTTTGACAATATTTCCTAGTTATTTTGTTGGCTCCTTCTTCAACCTAAAAGTTTATGAAAGTGAGGCCAAGAAAGAATAAGTGACTTTCTCAAAGCTATAAAGTAGGAAGTGATAGTGTCTGACCTAGAACCCAGGACTCTTGTCACCACATCCTTTAGTGCGTCCAATGTAGCCTGCATTTTGGATCCTGTGATCAGGATGCAGTCATGGCTTGTTGAGACTGAAAGGGGTTCCATTGACAGAACAATACTCAGGGGAAAGCTGTGAAGAAAGTATCAAAGAAGGCAACCAGGAGGAAGAAGAAAGGTGAAGAGAAAGATGTCTGAATTCAGCTCTTTCTTGCCCTTATTATTCTTCTGTGCTAGTTGCTGGTCAGTGACAGGGACTGGACATTTGAACTTCAAACACCAGGGTGAATATTTGGTAGCAGAGAAGAGGGAAAGTTGTTCTTGTGTGGTAGAATGATGGCATATAGAAGGCAGATCTACAATAGGAGAAAGAGCACTGGAAAAGGCCTCAGGAGCTCTAGGATCAAGCACTTGCTGTTAGATCTTGATCAAGGTTCTTCCCACCTGGACCTCACTTTCCATGTCACTAAAATGCAGAGTGTTTTTAACAGAAGAATCATGTTCTTAGATGAATGTTTAGCCAGAAACTTCTACACAAACAGGAGAAAGCAGAGTGGGTCAGCTTGAAACAGGCCTGGGGTGGAAGTAGAGGCAGTGTCTCAAGGTCCCTGTCAATGCAGAATTTAGTCAATAGGGGAGTTGAAGTTAGGAGAGAGGGGAAGGCTCTGCCCAGCTCATCCAAACTGGGAGAGGGGACATCCATGGTTGGGCTATTGAGTAGAGTTGGGTCATTCATTTAAGTGGCCAGGCTTCCCAGATAATCACTTAGGGAAGAGATTAATGTACCTGCAAGGTCTACAGCACCTTGCCTAGACTCCCCCTTGCCTTTTTTAAGTGATAAAACAAAACCACAGAAGGGGAAAAAAGTCCAAGGTTTCAGTGATGGATCTGATCTTGACTTTTCATGTCAGGCCGTTGCCCACTGTAAGTTGCTACCTTCCTTATAGTGTTCTGGTTCTGTGCTGTCATGGCTGGATCAGAGACATTAATACTCTTTTAGGTTTGATTGGAGAAAGTGAACTGAGAAGAGGCTGGGAGAATTAAGAGCAGAGAACAAGAGCATTATGTAACTTTCTGGAGGGAAGCAGGCCTGTCAGCAGTCCTTGGGGTGCCAGGCAGTGGGATGGGGGTGGGGAGAACAGAGAGTCTCCTGAAGGCCACATTAGCTCTCCTGAAGGCAGGGAGCTGTGGATTCAGCCCTGTGCAGAGTAGTCATCCACCCTCAGGGCCCAGAGGAGGCCAGCACTGTGCATCCGTAGCCAGCTCTGGGAATGGCTCTGGCAGCTGATTTCTCCGCCTGCCTGCCTTCATTAGAGGAGGGGATACCATGCACCTCCATGCCCAAGCTGACTGCAGGAAGGATGTGCTAAGAACCCACCCTCCACCCCCTCAGAGTGTGGTGCCTAAAGGCAGCAGCTACTTTTAGCTGAACCTCCCACAGCCTCTCTTCCACCCACTCTCTTCCTTCCTCCTTTCTCTGTGAACTATGTTGGCTGGCAAGAGGGCTGGGCAGTGGGTGCCTTGGCATTGGGACAGATGCACAGGAGGAGCCAGGTGCCTAGTTCTAGGAGGGGTTCTATAAGTCTGGCAGGGTGGCAGGGCTCAGACAAAAGCAAAATGATGAGAGTGCTTTGTGCATAGGGCCCAAAGGGAGTGGGGGATTTATTTCCTTTGAACCTTGCAAACAACTGAGGTGTTTTTCATACAAATCCAGACTGACCTGCACAGGAGAATTCAGGATTTATTGGACAGAACTTCCATATACCCTCTACTTGGATTTAGAAGAAAGCAACTGAGTCTAATGAATACTTCTTTGATTTTTAACTCTCTCTCTTGAACATTGTCTTAAACTTTTCAGTGTTTTACACATTGACTCACTTGATCTTCTCTTTGATCCTGCAAAATGGATAGGGCACAAAGTATCTCCATTTCACAGATTAAAAACAAAATGAGGCTCAAAGACTCATATTTTCCAGCCTGGTCTTCTTGCTTCAAGCTCTGGAAGTCATAGTACTACTTTAAGTCATTGCCTGCTTCATTGTCTACAGAAGGGATGCTAGAACTGCTAGATCTGATCCTCTCAGAGAGGACAATGATTTACCCAAGAAATACAGTAGTGGTAGTGCTCAAGCTAATACATGCCTGATAAGGATTAGGTTCCTGGACCTGTGAGATGCACAAGTCACACTGGTCTTTTAGGGGTGATTTGGGAAATCTGTATGGTGCAATGGAAAACAGGGTCACTGAACTAGGAGTTTATATCATTTTTAGTTCTGTGACCTTGAGTGAATTAGCCTTTCTGAATTGATTTTCTTTTTTGTAAATTGGGTCCAGTAATCTCTGAGAACTCTCTGAGGCAGAAATCTGTGAGTGACTGTCACAAGAAGAGATCTGACATTCAGTAGGCCCTCCATTAAATAAAGAGTAACATCTGCAAATATTAAGCTGTGCACTAGCTAACCTTGAACAAAATTTGTTCAAGGTTAGCCTCAGTTATCACCAACATAGCACAGATTTAACTTCTTTCTCTTGAAAGGAGGGGGACCCTATGACCTGGCCCATGCTTTAGGTACTGGGCCAAAAGCTTGGATTTTAAAAATAATAGCCTTTCTTTTATTTACCCCCAACTCCATTCCCATGGACTCACACACATGTTGCTATGAATAGCAAACTAGCTTTGTCCCTGTCTCCTGCAAAGCTAAAAGAAGAGCTTGAAAGAAAGCCAAAATTAATTGTGTTTTTATTTAGCGCATTCTTAAGCCAGAACAACCTAGGCACTTGGCAATTAAAAACCAGTTCTTGGCCCCCAAATCCTTGGCTAGGATTTGTAATGAGCATTACTGGGTTTTCATGATATGATTAAGTGTTGTTTTAGAAATCACAGGCTTTTGACTAATGACCTACATAGAACAAATTGACACTGTTCACCTTTATATGCATCATTTTGTTTGGAACCTTTTCACTTCTCTTGGGGTAGGGCAAGAAAATAAAATTATTGTATAGTTTTCTTGACACATTAGTCTTTTTTCCATGATCATATGAGATGGGCAAGGCCAAGACTGTTCTCATTTTATGACTAGGAAATTGACTCTTAGAAAATAGCTTTGATTGACTCAGATTAGTGGTTCTGCTTAAAAGACAGTTGTGTGCTAGGAAGAGCATAGCATATGGCGTTAGCAATTACCACCAGTCCACCAATACGAGGTAGCTTTGAGCAAGTAGTTTATTCTAAAGATGCCTTCTGCACTTTGCTTCTATCTAGGTCTATTTTTTTTTTTAACAAAAATCAGTCAAGACGGCAGAAAGAACTAGACAGATGCCATTAGATAATGGCATAGGTTACATTGAACCATTAATGGGAATTTTGGATACATCTTTTAGATCTACTATAAGTGTAACTGAATATATTTTGCCCAGGAATGTATGAGAAGCTTACAGTTCTAAATTCTGTAGCCCTTTGTGCTCTGCTTTGTTTGTATGTTTTTTTTTTTTTTGTTTGTTTGTTTGCAAATTTTCTGGTCTTATTCTTAGAGTATGCCTTGAACTTAAAAGCTGGTTCCTTACCCTCACTAGTTCCCACATTCATTCAAAAATATGAGGGAGAATGATTTGGATAAACCAAATGTTATTTTGCCTGGCTTTGGTGAAGATTGTATGTCCTGAGGTTATCTATTTATTCTTTTTAATCCAGATGGCTTAGGCCAGTGGAAAAATGAGTTTTGAATGTCTCGAGGGGCCTGAGTTGGGATGAGACATCTTCAGGTGTTAATCCCCATGTACATGTCTGCATTTTGACACTTTGTGGTGGTGGTTAGGGAAATCAGAGTTAACTTATTATTCTTAAGCTGATAAGTAACTAGACGAAGAAAGAACCCATACATTGAGCTCACTACCTCAGTACTACTGAGAAAATTGAGGTAAGGAGAGGTAGGGATTCGCCTAAAGTCTCAGATTGACCCAGGGGTCTTTAAGGAAAGCTGTTAGAAACAAATTGTTGGGGAGGAAAATTGGTTTAGTTTTATTGTCTATTCATGCCCTTTACCTACACCCACACTATAAGTCACATGTACATACAACATACTCAGACACATGTGGAGTGTATTTGGAACACATAAGGTATACATAAATGGGCCAAATTTTCATGTCGACACTCAAAGCACATATATTCAGTTAAGTATGGTGCACACGCACATGCTTGACCATTCTTAACACAATGACGGTGCACACCCATGGAAACACATGGGGCATTCCTGTTCATATTGTATGTATGAACATACATAGTTGCCTATAGGACACAAATATATACCCATGTACACATATGTCATAGATACATATTTAGATATACTCTTACTCTCCAGGACATGCACTCCTATCCCTGAGAGAAACACTCCTAAGGGTATACTTGGACAAACAGTACCACATGAGACACACCCACATGCCCTGGACACTCCTATGCAGAACATTTCCTACCCCTAGGGTCAACCAGCTGTACCTTTCTTCTCAGTAGTCACAGGCCCCAGCTGTTTGGCCTTTATCAGTTTGCTCTGGACCTTTTTCCTGAAATCTGGCTTGAGATGTCAGTGAGCTCAGTATAAAATGGATGCTAATAACAGCATGTGTCATAGCAGTTCCAGAAGGTAAGCAGAACTCAGATCTGAGACCTCAGATGAGTTAACAGGCAAATGTAGAAAGATGAAGAAAGCAAATTGGCATTGATCAATGTAGAAAGATTAAGTCTGCTCCTTCATCCCCATGTCCACTTAAAAAACATTCTGGAGTAATATGATTTTGAAGCAGTGCCCTAGAAAACCAAAAGTAACTAAATATCAAAGTTCTTTTTTCTTGAGAATAAAATACCAACTTGGACCACAGCATCAGTACCTAAATTATGGGTGAGAGGGTATGAGGAGAGATGGTATACTGCATCAAGCAAGACCCTGTTGGGCAGTGGCCCAGCCTCTCCTGGGTCAGTAGTAGGCTGACAGACCAGCCACATCCTTAATGACCACAACCCAGCCCCTAGGCACAGCAACTTGGGCCATCTGGCCCCACTAATGAGGGCCTGCTATTTTTAGAGTTCCTCATGCTAGAAACCAGGTCATGGTGTCCTGGGGAAGCCTTTTTGGCCCTTGGTACCAAAAGCTACTGCTTGATGGGGTGGGGGGGGCCTAGAATGAATCTGGATAAAGGGTAGAAAGCAGTGAGATAGAATATGCCAGGACTGCTCTTGATTAGCATCCTCAGAAACTCAGATTACTGTTAACTGTGACAGCCTCATTACCATTTCTGAATTTTGGAACTAAAGTCAAGAAACATGAGTTCCAGTTACTACTCTGCTTCTTAGGTTGTGGCTCAGTCAGGTTCCCCTTTTCTGTCTGGATCTTATTTGGTCAACTGGTAAACCATCAGTATTATTCTCAGATGATATCAAGGATCAAACAGGTTAAGAGTTGAGAAAATGCTTTGCAGTTTTTGTTCTCTCCCGACGAAGCTGTATCTCCCCTATCCCAAATCTGGTTTTAATGCCCATCACCAGTCAGACCTGGCCGTAATCAAAGTAGTCATAGGAAGAAAAAGCCAAAAATTTGGCCAAGGGAAAGCATGCTTGTGGCAACATGTTGGTCAGTCATACAGAGTTCACCCTCACCCATACAGATGCTTTTCAATGCTAGTTCAGACCTAGGAAAGAAAACAGGCTTGCAGCATTTAGGTGGTTATTTACTTCTTCAGGACCCCTAGGTAGTGAAGGAAAGGGAGACATTAGGAATAGATACTTCTTCCTAAACTTGGAAAAGCAAAAGCCAGGCTGCCTGTACCTGCAACCTGGAAGCAGTCTAGGGTGCCAGGTCTGGCCCTGGAAAAGTAACTTATTCTTTTTTTATTAATTGTTCAAGATAAACTTATTTTGAGTGTTCATACTCATGGTCATTTCATCTGCTTTGTTGAGGGGAACAGGGTCAGGAACTAAATGATTCATCTCAGAACTTAAGTTTTCTGCTCTGAAAATAGGCTCAATCATAATGTCTTAAGGGATTTTGAATTACAAGAATACATTGTGACAAAGGTTGTGTAAAGTGCCTTATAAAATATTGAGCATGTGTTGCTGATGTTTAAGTTGTTAAGATTTCATCCGGTTTGTGATTATAGGTAGTTTGGAGGTAATTGAGGAGCTTATTTTCAGTTTGTTTCTTCACTGTGTTTCCACGTCACTTTTAAAAACCATTATTGGGTCCATTTTACAGATGTGTATTGGGGTGGAGAGAGGGGACAAATGAGTCTGATGACACAGGATTAAGTAATGATGGATTTAGGATCAGAAGCCATGCCTTTGAACTCCTAACTGGACATACTCTCTCTCATGCCTCAAGCTGCTACATAATGATTTCCAGGACTAAAGGAAATAGCAGCTTAAGTAAATATTATGTAAAAGCTTAGATTTTTATCTGACATAGTAACAACTAGAGGGAGTTGTGTGGGAGTACTGGCCTTCCCCAGCATTGCCCTTGCTTGCCCACTGGCACACTGATTGACCCTTCCATCCTCCCACAGCAGCTCACGTCCCACTCGTCTCTTGCATGAAGGAAGCAGTGAAGCGTTGGAGATGTTAAGCTGTTGTGAGAGGGAATTGTGTTGCCTGTTTAAGCCTCTTTGGGAGAATCCCTGGAGGTGTTTGATCCACCTTGG
Source organism: Spermophilus citellus (assembly GCF_964194105.1). Lineage (NCBI taxonomy): Eukaryota > Metazoa > Chordata > Mammalia > Rodentia > Sciuridae > Spermophilus > Spermophilus citellus. Next base: position 76,487,900 of record NC_138190.1, read on the forward strand.
CCACCCCCATCTTCTTACTCACAGCTACCTGGTGCCGAAGCCCTTTGTGGCTGACCTGCTTGAGGGGTAGGTCATGAGGGATCTGAGGAAATGTTTGAGGGCCCTGATTTTTTTTTTTTGAGGATTTTGCCAACTCTTGAGGATTAAGGTTGTGGAAATCCAAGAACCAAAGCTGAGAAGAGTCCTTAGAGACCATTTGAGCTGACTCTCACCTGGCTTCAATGTGGACCAAAAAAACCAGCTGGACTTAATTTTTTCTCCCTTACTGTGCTTTTCCTTTATGAATAAAAGACTCTTGAGATGGGCCAGATTTCCTAGAGTCTTTATAGCTAGCTTATTTAAGCCATTCTAAGCCTAAGAGAGGGGAGGAGAGGTGCATTGGGACAGAGTTGTAAGAAGGAGAGATGGAAGAATCTGTGGAGGTCGGCTTTGGATGCCAGACTTCATCTTTTATGCTGCCAATGCATTAGTCTTCTATCTTCCATCAATTGAATGGCAGGGTCTAACCCAATATATTGCTATTTTCACTCATGCTATTAAAAACTGCAGAATGCCTACAGTATTGGCCCTTCTAAGAGACTGGACAAGTAAGGGAGGGGGTGCTAAAATACAAAAGGGTAGAGGCACTTTCTTTTCAAGTTTTGAGAGCCTAGAGATCTGGGTTTTATTCTGGCCTCTGCTTCTGGGATAGCTAAGTGACTTCCTTTTTCTAGGTCTCAGTTTTCACATCGTTAAAATGGAGCTCATCCTTACTCTTCTTATTTCAGAATTGCTTGGAGAATCCACTGAACTCATAAGTGTGAAGGTGTCTTGGAAACTATAATATGCTGAACAGATGGAAAAGGTGCTGCTTAATGTTTCAGTAGAGGCTAACTTTGAGTACCTTGTACTCAATGGCCTGAACTAGGTAGAGGACACAATGTTTTTCCTTCCAGTCATGAAACCCAAAGGTCATCTCAGTACCTAAGTTCTATTCTGGGTAGGTTTAGCCCATGGCAAAAATGTTTTTAAAAAGTTGTTTTTGTCTTTGACTTTTTTTTTTCCTCACACCATTGCTCTCCTGACTCTTTTTCCTATGTTCCCCTTCTGACAAGAACTTTTTTCAGAAGCATGGCAGCATCAAAAAGTCAAAGGTAACCTTAACTTTTTATTTAAAATAATTAATTAGTTCATTCATAGAGGAGCAAGTTCATATAGCAAGTCAGTAATCATGCCAAACCTGTATTCCATTCTTCCCATCCAATTTTTTTCTACTAGCATTTGCATTTTAGTTTGAATTTGAATTTGAGATTACTAAGCAAAGGTATCTGGTGATAAGGAGATTCTGGAAGTGTCTTTATTCAACCTGAGGTATTCTTACTCCTTAATCCTCAGAAGGGTTTGGAACTCAGAGGAGGGAGAGGCAAGTACTCTATGTAGTACTGAAGGATAATGTCTGTAGAGCTCTGGGAGGAAAAAGCACCAAAAATATCCCAGAGGAAAATATTAGAAATTCTTATATATTAAATTGTTAATCTCATTGTTCTTAAAATTCTGCTCCATGGTCCTGGTGATCAAGCCCAGGGCCTCACATATATTCAGCTAGGTAGGCAAGTTCTGTACTACTGAGCTACATCCCCAGCCCCTTTTATTTATTTATTTGTTTGTTTGTTTGTTTGTTTGTTTGTTTGAAACTATGGGGCTTGGACTGGGGCTCAGAGGAATAGCGCTCACCTAGCATGTATGAGGCCCTGGGTTCGATCTTCAGCACCACATAAAAAATATAATAAAAAATGACAGCAGAATGCATTACAATTCTTATTACACATATACAGCATAATTTTTCATATCTCTGGTTGGATATAAAGTATGTTGACACCAATTCGTGTCTTCATTCATGTACTTTGGATAATGATGTCTGTCACATTCCACCATCCTTGCCAATCCCCTGCCCCCTCCCTTTCCCTCCCACCCCTCTTCCCTGAGACAGGGTCTGACTAAGATGCCCTGGCTGGTCTTGAACTTGTGATCCTCCTGCCTCAGTCTCTCAAGTACCTGAGATTATAGGTGTGCAAACCCTGCCTATCTGTTCTTGTGTGTGTGTATGTGTGTGTGTTTTAAGAATTTTATCGTGTATACTTGAAGTATACAGCAAGCTGTTAAGGGATACATATGGATATACTAAAATCATTAGTAATTTAGTAAAGCAGGTTAACATCTGTCACAGAACATTATTACTTTTTTTAATGAAATGAGCAACTAAATGTTTGTTTGTCTTTAACAATAGAGGTATACAGATGGGTGTGGCAGTGTACACCTGTAATCCCAGCAGCTGGGGAGGCTGAGGCACGGGGATCTTGCATTTCAAAGTCAGCCTAAGCAACTTAGTGAGATGCTAAGCAACTTAGTGAGACCCTGTCTCAGAATAAAATATAAAAAAAGGGCTGGGGATGTAGTTCAGTGGTTAAGTGTGTCTGAGTTCAGTCCCTGACTTAAAAAAAAAAAAAAGTAGAGATATACAGTCCAAAAACAATCATTAGCCATCCTTCTAAAAAAGTGTAGGCTTGGTTTCTAATATTAACTTTCCTGATAATTAATCGAAGCCTCAGTTTTCTTCTCTGTAAAATGGAAACTGAACTAGTTGTGATAGCTTTGGGGAGTCTCCAATCCTGATCACCTCTTTAGTATAAGAACCTACTGCCTTTTAAGGTCTTGAGCCCCAGACAGAGTCAAGAAGAGTAGATTCAAGTCCTGGCATCTTACTGAATTTTTTTCCCCTCAATCAGCTGCCCTGGGTCCCCTCCCTTCTCCACCCCCACATCCTCTACCTAGCCCAGACAGGCAGACGCTTCCTTACATAAGCTTGGCTGACCTACTTGAAGTTCTTTAGTTACAAGCACAACCACTTTTCCTGCAGACATAGACTTAGTGCCATCCCTCCAGAGCCCTGAGGGTGGGTCTGATTTTGCTTCTCTTGTGTCCTCTCAGGAAGCCTCTGTTTAGATATTGTATTGCTCTAAGTCTTTAACAACAAGGTCCTAGGGAAAGTCAGATCAGTCAATTTACGACCCTGGGCTTGACCCAATGGTTGCTTGCTGAATGCCCTTGCCATCCACTCATCTATTGTTTACCAAATGTCTGCTAGAAATCCAGGACCTATGCTAGACTTTGTTAGCAGAAACATGGCCACTCCTGAGTACAAAAGGCCCCTGACAGGGACTAGAGGCAGTGTTAGATTACTTGGCCTTAGCTGTATGTCTTTTCTCTCACCGGAGCCAAAAGGCAGAAGTAAATCAATGAAAAGAAATTCTCTTCCACCTTCCAATGGGAGGTTTAAATGAAGATTTCTACTTTGTGCTGTAATGACTCCCTAGGAGACACTTACATTCTCTTTGGAAATGCATTCCAAGGCCCCAGCTTTTATAAGCCTGTGTCCTGGGTGGGGATACTCAGTAGATTTTAGAAGATAGTTTAAATTAATTGAAATATATTTATTTTGTCTATATTATCTAGATATAGAACCAGGGTCACAGTGCTTCTGACTAAATCCTGTTCATGTTTTTGCCACCTTAGACCAGATGGCCACATTTAGACATTAGAACCATTAGTTCTAACCTATCTCTTTCCCTGCCCCCCCCACCTACAGCTCTCTTTCCTCTACAAGATTTTAACACGACATCTGTCAAAAGGATAAAAAATGACTTTCCCTTATTCTCTTTGCCTTACCCACCCACCCTCTGGCTGTGGTGTTGATGAGTATAGAACTATGCACGTAGGAGGCATGGAGGACAGATTCTTCATGTAGTTCTAGCCCCCTCCTCCTACCTTCTGGAAGCCTAAACAACCTTATCCCCACTACTGCCCAAGAAATTCCAAGATTAGGCTTCAAGTCCTGGTCCTAGATAGATTAAGAATCCCAGGATGGGCCCCAGTGGAACCACAGGAAGATTTGTAAGAAGTCAGTTACAGGACCCAGGATAGTTCTAAGTCACCTCAGGGACAGGGGGCTCTTTAAGCCTCCTTACCTCTTCTCTAGGATTTCCCTGGCATTCTCTTATCTCCTAGGATATGAAGGCAAAAATGGACCCCAGTGAGTGGGTGGAACTTTAGTATCCACACTAAGGGTAAGAAAAGGGCATGATACTTGTGGCAGGAATAATTTGAGTATAGGGCCCAAATTGACTCAACAGACATGCAAAGGTTAGGTTAAACTCCAGCTTGGTATGACATGCTTTTGGTTCAGCAGCTCATGAAAAGGACATTGCTGAGTGCATCATGATTATCATCATGATTATTATTTTAGTAATGATTTGTCTCTGAATATCAGAGACTTCCATGGGTAGACAGAATGCAAACAGGAAATTGCTCCTAGATTATAGAATAGAGAGATCCTGCTAGGACTTTCCATTAGGACTAGTGATGGCCTCAGTGCTGAAGATTAGGGCAAGGGTGGAGGTGGAACAGAGCAGATATAGATAGCCTAATAAGGCTGACTGAAAGCTGTCTTCCGTTCCTCAGTTTTCCTGGAACCTGACAGGAGAAGGAGAAACCTAAAGATAGAGTTTCAAAGATTCTGGTTTCTTCTGAGTGACCCAATGTAATAAGGGAAAATTCTTGCTGTGAATTCTTTAGCCTCAGAAAATTTAAGATGGTTGGTCTCTATATGATATGTAATTTAGAATCATTGGGGTTGCTTGTTAGAAACTGCTGGAATGATTTTGAGTAGGGGTCTGTGTGAATCACGTTTAAAAACTTTGGTATTTTTCTTTCTATGCCTAGCTCATGTATCAGAGGTATCTGAGAGATACCAAAGGACCCAGAACAACTTAGTAATATTTTCAAGATGTTTTGAAGATGGAAGTTAATGTTTCCCAGATTGGGGGCTGCTCTAGTGTGGAAGACTTCTCCCACCAAGAGAATAATGGATTGTAGTCCATAAACTTATCTTTCTCTCTGATCTGTATAATCCTTGTCCCATTTGGCTATATTTTCTTTAAAGGAGTCACTTTTCAACAAGACCAAACTTTTTTAACCTTCTGAACTTTGAGACAGCAGCTGGATTTCACATCAGAAACTTTTTGAGTCCATTTGATTGGGGTACTGGATTGGACTTTCATACCAGAATCTATCACTAAGGTCCAGACCAAGCAAATAAATCACCTTACCTTATCTGTGTGGCCACCATTTTAGCTAAGATAACTTTTTGACTTCCTTTGGAAGGGGTGGAGGAATAATTCATTCTCCACCATTTGCCTATAATGAATGAGAAAATGCCTTGGGTGGCATCATACCCAAAGGAGCTTGTCTGGGTTTCCTAGTCTTTTAGGTCCTGGAAGGTGAAAGTTTGCTTATAACCAGTTTACATATTAGCCTCTGGATCAAGTGGTCTTTCTCTTGTTAAGCTTGACCCCCATCTAGGCTTATCTTTTTAGGTCAAAACAGTCCAACTTGGTTTTGTTTCCACCAGGTGGGGCTGAAGTTACCAGTAGATCTTTCCTTTTATTAGAGTGAAAAATTGAAGTTATGATAGGACATTGAAGGAAGTTGATGCCTTAATGACTCACAGATCACACACCCAAACTATGAAAAGATGATTATGTCCTGAAAAGAGAGATTTGCCTACCTCCTTTTGGCATATATAGGGCCATTGTTACTTGAATGAGTGAGTTATTCTGCTCAGAAGTGAAATTAGTTATGGGTGATAGCAATACCCAAACTGAAGCTGGAACCAACCAGGTGTGAACTGTTAAAGACCAGGGAAAAGAAGAAGAAACACTAAGGATTTTTGTATATTCATAGTGGGCTTTTTTTCCCCTTACCTGGCATCTATGTTCCTTTGTCTGATGACCATTGGGTGCATGTGCAGATCTGAAGCAAAAACCATTCTGACCTAGAAATTACCTGTCCATAAATCCTGGTAACAATGGAGTGGCCTATAGGCCATGTGGGTACTTATTATATAAATAATTTCTTTGGCCATATAGAACATTCTACATCCTTACAAACTTCCTAATTCTGTTGCTGTGATCTACTCAAAGTTTGCCTGGTTTCAGAGCTCAGGTCATAGAACTTTAGATAGAAGTTAAAAAACACTATTCATTGTGGATTAAGCAGATGTTGTATGTCTACCATTCATAAATATACATTCTCATTATTTAGAGACTTACACTGTGGTTGACAACTTTTCTTCAGATTATTTTCTTTTACCCTAAATAGAAATTTCTGAAAGAAGCAGAAGGAGAGAAGCTATGGGCTGGAGTCATCAGGGAAGGGATTAAGGAACAGGTGGGCTTCGTTCACACAGCAAGGAAGAGGCACCCTGGCTCTAGTGTCCCTGCACTTAACCATTGGCTAAGAGCATGGCTCAATCAGAAGCACAAAGACAGAACTGCACTTGCTTACAAGAGGCTTGGTTTGGCAAAATTAGAAGGCCTGGGCTGGTGTTATAGCTCAATAGTAGAGCGAATGCTCTACTATTGAGCTATAACACCAGCCCAGGCCTTCTATGTGTGAAGCCCTAAGTTTGATCCCCAGGACCACAAACAAAGGAAGGTGAAGGTCCTTGCCTAGAGGCAAGGGTTGGCTTCAGAGATGGTACTAGGTTTAAAAAAGTCTTTGAGAGATTGATGGCAGGGAGTTATTGAAGCTCCTTGAGCATGGAGAGTGACACCAGCAAAGAAATTTTGAGAAATACATCATTCAAGAGTAGCTCGAAAGAGAAAGGTGGGGGGGGGGCAGGAAGTTGAGTTGGGAAATAACCTAACATGACGAGAGCCAGGCATTGGAACAGTGGAAGTGAGGAGAAATGGTCATATCTGAGACAGAAAAATTAGAAAGGAATAGGTCCCATAGAGTTTTCTGAAGTAGGAAAAAGTAGGAAAGGGGAAATATAATGAATTCATATGAAAAAATTTTACATGTTTTATTGGAGGTAGTAGCAGGCAGTTAGAAGTATGGAACTACAGGCAACTGAGAGCTAATATTCTGTGAAAGATGGTTTCTCTTTGGAACTAAGTGGAGAGAACAAAAAATGAAAGGTCTATATTGACATTGTGTTGTGTGTATGTGTGCGCGCGCATGTGTGATACTAGGGTTGGAACCCAGAGCCTTATACATCCTAGGCAACTGCTGAGCTACATCCTCAGCCCCATATTATTATTCTATAAGTTGTCCAGGCTGGTCTTGAATTTGGGGTTCAAGGAATTACAGGCCTGTGCCATCACACCTGGTGTCTCTATGGACTTTTGATGGGGTAGTCAAGGGCTGAAGTGGGAAACCCATATCTTGGTTTTCCTAACCAGTCTGAAAAAACACAGGCACTAGTCTATGATTTAATTGTGTTGCCAATAGAGTCTGAGCAAATTATCTTCAAGAATGGACTATCCAACACCAAATTCTCATTTTCCTCAGTAGAGAATAAAACAAACAACAACAAAATACTCTATCAAGCTTAAATCAGGATGAAGAGAGCTAAACTGCAATAATGAAATCATTGTCCTTTGCAGGGCTGAAGTGTTAGCTTCAATACACTGCCAGAACTGGAAGGGATTTCAGAGGTCATATGTCTGATTTCAGTCTGTCTCCTGATTGATAGAGAAATAGAGTGATCCAGGGGAAAGGAACCTGTCCAGGTCATTCACTTAGTTACTGGCAGAGCTTCTTCCACTAGGCAATGCCAGGTTTTGCTTATACTATGTTGCTTCCTAGCTGTTGTTGGAGCAATCTGGGTCACACATTTCCAGAAATGGAGGGTGGTTATCTTTCAGCACTTTTGGCAAGATAGCCAGTCTATTTACAGTGCTGTATTAAAATGATACCTAGTTACTTTTAGGAGACAACATAAAATGTCAACTTGTTTTTGATATGCTTAAAGGGAACAAGGAAAATAATTTCGCTCTTGTCCATGCTTAGCTGTTGAGGAAAGGGTCTTCTGAGAGGAAAGGATCAGACAACAAACTGAGAAAACTTGATAGAGAGGTAAACCTCATCATGTCTTTCCTTCTCTGGATGTTATGCTTCTCAGAAGCAACAGGCATATTTACTATCTAGGCAACAAATAGTAGTTCATTAAAAAAAATCTTCCTTCTGGATGTTCAAATTCTAAATATTTTTTTTAAAGAGAGAGAGAGAAGAGAGAGAGAGAGAGAACTTTTTAATATTTATTTTTCAGTGGACACAACATCTTTATTTTTTATTATTATGTGGTGCTGAGGATCGAATCCAGTGCCCTGCACATGCCAGGCGAGCGCAATACCGCTTGAGCCACATCCCCAGCCCCAATTCTAAATATTTCTAACCCACACCTAGGCTAATTAATATTTATTTTGGTGTTTGTACTGCTCAGCTAGCATGCAAGAGCATGAAGAGGAAGGCAGGTAGTATATCTCTAGTAAACTGAGGGCTGTGATCCTGTTCCCATCCCCCACCCCCTGTGTTTGCACAAACTACCATTAGGCTTGCTTCTTTTTTAACCTTTATTTATTTGTATGTGGTGCTGAGGATCAAACCCAGTGCCTCACATGTGCAAACGCTCTACTACTGAACTACAGCTCCAGCCCAAGGCTTGCTTCTTAAATGACCCTAAATGCCCTTTCTCAGGCATGCAGTATCACCTGGGGAAGGCCTTGAAGATAGACTGGGAATGTTAGAGGAAGGGAGCCCAACCTCCTGGTGGCAGGAAGATCCCTGAGGAGAAAGATGCATCAGGAGTTAAAAGTACTCTTTCAACTTAGGGAAAGACCTCTAGAGCAGTTGGTTTCCTATGTGTACTTCCCAGACCAGGACCAGTAGCATCAGCTAGGGACCTGATTGAGATGCAAGATCTCAAGCTCCACTTCAGATCTACCAAATCAAGACACTGAAGCCCAGTTTAACAAGCCCTACAGAGGATTGAGAATCATTGCTGTAGTTCATCTACAGAGTGGGCTGATATAACTCTCTTCCTCCCTGACAGGTACTGTGAGGGAATGGCAAAAGCAAAGCTGTAGAATGAAGCCAAGTGGAGATTGAAATATGCTGTACTATATAGTATCTGGGTGACAATGGGCTACTTGCTTAACCCCACAGGTTCTCTTCAATAGAAATGGTGCTGTTCATGCTTGTAGACTTTGAGATCACTAAAGAAAGGCCTTTATGAACACCTGGCATGTGTTTTCAACAAATATAACTTTCTCTCCTTCCTTTTCTTTCTCCCTTCTTCCCTTGTTTCTTCCTTCATTTTCTTTCTTCCTCACTTCTTTCTTCCTGTCTCACCCTCATATTGGGCCCACTGGCCACTCCAAGTTAGCTGAAGACATTTCCCTTGTTGACTAGAGACTAATCTTAGATTTCAGTTCCTAATGTCTCCAGGTATTAGTTTCCAAGTTAAAAATCAGGACACATGAGTCTGATAACAGAGTTATTTGTAGTATCAGTGAGACAGAATATTTGATTATCTTGGGTAATCTTGGTAAAAAGTAATAGAATCTCATTCAATTTTTAAGCATGATATTATGACTCTTCCCTCTCTATCCTCTAATGTCTAAAACTGTCTTTGGTGTAGGCTTGGGGTTATGGTTTAGCAGTGGAGCTCTTGCCTAGCGTGTGTGGGACACTGGGCTCCATACTCAGCACCACCACGTAAAATAAATAACTAAATAATTAAAGTTTACATTTTTAAAAAAATGCCCCAGAGCCTGGTGCAGTGGCAAATGCCTGCAATCCCAGTTGCTCAGGATGCTGAGGCAGAAGGCTCGCAAGTTCAAAGGCAGCTTCAGCAACTTAGCAATGCCCTAGGTAACTTAGTGAGACCTTGTGTCAAAATTAAAAATAATAATAATAATAATAATAATAATAATAATAATAATAATAATAATAAACAGGGCTGAGGATGTGATTTGGTGGTTAAATTCCCCCGGGTTTAATTCCCAGTACCAAAAAAAAAAAAAAGGCCATGGAGTTTGGAAATTGTTTTGTTAGAAGTCACAGAAGTGCTGTCCCATGCCCCAGAACTATTTGTGTACCTTGCTAGAGTAAATAAGAACCATCTCCTGGCTTAATGTTGAGGTTGCAGGATGGAGAATGGGGACAGTTGGGAATCAGGGCTTTTGGTGGGAGATGGACATAAGCCCGGTTGGGAATAGAAAATCAAACTTCTTGGTATAGCCATTCCCAATGGCCTTTCCTTGGCCTTCATTATATACCTCTGTACTATATGATAATGTAAATAAGCCTCTGCTGCTTGAAACTCCTACCTTTTGTTTTTGTGAGATTGCAATCCTTGGTATCCTAATGATATGCTGACAGCTCCATTTAGGTTTTATATTTTCCCTCCAGTTTTTCTGTTTCTCACCTCCCATTTTCACTATTTCTCTGGGTTTCTGGCCTTTCTTCTAGGGCAAAATTCCTTGGTTTCTTCTGGGCCACTGATTCCCAAAACTTTATATCTTTCTCCACTGATCTCTCTTGAGCTTCAAACCTACCTTCATGTCCTTCTGACCTCTTTTACTTAACACTTTAAAGAACAAATTTGCCATCTCTTCTTCAAAATCATCATTTTCTTCGAATATACCCTTATGCTATTAATGGCCACAATTAGGATTGATTCCCCCTCCTCATAACCTCCTCTGTCTTTAACCTCCTCCTTGTCTTCAAACTTGATTCAGTGCCCTTCACACATGAATGTAGCCAACTTTTGAAGCTGCGCCTCTCTCTAATTTCCCTTCTCAACCCTACCTTCTCCAAACTCTACTGCTACTACACTATCAAGTACCCCATATTCTTCATCTCTGAAACTCATATAATGCCATTCTTCTACCTCAAACACACTACCATTCCCTTTATATCTTTCACAGTCCCATTTGATCTTTAAGTGTTATCTTAGAGGGCTTCCTTAGAGTGGTGGGGTTGTAGCTCAGTGGTAGAGCACTTGCCTAGCATGTGTGAGGGACTGGGTTAAATTATTAGCACCACATATAAATAAATAAAATAAAGATCCATCTATACCTATTTTTTTAAAAACATCTTTCTTAGAGCCCAATTGCTATGTGTGTTCCCTCTTTCCTCTGAAGTCATGTACTAGCCCAGCACATGCCAGATACTGTAGTAGGTGCTGTATACCCAGCATCTCAGCCCACTTTATCTATATCCCTGCCTGTGAGGAAAACATCGTTCCAATTTTTGAGATGAAGAAACTGAGGTGCAAGGTTGAAATGTTTGAAATTCTCATTCATTTTTGTATAATTGCACTCCTTGTTACATACTGACAGCTTAATTTTGGATTGTCCCTTTTACTCTTTTATTCCTCACCTCCTATTGTTACTGCTACGTTTTAAAGCAGAAAAGCCCAGAATTGAAGTTGGGTTTGCTTACCCTTAACCATCTTTGCAGATAATTTAAATGGTGCCTAGCAGCACACAGTAGGAGCTCACTGGATAAATGTGCAATGGGAAATGAATGAGCCAAGTGAAAATGTATAAAAATCTTGTAGTAAGTTAAATTTTAGTTTGGTACATAAGAGGAACACTTGGAACCAATTTCCAGTCCAGATTTAATTTACTTTTTAAAAATAGTGCAGCCAGGTGCGGTGGCACATGCCTATAATCCCAGAGACTCTGGAGGCTGAGGCAGGAGGATTGTGGATTTGAAGCCAGCCTCAGCAAAAGTGAGGCACTAAGCAACTCAGTGAGACTCTGTATCTAAATAAAATACAAAATAGGCCTGGGGATGTGGCTCAGTGGTCGAGTGCTCCTGAGTTCAATTCCCAGTACCAAAAACAAAACAAAACAAAAATAGTGCACAGGATTGGAGACGAGCATCCCTTTGCTGCTGGTGGTATTTGTGATGGAAGAGCACAGGAGCCACAATGTGATGGATACCTTTATGTTTATGTAACCAAATTACCTGACAACAAGTTAGAGGAGGAAGTTTGTTTTGGCTCATAGTTTCAGAGGTTCAGTCCATTGTTGGTCAACTCCATTGCTCTGGGCCTGAGTTGAAGCAGAATACCATGGCAGAAGGGCATAGCAGAGGAATGTTGTTCAGCTCATGGCAGCTGGGAAGCATAAAAAGGGAGCTTTGAGCTGAAGAGACAAGATATAATCCCCAAGGGCATGTCCCCAGTGACCCACTTCCTCCAGCCATGTCCCATCTGCCTACTATTACCATCTAGTACAGTAGTCTTTTCAAATTATTAATCCATCAAATGGGTTAATCCACTGATTAGGTTATCACCTCTCATAAACTAATAGTTTCACCTTTGAATATTGCTATATCATATAACCCATGAGCTTTTGAGGGGATAACTCCCAACCAAACCATAACACCCATGCAGCTTCTAGCTTCTTGTGGATTAGTCCATCTCACAACTCTGGACACCCACCTGCCAGTTCTTAGTTTAGTGTTTTACAACTTTCCAGGCATTTATAGCTCATTTTATAGGTATAAAATCTGAGACCCAGACACTGCATAGTTTATAAGTTAAAAGCAGTGTCTCTAGAGTCAGACTATGGCTGCATTTGTTTTCTTTGCTATTAATGAGTTGTGTGAACTTGGGCAAATTAGTTAAGCTCTCTGAGACCTTCAGTTTTCTCATTTATAAGATAGGGAAAATATAGATTGTGTATTGCTTATCTAAAATGCTAGAGACCAGAAGTATTTCGGATTTCAGAGTTTTTCAGATTTTGGAGTATTTGCATAGACAACCTTGTTGAATATCCCTAATCCAAAAATACAAAATATAAAAATTAAGTTTTGGATTTTATAGTATTTCTGATTTTAACTTTGTGTATTAGGAATGTTAAACCTTTAATAGTGTTTCCTCAAAGGACTTCCTTGAGCCTGACCACTGGATCCTGGATTAGCCATGTCCAGGGTGTATCTGAGTCTTATGACCTGAGGGCCAAGGCATGTCAACTGGACTAAATTGGCAGGAGGTGGGGCAGTGTGATCCATATACTGCTGGTAGAAGCTATTATAGAGTCTCTAAATAGAAGATTGCAAAGTAAAGATATATGCAGTGAAATTAGCTATAACTGGACCTAGCGTATCTAAAACAGCATCACAAATAGTGTCTGGAGCAGAAAGTTCATATTTAATGCCAAGATATTCTTTTGACACTTGACCAAAATCCCTGGATATAGCTTTAAACCATGAACCCAAATGCTCCTCTAAGTTAGGGCCATATGTGCTTGTTGAGCTTTAGCAACTTCCAGTTAGGATCTATTTTAGGTAGGAGGAAGGAAAGTTTTCCATTAAGATTTATTTTATTAAGGCCAACAACTAGAATTTCTCTTTTTCCACTGAGTGGAGAACAAGGAGAGATTGATTTTTTTAGTGCAATTGGAAGAAAGCAAGTTCAACATAAAAATGAATCTATTCACACACAGGGACAACAGTGACTAAAGGTGGCCATCTAAAAATCCTTCTTCAAGGTTCTTTAAGCAAAGGAGTCATCTGTTTCATGGTGTGATGCTTCAAGTTTTATACAATCAGTATAGCCAATGAATAGACACTGGGAGCATAGTTTGGTATATGTAAGGGCACATGAGGTCAGAAAACCTGATTCTATAATTTGTCTTATGTTATTGTCTAAAGGACCAAGTCTCTTCTCTGAGCCTCAGGTTCTTCATCTTTACAATGTAAGTGATAGTGAAACCCAGCTTAGTACGGATCAAATGATGTAGTAGATGTGAAAATATTTTAAAGCAGTAAAGCACAAGGTAATTGAAGTATGATTTAAAAAAAAGTCCTGCTGGAAATTTCTTTTGCATCTATTCTGAGGAGGTTTCCCTGTGCTTTACTGTCTGTGGAGAGCATGAAGTCTAGAATCCTGAGCAATGAAATATGCCTTAAGGCAGGGCTTGATGAACAGTAAACTTTAAGTCAAAAGGTAGGTTCTGTGTGTGTGTATGTGATGTGTTATACATACATTATATGGCTATACGATTATATTTTGGGTAGTATATTGTATTCAGACCTGTGGGAGGGGATACATAGTCCACAGATAGTCTCTATTGTCTTTGAACTCTTTTATTTTTAGTGTTATGGAGCTGTCATGGTAGTCCTTCCTCAAAAAAAGCTGATGGAAAAGCTGACTTGTAAAGGACATGTTCAGTGATTCAATGCTGGGGAGAGTGATCCAGTCTCTGCCTGACAGGCCATATGTTCTCTATTCTAGGATGTCATTCCCCAAATGTTGGGAAGACTGAAGGCCCATACAAGCTGAAACAGTTGGAGTGAAAAAGAGAACAAAATAGCAGTGGTCAGAATGGTAGCCAGGGGGAAGAAAACTATTATCCACCTCCATCCTTATCATTGTATTTAGTTAACTGTCATGAATGTGCATCTATGTGTATTTTCATGTGGCAGTAGGATCAATGTTTTCCTGCTGTTGTGTTTTCTGCTGTCCATGAAGCCTGATGACCTAGGTTAGAATCCATGCACAGACTTTACCTTGCTGGATGATATTTACCTCAACCCTAAACTTCTTTGTTGCTCAGTTTTGCAATCTATTAGATGCAGAAGTTAACCCAGATCCCCACTGTATCTCACAGGGTGGTTGTAATAATCACTGACTGAATCTGAGCCAACATTTAATTTCTTGGGTACAAGACATCACAGAAAGCCATATTCTTTCATACCCATGACCTCTCTGGATGTCATCTTGTGTGGGTGAGGGCAGGAGGCTGTAGGACTGGGGTCCATTGTGTGTGAGGAATGTCATAGTCTGTTACCCCAGGGGGAGGGGCACAGTGAGGATTAATAATATACTACCAACTGTCAATTGGTCAGTTCCAATGAGGAGACAGAAAAGAGAAGGAACACAGAGAATTGAAAGCAAATATGCTTAATTCTCATTTTAGCTATTAATATCAGCCTCTTTACCCATTCCAGACCCAGGGATGCTGGAAACACAAAGGATAGTTGAACTGGAGCTTGCTTTCTTTTCTAGGGGAAGTATTCATGAGTAGAGATAAAAGCATGATACCCATATAGTTCACATTTACACACTGGATCATTCCATGTACTGGATAATCAAGAGTTGACAGCATTGTCTGTCTTGTGGCCCCACAAAGCTTACACTCTAGTGCTGTTCCCCTTACCCTATCCCTCATTGCTAAGTATGTAAGTTTTCCCATAAGTAGTAGAGCTTTGTGGGTGGGGGGAGGGCCAATCAAGGTAGGCAGCTGCATGGACTGAACACATTCTCATTTTGTCTCCTAAGCTGATCACTGGAGATTCCATCGTTAGTGCTGAGGCAGTATGGGATCACGTCACCATGGCCAACCGGGAGTTGGCATTTAAGGCTGGCGACGTCATCAAAGTCTTGGATGCTTCCAACAAGGATTGGTGGTGGGGCCAGATCGACGATGAGGAGGGATGGTTTCCTGCCAGCTTTGTGAGGGTGAGTGTCAGCCTTCACTCTCCTCTCCTTTCTCCTTGGCTACCTATCCCTGGCTTCTCCTTCACTAGCCCCTGTTCTGCTCCCCTTGGTGACTTTTCTCATATTCTCTTTTCTTTTTTTCTTTTTCTTTTTTTTGTCCCTATCTTGGACTTGGGTTAATCTTCTTTAATCTTTGTTTTTCTAATTTTTAGATATTTTCTTTGTCTCTTGTTTATATGAACAACCCCTACTCCCCTCCCCACACATATTTACAAATCACTTCGCACATCTGGGGTTGGCCTGGATGATTTTGAAGACCCTTTTAACTCTAAATTTCTGTGAACTTTCACCTTTCTTATCTCTATTCTTTTTCTGCTTTCTTCTCTGTGTCCTTTCTTTTTTATAGTCCCTTCCCATCTCCTCCTTTTCTCTCTCTGTCTCTATCTCTGTCTCTCTTTATTTATTTATTTCTGGGACCAGGGATTGAACTCAGGGGCACTCAGTCACTGAGCCACATCCCTAGCCCTATTTTTTTTGGAGGGGGGGTATCAGGGATTTAACTCAGTAGCACTCAACCACTGAGCCACATCTCCAACCCTATTTTGTATTTTTTTTTTAGAGACAGAGTCTCACTGAGTTGCTTAGTGCCTTGCCTTAGCTGAGGCTGGCTTTGAACTCGTGATCCTCCTGTCTCAGTCTCCTGGACCGCTGGGATTCTGGGCATGCGCCATCGAGCCTGGCTCCTTTCCTCTCCTATTTGCTTTTCTTCTATTTCTCTTCGCATCTGTTCCCTTCCTCTACTTTCTCTATGCTTCCCTTGCCTTGTTTCTCTCATCCAGGGAAGTATGAACACCTCTGTATATTATCAGAGGATATCTTCAGTGGTTTGTGTAAAAATATGTAATCTCCTCTCCCAGGATCTAGAATTTATGGATTGCAGATCTTACTTTTTGCAAGGAAGTCAAATATCTAGGATCTAAGATGTGCTGGGCATGGAAGCAGGCATCCTACAAATGCTTACAAGGCCTTGGCCTCTGACATTGTGCCATGAAGAACCTGGCCACGAACAGTCACTGTTGGGATGAAGCTTCCATCAATTTCCGCTTCCTCTGGGTCACAAATTTGCAGAATACTGTGAGGGGAGAATTGACCATGTACCCCAGTTCCTGGCCTTCCTTGAGCTTATGAGCTGGAATTTGTTTTTCCTCATCTACATGATGGTGTTAACAATTCTTTAGTGCCAGAGTATGTCATAGTGAATGAGATAGAACATGAAAATTGTTTCATGGAAAGACAAATAGCAAAGGGATATGAAGGTATATTATGACCATCCATACTACAGCCTATCATTTTTTTGTTGTTTTCTCCTATAAGATATGGATAAGTCTTCCAGACCCCAAATGAAAGGTTAGAGGGGCTTTAGTTCTTAGAGACTGATTAGTCTAAAGTTTGACATTATAACAGTGTGATATGAAGGAAGGAGCAGGGCCTTTGGATCAGATAAACTGAGATACAGCTTTAATACTTCCTAACTCTATGACTGTTGACAAAATTTTTAACTTTCCTAAATTTTGATTTCCTCATTTGAAAAAATAAGGATAGCACACTTTTCTTATTAGGATTTAATGAGGTTAAATATGCAAGTGAGATATCTAGCACAGTGTTGACATGTTAGATACTTGGCATATGATAACTTATCATCATCATCATGATATCATCTTAGTAGTTCTAAGAAGTGCCATGTTTCAAGGTTGGCTCTAGGGATTGAGAGAGGCCTCCTTCCTTGGAGGAATGTAAACTGTGATGATTTAGGTGAAGGCACTGCCCAAAGCAGGGAAGCAGACAAAATGAAGTTGCATCCCCTTCTGCCATGAAGTCTCCTAATAAAATATCCAATCCTTTCTTCTCTGCTTATGTGGCATTTTCCTTCAGCATCTCAAAATGCCATCTGTGTCCCAGCTTACCTTTGCTAGTTAATTAATCAATTCTAGGGATAGTCAGAAAGATCATATCAGTAACCTAGCCTTCAGGACAGTTTGTGTCTCTTGTGCTGACAGTCCTCTCTGTTTAAAAGAAGGATTAAAACACACCCAAACCCAAATGCATTTTACTTTCAGGGAAACATCACTTTTATAATAAATTGTAAATCAAGGGATAAGGGGAATGACTGAGCACATCAGGATGGCTCTGGAAGGCAGAGGACAGTCAGGCTTCTGCATATCAGTGAACAATTATTGATAGTCCTAAGTCCAAGGCCATGGGATTGTTCCTCCAGACATACTTTCCCAGCAGCCACTTGGTACACAATATAGCATCTAATCCAGTGGTTCTCAACTCTGTCTAAAAACAAAATAGCAATAAATAAATAAATAAACCTACAAATAAACAAGCAAAGAAAGAAACCACTAAAAGCCAGAATCCAAGCTAGTCCTATAAGAATCTTCAAAGTTGAAACCCAGAAATTAGACTTTAAAAAGCTTCCAGATGTCTTTTACTGTGCATAAAGAAGTAAGAGGCATTGATCATTATATTTCTATAAGAGAATATTATATGTAATGAGAGCCACAAATGCAAGCTACAAGCATATTTTAAATTTTTCTGGTAATCACATTAAAAAATTAAAAATGCTAAAAGTGAAGTTGATTTTCATATATATTTACCTTAATCCATTATATTCAAAATATTATATGATATATTTCCACTATAAATTCATTAATGATAAATTACTAAATTTTTGGAATATGGTATGTATTTTATACTTATAACACATCTCAATTCACACTAGCAGCATTTCAGGTGCTCAGTAACCATATGTGGCTAGTTGCTATATCAAGAGCACAATTCCAAGTCTATAATGAATACTGTTTATAGACCTGGAGTATTAATGATATAATCTAAATCATAATTCAGAGGTCTATATCAGTGTTATTGATAAACTAAAATATTATTCCATGTTGCCTCAGATTATATTCATAGCATTTATTTTATCATCATGAAACTTTTTGCTTGATTTAAGCAGTCAAACAGCCTTCAGATTGCTAACGAAGAGTACCATGGAACCTGAGAGGCCAGCTGTTATGGTGTCACCATAAAAGAAATGGTATTGGCTGTTGCATTAATGAAATGAGTATTGATTCCAAGGTAGACCTTCCAATGCTCATGAACAAGTATTTCTTTAGGTTTACATTTAAGGTAATATTGTATAATACCCAAGGGATTGTATGTTGAAGGTTATAAAAGCACTTTTCCATTAAATCTCTAAAAATAGAATTATTATCTTCATTCTTTTACATTGTTTTTGATTGAGGGTAGAATAGTTTTGTGAAAACAGAGCTACCTAGATTAGGAAATGGCAGACCTGAGATTGAGTCATGATTCTATCATTCATTTTGTAAATGATCAAAGGCTTTATTTTCTACTTCATCTCTGAAGCACTATAGAATCTATTCAAATTCTGACATGTCTTGGTAAGACATAGATATGGGTCACATTAAAATGTTCAATCAGTGCTCATACAGTTGGTAGGTGAATGGGTGATTTCCCAGAGTGCTGTACCTTCACATTGTAGGATAGTTGTCTGATTTGTCCAGATTCATCCTGAGCTGAGATTTAGTAGCATCTTTCGTTATGTAGAATATAATGGGAAAGCATAGTAACAAGAGAAAGTCTTCTCCTAACCCTATACCAAATGGATACTTTGTATTCTATTGGGCTACATTAATGATTGATATACTGGAACATCTCCATTCCCTACCTGAAATTCTCATTTCTGTGTAAACATTCTAGCCCCAGGATGGTAATCAAAAGTGTTTTAGAGAGGTTTTGCCTGAGCTGACCCTATCTGTTGTTGATCATGTTAAAACAAGATGTAGAATCTGAGAAACCCAGTTTCTTGCATAAGTTCTGCATTAGATACACAGCTTCTGTAGCATCTTATGCATCTTCAAAGCTCAGCTTTCCTCCTTGTAAAATGGAAATAACTGGTCTTATGTAAATTTTTTGTAACCTGTGATAATGGATACATTTAAATAGGAATTCTAATAACATTTTGACTCCTATACAAGAAGTTACCAGGTATGTGTCTTTTTTTATGTGAACATACTTTTTTTAGTGTTATTGATTTTACTTTTTTAAAATACAAGACAGCGGAATGCAATATAGTTCTTATTATACATATAGACCATAATTTTTAATATCTGTGT
Source organism: Spermophilus citellus (assembly GCF_964194105.1). Lineage (NCBI taxonomy): Eukaryota > Metazoa > Chordata > Mammalia > Rodentia > Sciuridae > Spermophilus > Spermophilus citellus. The sequence continues at coordinate 76,507,442 of NC_138190.1, forward strand.
ATAGAGTATGTTCACGCCAATTCATGCCTTTAAGCATGTACTTTTTTGTATTACAATTCTTATTACACATATATACACTACAATTTTTCATATCTGTTTATATATAAAGTATGTTGACACCCAATTTGAGTCTTCATACATGTACTTTGGATAATGATGTCCATCACATTCCACCATCTTCTACCTAGTAAAATCTGCCTCCCTTGTGTAGAATTTCATATGTGTATATGTGTGTATTCTCAGGTTCCTTTCCTTCTCTATTCTGGATGTGGCTTTATAAGAGCAATGCAGGAGTGGATATACCTTCTAGCATTTTGTCAGATTAATGAATTAGAGGTTGGTGAATATAATTCCCCATATCTAGCTCCTGTCATCTTTAATTGCTTTCCTGGGTTGGTTTCTCCTGCCCCAAGGAACTAAGAACAGTCTGCTGGGATGGTTGTGTCTCTAAATAGCAAATCTCATCCTCATAGTAGGCTTCCTTTTGTGTATAGGACCCCAACTCCAAGTCATTCTGGCTCTTCTCCTTTGTAACTGTGCACAAAAAGGGCCTTTGGTCTTGCTTTGGGCCATGGCCTGGGTAGAGCTTGCTGCCTTCTTGAGGGCAGATGTGTATAGGACACACAACAGATCGGAGGTGAGGCCTTGTGTGACAAGGCATGGATTTAGTCAGAAAGTAAAGATCCTATCCAGATGCTTTCAGGAGGGGATATTTATTTTCATTTTATAACAAAAGAAGAAAGAAATTCTAGATTTCTTTGGTTTCTGGCTTGCTTAGAGGTAGGGACATGAAAGGATGGCCTAAGCATTTTATTACTTTTCATTCCTTGCCTTTGTATAGATAGACCAGATGACACAGAAACTCAACCCCTCCTGTTCACAGGGAAGACCACTGTTTAGAGTGTTTATTTCATTTTATTTTATTTTATTTTATAGTGTCTCTTTTTGCAGCCAAGAGCCTTGAGAAACATTTAACATTTGAAGATTTACCTTTCACTCAGTGTTTTTTCTATCTTGGGAGGAAGTTAGATATGCAAGCCCTTGTTTATCTACTCAAGGTTCAAGTGGTCATAAGCCAGTAGCCTTAACCATCTTTGTAGAAAGTGCTGCTATTAATCTTAGAGGTCACATATTATAGGCTCTGTGATTTAAGTCTGATAATAGCAGGGAGTATCTTTCTTCCTGGATTACAGATATTTCTCTCTCCTATACTAGAATTTCAAATAGCATTGTTAGCACTTATTTGCATTTGTATGATCCATCTTAATAGTTTGTCATTGTGCACATGCTTTGGATTGAATTATCCAGTACATCATGTAGCTAATTGGAGGTAATATTTCAAAAAACACAAGGCCCTCTCTAGCTCAGATAAAACCTTAAATTAGCTTTTTCATGACCCAGCTGACTCCTTCAAATTCAGATACAATGAGTCATCCTATGGACTTCTTGAAGAAGCCTCAAATTGAAAGCCACCTTGAGAGTCACATAGATTATCCTGCAATGTCCAATCAAGATCATTTCTAAATCACTCTGACTTTTGAGAAGGCCAGCATCTGGTAGCAGAGCCCAAACTACTTCCTTTTTTCCAGCTGCTAGTCTTAATACTATATTTTAAGCCAGTTTCCTGAAACATATGGCTTTTGTGCTAGGAAGATGATGTTTAAGAGCTGGCAACGTTAGAAGATACTCTAAATTATTCTCTGATTCACTAACTTTAATTTCTGTTTTGTCACATAAGACTCTAGATACCCATGTCTGTGTTTGGAGAGAGATCAAAGTATTTAGAAGGAAGCTAGGGATGGGTGTTATGTAACAGAACATCAAAGATGGCATCATGCCAAGCCCCTTCTCCTTGATCCTGCTATATAGCGATCCTGGAGAAGACAAAACAAGTGATTTCCTTAAAGGTAAAAGTAAGGCATTTCTAAACTCTTAAATAGCTAGTTCTGTTTCACTTTGATTTTTCTCCTCTCTGCTGGAAAAGGAAAGAAGAAAGAGGAGGAGGAGGTGGCAAAGGTGGCAGCTATGTTAGGAAAAATCCATTTGGGGTAGTTGAGGTCTGAAATTTCTTGTTAATAAAATCATTGAAGACATTTAAAGGATCTACGTTTCCTATCTTCATGTCCCTCTTTCCCTTCTAGCATCACTACATCACCATGCCCTCCCCTTACCTTTGTGTATTACTTGACATATCATGTCTTATGGAATCCTTTCATTATGACCCTTCCTATCCCAATTACAGATAATAAGTGAGGGAAGTGTTGTTCCAAGATGGGATATGACCCACCTGTAGGTGGTTAGATTTGAAGAGCAGTTCCAATCTCAAATTGGTTCGGTGTTGTTTGTGGGAGATCTTAAAAGTTATCTAATTTTGTCCTCTTGCTGATATTTGAACATATCTTAAAATAGTCTTGCTTCCTAAGTGGTTACTCAGTCTCTGCTATTACATGTCTACTGACAGGTAGCTCCCTACCTCTATATTCCACTGGTTATGGTTCAGGGATAGGTTTGACAGACTGTTTTTATGTTAAACTGAAATCTGTCTTTTTGGATCTTATACTCACGAGAAGCTGTTGCAGATTGAATGATTCATCCAAATGATGAGTAAAAGTCCAGAAGCCTGGAGGACAGGAGAGGCTTGGCAGATCTAATTTCAGACTTTGGACCTCTGAAGGGCTGCTGACAGAGTAGGGAGTAAGTACCTTCCCAAGAGGCTGGATGGAGTGATCGAGGGGAAAGAAGTATACTTTTCCATTAACATTAGTGTTTTCTGTGAATACCATAGTATTATTGATTGTTTCCCATATGTCATACACCACTGTCAGCATTTTTTGCATAATTCTGTGTAGTTCTCGCAACAATTCAATAGGGTAGGTAATAATATATCATCAAATAACACAAATAAGATCAGAAAAGCACTCATATGAGGACACAGGCTACATGGAATATAGGGTATACTGATACTGCCAGGTTTCAAGATTAATAGGAATGGTGCTGCAACTAATGAGTCTACTGAACATGTACTTGGACATTTTGCTTTCTTGGTTTCTCTGATCTCTAACAAGAGTCATAATATTGTTAGTGGAGTAGCACCTCAGCATTTAGCTTTCATTTATGAACAAATAAATGATGGAGCATTGTGCTGTGCATCAGTTGCCAAGAATGGATTGGAAAACATCGTTTGTAAGATACATTTGGGGAAAAAGCAATAATATTAGACTTGTAAATTGGACCCATTGGTCCAGCTTGTTACTTGTTTGAAAATCTTATTGAGGTAGTGAGGTTGACATTGCTGCTCAGTGGAGCTTGGGCCTGAGGGCCATGTGTGGAGCAGACTCATTCCTATATTCAGTTATATATTAGGTAAGTATAGGTTATTCATTTTTATTTGTTCTTTTAGATACATATGACAGTACAGTACATTTTTATTTGTTCTTTTAGATACATATGACAGTACATAACAATCTAATTATGGTCACATTGTATGGTTGTACATGATATGGAGTTTTATTGGTGGTATATTTTTATTTGAACATAGGAAAGTTATGTATAATTTGTGCTACTGTCTTTCCTATTCACATCCTCACCTCCTTTGCTTCAATCCCCTTTGTCTAATCTATTGATCTTCTATTCTTCTGGCTTTGTTTTGTGTTAGCATATGCATATCAGAGATAATATTTGAATTGTATTTTGGGGGATTGGCTTGTTTGACTTGGCATGATAGTAACCAGAATCATCCATTTACTGACAAAAATCATAAAGTAATTCTTTACATGGCTGAGTAATATTCCATTGTATATATATACCACATTTTCTTTATCCATTCATCTGTTGAAGGGCATCTAGGGTGGTTTCATAGCTTACCTATTACAAATTGAGCCACTGTAAACATTGATGTGGCTACATCACTGTAGTATATGCTGATTTTAAATCCTTTGGGTATAAACTGAGGTGTGGGATAACTGGGCTAAACAGTGGTTCCATTCCAATTTTTCTGAGGAATCTCCATACTGCTTTCCATAATGGTTGCACAAAATTGCAGTCCCACCAACAGTGTATGAGTGTACCTTTTTCTACACATCCTTGCCAAGAGTTATTATTGTAGATTGTATTATTGATAATTGCCATTTTGATTAGAGTGAGATGGAATCTCAGTGTAGTTTTAATTTACATTTCTTTAATTGCTAGAGATGTTGAGCATTTTTTCACATATTTGTTGACCATTGGTATTTCTTCTTCTGTGAAGTGCCTATTCAGTTCTTTTGCCCATTTATTGATTGGGTTATTTGGGGTTTTGGTGTTAAGTTTTTTTTATTGTTGTTTTGAGTTCTTTATATATCCTGGACATTAACACTTTATCTGAGGTGCAGGTGGCAAAATTTGTCTTCCATTCTTTAGGCTCTCTCTTCATGTTCTTGATTGTTTCATTTTTTGTGAAGAAGCTTTTAGTTTGATACCATCCCATTTATTGATTCTTGATTTTAATTTGTGCTTTAGGAGTTCTTGTAGTATTGGGCTTACATTTTCTTCTAATAAGTGCAGGGTCTCTGGTCTAATGCCTACTCTTAAGGGAACATTTAATAAAGTTCTTACTTATAGGAAAAAGCCAGTATTAGCTCTGTAGTTAAACTTGAGTTGTGGGTAAGTCCCAGCAGTTCAGCTTTTCATGTGGGTTTGGTGGGGGAGCACATGGAGTCAGTCAGAACCCTCCCAACTATAAATGTTGTGAGAAATTCCCACCAAGTAGATAGAGTGTTGTACCAGTAGGCAGCAGACAGGTGGCACTGTTGTCATGGCAAGTGGTTGGTACTAGAGAATACAACATGAAGTTGTTAAGTATGCATTAATAAGGAGGTCAAGTATGGTAACTGGGAATTAAGAAGCAGGCAGTATGTAATAAAAGAGTTTCCAAAACTGTAGAATAAGGGGCTTAGGTATAAATTAATTCATCCAACAGCCGATCTTCAGTTGGCTACTGAGAAGGTACAGAAGCATTTAGAACATTCTTCAAGAGGCTAAGTATAGAATTGGGAACTTATAGAGAGAAGGGAGGTGACTACTTAAGCTCTGTGACTTTGTGTGTGTGTGTGTGTGTGAGAGTGTGTGTGTGTGTGTGTGTATGGTACTGAGTATTGAACTCAGGGACTCATATGCTAGGCAAATGTTCTACCTCTGAGTTGTATCCTAACTTTTTTTTTTAGGTAGGGTTTTGCTAAGTTGCTGAGGATGACCACAAACTTGTAATCTTAAGCCTTCTGAGTAGCTGGGATTGCAGGCATGTGCCCCCACTCCTGGTATCTCTGTGATTTTAGTGAAAATATTTACTTTGGCCTGGTCTGTTTTCTCCCTTAGAAATGAAGGGATTAGACCAGATAAACTCCAAGAAACTGTCTAGCCCACACTCTTTCTTTATTTTTAAGGTAAAATAAGCATATATTTTACCATTTCAACCATTTAAAAATATACAATTTAATACATACACAATATTGTGCAACCATCACCTCTATCTTGTTATAGAGCTTCTCTTTTATAACCCAAAAAAGAAATTCCATAACCATTATCAGTCATTCTCCATTACTCCCTTTTCCCATCTACTGGATCCCGTAATGCTTTGCGTATGGTTGGAAGGTGAGGATTGTTAGGGAAGGGGTGTGCTTTAGTAGGAATTGAGGTCAGGAAGAAGCAATGACTCAAGTGGCTTTGAGAGAATAACACAGCTGGGTAGGGAATACTGAGGCTTAAAAAAATGCCAGGTAGATGTTGCTGAGGAACCCTCAAAAGGATCACTTGTAGAGTTGTGCAGATCAGATAGTGAGTGAGACCTTGTGAACTTACCTATGCTAATAGATACATAGCCAAAACAATATCCCCTAGGTTATTATTATCCCCTAAGCTGGCACCATCTTCCCCTAGAACGATAAAGCAACATCTAACAAAAATTGCCTTCTCTATTCTGAGAAGGGCTTGAGAAAGTACTTTTTATAATTGCTCTCATAATTTTACCAAACTCTCATACTCCAAATGCCACCTCCTTCAGAGCCAAGTTTTAAATCCTCCTCCCTGCAAAAGTGACTCTTATTTTGCCAGTTGATGTATTTGTCCCATGACCAAACTTCCTAAGGTAAGAGCTCAAGGTCTAACTCCAAAGCCAGTGCTTTTCCAGGTCACCATCCTGAAGTGTTTTCTGTTTTGTTTTGTTTTGTTTCTTTTCTGAATGTCAAATAATTGCAAGCTTTCTGGGAGATGAGTAACTCAGGTCTCCTTGATTTTCAGCATCCTCCCTTATTGTGACTTTCATCATGAAATCAGGGAGAGTGGGGCTTTGTACTTCTATATCTAGATAACTGAAATGGAAGCCTTCATTTTCTTTTAACTCAAACAGAAAGAAAATCAAAGGAATGTAGAAGAAATGAACTTCTAAAGGTCCTGTCAGAGTATTCCTTTGGTGACTACTAATAAACATATTCTATCAAGGTTCTAAGCAGGATAGGCCCATGAAAACCAACAAAAGGAGAAGGCTTAGGGGTAGAGTGGAATATAGTTCATCTTAGAGTCATCTAGTTTTCTTCACTGGAGGGAAAAAAAGAAAAACTGTCATTTGTAAATGTTTTCCCTATACCTTAACTCACCCCAGTTCATTTTGATCTCTTACCTTAAGAAGCCTTGTCATGGGAAGGTGACATAAACATCCCCATTCCAGGCTACGTAAGTCTCTCTTTGATTGTGGGGTAGAGGCATGCTTAGAGTCTGCTTATGAAGGAGGTGACATTTGGAGTGTGTGAAATTTGGGGAAATTATGAGAACAATTACAAAAGTACTTCCTAAAACTATTGTGTCAGGGAAAATAATGCCCCTAGAGAGGGCAGTTATTCTTAGATGTTGATGGTATCAACCTAAGGATAATGACAAAAAGAACTAATGGTTCTGTGTCAGGAACTATTTAATGTGCATTACCTTATGTAATTCTCATAACAACCCACAAAGTAGGGTAATATTATTCTTTTTCATAGAAGAGGAACCTGATGATTAGAGAAATTAATTAAATTTAAATATATATATATATATATATATATTTTTTTTTTAGTTGTAGTTGGACACAATACCTTTATTTTATTTATTTTTTTAATGTGGTGCTGAGGATCAAACCTAGCACCTCACACATGCTAGACGAGCGCTTTACTACTGAGCCACAACCCTAGCCCTTAAGTAAATTTTTCTGTGTTACACAGCAAGGCAGTTGTAGAGTTAAAAATATTTGGCCGGGTGCGGTGGTGGCTCATTGCTATAACCCCAGCAGCTCGGGAAGCTGAGGCAGGAGGAGTGCAAGTTCAAAGCCAGCCTCAGCAAAAGTGAAGCACTGAGAATCTCATTGAGACCCTGTCTCTAAATAAAATACAATATAGGTTTGGAGATGTGGCTCTGTAGTCGAATGACCCTCATTTCAATGCCTAGTAACCCCCCAAAATTAATGATATTGCACCTAGGATCCCAAGTCTGTACCACTTACCTCTATCACAGATTGTCTCTTCTAATTTTGGAGGTCTGGAGGTCTTGCTTCAGTCCTGAATGCTATCTATTTACTGTGAGGCATTTCCTTCTCTGGCCTTGGGTTTCTCATCTGGGAAGTTGGGATAATAAGCCTGGCTTTACCTACCTTGCAGGAATGTTTTAAAGTACAGGTAAGAAAGTTTGTGGAAAGGGGCTGTTCTTGGACAAATTTTCAGGGAAGCCAGGGACAAAAGAATGATAGAAATGAATGGGGAAGGCCTTCTTGGAGTGGAGGTAGTGTTCACACATTAGAAGAACACAAGGATATAGAAGTTGGAATAAACAACATGTGTTGGAATAAATGGAAAATGTAGCCTGGTTGAGGTCATAGGTGTGTGTTGGGATACACTGTTGATAGAAAGCCATGAATGCAAAGATAGTATATTCACATGGGTTTCCCCCCACACCATTTCCCTCCCCTTTTTTCTGTTATATAATGAAAAAATTCATCTCTGTGGTTGAAGCTCATTCTTCTCATTGTATCTGTGCTGGAAAGAGAGAACAATTTTTAGTAGCCTTCTTATGATGATCTTTCATGTAATTAGTGACAGTTATTAAATCTCTTTCCCTCAAGGGGCTGAGGAATGGCTTTGTGCTTGACTGTACACACCATGCTGATTGTCTTTGTGCCAGGCAGGAATGCTAAATGCTTCCTGGCATACATTTTCTGGGATCTCTAAGCATTCCTTATCCTCCTATAAACTGGGATTGGAGCTCTAAAACAGATCGGTGTGTATATGTATGTATGAATGAATGAAAGCTGTGCCTTCAGCTAACCAGGTTCTTTCAGCCACATCTACTTTTACATCCAAAATTTGCTGATGATTTACTGTGTTAGCATAGAAAGGCATTTTGGTGACCTTTGTTATAGGAGAATCCATGTTCCCTCTAATCCCACTCTTGCCTGTGTTTTGCCCTTTTGCAGTGTTTGCTAAGATGTTAGGCTGGTGCTTTCATTTGAACAGAAGCAGAGCTGAAGGCTCTGTTTATGATTAGAATTATCAAAACAGGAAAGAGCTACCTTAGGAGACAGTAATCTTCTCATCACTGATTGTGTTTAAGCCATTGGGTTGGGCAGGTATTGGCAGGGGATGTTTTTGAGGGAGTTTATGTATTGATTGGGGTACAAAGGTGACCTCTATTCTCCTTTGTAACTCTTATTTTCCAGCTCTGAGATTCTGTTGTTTAATGTGACTGGCAGTAACACCTCACTTTCTTGGAGGATAGCTCACTTATCACTCCTCTGGCTGGTTAGATGGGGCCTCTGAAAATATTGAAGTGAGATTTAGACAATATTGCTTATCCATTCTCTTCTTGGAAACATCCCATTACTGGAGCCAGGGATAGACTAGCTTTCTAAGACACTCTAAAAGTCTTTATTGAAGTTATGAGGGAGCTACCAGATGGATATTTTGACACCTCTCTTTTTAGAACTACCAATTCATTTTGAGGGAGGGGCTACTAAAGATGTTGTATATGCCCAAGGCTGAGTGAGCATCAGTTTATCATGTGGAACTGTGGCAAGTCTACTGTAGTAGAAATGTAAGTAAGTAATTTCTTGGATTTTGTTTTTTTGCATACAAAATGCATAACCTGGCTTTCCTCAGGAAAAAAATAAAACTGTAGGAAGGAAGGGGAGTTGTCCGAGGGAAATTTTTATTTTTTCTGGACTATTTTAATTTTATAAAACTATTTTATTTATGTTTATAGTTATAGATTTATATGCCATAAAATCTAACATTTAAAAATTTACTATTTAGTGGGTTGTAGTATTCTTGCAAAGTTGTGCAGCTATCACAATTGCCTAATTCCAAAACAGTTTTATTTACTTTTTTATCTATAAACATTATGTCAAAACTTTAATGAATCTTGCCACATGATGAGAAGAAATATATTTTGTTTTTTAAACTCTAGGTCTTATTTATTTATTTTTATTTTTTATTGGGACATAATATTTCTATTTCTTCAATGGAGCACATTATGTTAATTCAGTACATGTATACAATGTAATAATCAAATCAGGGTAATAAGTATGGGCATCTCTTCAAATAATAATCATTTTTATGTGTTATGAATTTTATACTCTTCTATTCATTTTGAAATATATCATATTGTTTTAACCTAAAGATACCATACTATGGGCTGGGGATGTGGCTCAAGCGGTAGCGCACTCTCCTGGCATGCGTGCATCCCGGGTTCGATCTTCAGCACCACATATGAACAAAGATGTTGTGTCTGCCGAGAACTAAAAAATAAATATTAAAAATTCTCTCTTTCTCTCTCTTTCTCTCTCTCTCTCTCTCTCTCTCTCTCTCTCTCTCTCTCTCCTCTCTCACTCTCTCTTTAAAAAAAATTTTAAAAAAAGATACCATACTATGCTAAAGAAGAACCAGAAGTAGTGGGATACAATGTCACACACACACACACACACACACACACACACACACACACACTCTTTCCTTAATTATTTCACTACCGTGCATTACTTCACAAAATTATTCATCATTTTTTGTGAGAACATTTCAAATCTACCCTCAGTAATTTCCACTAAATATTAGTATTAATTATAGTCAACATACTTTATAAAAGGTATCTAATATTATTATTTTTGGTACCAGGGATTGAACTCAGGAGTGCTTAACCAATGAGCCACTTCCAAGGCCTTTTTTTATATTTTATTTAGTGAAGGAATCTTGCTGAGTTACTTAGGGCCTCACTACGTTGCTGAGGCTGTCTTTGAACTCAAAAATCATTCTTCCTTCAGCCCCCCGAGCTGCTGGGATTACAGGCATGTAACCTCATGCCCAGCTCCAGTATTCTCAACTAACTTGAGCTTTGTGCCCTTTGTATAAAATTTCCCTATTCCCCCTCAACTAAGCCCCTGGAAACTACTAATATGCTTTCTGTCTTTATGTATTTGTGTATTCTGGACATTTCCTATAAATGGAATCATATAGTACTTATGGCCTTTTTTTTGTCTAGCTTCTTTTTCCTTAGCATAATGTTTCAGAGGTTTATCCACATTATAACATACGTTAGTATTTCATTCCTTCATATTGCAAATAATATTTTTTCATATAAAGAAACCACATTTGTTTTACCCATTTATCAATTCATAAACATTTGGGCTATTTACACTTTTTATGAATAATGCTGTGAATATTCAAGTACAACTTTCTGTGTGAGCCTGTGTTTTTAGTTCTCTTGAGTATATACACTAGGAGGGTAATTGCTAGATCATATGGTAACTATATGTTTAACTCATCAAGGAACTGCCAAAATGTTTTTGCAGTTACTATACCATATTTTATGCCTACCAACAGTGCATGAGGATTCCAGCTCTTCTGAATCCTCCTCAACACATTATTGGCCTTTTTGTTTAATCATTATTATAGCCATCCTAGTGTGAGGTGATTTTGATTTGCCTTTTTCTGATGGCTAATGATATTGTCTTTTTATGTATTTATTGGCAATTTGTATATCTTCATTGGTGAAATATCTACTGAAATGCTTTGATGTTTTTAAAGTGGATTAAAGACAACCCACATAATGGGAAAATATTTGCGTAACATATCTGATAAGGATCTAGTATGCAGAATATGTGGAACTCATCAGACATATATAAATAATTTCTTCCATTATATGAGTTGTCTTTTTACTTTCTTATTTTGGGGGGAGGAGTTTAACTGGGGATTGATCCCAGGAGTGTTTTACCAATGACCTACATACCTAGCCCTTTTTTATTTTTTTTTAATTTTTAATTTTGAGATAGGGTCTTACTACGTTGTTGAGGGTCTCATTAAATTGCTGATGCTGGCCTCAAACTTGAGATCCTCTTCTCTCAGCTTCCCCAGTCACTAGGATTGGTTTTCACCACTGCACACAGCTGCTTTTCTTCTTTCTTAATGGTATCATTTGTAGCACATTGATGAAAAAATTAATGAAGTTCAATTCATTTTCACTTGGTTGCTTATGCTTTAATAGTGTCATATCTAAGAAACTGTTACCTAAATCTGAAGTCCCAAAGATTTTCCTCAATTTCCTTTGTTAACTTTAGATTCAGGCCTTTCAACAGATTTAGCGAATTTTGTACATAGTGTGAGGTAGGGGTTCAAGTTTAGTTTTTTGCATGTGGGATACCCATTTTTTTTTCAATAGCACTTGTTGAAAATACTCTACTTTCCCTTTTTAATCATCTTGGCCATTTTGACAAAAATCAATCCAGTAAAAATGTGAGGTCTATCACAATCTGTTGGGGGGAGGGAGAAGGGAAGGTTCACCAGGTTGGACAGGGCAGAGTTAGGGGAAGGGAGAAGGTATGGGAATAGGAAAGACAGTAGAATGAATTGGACATATATGAATACACGACCAGTGTAACTCCACATCATGTACAGAATGGAAATTATACTCCATGTATGTATGATATGTCAAAACAGTTTCTACTGTCATGTATAACTAAAAAGAACAAATAAAAAAATAAAAAATGTGGGGTCTATTTCTGGAGTCTTAATTCTATTACATTGATATTTATGTCTATTCTTATGCCAGCACCACATTCCTCAGTTACTGTAGATATGTAGTAAGTTTTGAAAGCTAGAAGGGTGAACTCTCCAACTTTATTCTTTTTCAAAATTGTTTTATTCTGGATCTCTTGAATTTTAAGGTCAGTTTGTCAATTTCTGAAAAGAAACCAGCTGAGAGATTTTGATATGGATTATGTTGAATCAATTTGGGGATATTTTATTCTCTCCATTAAAAGGAGAGGTCTTTATATTTAGATAAATCATCTTTACTTTCTTTCAACAATGTTTTGCTGTTTTCAGTATATACAATTCAATTATTAGTTTATTCCTAAGTATTTTTTCTCTGATGCTCTTTAAATGCAATTTATTTCTTAATTTCACCTTTAGACTATTGACTGCTAATTTATGGAAGTACAATTGATTTTTGTTGTATTTGTCTTCCATTGTACAATATTGCTGAACTCACTTTTTAGTTAAAACAGGGTGTTTTTTTTGGGGGGTGGACTCCTTACAATTTTCTATACATAAGATCATATGATCTTTAACAGGAGATAGTTTTACTACTTCTGCTTATTTTCATTTATTTTGTTCTAATTAGTTATACATGACAGTAGAATGTATTTTGATTATATCATATATAAATAGAGTATAACTTCTCATTCTTCTAGTTGTACATGATGTAGAAATACACCAGTTGTTTAATCATATATGCACATAGAGTAATAATGTCCAATTCATTCTACTATGCTTCCTAACCCCATACCCCCTTCCCCTCCCTTCATTCCTCTGTCTAATACAAAGTATTTCTATTATTCCAAAGCCCACCCCCCATTGTGAATTAGCATCCGCATATCAGGAAAACATTCAGCCTTTGGTTCTTTGGAACTGGCTTAATTCGATTAGCATGATGTTCTCCAGCTCCATCTATTTACCAGCAAATGCCATACTATCATTCTTCTTTAAGGCCAAATAATATTCCATTGTGTGTGTGTGTGTGTGTGTGTGTGTGTGTGTGTGTGTATCACATTTTCTTTTCCCATTCATCTGTTGAAGGACACCTAGATTGGTTCCATATTTTAGCTGTTTTGAGTTGAGCTGCTATAAATAGTGATATGACTGTTTCACTGTAATATGCTGATTTTAAATCCTTTGGGTATAAACTGAGGAGTGGGATAACTGGGTCAAATGGTGGTTCCATTCCAAGTTTTCTGAGAAATCTCCATACTGCTTTCCATAATGGTTGTACCAATTTGCAGTCCCACCAGCAATTTATGAGTGTAACATTTTCCCCACATCCTTACCAACATTTATTATTGCTTATATTCTTAACAATTGCCATTCTGAATGGAGTGAGAAGGAATCTAAGTGTAGTTTTGAATTGCATTTGTCTAATTGCTAAAGATGTTGATTACTTTTTCATATATTTTTTTTGAGAGAGAGAGAGAGAGAGAGAGAGAAAGAATTTTTAATATTTATTTTTTAGTTCTCAGCGGACACAACATCGTTGTTGGTATGTGGTACTGAGGATCGAACCCGGGCTGCACGCATGACAGGCGAGCGCGCTACCGCTTGAGCCACATCCCCAGCCCCACTTTTTCATATATTTTTGATTGATTATATTTCTTCTTCTGTGAGGTGTCTGTTCAGTTCCTTAGCCCATTTATTGATTGGGTTATTTGATATTTGTTTTGTTTTTGGTTTTGGTGTTAAGTTTTTTGAGTTCCTAGAGATTAATGCCCAATTAAAGGTGCATGTGGTAAAGATTTTCTCCCATTCTATAGGCTCTTTTTTCACCTTATTGAATACTTCCTTTGCTGAAGTTTTTTTTTTTTTAGTTAGAATCCATCCCATTAATTGATTCTTTTAAAAAATATTTTTAGTTGTATATGGACACAATACCTTCATTTTTATTTATTTATTTATTATTATGTTGTGCTGAAGATTGAATGTCCTAGGCAAGCACTCTGCCACTTAGCAACAACTCCAGCCCCCATTTATTGATTCTTGATTTTACTTCTTGCACTTTAAAGAAGTCTTGCTTTCTGCCCAATCTTGAAAGCATTTTCTTTACTTTTCCTGTCCAGTTTTTCTGGCTAGAACCCCCAGTACAAGGTTGAATAGAAGTGATGAAAGCAGATATCCTTGTCTTGTTCTTGATTGTATACAATGAAAGCATTCATTCTTTCACCATTAGGAATGATTTTATGGTTTTTCATGAATGTCTATTATCATTTTGAGGAAGTTCCCTCAAAACACTATTTTCTGTCTTTTTTATTATAGATGAGTGCTGAATTTTTTAAAATCCTTTTTCTGTGTCTATTGAGACTATTATGTGGTGTTTTGTAACCTTTATTTCATTATTACATTGATTTTCATATGTTCAATCAATCTTGCATTTCTAAGATCAATTCTGTCTGGTAAGATGGAATTTTTTTTTATGTTGCTTGGTTTAGGTTGCTTGTATTCTGTTGAGGAGTTCTACATTTAATTTTCAGAGGAATCTGTGAAAGATTATTGTTAATTGTTTTTTAAATGTTTAGTAGAGTTCATGAGTGAAGCCGTCTGTGATTCTGTATCATGTTTTTTCCCTCATATTGGAGATTTTCTCATTCATTCAAAGTCTTTATTTTTTATTGTCCTGTGCAAATTTCTATTTCTTATTGAGTCATTTTTCAGTAATTTATGTCTTTCTAGGATCTTGTTCATTTCATCATTTTAACTAATTTCTTAGCATACCATTGTTCATAGTATGCCCATTTAATCCTTATGTAGGAATGATAGTGATATTTCTTCTCTCATCTCAGATTATAATCAATTGAGTCTTCTTCCTTTTTCTCTATTTCAACATTTTACAAGGCAAATATGTTCCTGTATAAACTGTATAATTTAAAAATAAAACCAAAAATAGAAGATGCAAGCTGGGTGTAGTAGCGCACAACTATAATTCCAAAGCTAGGGAAGCTGAGGCAGAAGGATGACAAGTTGAAAGCCAGCCTCAGCAATTTAGCAAGGTCCTAAGCAACTTAGTGTGACCCTGTCTCAAGAAAAGGGAGGCAGGGCTGGGGATGTGGCTTAGTGGTTAAGCACCCCTGGGTTCAGTCTCTGATGCAAAGATGATGATGATGATGATGATGATGATGATGATGATACAAAGAAAAGAAAGAAAAATAGAAGATGTAAATAAATGGGCACATTGATGATATGAGTGTGTCAGTGAATTCCACTATTATATATGATTATGATGCACCAATAAATTTTTGTAGAAAATTGTGGGTATATTGCTAACTCCATGGAAGTCTGTGGGCCTCAGTTTAATTATCAGTAAGTTGAAAGGTTGGGTCATTGTTACTGAAGTAATGGAAAGCCTCCGAACTATATCATTTTTTTTTGTTCCAGCATTGTATTAAAGAATATAAATTGGAATATTTGAGAACAGATCAGTCTGAGAGGAGCCCAACATTCCTAAAGGGAGTAGTAGGAGGTAAAGGTGGAAATAGAGATTGGAGTCAGATTATAGTAAGATTTGAATGTCAAAAAGAAAGATTTGGACTTGCTTCATAATCAGTGGGAAGCCAATGAAAATTTTGGGGCATGAGATAGTTAATCAAAGTGAAAGTCAAAGAAATTGGTTTGATAGTGACATGTGAAACTTACGCAGATATAGAGATGAAGGCAATACCAGTTGCAATGGAAAAATGAGAGACCAGAGATTGTCTCTGATTTGGAAAGCACACCTTGGTTTTGAAAGAAGATGAAGGTGTTGGTTGTCTTGCTCACCTGTGTCTCACTACAGTTAATGCTAGTTAGGCACAGAAATGGTCCCATGTAATTATTTGTTACATTGAACTACACTACTCCAGTCTACTTTGGTGTTCAATTAAGGCTGAGGAAACCAGCCTTTAAGTACTCTGAGAGGGTTTCTGGAAAAGTTTTCCAACCTGGCAGTTTTGGGACATTGCCCTTCTTCTTACTAATAATCCAGCAGCCTATGGGTTTTAATTGCAGCATCAGTGAATAACACTTGTAGAAAGGTACACATTAACCTACACAGGCCATTGTGCAGGTTGATAATGGCATTCTGGGCTGAAATTCCACCCAGGGAAGAGAAGCTTATAGGCTCACCTGTTTCTCTGCACTCTGACATACAAGTGGACTAGGGCCTTCATCTGCCCAGAATAGGGAAACTCTCAAGACCAGAGACTTAGGGGTTAGGCCAAAACATCATATCATAAGGCCTAGAGGATCTTTTCTATGACCCTGAGTTCAGGAACACAATATTTTTTGCCTTGCATGGCACCTTTTTCTAGGCTAGGAAACATTGTCTCTCCAAAGTTAAGATCCACAAAGGGAAAGATTTGTTTATTTTGTTTGCTGCTGTATCCCCAATATCTGACCTATGGTAGGCATTGACATAGATTTATTGAATAAATGAATGAATATACTGATAGTTATTTTGGATGAAAGCAGTGTCTTAACCTAAGGAATGGGCTTCTGGGGTTGTTGTAATGAAGTTGCCTTCCTCACTTTTTAGTTTTCTGGCCTCATATTCTGTATTCCTTCCCACTGGAAGTATTCTAAATATTCCATCTTATTTCAGTCATCCAAAAACCAATGTTTTGACTTGAATTTGTCTTAAACTCCAGAGAAGAAAATAAATGATTCTTATATTTTAAAGGCCTCCCAGTGGTACCTTTTGTATAGCAGGGCTTAGCTCAGTCTGAGAAGTAGAGCAAGCTAATAGATTGCTTGTGAGCGATGTTTTCATTATTATAAATAGCAACATCATGCATATGAGGTGTTTACTGTGAGTGCCTTGGAATCACCTTTTTAGCAGGTCTCAACCTTTGAATAATCATCTCTCATATTGTCTCTCAATTATATTACAGGGTAGCTATTAGCATATTGAAGGCACAAAACTGACCTTTTGGAAGAGATTTCCAATAGAGAATTTAAGGAAGGTGATAGATTTGGGGTTAGATAAATTTTGTACACTTGACTATGGAAAATGTATTAAAACAGAGTGATCACTACTTGCTTTGGCCTGTAGCAAGGAAGTAGAATATATGCTAATAACATCTCTAGGTTTTCCTGGGAGATAACAATGCTCCCTGCCTCCTAGAAAAGAAACTGAGAAGGAAGAATACTCAGAGTTGAGAAGTAACTATTCTTTCTCTAGCTTCATCTCAAAGCCTCTGTTATCCTAAAGCCACATACTAACAGGCTTTTCAGATGGCAGAAATGGGGATGAATCTAAATTGTTTGATCTGATCTTCTTGAGTCAGGGATGTGGAAAAAAAAATTGGAGAGTAGGGAAGGGAAGTATGGAGAGTTGATTAATGATGTTGAGACAATTGGCAAGCTCCTTATCTAATTAACCTTGACAAATTTTACCACTCTCCCTAGGGTTCCAAGCCATCTTTTTATCCCTACTGCCATACATTCCCCCTTTCTAGGACTGAGGTGAAATAGGTCATCTCTTTGATTCAAGCTAAGTCTATTCCAAATCACCCAGCTTTCCCAAAAGAAGTTTTTCCAGCTTCCCTCCAACTTCATGATTTGGAATAGACAATTTCAATCTGTGTCAACTATATCCAGTTCTGATTATTCTAATAATTCTCAACCCACATTGGCCCAAACCCTTTCCATCTTTCTTCATGCCCCCCCCTTAAGAGTCAGAGGCACAAATTTGCTAGAATAGTGGTTAAGTGGGTAGGCTGTAGAATCAAATTGTCTGGCTTTTATCTCAGCTTCTCTGCTTCCTGTGTGACTTCAAACTCATGCCTTAATTTCTTTTAGCCACAGTTTCCTCTTCTGTGAAATGGGAGTAACAATGGTACCTACTTAGCAAGACTGAATATAAGTTTACTGAAAGTTCTTAGCATAGTTACTGTTGTATATTAAGTGCTTAATCAGTGACTGTTATTTTTAGGTCCCTGGGAAATATTATGCCATCCCCATCATGATCTTGAAGGGTTAAGAAATATTTGCATGTCCCAGGAATTTTACAGTTAAAATTTTATTATTATTTGTATACCCTGTGATGGAAGTCATACCAAAGCCCTCTTTGTGAGACACCCACTTCAGCATCTAACTTTGATGGTCACACTCATAGGCACTTAAATGCTGTGTTTTGACAATAATACAGCTGTGGCACTTAAGATGTATAGTTTAATTTTTTTCTTTTATTTGATCCTGCTGGGTTATCTAGATGTGCTTCAGCATAAAAAAGTTCTTCTTGCCACCATTTCCCACTCTTCTGAGACCTTCTTGGCCAAGAAGCTACCCAGAGATCATTTATTCATGCCCATATCTTCCATTTCACAGATAGGTCACCAGAGACCTAGAGAGGATTTGAATCATGCTCAGGGCCAGGTCTGACATTCTCTTTGCAGGGACCTTTGATTGAAGTCTCTCTGAATTCCTAAAAGTTTTAATTTGTCCTTTTTCTACTTGACTGAAAGTCTTCAAAGAAGAGAGGTTAATAAATTATTATTTTTTCTGCTTGCTTCTACAGCTCTGGGTGAACCAGGAGGATGGGGTGGAGGAAGGGCCCAGTGATGTGCAGAATGGCCACCTGGACCCCAACTCAGACTGCCTCTGTCTGGGCCGGCCACTACAGAACCGGGACCAGATGCGGGCCAATGTCATCAATGAGATCATGAGTACTGAGCGTCACTACATCAAGCACCTCAAGGACATTTGTGAGGTAGTCATGGTGTTACATATGGGGGTGGAGGGCACTTTCATGAAGAACTGACAATCCTCATGGGCCTGCCTGTGATGGCCCCAAGATGTTAGAAAGGGCAAATGAATTGGCCTGCCAGATTCTATTTAGTGGGATCAACAGCTTTTCAGTGGGGTAAAAACAACCTGTGTAGGCAAATATATGAAACTGCTCCCTTAAGATTCTTGATTTTGGTTTCTGTTTCTCTCCTTTTCTCATTATTATTTATGCATCCATATTCACTTTCTCTCCTTCCCCTCCCCTTCTCTCTCTTTGTTCCCCTTTACATTTTCCCCCATGTTTGTCTCCTTCCTTAGCTTGAATCTCTACCTGTTTTAGTCAGCATTTTTTTTTCTATTGTGACTAAAGGATCTGACCAGCACAATGATAGAGAAGGAAAAGTTTATTTGAAGGCTCATGGTTTCAAAGATCTTAGTCCATAGAAGGCCTTCTCCATTCCTCAGGGTTCTAGGTGAGGCAGGACATCATGATGGAAGAGTGTGGCAGAGGGCAGCAGCTCACATCATAGTGATAAGGAAGCAAAGAGAGGTCTCCACTTACCAGATACTATATATATATGGGTTAAGACTCTCAAAACAAAGCTGGGTTCAGTGTTGCACACCTGTAATCCTAGTGGCTCCGGAGGCAGAGACTGGAAGATCACAAGTTCAAAGCCAGCCTCAGCAAAATCAAGGTTTACAACTTAGTGAGACTCTCTCTCTAAATAAAATACAAAATAGGGCTGGGGATGTGGCTCAGTGGTTGAGTGCCCCTGAGTTCAATCCCCGATAACTGCCCCCCACCCCCACCAAAAAAAGACTTTCACAACCCAATCATTTCTTCTCTGAACATTTTTATGTTGTTTCACACATGTGCATCCAAACCATAACACTACCCTTACCCTCTTTGTTTTGGATCCAGCTTCTGCTCTCATGTAGGGCCTATCCTTACTCATTAAATCAAAACACATGTTCCTCCAAGCTAGTAATTGGCATTCTAGAATGTACACCAGAGTCCCCAGGAGAGATTGTTAAGCATGCAGATCCCAGCATCCTCACTCTTGGAACCTAAGTTGTCAATTTTATGGTTGGGTTAAGGCTTAAGCATCTCTAAGTATAAAGGGTGAGGCTGATGCTACTGGTCCTCCTCCCTCACTTGGAGAACATTTATTGGTTTGGGCAGAAAAGAATTTGGGGAAAGTAATACATAAAAGATGAAGGCTAGAAGGACAAACTTCAGTTCCTTCAGTATGTCACTTTGATACATTATCTAACCCCATCCCTTCTATATCTTCCTCTCCTAAGGTGAGAGCTTTTCTGCTCATATTCTTTTGAGCTCAGTAGAGGCAAGCTGACATTGTCAAAGGGCATTTTACTAAACAGTTATGAGAAATGGGAAAAAAGTTATGTGCTGGGCATCAGATCCAGGACATATCCCATTCCAGGCAATCACTTCATCACTGAGCTATAGTCTCAACTCTGTAGTAATATGTTTTTGAAAAAGAACTAAACACACACAATGATAGCTTTCTACTTGATGCAGGGAAAATTCTTCTTTAAGCCTTTCTGTCTCCTTCCTTCTAGAGGAGAGATCAAATCCTACTTTCTATCCCCCAGTCTTGGGGCCATTTTGAGGTCAGTAGTACTACAACATTTTTCAACATTCTTGTTTCTCTAGATCAGTGCTACCTACTGGGTAAAGTATTCTTCATTCCCTCTCCAGTACAGTATCTATTAGCCAACCATTTTTGACAATTGAACATTTTAGATGTGACTAGTGTGACAGAGAAATATAATTTTCAATTTTATTTAAATGTAATTTACTTAAATTTAACCACATACTACTGATGGCAACCATATTGGACAGGGCTCTTCTGAGAAGACCAAGGCCAAGGACTGTGGGTCTTAACTTTCATTACCTATGGGCTTTAACTTTCTTTACCTCAACATTTTCTTACCCCTTTTTTGGAAGATTAAAGGCTATCTTCCCCCTCTTCATGAGGCAGTAAGGTAGGGGAGAAAGAACAAGGACTCTGGGGACAGGGAGTGCTGGCTTTTACATCCTTAGTTATTAATTATCCCTGTGTTCTTAAAGATGACCCATTAACTTTTCAGATCTTCAGTTTCCTCCTCTCTCACTCAGAGTCTTTGCACTGTATTGTCCTCTGCCTTGAATATTCCTCCTCCAGATGTCTACATGGCTGCCTTCCCTGTCTTCTTCAAGGTTTTACTCAAGTAATACATTTTTGTAGAAATTTTCCTGACAATTATATCTATAAACTTGTATTGCCTTTCTCCCTTTCCTTTTTAATTTTTCTCAATTACACTATGGCTGATATATATTTTACTTATATATTTTGCTTATTGTCCATCTCCCACCATTATGTAAATTCTGTTGAGGTGCAGGGGTTTTCATCTCATGATTTCTGATGCATTGCCCCTAATCAATGCCTGGGGCATAGTAGATGCTTCATAAGTATTGCTTAAAACAAAAATTAAATATAATTTTTCACATATATATACTACCATGTCAAAATATATTTACATTATATGCCATTTATTTTTCAAACAGAGCAAAAGTTGTTATTCCTATTTTTGGAATCAACAGATTGAGTGACTAGGAAGCAGAATATTTTCTTAAGAGTTTCCAGGTAATGGCCCCGTGGGAGTCTTTTAGTCTTAGAGGATCATCTGTTTCCAACTCCCAAATATCTAGGCCTCTTCTTACAGAACACATAATGGAAGTATTCATCTTCCCATATGGAGTGCTATAACCTTACTTTGAGGATTTGCCCAATATAGCCAACCTAATTAGGAGCTTTTGTTGATGTCTTGAAATCTTTCCCTTTGTCCCTGTAGCCACAGATGTCAAAGACAGTTGGAGAAAGCTGCATCTAGTTGAGCCAGAGACAGTATTTTTGCCCTGGATTGTGTCACCTCTAAACTGAATCCTGTGAGGAACAAATGATCTATCAAAAAGAATACCAGACTGAGAATTTTTGACGCCCATTTAAGGTTCCATTTGGGTCACTGATTGGTTAGGAAGGCTCAGGAGAGTCTTTTTCACCCTGGACCTTGTACTCATCTCTATAATGAGTAGGTTGGAGTTGCTATTTAAGTGATTATTGGCTCTTACTTTTTGTGATTCTGTAAGATGTAGATATGCCGTCACTAGGGAAAGTTGTAGTATTACAGGAATCTTCTGAATTTTCTACTTTCTTCTTGGTACCCATGGAGGCACATTTTACTCAATATGACATGATTTTCTTTTTCTGTGGGTCAAGAAGAGCTTAAATAATTCTCACTCTTGTATTTGTTGGAGGGAAATTGAGAGACACTGTATTCAGTATAGAAAAAAGACACTATTAGAGAATTTTTCTTCTCTCTCTATATATGTATGTATATCTATCTATCTATATTATATGCACACTGCTGGTAGCAGAAATTGCTTTATAAACATTTAAGGTACAACAACACTTTCATTTTATAAATGAGTAAGTTGTAAATAAATGATTTTTAATGAAAGTTATTCAGTAAAGTCAATAAAAGGTCATTTTGAATGAGCCAAGTTCTACTCTAAGACCATATTCTTATTTCTAAATCCAGACAGTATATGAGACCTTCAATTTAACTCTAAATCACCATGACCAATGATTGATTATATTGTCTCTTGTAACCTCAGTACTCATTTAACAATCAGGGAAACCGAGGCACAGGGAAACCAGGACTAAAGATGCCTTATAAAGCTGTCTTGTCTGACTCTTTGGGGGAAGATGAGCTCTTTCAAGTCATTCTGTATCTGTGAAATAAATTCTGTCTTAAAATGCATGCACAGGAGCTAGTCCAGCTTTCCTGAGACATTTCATTTTGAGGATTTCTGGGGTTTTTTAAAATATTTTTTTAGTTGTAGATGGACACAATATATTTATTTATTTATTTTATGTAGTGCTGAGGATTGAGCCCAATGTCTTACATGTGCAAGGCAGTGCTCTACCACTGAGCTACAGCCCCAGCCCCAGAATCTATCTTTATTGAAGTGATCTTTCAGTTCCTGTATTTTCTCTCTGATTTTACTCCTTATACTGTCTTTTACTTCGCAGATCAGTTTAACTATGGACATTATAAACTCCTTCTCTTATATTTCTTCCACTGTGGTATCAGTGGGTTCTGTTATTGGAGTATCTTGGTTTGCTTGGAGTGATTTGTTCCCTTGCTTTTTCATGTTGTTTATGTGTCTACCCATCCAACAGTCTGGATCTAAGGCAGTAGATTTTCTACCCCATGGACTTAGAGAGTCCTAGAAGGTTTCCAGTATCTCACATTTTCGGGATTTTGGGAACCAGGCCTGCTCCCTAGGAATATTCAGCACCTACACAGAAAAGCCAACCTGGGACCTCTAAACATGGAAAAGAAGCCCAGAGCAACTTTCCAGAGATACCTATATTAATATCTCATATCCTTCACTATGAAGTAATTCTTCCTTAAGTCTAATCAATTTTATCATGCTATAGTTTCATTTCCACTTGATATGTTCAAACCCAAGATTTCAAATTTATTAGCTATTTGGATTTTCTTATTAATTTGACTATCCCAGTATTTCCCAATTGTTCCTATGTTTTGGCATATACAGAAAAAGATCACACATTGTGTAGAATGTAATATTTTGATAGCATACTTTGGTAAAAAGGTGAGGCTGCTAGTTAGCCTAAAGTGACCAGCTCAGGGTTTTTTGCTTACATTAAGCCCTACCCTATATAGACCCCATGGACAATCTAAGCACTGTTCCTATCCTTTTCCCATATTCGTATAGTATCTCATATCTTTCTTGCTGATTTATAGGACTACCTTGAATAATCCAGATGTTGTTTTGTCATTTTTCCCTGTTGAAGAATATCTCCTTCCTTGCTAGGCATAGTGGTATCACCTATAATCCCAGTAAGGGAGACTGAGGCAGGAGGATTAAACTTTCGAGGATAGCCTCAGCAATTTAGTGAGGTCCTAAGCAACTTAGTGAGACCCTGTCTCAAAATAAAGGATAAAAAGACTGGGGATATGAGTAGGTGGTTGAGTGCCTATGGGTTCAATCCCCAGTACCCCCCAAAAAAAATTCTTCCTGTTACCTCCTTTTTTAAAAAAAAAAAAATGTTTTATTTCATGTAAAGAAAGAGTTTCCTGTCCCAAAAAGGAGAAAAAAAAAAGAAAGCCATCAATTTGAATATCCTCCTTTTAAGTTATGTTTTGCCATCATTAGCATGGGAAGAGTTAGTCATTTTGCATTTATTCAACAAATACTTACAGAGCACAATTATATGCCAGGTATTATGTTAAACTCTAAGGAAACAGCTGTGAATAAGATAACTATGGTTATTATCTCTCTATTTTCTTAAATTCATACTCAAGATGATATTTGTTGGTTTGTTGATCTCACATCAGTCTTCAGACTTCCAGGCCAAAAAACCCAAAATCAAAACCAAAAAAACAAACAAACAAACAAAAACCCACAAAACCAAGAAAATGAGACCTGAAAGGAGCCAATGAAATAATTTTTGATACCTTCAACTTAGAGTTGAATACACTAAGGCTATATAGACTTCCCTTAAGATTTTCTCATAACATGGGTGATCCAGAGGCTCTTTGATCCATCTTATTTCTCAGAAGTTTTTGGAATCTTCCCTGCAAATCTTAGGTATGGTTTATATTCCATGTCAAAGCACTATTTCTGGATCAACACACTAGATTTAGAATTCTACATTAGCCCTTGTGGGTTTAAGAACAAAGTGAAATGGATGAGCAACATTCCTTGGCTGTTACCATAGCAATGCCAGTGCTGATTCATGCCAATTGTGACTGATTTGATAACACCCACATAATTCTTAACTACTCTGTGGTCTTCCTTCTATTATATGCCCATATTACCCGCCAGAACACAAGTGAGGCTCAGTAAACAGCAACTCTTGAATTAGTTCATTCCTATTTCTATAGCCCCTATTTACTCTTGCCATTGAGACAGGGGTCAGAGAGAGTGTTTGAAACATGCCTGAAAGTAAAAGTTATGGACCCCTTCTTTTCCCTCTCTCACCTGTCATAGGTCTTCAGAGGACCCCTAAGTCATTTACAAGACAAATATATTTGACTCCTCCCACCATTTTTAATGGTGTTGCTTTTCAGGTCCCTCTAGATCCTGCTTATTCCCTTCTGACTGTGCACTGTTTTCTTGATGCTTCTCTGAAAAGGGACTGGAGAGAAGGGTCCCACAGAATTAATTGTAACTGTCCTGCAGTGGTGTGACTACCTTCCGTTACCTTTCTCATTTTTGCCTCTCAATCTAATTTTTTTCTTTTCAATAACTTAAAATAATATTAAGTTTTGGGGTTTTTGGCAGTCACTCTTCATGGCCAGTTCATCTTAAACTTACATACCTTCAAAAATGAGTGAATGAGAAGCAACAGATACTGATAGGTCCCTAAACCAAATCTCTGTTCATTACTGCTGTGGAAATTTCAATAGTCATCAGGCCAAACAAAGGAAGGGGATAAAAAATAAAGGTAAGAATCCAGTGAACTGTTCATATTTCTTTAGTTTTTGTTTTCCCAGAAGCCAAGACATTTGGATGATATAGAGGTTGAAGTTAACCTTTTGGGGTGCTCCAAATACTCACATATTCTTATCCTATCCTTTATTCCTTGATAAATGTAGTTTCTAAAAATTGTTTGTAAACCTTTCAGCAAGTCACTTGTTTTAAACACCCTTGTGCTGGAGGAAATTTTTATAAGGCATTCATTTAATCCTTCCCTCTTCATTGATAATATTGCATTCAAGGAAGCCTTCTTATAGCTGTATTTTCTTTATACTCTCTGGAAAAGACTTTTTCTCACGTTTAATCATGAAGACAATTTAAAAAAAGCATTACAGGATGTTTAAAAATAGTACCAAAATCAGTCATACCCACAAAATAGAACAAAATTTTGGTTTGCATAATCCTTTCAACACTTTCAAATGTGTACATGTACATATATATTTGAAGTGTTCTAATCATAAGGATCTAACATTTATGTTCTGCTTTTTAACATGATGCCATAAACATTCTTTCATGTTTCTACATAGTCTTCATAATAATTTTAATAGTTATATCATATTCCATCCAGCTATATGTAACATATTTACAATCTAGCATTAAGAACAACAATTGATAAAACACTCCAGGTTCCCACCATCCTGTGGACAGTCATATTTTTCCTAATATGCATCTTTAATTCCAGCAAACATAATCTAATAGAAAATAATTTCCCTAATAATGGCAATGAATGGTATATTTGGAGAATTTAGGAAACTGAACTGATGTTCTCTCCCACCCTTTTTTCCAGAGATCACTTTCTTCCTTATATTTCTGTTATATGAAATATAACATTGAATTCTAGCATTCTCGCTGCATTTTGGGGATTTTATGATGTTTGGTTCCTTCCTTATGAATGACTTCCCAGGGAACAAAGGAGCTGTCTAGGCTGGACTCCATTACCAACTGCTTACCAAGAAGTGTTATGCTAAATCTGAGAAATTTATACTAAAAATTTACTAAATATGCCAAAAATTTTGTGTTTATCAAAAACCCAAAATTTAAAGGGGTATTAGCATTTTAATTTGCTCATACTGAAAGTTTGTTTTTCATCCTTGGCCCTATCTTATGGAGAAAAAATGGGAGCAGAGTTGAGGAAGCTTCTGTCCCTCAGCTTAATGTTGTTACATTATGCCCACTGCTCTCCCTAATCCATTGTGGCTAAGACACTATCAAAGGTGGTAGGGTGACACAAAATACATACACACAGAGGCAGACACACAGACCAACCCAGACAGATTAAGCCCTAGAAGTTACATATTAAGCAAGAAGGGGCTACAGTTTATTGATTTTCTATTAGTCAAGGAAATCTTTCTAGGAAAGCAGAATTTTGGGAGATTGTTTAGTAAAGAGAGTAGAGCCAGAAAGGTATTATAGGAATTATAGAGCTTCTTCTTTCTGGTCAAGCACTGGATATGAAAGGATATAGGAAATCTTGAGCATGCCAGTCTATGAGGTAGAATACTTCAGTTAAATAGATGTCAAAACAGACACAGATTATTAATTTGAAAACTTGAAGTATACTTACAAATTAATGGATGAA
Source organism: Spermophilus citellus (assembly GCF_964194105.1). Lineage (NCBI taxonomy): Eukaryota > Metazoa > Chordata > Mammalia > Rodentia > Sciuridae > Spermophilus > Spermophilus citellus. The sequence goes on from NC_138190.1 coordinate 76,534,392, forward strand.
TTTGATGAATGAGAAGAGAAATAGAAATGAGATTTTGAAACTGGTGGGTAAAGGAATTGACACCAGGGATGAGAATCATCCTGGAGTACTCTTAAATGACCTCATTGGCAGCTGTGTTAAAGGAGACAAAGTAAGGATGGAGGCAGGGTAAATATGGTAAATCAGAAACTAAATACACTCCATGCATTAGGGTTTCAGTACATAATGAAGGTGTTCAGAAAATTACATTTAGTTTTTAGATGAAAGCAAGTGAGCATAATTTATTCTCACCTAGAACATTTTTATTTATTAACAATTTCTAATAAGGACATAATCATCAGTTAAAGAATCCACACAAGTAGGTTTAGGATGGAAGACCCAATTTCAGCTGTGTTTTTAAAATACCTTTATTTATTTATGTGTTTGTTTATTTATTTATTTATTTATGTGGTGCTGAGGATCAAACCCAGCACCTCACATGTGCTAAGCAAGTGCTCTATCGCTGAGCCACAACCTCAGCCCCTCAGCTGTGTTTTTTTTATTTCCCTGACTTATAGTGTGCCCCAGATCTCATTATATTGCCTCAGTGTTCATTTACCAAACCAGGATTCCTTTCATCCCTTCTCTTTTCCTTTTTTTTTTAACAACATAATGACATTTAATAGTTTGATTTATATAAAATACACAGGGACATCTTTTCAATTAATTTTTTTAAATTTTTATTGTTGGTTCAAAACATTACATAGTTCTTTTTTTTTTTAAAGAGAGAGTGAGAGAGGAGAGAGAGTGAGAGAGAGAGAGAGTTTTTAATATTTATTTTTTAGTTCTCGGCGGACACAACATCTTTGTTGGTATGTGGTGCTGAGGATCGAACCCAGGCCGCACGCATGCCAGGCGAGCGCGCTACCGCTTGAGCCACATCCCCAGCCCCATAGTTCTTGACATATCATATTTCACACTTTGATTCAAGTGGGTTATGAACTCCCATTTTTACCCCGTATACAGATTGCAGAATCACATCGGTTATACATCCACTGTTTTACATAATGCCATATTAGTGACTGTTGTATTCTACTGCCTTTCCTATCCCTATCCTCTACTATGTCTACGGCCATGCCACCCTGAACGTGCCCGATCTCGTCTGATCCCTTCTCTTTCGTCATGATTATCTGTATTAATTCATGTGTTTATTTATCAATGTGCCCTAACACTTACCCTCTTAGAAATACCATGCCCAGGCACTCATGGGCTTTTGGGCTGAGCTCATCCAAATAATCTCTTCAGGCCAGCTACCTTAAATAGCTGAGATATTCACCTTAAAAATGGTTTAGTTTGGTATATTAATATTCCCTTAATGGAAATTTTCCTCCTTGCCCTCCATTGCCAGATTATTCTCAATATTATTAAGACATTTGGGTTTGTCTTATAAGGAATAAAACTTAAGAGATGTGAATGGATCCAGCTAAACCAATAGCTACTAAGACAAGTTTGTGCAAAAACACCTTCTGGAAAGGGGCCCTTTGATGTTGGGGTCCCAAACATAAAGAATGGTGGGGAAAACCCTGCACTCTGGTGTCTTTATACTCTGAAGACTTTTGCGGAAATCACTTACTAGTGAAGTATCCTTCCTTCTCTAAACTTCAATTTCCTTATATGAAAATTGGAAATGACTATTCTCTGCCTACTTCATGGAGCTGAAGTGATGCTCTCAAGTGTTTGGGAAGCAATGAAGCCTTCTGAGAGTAGTGGACATCTTCATTTTGGAGTTTTCCTTTGTCTTCAGGGCTACCTGAAGCAGTGCCGGAAGAGAAGGGACATGTTCAGTGATGAACAACTGAAGGTAATCTTTGGGAACATTGAAGACATCTACAGGTTTCAGATGGGCTTCGTGAGAGACCTGGAGAAACAGTACAACAATGATGACCCCCACCTCAGTGAGATAGGACCCTGCTTCCTAGAGCATGTAAGTATCTTATCCCTTTGGGGAAGTGTTTTGTTGGTTTGTTTGTGGTGCTGGGGATTGAACTCAGGGCCTTGTACATGCAAGGCAAGCACTCTAAATGCTTCTAATAACTGAACTATATCTCGACCCTGGGGAGGTTTTTGAAATACCATTAGGAAGAAATAGAAGGAGCATGTCTGGTTCTACTCATCTGCTTTATCCTGTAGTGAGGGACAAGTTCCTCTCTAGCCCAGCTTTTGATTCCTGGTCTTTAAAAAGGATATGAGGAGGGTTTAAGAAGGTACTGTGGTTTGGCCTAGGATTCTCTTTCTTTTCAATTCCACTCTCCTTTCCTTGTACTTCAAGATAGTTATAAGTAGGATTTTTCTTCAGCTTCTATTTTGTTTTCTTGTTGGGTTCAGTTTCCATGAGAGTCAGTGTTTTGGGAGGAACTCAACATTTTCATTACTTGGTAAATCCAGGATTTGGGAAATAAAGGGGGCCAGAGTTAGCAAGAGAGTAGGACTCTGAAAGGCATTTAGGTGGGAGCACTAGAGTCGTAGAATCAACAAGTGCAAGAAAAGGTGCTATGGGCCTAGAGGAAGGAACAGTAGGAAATAGGACATTGAGGATTTGATATCTATGCCTATGATAATGGTCTTGGTAATTCTATACAAGTGCCCTGTCCTCTTGGGGCTTTATTTGCCTCCTGAAGAGTATGGGGATGTTTCTGTATGTGACCTCTGTGGTTCTCTAACATGGTTTGGATCTCATTCACAGATAACCTGGTTGTTTTGACAGCCCTTCTTCCCATTTTTATAAAATATTTACTTTTAAAGAAGAAATACACACATATGATGCAAAATTCAAATGACACAAAGTGTGCCATTACAAATAAGTCTTTTAGAAACTTTCTTACCTTGCTTATGGGGATGTGCATTGAGGTGGTCCCTAAGATCACACTCATGTTCAGTGATTTGCCAGGGGTATTCACGGGACTTAGCATATAGTTTATTCAATACTATGTTTATTATACTGAATGGATTCAAAGAAAAATCACCAAAAGGAAAAGATACAGGGGACTAAGTCCAGCTGAAAGCATACACAAGGTTCTAGGAGTCCTCCCCCAGTGGAGTCAGGTAAGATGCACTTAAATCCCTTAGTAATGAGTTGTGACAACATGTGAAATGTCTGTCAGGGAAATTTATTAGACACTTCATATCCAAATTTTTTTCTCTTTTATTGGTCACATAGGCACTCTCTGCCTAGCATATACAAAATTTCAGACTCTCAGAAGGAAAGCACTTGTTCAACATAAACCACAATGTTTGAACAGGCACAATGAGTTTTTTTTTTTAACTAGGGATTGAAATCAGGGGAACTCTTCCACTGAGCTACAACCCCAGCCTATTTTATTTTATTTTTTATTTTGAGACAGGGTTTTACTAAGTTATCTCAGCTTTCCTATATCTAGCAGCTTGGATCATAGGTGTATATAACTGTGTCCAGGTAGTAAACTATGTTTATCATAGAACAGGGAACCCTCTTGAAATCCAAGTTCCAAGATGCTAGTCCAGGGCAAAACTTTCAACCGGGTCTCTCTAAGAATAGTATCCTAAGGTCTTATATATAACTCTATTCTACATGGTATATAAATTTGTTTAGCCATTCCTGAAAGAACCTGAGTAGTATTTATAAAAGTTGAGCATGTTTATGACCTAGTGGCTCTATTTTTTAAAATTTAATTTTATTTTTTATTGATTTTATTTTTTAAATACATGACAGCAGAATGCATTACAATTCTTATTACACATATAGAGCACAATTTTTCATATCTCTATTTGTATATAAAGTATGTTCACCTAGTGGTTCTATTCCTAAATTATATCCCAGAGAAGTTCTTACAGAGCTCCAGAGCCAACATGTACAAGGCCATTGATTGCATGGCAGTGTTGTGTATGGTGGCATACAACTAGAAGAAACTTACAAATTTATCCCTAGCATGAGGGATAAGAAACATGAGGATGTTGATTTTGTAGTATTGTGTAGCAAGAAACAGAGTAGATATAATTACGTTATAGCAACATATAGATACCACAATCATCCTATAGAGTGAATAAAGTAGAATACAGAACAATGGTTCTCAATTTGGGGCTGCCCTGTGCATTTTAAGGTATTTTAACAGCGTTTATGGACTCTACTCACTGGATTCCAGTAGCACCTGGACATCTCTGTTGTGACAACCAAAAAATCTCTAGGTACTGTCAAATTGCCAAATGACTCCTGAAGGATTAAAAAAATGCTGATCTACAGAAATAATTGTATGCTTTTACCTTTAAATTTATTAATGTTGTGAATTTGAATTCAACAATTTTCACGTTAAAAGAATGTTTTTTATATTGTTGTCTTCATAATAATGGTATGTTAGCCCTTTTTATGTGTTATTTTACCTTTTAAAGTTAGATTTTTATTAGTTCTAGGATATTGTTTTTGCCAGCAATATTTAGGAATGATTAACATACAATAAGATTTGCCAGTTTGCAGTAAATATTTCAATGAATTTGAACTATTTTATATAGTTGTGTAACTACCATTATAATCAAGATATAGAGTATTTCTTTTACATACCGGGAATTGAATCCTGGGGCAATTTATTACTGAGCCACTTCCCCAGCCCTTTTTATTTTTTATTCTTCTTATTATTTTTTTTTTATTTTGAGATAGAGTTTCAGTAGGTTGCCAAAGCTGACAATCAACATCATCCTTCCTCAGCCTCCTGAATTTCTGAGATTATAGGCATGAATTTTTATTAATCCATAAAAGTTATCTTTGCCAGGCATGGTGGCACATACTTGTATGCCCAGCTATTGGGGAGGCTGAGGCAGAAGGACCACAAGATCAAAGCCAGTCTGCACAACTTAGTGAGATCCTGTCTCAAAATCAAAATAAATAAATCAGAAATTTAAAGGGATGGACATGTAGCTCTGTGCTAGAGCTCTCCTGGGTTCAAGCCCCAGTACTGGAAAATAAAAGCATTTTCTTATCTTCCCTTTGAAGTCAATCTGTGCTTCCACCCCTGACCCTGGTAAACAATGTTCTGCTTTTTCTTATCATATTTTTTTCTTTGTAGACTGTCATATAAATTAAATCATATAGTTGGATACTTTGTGTATAGCATTTTCACTTAATATAATGTCTTTAATACATATGCCTTATATATGCCTGTTGTTGCATGTGTCAATAGTTGTGTCTTATAACTATTCACATGTTAATGGACATCTGGGTTCCCAGTACAAGATTTTTATGAGAACCTACATTGCTAATTTTTGGGAGGTAATTGCCTAGGGTTAGAATTGCTGGGTTGTATGGTAGGTGTTTCCTTAACTTTTATAAGATAATGACAGTTTTCCAAATGACAGTTTTGAAAAATGTGTATATTACTACTAATATGAGTTTCAGTTGCTCTACATAGTTATCAACACATGATATCATCAGTAATGTTTCTTTTAGCCATTTTAATAGATGTTTTAATTTGTATCTTCTAATGAACAATGATGTTGAACATTTTTATGTGTTTATTTGCCATCTGTATAAAATTTTCAGTTAAGTGTATGTTTATGTCTTTTGCCCATTTTTAAATAGGTTGTTTCCTCATTGCTTAGTTTGGAGAGATCTTTATGTATTCTTTTTATAAGTCCTTTGAGAGATATGTTTTTTGCAAGATTTTATCCAAGTCTGTGATATAGCCTTCCATTTTTTCTTTCTTATTTTATTTGCAGTACGGAGGACTGAACCCTGAAACATTTTTAGCATTGAATCATATCTCCAACCCTTTGTATTTATTTTGTTTATTTTGGGACACAATCTAAGTTGCCTAAGTTGGCTTCAAACTTGAATTCTCCTGCCTCAGCCTCCCCAGTCACTGAGATTATAGGCATGCATCACTGTACAAGACTTAGCTTTTCATTTTCTCAACAGTGTCTTTGAAAACCATAGGCTTTTAATTTTGTGGAAATCTAATTATTCATTTTTCTCTCTATACCCTGGAAAGCACACATTATCTCTTCTCTTTTTTGGCAATATTCATTCTAAAAAATGTGACATTGTGGTTTTGATCGGCCTTTTCCTGATGATGTTGAATTCTTTTCATGTACCTGTACTGGCACTTGAACCCAGGGGTGTTTAAGCACTAAGTGACATCCCTAGCCCTTTTTATATTTTATTTTGAGACAGGGTCTCACTAAGTTGCTTAGGTGCTCACTAAGTTGCTGAGGCTGGCTTTGTACTTGTGATCCTCCTATTTCAGCCTCCCAATATGCTGGGATTACAGGTCTCACCATAACACCCAGCTTCTGTTGACTATTTTTATACCTTCTTCTGAGAAAAGAGATTCAAATTCATTGCCAATATTTTTTAAAATATTTTTTGTTGTAGTTGGACATAATATCTTTATTTTATTTATTTTTTTATGTGGTGCTGAGGATCAAACCCAGTGCCTTGCACATGCTAAGCAAGTGCTCTACCATTGAGCCACAAACTTAGCCCTCCATTGCCAATATTTAATCAGGGTTTATTTTTTTATTTTTTATTTTTTGCTATTGAGTTATGTGAGTTCCTTATATATTTTGGATATTGAACTCTCCCATCAGATATATATTTGCAAATATTTTTTGCTAATATGTAGGCTACATATCCATTTTGTTGATTGTTTCCTTTGTTTTATGGAAGATTTTTAGCTTGATATAGTCCCCCTTGTTTGTTTTTGCTTCTGTTACTTGTGCTTTTGTTTGTCATATCAAAAAATTAATAATGTAAAGGAGCTTTTACTCTATATTCTAGCAGTTTTAGACCTTGTATTTAGTTCTCTTATATACAGTTTGAGTTGATTTTTGTGTATGGTATAAGATAAGGTCTAATTTCATTCTTTGCATGTGGATATCCAGTTTCTTGAACATTTATTGAAGACACTAGCCTTTCTCCATTGTGTCTTTTTGATACCATTGTCAAAATTAGTTTACTGTTTGTTTCAGTTTGTTTGTGGGCCTTCCATTATGTTCCATTGGTCTAGGTATCTGGTTTTATGCCAGTGTCATACTGTTTTGATTTGTATAGTTTTATAATATACTTTGAAATCAAGGGATGTGATGTCTCCAAATTTGTTTTTCTTTTTTAAAAATTCTAATTAGTTATACATGATAGCAGAATGCATTTTGGTTCATTGTACACAAATGGAGCACAACTTTTTATTTCTCTGATAGTATACAATGTAGAGTTGCACCATTTGTCTAGTGATACATGTACCTAGGTTAATGATGTCTATCTCATTCCACCAACTTTCTTACCCCCCATGTACCCCACTCCTCTCCCTCCCATTTGCCCAAAGTTCCTCCATTCTTCCCATGCTCAATTTTGTTTTTCCTTCTCAGGTTTGCTTTTGTGTCTTATTGTGGTTCCATATGAATTTTACCATTGTGTCTATTTCCATGAAATAGGCACAATGTTCCAGGAAATTTTTTGTTTTGAGATTTTATAGCAAAATGATGTTGAACTTTTCAGTTTTTTAAACTCCTATTGAGATGATCATTTTTTAAATAATTCTTTCTATTAATGTGATGTATCATATGAATTGATTGAATATGTTAAACCAAACTGATCACAGATATAAATCCCACTTAGTCATGATGTAAAATCTTTTTGATAAGTTATTAAATCTGGTTTGTTAGCATTCTGTTGGGATTTTTTTTTTTTGCATTCATATTCATTAGTGATACTTGCCTGTGTTCTATTCTTATGTTTCTTTTTTTTTTATGTTTGGTGTCAGGGTAATGCTAGAGTTACAAGATGAGTTTGGAAATATTCTTTCTATTTCTAATTTTCTTGGAAAGTATAAGAGGGATTAATGTTAATTAATTGAATGAATTGTAGAATTCTGCCTTGAAGCCATCTGGTCCTGGGAACCTCTTTTGTTTTGGTACTGGGGATTGAACCCAGGGGTGCTTTACCACTAAACTATATCCCCAGCCCCTTTTATTTTGAGACAGGGTTTCACTAAGTTGTTGAGGCTGGCCTCTAACTTGTAATCCTCCTGCCTCAGACTACCAAGTCACTGGGTTTACAGGCATACACCACTATACCCAGCCCTGGGTTCCTCTTCACTGGGAAATTTTTAATTACTATTCAATGCCTGTCTTGGTGTTCAGTTAAGGCTTTATGTTTCTTCTTGAGACAATCATGGTAGATTCTGCATTCCTAGGAATTCATCCATTTCTTTTTCCTTTCAATTTTTTCTAGTTGTAGATGGACAAAATATCTTTATTTATTTATTTTTATGTGGTGCCAAGGATCGAACCAAGTGCCTCACACGTGTGAGGCAGGCACTCTACCACGGAGCTGCAGCCCCAGCCCCTAATACATTTCCTTTAGGATAGCCAACTTGTTGTCATACACTTGTTCATAGTGGTACCTTCTGATCCTTTTTATTTTTAAGTCATTTTTGTAATGTTTCCACTTTCATTTCTGATTTTATTTCTGTGTTTTCTTTTTTTTTTTAGTTAGTTTAGCTTTCTGGTTTTCCCCCAAAATTAAAGTTTAGAGTTTTCCTATTCTTTCTTTGATTTATATCTGCTCTGATCTTTATTATTTCCTTCTTGCTACTGATATTGGTTTTAGTTTGTTCATTTACTAGTACCTTGATATGTAATGTTAGGTTGTTTCCTTTACATCTTTTTTCTATTTAATATAGGCATTTGTTGCTATAAACTTACATTTTAGAACTGTGTGTGTGTGTGTGCGTGTGTGTGTGTGTGCGCACGCGCGCTGCGCATGTGATGCTGGGAACTGAACCTGGGGGCTCAGATATACTAGGCAAGTGCTCTGCTCCTGAGCTCTACTACAGCCCTTAAAACTGCTTTTGCTCCATATTGTGCTTCCATTTTCATTTTTCTCAAGGTATTTTAAAATTTTCCTTTTCTTCTTTGACCCATTCATTATTCAATAGCACATTGTTTAATTTTCGTGTGTCTTAGTCCATTTTATATTGCAATTGCAGAGTACTACATACAGGATAATGTGTTTAAAAATTAATTTATTTCTTACATTTCTGGTAGCTAGGAAATCCAAAAGCATGCTATTGACCTCAGGTGAGGGCCTTCTTTCATCATAACTTGATGAAAGAACAAGTGAATATATACAAAAGAAAAACTGAACCAAACTCATCCTTTTATTAGGAGCCCACTCCCAAAATAACTAACCAACTCCTGCTATAATAGCATTGAGATGTTAGTTATGGTGGAGCCCCCTCATGACCTAATCAACTATTAAAAACCTTACCTCTTAATACTCTTACAGGGACAAATTTCATGAGATTGGGTTATACAGTCAAATCATAGCACTTTGCCTACCAAAACTTGTATCCTTATATACAAAACTTTCTTCTTTGTCAATAGTTTCAAAATTTTAATACATCCTAGCATCAAATCTAAAGTCCAAAGTCTAGAGTATCATCTAATTCAGATATGAGTGAAATTCAAGGCATAATTTATTGTGAGGCAAATTCATTCCAGCTGTGAACCAGTAAAATCAAAGCAATTTACTTCCAAAATAGTGGACCAGGCATAAGACAGACATTCCCACTTGAAAAAGTCAAAATAGGGGGGGATCCAACATGGCCAACGGCGAGGAAGCAGCGATTCCAATGTCTCCACATTAACGGGATCAGAAAGACCCATTGGAACAGCGGCAGTCTACCTACTGAGGAACTTCTAGCAAAATTCCGTTAAGAGGGGACCTGCCGGGAATTGGTAGGTTTATTAGAAGTGTCAGTTTGTCCCAGACAAGTAGATCTTGGCCGGCCATGTGGGTGCGGAGGTCCAGTCCCGCAGCCACCAGCCGCTTCTGCAAACGGCCGGCGGCCCAGAGCAGCGTGGCCCGCCGGAACCCGCAGACGGCACCCGCCATTCCGCCGTCCCGGGAGGCCCTGCTCTCGCTCAGCGAACGGCCACCCCGCCCGCCCGGATCTTACCACGCGGCCGCAGCTGCCTGGCTCTACAGGCAGCCCCCAGCGGCCCGGCACAGCGAGAAGTGTCCCCGCCTGGCCCAGCAGACAGCCAGTGCCCTCCCGGCTCTACTAACAGCCCCGCCCACCCGGCAAAAGGGTCCCCCCTCCCCAGACAGCGTGAAGGGAATCTAACCAACCCTTTACAAAATATTGAACTGGGAACTAAAACCAGAGATTGTGTCAGACCAGAGACAAGCCAGTTCCACCCCTCCCTTCGGACACTCCGGCAAGGAGCCAGGGGCCCGCCATAGCAGAAAGGGGAAGTCACCAAAGTTCGGCCAAAGAGATTCCTTCCCAGCGGAATCTACTTTAGCAGGAGTGTGACTCCCACCCACACCAGATACAAACAACCCGGAAACTTCAAAATCTCTCCGTGGGCGTGACCGTAAGGGCCAAAGGACTCTCGACCCCCAACTCCCCCTACTGCCAGTGACGAGGGCGTGACTGTAGGGGTAGAGGGAAGCAGAGAAGACTCTCCACCCCCAAATCCCCCAACCGCGAACTGAGAGGGTGTGACGGTAGGGGCGGAGGGAAACAGAGGACACTCCAGACCCCCAACTCCTCCTACTGCCAGCAGTGTGGTTGTGACTGTAGGGGCTGAGGGAAGTAGAGGGGATACTCGACCCCCAACTCCTATTACCACCAGCAGCGACACCAATGGTCTTAGCTGCCAGATTCCGAAGGTGTTCCCACCAAAGGGGTCCGGAAAAATTAAACAATTGACTCCCAGACCACAGCTCCACAGCACTGGGGCTTAGATGAATGACAGCGAGAGTGCTCAGTAGTTAGGGAAATAGAGCACTTGGTGGGGCTGAAAGTGTAACCAAATCCTTGGGGAACTGCCTCCGGTGAGCAGGACCTGGCTGGCTGGCAGGAGGAAGGGGAGGAGGGGCCGTAGAAGTGAAACGGCTCTGGACCAACAGGATTGAGGGACTCCCAAGAACCGCCTTACAGGGATTGCTGTTGACACATTGAGGGCAAAACTCAGCCCGGAGGGCACAGCTTTGCCTACGGGAAGAGAAGAAAATGGATCTCTAAGACCTAATTTTATTTCCTATTTCATTTTAATTTTTTCTCTCCCTTTTCCCTCTCTCTCTCCCCTTCCAAGTTTTACTGCTCTTCCCATTCTCCTCTATGCTATCTATCTCCCTCCTTTCTTTTCAAGAGCACCTACCTTCCCCTTCCCCCCAACTTTCATCCCAAGCATTACGTCCTCCATTTCACGTAACTGTCTAAATACAAATAGGTGTGCACCCTCCCCCCGCGCCTGCAAGGTAGCCGGACCTGCAACCCACCAGCAGGTCAGGCCCAGCAACCTGGGAGTGGCAGAGCCACCCCACACGCCTGCAAGGTGGGCACAACTGCTACCAACCAGCAGAACAGGCCCAGTGGCCTGCCGATGTGGTAGGCACAGTGCCCCAATTGGAGGAGGAGCAGAGCCCCTGCCCGCGCCTGCGCGGGAGACTTTGCAACTATACAAGAGTAATACAAATATATAGGGGAGAAATTCAATAACACAACAGTCTCAGCAAGCAGAAAGAAACACGAACAGTATGAAGAGACAAGGAAAGAAAGGACCACAAGCAATGCAGGTCAACTCAACGTTAGAAGAGGTAATATCTGCAGAAGATGGAATGTCAGATAAAGAATTCAGGAGATACATGCTTCAGATGATCTAGAGTCTCAAGGAAGACATTAGACAGCAAAATCAGACAATGAAAGATCTCTTCAACAATGACATACATAAACAAATCCAGGAAGCAAAAGATCAACTATACAGGGAGATAGAAGTTATAAAAAACAAACAAACAGAAATCCTAGAAAGGCAGGAAGCAATAAACCAACTTAAAAACTCAATTGAGAATACTACCAGCAGAGTAGAACACTTAGAAGATAGAACATCAGACAATGAAGACAAAGTATTTCAACTTGAAAAGAACATAGACAGCTCAGCAAGACTGTTAAGAAACCATGAGCAGAACATCCAAGAAATATGGGATAACATTAAAAGACCAAACTTAAGAGTCATTGGGATACAGGAAGGCACAGAGCTCCAAACCAAAGGAATGAGCAATCTATTCAATGAAATAATTCGAGAAAACTTCCCAGACTTGAAGAACGAGACAGAATCCCAAATCCTAGAAGCCTACAGGGCGCCGAATGTGCATAATCATAAGAGATCCACACCTAGAAACAGTATAATGAAGATGCCCAACATACAGAATAAGGAGAGAATTTTAAAAGCTACAAGAGAAAGGAAACAGATTACATTTAGGGGTAAACCAATCAGGATAACAGCTGATCTCTCAACACAGACTTTGAAAGCTAGAAGATCCTGGAATAACATATTTCAAACACTGAAAGAAAATGGGTTCCAACCAAGAATTGTGTATCCAGCAAAATTGAGCTTCAAGATGGAAGATGAAATTAAAACCTTCCACGATAAACAAAAGTTAAAAGAATTTGCAGCTAGAAAACCATCTCTCCAAAAAATCCTCAGCAAAACATTACAGGAAGAGGAAATGGAAAATAACAATGAAAACCAACAGTGGGAGGTAGGACAGTAAAGGGGGGAAAATAATCAAAGAGGAAAACAAACCATATTCAGTGACATAAATAAACAAATATGGCTGGAAGGATAACCCATATCTCAATAATAACCCTAAATGTTAATGGCTTAAACTCACCAATTAAGAGACACAGGCTAGTAGAATGGATCACAAAACATGACCCAACAATATGCTGCCTACAGGAGACGCATTTGATAGGAAAAGACATACATAGACTGAAGGTGAAAGGTTGGGAAAAATCATATCACTCATATGGACTTCGGAAACAAGCAGGAGTGTCCATACTCATATCAAATAAAATAGATTTCAAGCCAAAGTTAATCAAAAGGGATAAAGAGGGACACTACATACCGCTCAAGGGAACCATACACCAACAAGACATAACAATCATAAATATATATGCCCCAAACAATGGTGCAGCTATCTTCATCAAACAAACTCTTCTCAAGTTCAAGAGTCTAATAGACCACCATACAATAATCATGGGAGACTTCAACACACCTCTCTCACCACTGGACAGATCTTCCAAACAAAAGTTGAATAAGGAAACTATAGAACTCAATAACACAATTAACAACCTAGACTTAATTGACATATATAGAATATACCACCCAACATCAAGCAGTTACACTTTTTTCTCAGCAGCACATGGATCCTTCTCAAAAATAGATCATATATTATGTCACAGGGCAACTCTTAGACAATATAAAGGAGTAGAGATAATACCATGCATCTTATCTGACCATAATGGAATGAAACTGAAAATCAACGATAAAAGAAGGAAGGAAAAATCATGCATCACTTGGAGAATGAACAATAGGTTACTGAATGATCAATGGGTTATAGAAGACATTAAGGAGAAAATTAAAAAATTCTTAGAGATAAATGAAAACACAGACACAACATATCGGAATCTATGGGACACATTGAAGGCAGTTCTAAGATGAAAATTCATTGCATGGAGTTCATTCCTTAAAAAAAGAAAAAACCAACAAATAAATGATCTCATACTTCATCTCAAAATCCTAGAAAAAGAAGAGCAAAATAACAGCAAAAGAAGTAGAAGGCAAGAAATAATTAAAATCAGAGCTGAAATTAATGAAATCGAAACAAAAGAAACAATTGAAAAAATTGATAAAACTAAAAGTTGGTTCTTTGAAAAAATAAATAAGATCGACAGACTTTTAGCCATGCTAACGAAGAGAAGAAGAGAGAGAACTCAAATTACCAACATACGGGATGAAAAAGGCAATATCACAACAGACACTACAGAAATACAGAAGATAATTAGAAACTATTTTGAAACCCTATATTCCAATAAAATAGAAGATAGTGAAGATATCGATAAATTTCTTAGGTCATATGATCTGCCCAGATTGAGACAGGAGGATATAGACAACCTAAACAGACCAATATCAGTTGAGGAAATAGAAGAAACCATCAAAAGACTACCAACTAAGAAAAGCCCAGGACCGGATGGGTATACAGCAGAGTTTTACAAAACCTTTAAAGAGGAACTAATACCAATACTTTTCAAGCTATTTCAGGAAATAGAAAAAGAGGGAGAACTTCCAAATTCATTCTACAAGGCCAACATCACCCTGATTCCTAAACCAGGCAAAGACACTTCAAAGAAAGAAACCTACAGACCTATATCTCTAATGAACCTAGACGCAAAAATCCTCAATAAAATTCTGGCGAATCGGATACAAAATCATATCAAAAACATTGTCCACCATGATCAAGTAGGATTCATCCCTGGGATGCAAGGCTGGTTCAATATATGGAAATCAATAAATGTTATTCACCACATCAATAGACTTAAAAATAAGAACCATATGATCATCTCGATAGATGCGGAAAAAGCATTCGACAAAGTACAGCATCCCTTTTTGTTCAAAACTCTCGAAAAAATAGGGATAACAGGAACATACCTCAACATTGTAAAAGCAATCTACGCTAAGCCCCAGGCTAGCATCATTCTGAATGGAGAAAAATTGAAGGCATTCCCTCTAAAATCTGGAACAAGACAGGGATGCCCTCTCTCACCACTTCTGTTCAACATAGTTCTCGAAACACTGGCCAGAGCAATTAGACAGATGAAAGAAATTAAAGGCATAAAAATAGGAAAAGAAGAACTTAAATTATCACTATTTGCAGATGACATGATTCTATACCTAGCAGACCCAAAAGGGTCTACAAAGAAACTATTAGAGCTAATAAATGAATTCAGCAAAGTGGCAGGATATAAAATCAACACACATAAATCAAAGGCATTCCTGTATATCAGCGACACACCCTCTGAAATGGAAATGAGGACAACCACTCCATTCACAATATCCTCAAAAATAATAGAATACTTGGGAATCAACCTAACAAAAGAGGTAAAAGACTTATACAATGAAAACTACAGAACCCTAAAGAGAGAAGTAGAAGAAGATCTTAGAAGATGGAAAAATATACCCTGTTCATGGATAGGCAGAACTAACATCATCAAAATGGCGATATTACCAAAAGTTCTCTATAGGTTTAATGCAATGCCAATCAAAATCCCAATGGCATTTCTTGTAGAAATAGAGAAAGCAATCATGAAATTCATATGGAAAAATAAGAGATCCAGAATAGCAAAAACAATGCTAAGCAGGAAGTGTGAATCAGGTGGTATAGCAATACCAGACTTCAAACTATACTACAGAGCAATAGTAACAAAAACAGCATGGTATTGGTACTAAAACAGGCGGGTGGACCAATGGTACAGAATAGAGGACACAGAAACCAACCCACAAAACTACAACTTTCTTATATTTGATAAAGGGGCTAAAAGCATGCAATGGAGGAAGGATAGCATCTTCAACAAATGGTGCTGGGAAAACTGGAAATCCATATGCAACAAAATGAAACTGAATCCCTTTCTCTCGCCATGCACAAAAGTTAACTCAAAATGGATCAAGGAGCTTGATATCAAACCAGAGACAAGGCATCTGATAGAAGAAAAAGTTGGCTACGACCTACACACTGTGGGGTCGGGCTCCAAATTCCTCAATAGAACACCCATAGCACAAGAATTAATATCTAGAATCAACAAATGGGACTTGCTCAAACTAAAAAGTTTTTTCTCAGCAAAAGAAACAATAAGAGAGGTAAATAGGGAGAATACATCATGGGAACAAATCTTTACTCCTCACACTTCAGATAGAGCCCTAATATCCAGAGTATATAAAGAACTCAAAAAATTAGACAATAAGATAACAAATAACCCAATCAACAAATGGGCCAAGGACCTAAACAGACACTTCTCTGAGGAGGACATACAATCAATCAACAAGTACGTGAAAAAATGCTCACCATTGCTAGCAGTCAGAGAAATGCAAATCAAAACCACCCTAAGATATCATCTCACTCCAGTAAGATTGGCAGCCATTATGAATTCAAACAACAACAAGTGCTGGCCAGGATGTGGGGAAAAGGGTACACTTGTACATTGTTGGTGGGACTGCAAATTGGTGCAACCAATTTGGAAAGCAGTATGGAGATTTCTTGGAAAGCTGGGAATGGAACCACCATTTGATCCAGCTATTCCCCTTCTGGGTCTATTCCCTAAAGACCTAAAAACAGCATGCTACAGGGACACTGCTACATCGATGTTCATAGCAGTACAATTCACAATAGCAAGACTGTGGAAGCAACCTAGATGCCCTTCAATAGATGAATGGATAAAAAAAAATGTGGCATTTATACACAATGGAGTATTACTCTGCATTAAAAAATGACAAAATTATAGAATTTGGAGGGAAATGGATGGCATTAGAGCAGATTATGCTAAGTGAAGCTAGCCAATCCCTAAAAAACAAATGCCAAATGTCTTCTTTGATATAAGGAGAGTAACTAAGAACAGAGTAGGGAAGAAGAGCATGAGAAGATGACTAACATTAAACAGGGATGAGAGGTGGGAGGGACAGGGAGAGAGAAGGGAAATTTCTTGGAAATGGAAGGAGACCCTCAGGGTTATACAAAATTACAAGAGGAAGTGAGGGGAAAGGGAAAAATAATACAAGGGGGAGAAATGAATTACAGTAGAGGGGGTAGAGAGAGAAGAGTGGAGGGGAGGGGAAGGGAGGGGGGATAGTAGAGGATAGGAAAGGCAGCAGAATACAACAGACATGAGTATGTCAATATGTAAATCAGTGGAAGTGTAACTGATGTGACTCTGCAATCTGTATACGAGGTAAAAATGGGAGTTCATAACCCACTTGAATCAAAGTGTGAAATATGATATATCAAGAACTATGTAATGTTTTGAACAACCAATTAAAAAAATGCATGAAAAAATAAGAAAATTATGAAACATTTTTAAGCAAATTAAATAAGACTTAAATAAATGGAAAGACCTCTAGTATTCCTGGATTGGAGAACATAATCTTGTGAAGATAGCAGTACTATTCCCAATTTGATCCACAGATTCATTTCAAACCTTATCCATAATTCCAACAAGAATTTTTTATGTGTGTCAGAAAAGGTCAACTTGATCCTAAAATTCACATGGAAATGCAAAAGACCTTGAATACTCACGTTATTTACTTATTTATTTGGTACTGGGGATTGAACCTAGCATGCATGTGGCACTGGGTTCAATCCTCAGTACCACATAAAAATAAAAAAGATATTGTGTCCACCTAAAACTAAAAAATAAATATTAAAAAAAGATAAAAAAAAGAAAAAAGTCAAAATAGGAAACAAGATAAATATAACATCCCAAATGAATAATAAAAAAAAAGAACAGAGCTAACAATATTAAGTCTTAAGACTCAAGAATAGCATTCTACTTCCTGTGCTGCCTTCAGGACACACTGGGAAGTTGTACCCCCAAAAATCAGGGAGCTCCACTTCTATGGGATTACCCAATGTTTCAATTCACTGAGAAGTCTCATGCTTGCATTTCTCCAAGTCTCGCATTGTACACTGGTAGTTCTATAAATATGGTGAAATATGGTGATAGCAAGTCCTCAAGACTTGCTTCTATGTGTTATGCTTTTCTTTTGCTGCTTTTAGAATTCTCTACCTTTGATTTTTGACAGTTTATTTATAATTTGTCTTGGTGAACTCTTCTTCAGGCTGAATTTGACTAGAGATCTCCAAACTTCCTGCACCTAAATGTTTATATTTTCCCCCAGGTTTGGGGACTTTTCACATTATTTATTTAAATAACATTTCTTTCTCTTTCTGTGTCTTCTTCATTTGGGATGCCTGAATTCTACAGATGTTTCCTTTCTTTTTTAAAAATATTTATTTCTTAGTTATAGGTGGACACAATGTCTTTATTTTTACTTTATATGGTGCTGAGGATCTACCCAGTGCCTTATGCATGCCAGGCGAGCGCTCTACCTCTGAGCCACAACCCCAGCCCAGTGTTTGCTTTCTTGATGTCACATTAGATCCTCTACACTTCCCCCTCTCCTTTCTTTCATATTTATTTTTCTACTATGGGTGATTTCAAATGATCTGTATTGATTTCACTTATTCTTTTATCTTATTTTTTCTTCTTTTTTTTCTTTTTTAACATCTCTAATTCTTTGCAGTCAGTTGTATTTCTTTGGTGGTGTTGTATTTCCATGATTCTTCCAGATCTTTGTAGTTTTGTGAAAGTGACTGCAAATTTTAAGAAATATTCACCTCCTCTAGATTTTATAGACTAGTGTATATTAGGAAAGACCTTCCTCTGCTATGGATAATGGGGGTATGCATACTGGGGTACAGTGTGGCAACAAATGTTGTGTCTTAAAGTACCTTTTCTGGGAGTATGCAGTGATTCCATATCTGGGAAGAAAGATGTCTTGTTGGGTTAGGCAGCTGAGATCTGGTATGTTATCAACTGCAAAAGATGTAGAAGGTCAACAGTGCTGTGAAAATTGTTAAAGTCTTCAATACCTATATGTTCAGAGACTGGATGAATACCAAAGCTAGAAATGTGTACACCTATATTGAAGAGGCCAGTTTATGCACATATATGTTGGGCAGAGGCCAGCTATGGACTTATAGAGGGTGACAAGGTCTAGAGCCATTGGCAATGGGTGGTGCCAACAGTGGCCACAAGCTTGAAGGGCCATGAATCTTTCTCAGTTGCAGAGCCCTCTTCAGGCTAATGACAAGGTTCAAACCATCTGTTTATAAATGGACAGCTACACATCTGAGCTGGAGTTGTCCATGTGTCCAAAATTGCTTGGACCAGCTATGGGTATAAGCATGGTAATGAGGGCAGTCTCTGAGGTACAAGGCTACCTGCTTATCTATGTATAACTGTGGTGGCCAGGGTTGGCATCTGACTATATGAGTAACCCTTGGTTGTACATGGTAGTGAGGATGTAGTCTGTGGTGGAGGACTATGGAACTGTTGTGGACACATGCATGGTAGTTGCCCTGGGTCACGGAGCAAGAGCTCCCAAGGAGACAGTAGCTATGATGGCTATAGGGAAAAGGGCTGGTGGCTTAGGCACTTAGAGAAGGCTGGGTATCTGGGCCAGAGTGAATATGGTAGGGGCAAGCTCAAGTAACTCCAGACCCAGAGGAGAGAGAGAGCTTGTGGGTCAGGGACCTAGAATTTATGAAGACTGTAGGACTGGGGCACCTATTGTAACAGCAATTTGGTAACACCAAGTAGCCTCAGGGAGCAGGGAGAGAGAGAGCATGAATTATGTAACTGTAGATTGTTAAGGCAAAAATAAATCACAACCCAACAATACGGGAGGCTAAGACAAGAGAATCACAAGTTTGAGTTCAGCCTCAGCAACTTTGTGAGGCTCTCAGTAACACAGAAAGATCCTGCCTCAAAAATAAAAACTAAAGGGCTGGGATGTGACTTAGTGATTAAGCACCCCGAGTTTAATCCCTGCCACACATAAAAAAAAAGAAATAACAAAAAACAAACAAAACCTCCGGCACCCTCAGTGACAGGTTGTAGTGGGTCTGTTGTTGCTAAGTTAGTAGTTAGTTTTCTCAGCATTGATAACTGCTAGGGTCCTTTGCAGAACAAACTACTTTGGCCTGTGACATTGAATATTGAGTAGTACTTGGTAGTGGAAGTTCTAGGTGGTATCCAACAGCCATGAGGGCTGTTGAAGTCCTCAGCAGAGAGATGCTGGATTTTTTTGCTAAACAGGTCACTGGGGAGTCACAGTGATTCCCAGTGCCTGGCTGATACTGATGCCCATTCTTCTTCCTTGTTCTTTACTGTCTCCAGACATCTCAGCCATCCCAGTCCTCTAGAAACCTGGGTGGTGTGAAACTAAAGTTGGTCATTTGAGCAATGTTCTAAAAAGCTGAGGAATCTGATTGTATATGCTGCTCTCCTTTTCCCCACAAGGGGGCATATGAGCCAAAGAAGTGCTTTCTCTGACCTGAGCAGAATTTGGGGGATGTAAATGAGACAGGAAAAATGAAACTGTTATTCCAACCCTTTTTGTGTAGTTATTCTTAGGTTTTTTTTTTCTTCAACTATATTTCTGTGGCTTCTTAAGTGGACTCCTACTCTCTTTCTGAAATATTTTTGTTTATGAATGGACAGCTGCCAAAGTTTTGGAATCTGACATGTCTTACTGTGACACCTTGCTGATGTTCTCTACTGAAAATTTAATTTTTAAGTATTTAATGCTTTTTGATACTATTATAAATGGTATTTTTTGAGGTTCAACTTTATGTTGTTTTTTGCCATATAGAAAAACAATTGATTTTTGTACATTGGCTTTGTATCCTGACACATTACTGATGTTGATACTGGTTGGTATTATTGACACTCAGAGAAAAAGGCTAAGCTACACTGCTTTTTGTTCCACCAGTATTTGGAGTCAATTTGGTAGGCAAATGGGTTTTATTCAAGCTGGCTTTGAAGGAAGATAGAAGATCCTTTTTGTTTTGAAATTTCCATCATTGGGAGACTCTGATGAGAGGAAAGTTTCTAAGAGAGAAGAGGTGGCAAAACGAGGCAGGAAATATACATACATAGGTTGAATTAGGAGCTTTGTTTCTGAACTTAGGAGAAAACATTCAATATTTCACCCTTGAGAATGATGTTAACTTTTTGGAGGAGACAGATCCTTTGTATTTATGGCATATTATTCTTTTTGTGTACTGTGTTTTGTTTTGTTTTGTTTTGAAAAGTACATGTGTAATAACTTCATCTTGATTTTTTTGTCTATTTTCTATTGCTTCTTTTTCTATCATGTTTTGTTCATGTTTTATATTCTTATGTATCAGGTGATTTTTTATTTAGTATTTAGCAACATATGAGAAAAACATAAGGATTTTTTAGGCTTTGAAATTAATTAAATTTTATAGAAATGTTGAAAAATAAAAACAATACAAAAGATATTCATATACTATTTACCCCCAGGTTCACTATTGTTAACATTTCACCTTTTTGTTTTGTTTCATCATTTGAGTATGCTCTCCCTATCTCTCAACTGTTTTCTTTTCTCTATATGCATATAATACTTACACAGGTACACATACTCATACATTTTTCCCTCAGCACTCATCTTACACTCATCATGGCCTAAATACTTCATGATATGTTTCTGAAGGTATATTTTATGAAGGTAATTTGAAGGTCTGGATAATGATTTCTTCAGAGAGATTTTATTATAATTTTCAGTTTTTCTAGCTGCTCTCAGTGGCAGGGTGTATTGAAACACCTTAGTTTGTCATTGACAAAAGTAGAATCTCTGATCTCTTTTTATGACCAAATATCAGATATACTTGCCAAGCTCTCTTTTATTATTGTTAGAATCAGTCTCCTCTCATTACCTTTCTTTTTTCTACTTATTCTATATTGAGTTTTACAGTTTGTTTCTCTAATTGTTAAATAATTTCTTTTCAAATGTTTATGATTAAATTATGGATCAATTTAAGCATAATTGACATTATTTTAACATTCCTACATAAGAACATGGTCTTCCTTTCTATTATTTCAAGACTTGCTTTGGAATGCTGAGTAGCCTTTCTCTTTCATTTTTTTTTTCTGGTAATAGCAAGATGGATTCTGGATATACTCTGAATATTGCAACAACCATCTGGACGCCTGCATGGAGCTCTCCAAGCTGATGAAGGATAGTCGCTACCAGCACTTCTTTGAGGCCTGTCGCCTCTTGCAGCAGATGATTGACATTGCTATTGATGGTTTCCTTTTGACTCCAGTGCAAAAGATCTGCAAGTATCCCTTACAGTTGGCTGAGCTCCTCAAGTATACTGCTCAAGACCACAGGTAAGATAGGAGTGAGTTTATTTTACATGTTGATCCTTATTGAAGATGTATATCATTTTTACCTTTTCTGAGCTTCTGTTACCTTATCTGCAAAACAGCATGATACATGCTTGCTTACCTCACAAGGCTGCTTTGTGTGAAGTGAAGGAATATTTTTGAGAGTTGCTTGTGAAGTTGTAAATTGGTTCACACACACAAACTGCATGCACATTATTATTGTACAATGCATGCCCTACTCTCAAGCAGTAGAGATTTAAGATTTTCCTTAGTCCTGAGCTTGGCTTCATGAATCAACCCTGATGCAATAAATGTTCAACTATATAATTCACTCTTGTTAAAAGACTCAAATGTCCTGGTGATAGTCTGGACAACTTGTACTAACTCTGAACTTCTGCATGGTCTTCTTTAGTGTTTTTACCTCACTCTGTCCCAACCCAGTTGTGTATTTTCAATAAAGCCAGAGTATGGCTATTGGAAAACAGACTGAGGCTTCCCCTGGATTTTCTTTTCCTATTTTTAAAATATTAAAAAATAAATAAGTACCAAGAATATAAATGATACCACTCACCTCCTACCATTAAGGTGCATGCTGCAGGTAATCCCCCAACAGTAGGTGTGACCTACAATGAACATTGCCACTCTTTCATAGGTCTTACCTCAGACTTTGACCCCTACCTTATTTCTAAGTTTATTTTAATTAATGTTGAATCCCTGATCTTAGACTTGTTCGGCTCTATTCCTTGGATTGAGTACTCTGAGAAGAAAGAAGGGCTTTGCCCAATTTCTCATAGCTTTCACCATGACTCTTATTAGGCCCACTTTCTATTTCCATTTGGCTCCATTGCCTGGCATATTTAGTGCTGATTTCCAAACGCAAATGCATAAGGCCATGGGTGTGGACCAGTTGGTTTGGTTTAAGTTAGCTTCTAGGTCAATCCTCATGTTCATTTTCAAATTGATGTTGTTTCTTTAGTAAAGTATAAGTAATATGCTTCTGTGATTCTGGAGCCCTAGGCAAATTTCATATTTTAACACAAATATAATAATACTTGACTTCCTTCTTGTATGAGTAACAGGGTCAATGATTGATCTGCCTTCCTTGACCTGTTTGCTGTGAGGGAGGCAAGCGAAATAGGACTTTATTAAGGAGGACTCTACTCTCTTCTCCCTGAGGCAATGATATTAGCTGCTTATTAGACCTGAAATTTGGAGATGACTAGGTCACACTTGAACAGACTCAGTACAGCCCATCACCAGAACTGAGTTCCAAGCTTTCTGAGGATCTGTTTGCACTTGTGGGGGTGGTGCTAGGGATTGAACCCAGGGATTCATTCATACTAAGCAAGTACACTACTACTGAGCTACATTCCCAGCTGAGATGTTTTCTTGAGGGCAAATAAGGACATTGAAGAACCCCCTGATAAAATTAAAAGATATTTCAAAATTAACTTAAAATACAGAATATATATCCTACCTAGATTAGGAAAGCTATCCCTTCTAGTCAGATTTCCTTGTTATACAGCTGGAAAGGCTGAGACCCAGAAAGGGAAAATGACAGAGTGCAAGTCTATATTGAAACAAGGACATAAAATATAAGTAATAGTCTCAACATCTAGCTTTTAAAAGCATTATCTAGGTAAATTTTGTGCACAGAGAGATTTGTGAGCCATCAAAGAGTGATTCTTATATGTTTTTGTATGATAGTTTTTAAATTGCCCTATATCTTGAGTATCTGTTGAATGGACATCATCAAGAGCTCTAAAAATCTTACTTGTGGAGTAATAATATTCACTAGTTAAATTATATATTCCATAATTGTTCTTAAGAGTTCCAGAAAGGCAGTTTTTCAGCACAGTTCAAAACTACATGAACCCCAAATTTTTGTAGAGTTTGGTGGGAGATGGTAAGATAGCTAGCTGCTCAGGAACGGGTTGAGGAAGATATATGTTCTAGACAGCTTGTCACAATCTCAAGATGAGTCATTAGTGAGAGCCACTAGAAAAACAGTTAATACCTAACATTCATTATTGCTCAGAATTAAAACAATTTTTCCAACAGGTTTCTTGTGACAGAATAAATTGGTTAGGTGGTGTAACCTATAACTGGAGGTGATAGAGTGCAGTAGTTTTTGAGGTCCATGGATCTGGAAGTTACATAGGGTACAAATTAGTCATGGATACCAACTAAGGGGATGTGCTCTATAACTTTTGCCCTGGCAGTTAGAACTCCCTTCCCTGTGCCTGTGTTTGGTCTATGACGTTCTTCAGTGTATTCAGAAAGAAAAAGGCGGTAATGGTACCTCTTCATTTTCCCTTCTATTTTCTAATTGGTGCTATGAAAGTGAGCAGGTTAATGAGCACAAGGCATTTTCAGCTTTTCTAAGGAAAGGTATTAAGACTGAACTATAACAAATGCCTTGCCTTCTCAGTTTATTGTAGCTCCATCCAATGGCTGACATCTCACTTTCATTTTGCCTTTCACAGGAGCCATTCAATTGGAAATCAGATCAGAGAAAAACAGAGAAAACTGGGCAGAATGATTCAAACCTCAATACATGGATTATCCAAAGTCCTAGGAAGCTGGGCCAAGTGTTAAAATTCTGGGTTTAGGGGAAGACATCCCATGGGATTTCTCTAATAGAGAAATGTATGACTTGTAATAATACTGATAACACTTTTTATGGGCCAAGAGTAAAACAATTTACATGGATGATTGTATTTAATTTATTAACCCCATCAATAAATTCTACCATGATTCTTCCCATTTTATATAAAAGAAAATTGAATTAAGGGGGGAGTGAGTGAGACTTGCCAAATAAGTGGAGTTTGAGCTCATAGACTTTGGTTTCAAATTCTGTATTTTTAAAAACTGTGTGCAGGAAGAAAAGTGATTTTGGGCAGAGGCTCCCTAGAAATAATGGGAGAGATGATTATGTTGTCTGGACAATGTCATGTGAAAATCTCCCTTCTTAGACTTTGGTTGGTTGTATCAAATACAACACAACAATAGTGGTGTAAAAACAGAGAGGGACTCTATTTCTCATGCAAAAGAAACCATAAGTTAGGAGGCCCATGGCTGGCATAGTGGCTTCATGTTCATCAGTGACTCAGGCTCCTTTCAGCTTTCAGTTATTGTACCCCTAGGGTATTGGCCTTGTCATCATGATCCTGCATATGACTACAGCTTCAGCCATCCATTTATATTTTAAACATCAGGATGTAGGAAGCACTAAAGAAGGATGTGCTCTGTTCCCTAAAGGAGATACCTCAAAAGTCCTGCCCAACATGATAATTTGTATAATCACTGGACAGAACTTAGTCATATAGTCATCCCTGCTGAGAAAAAAAAGATAGGAAGTGTAGTCTTTTATTCTATGTCTCATGGGTTCCCATCTGAAAATCAATACTGTTACTAAGGAGAAAGAGTATAGAGTGGATGTTAAGATTGGCATCTAGACATTGGTTCTCTGGCATATTGGTTCATCCAACTTGCATTCTTGTTTCTTCACAGTGATTACAGATATGTGGCAGCTGCTTTAGCTGTCATGAGAAATGTGACTCAGCAAATCAACGAACGCAAGCGACGTTTGGAGAATATTGACAAGATTGCCCAGTGGCAGGCCTCTGTCCTAGACTGGGAGGTAGGATTCTTACCAATAGGGGTGTTGGGGATTCCAGGGAGCTTGCTGAAAGCTCACCTAAGCCAAGGGGGGGAACAAAGAGGAATTAGATTTTAGGAGCAACCGGAAGGATTTAGATTAGGCCCAAAGCAAAGCTTCCTGCTAATGAGAGGTATTAGGTAATTAATAGCTTTCTAAGAAGATTAGTGAAATCTTTGTGACAATAATTCATTAAGAAAAGAAAGGGGATGAGGATGTAGCTCAGTGGCAGAGTGCTTGCATTGCATGTGTGAGGCACTGGATTCAATCCTCAGCACCACATAAAAATAAACAATTAAAATAAAAGCATTCTGTCCATACACAACTAAAAAAAAAATTAAAAAGAAAAGAAAGGTTTATCTCTTTGAGTATTGTTTGGAAACAACAATTGAGTTAAGTCAGTAGCCCTTCAAACATTTTTCAAGTCCTAGATTTGTGACCATGGGATGCACACTTGGATAAGTAGTAGTATGTACTAATATACTCCTAGTCACCGAATATCTGTGTTATGGTTTGAATGGTAAATGTTCCCTAAAGGCTCATGTATTGAATACTTGGCCCCAGTGTTGGCAGCAGGGTTCACAATTTTTTTTTTTTTTTGCTTTCTCTCTCTCAAACACACATTCTCTCTGTGTCTCTGTGTACTTCTGGCCACCATGAGGTGTGCAGCTTTGCTCTGCCATGTAATTACACCATGATATTCTGCTTCACCACAGGCTCATAGCAGTGGAGCCAGTGGATCCTGTATAGAAACCTCTGAAACTGTGAGACAAAATAAACCTTTCTTCTGTATCTTGATTTTTTTCAAGTATTTTGTCACAGTGATAGAAAACTAACTAACACAATGGGGTTGGTTCTCTTGTTCTTAACCATTTGGGACAGCAACATACTTCTTTTCTTGTTGGTGAGACCACCTTTTCCTGACACAGTCACTAGGTCTGTCCAAGCCTACACACTCTAGTCCATGACCATAATCCCTGCAGAATCCACAGATCAGTATCTGTTTTCATCATCATCTTATAAAAATAGACCCTGAAAACTTTTCATTCTATTAAGACATCTGTGACTTGTCTGAACTTGGAAAGCAAGTGGCTGAAGTCACCCAAGCCTTCCTTCCTATATGCCTACCAAGGAAACCAGTAGTAATGGTATTTCACATTTATCTCTTAGGCCCACTTCATGTATAATGATTATCCATAAGTTAATATAACTAAGATGGGAGAGGCTAGACATGCTACAGGGAGAGGGTGGAAATATTATGCCTTGTGGTCACAGTGTAGAAGTAGAGGCAACTCCATTGCAACTCCATTGGCCTATTCCAAGTGGGCTGTCATCAGCCTTATAAATAGCTACTTAACCAAGTTCTAGACCAAAAACAAATCATCTTTCTTTTATTGCAATACCTCTGTTCCTCCTCAATGTAGATGTTGGAAAAGGCCACAATTCTGATCAGCTTACACATTTTGGGGTCCTATTTGAAGGATAGTTTCCTCATAAAAGAGTATTATAGCAGTGACTCTTTGAAATTTATAGAAAGAAATGAATTCACATAATGGGACCCTCTTGCTTGTAAGATTAAGCCAGTACTGACAAAGATTTACTCAGAAGTCATGGATTCTCCTTCCCTTGTATCTTTGTGCTTTGGCCAGTTTCCTGATTCAAGGCAGAGGTCAGGGCCAAATGCCTTCTAGCAAGCCCATGAACTCTGAGGCATTCTGAAATTGTGGCTACTTAGAAAGCCTTTGTCTCTTACCATGGCAGGGTTCTATGTAAGAGAAGGTGTCCAGGAGCATTTGTCTTTCTATTCCTGGAACATCTTTCCAAATCTCCATTCCTAAAAGACTTTTTAATTCCTCCATGTGCTCTGTGCCTCTAATACCTGGATCATAGGCCATGGGGGACAAATAACAGTTTCAAATCCCTTGGCCTACAGCAGGAGCTTCATTAGCACCCAACTCTGTAGTTCTGAGCTGTGATTTAAAGGCTCAACATCTCAGAAGACATTTAATTTATGTTTCTCTAGGGAAGGGGTACAAAAAGTAATTTTAATTGTTCCTTTGTTAGTACAATAGATTGATTCCGTAATCTCATCTAAACCTGTACAACACTGCACCTTCCTGCTTGATGAAGCCTTTACTCATCTAAATTGGTGTCTTAGTTATTCTGGGCTGCTATAACAATATCATAGACTAGGTGGCTTGTAAACAACATAGATTTATTTCTCACAGTTTTGGAAGCCTTCAGAAGACCTCACCTTCAAAGAATGTAGATAAAAGATTAGATTTTAATAAAAAATTTGGGGGGGGGCATAAACATTGAGTCTGTAATGACTTGGAAGGAGAAAAAAATGCTCTTCTCAGACTCTGTAGTCACTGAAGAAATTGTTAGCTCTATGGGTGTTGCTGTCTAGGAAGCTTTTCCTCTAGTGAGGGCTGATTGGTACATTTCAGAGGCCAGAGCTTTTAAGGTATCTGTCATGTTTGCTGAATCTGGTCTTAAAGACTACAGAATGTCAAGAGTTCCCGGGCTCTTAGAGCACTCCCCAACAGCCCTGACCATGATAGTGTGTGCATAAATACTCATTTATACTCACATTCATCCTTATTCACCCTCCCATACCTTGTCATGATAGTGAGGAACTGAGAAGCAGAGAGAGACTTATTACTGACCAAGGTCACACAAGTCAGTCACAAAAGTGGAACTTGAATCTAGTCTTCTGATTCCCTTTGTTGTTTTATTTTCATTACTAAACCACAAATTCCTCTAACCTTCTGCCTCCTGCAGCCCAGTTGCTGTCCTTTGTAATGTTATAGCAACTTGTTTTTTCAATAGAATCTATGTTTAAACAAGAGAGTAAGTCTACCTTGGAGAGAGGAGGATCCAAATACCTGTACAACTAAAGATGGATGAGTACAGAAGAGTCTTTCCCAGAAAGCAATAGAACATGGACATTCAAAGGATTGCTGCCTCTTGGGATAGGTGACAGAACCTCTCTGGTTCTCTGATATAGGTTATTTGTGTATTCTATTTGCCCAAGAAATTGAAAAGGCAGATAGAGAAAGAGAGAACAAGAGAGAGAGAGGGGAGACAGAAAAGGAAGAGCTCTTGACATATTGCTATGGGCTGATATGGACAAGCCTTACAAACCAAAAAGAAGCAATGCTTTGCTATCTCTGCCATCCCCTTGCCTCCCAGATGTTTGAACAAATAGAGTGTCTGTCAAAATCATCCAAATAGTAATTTTAGCTTCATTTGTTAAATGAAAAGCAGGAGTCATAAGAGAAACCTTTAGAGTTTAATCTCCCTTGAAGAGGAAATGGGAAGAGTGGTGAAATGTAGGCAGTTGATGCTTGCTCAATAAATCACAGCATCTGGCTGGAGAGCAGGAAGTCTTGCATTATTTCAAGACCTGTTTTTCCCCTCATATTTCTCCATGAACAGTTTGAGTCTCTTTACCCAACTCCAGTTACCATCCCTGACTCTTGTCATCTTGAAGTACCCTTCCCTTTGCCGCATCCTCAGGACTTCTTAAAAATAAATAGATAAGTTAACTTGTTACCCATCTCTCTAAGTAATAATATAATAGAGCAGTTTCTGTGAGCAGCAGGTAGAAATAGCTGTTCTCAGGAATTACAGTTTCTGGAAAATTTCTATTTATAATTTCTCTGATGCTGAGGTTTAGTTGAACTGTCACTTTGGTACCTTTCAGATTCATTAAATCCTCTTGAAACGAAGGGAAAAGGAACATATCCCTGACAGTTTCTTTTAAATCTTTTTCCTCTGTATAATTTTAGCAGGAGCCCATGTTCACAGCCCATGTTCAGGAGTTTAATTTTATGTGGTTATAATATCCGTCTTGTGGTACCCATCCCCTTCCATCCTGGTTGTATAATACCCAAGGTCCTTTCCAGTTTACTACTGGATGATTGAATCCAAAGAAGTTGGAGGAAATACAAAATCCCAATGTAATAGAGGCAGCAAAATCATTTATTTAAAAGCTTCTGGAACCAGAAGATCAAATGAGGGACTGGATGGATTGCTTATTTCTCTGCCCTTCTGTCAGTAGGCAGTGTTGAAGACAAAGTGGATGAAAAAGGATGGTGTTTACCTTGCCTTATTTCTTTGGATCTGCTCAGACCACAAACACGTATCAGTCAGCCTGTAATTAGAGTGGAATAAAGTTGAGCAAAATGGGATGAATTATAATTCATTAGAAAAAGGTAAAGTTTCTTCTCTGAGACTTTGGCTTCAGAACAGGAAGGCAAATTAACTGGTAAGAAAGCTCTGTGTAGTTTTTGATAGCCACTATTTATTTAATATTCCTTGGTTCATTTATTAAATAGATATTTGTTGAGTACCTAATCTGTGTCAGGTCTCATTCTGGATTCTGCAAATATGTCAGTGAATGGGACAAAATTCCCACCCTTATTGAATTTATATTCCAGTAGGGAAGAAAGGAAAGAAACAAGCATATACTATGTTGTCAGCGAGTGATAAGGGCTATGAAGAAAAATAAAGTAGGCTAACATGCTAGAGTAATGGGGTAGTACCTGAGCAGATGACTTTTGAGAAAAGATCTGAAGAAGATTAAAGAGCATATCATTCTTGGAACACAGAATTTCAGGCAGATGGAAGAAAAAAATACAAAGGCCATGAAATATGGAAATATGTGCTCAAGGAATGCCAAGGATTAGGCCAGTTTGGCCATAGTGGCATAAGAATGAGAGAGAGTAGGAGTAGACAGGGGTATAAAAGTAATGAGAGGTAAGATTGTGTCTTTATAGGACTTTGGCTTTCACTTTGGTTGGGAGCTACTAGACGGTTTTGAGCAAATATGTGATTATTAACATCTCTTTACCAGTTAGTCAGCTTTATTTGCCATTGTAACCAAAAGACCTGAGAAAAATTTTAGAGAAGGAAAAGTCTATTTGAGGCTCACAGTTTCAAAGGTCTCAGTGGATAGATAGCTGTCTCCATTGCTTTGGCCACAAGGTGTGGCAGAACATTGAGGCAGAAGAATGTGGTGGAGGAAAATGGCTCAGAACATGGTCACCAGGATTCAGAGAGCTCCACTGACTTACAACAAAGTAAATACTGCAAAGGCATGTACCCCCAATGACCCACCTCCTCCAGCCATACCCTACCTAACCTAGAGTTGCCTCTCAGTTATTCGCTATTAGGTGATTAATGTACAGATTAGGTTAAACTCTCATAACCCAATCATTTCCCCTGTAAACTTTCTTGCATTTGTCTCAAACATGAGCTTTTGGGGGACACCTCATATCTAAACCATAACAGAGGATATTGGAATCAATGCTATATGCCCTTGGTCATCTAATGGGGGGAAGATACATTCATAGCAAAGGGAACAGCATGGGCAAAATCCTGTAGGAATGGAACAGAAGGCCCAGGGGATTGGGAAGTGGGAAGGTATTGCAGTTTGGGGAGCAAGACAAACAGATACGTACTTGGTGCTGGTTGGGCAAAGGAGACATGAATTAGAGCTGTGAACAATGAGAGGGCCCTTTTCATCACAATAATGTTTGATGTGTTCTAGCAGCCATGTGGAGTGGAACAAACAGTAGATATGATTATTTGTTCCACTTTAAATGCGGAAAGAGATTGAAAGAGATACATTCTAAGGGCACAGAGTTGAGTTGATAGCAGCACTAGACCCAGAGCTCAGCTCTTTTGAGATTCTTGCCTCAGAAATCTTCAATTGAAGCTGGTTGTTCCACTGGGGTAGGTGTCATCATTCTAATGCAGTATGGTGAATAAGAACATGGGCTTTAGAGGGAGTCTGGCCTGAGTTCTGCCCCTTTGGGAAAGTTATTTCCAATTTCTCTGATCTTGATTTTGGGGAATAAAATAGTACAAACCTTATCAGGTTATAGTGTTAGTAGGAAACAGGTTACATATAGTACCCAGGGCATGCAGCCATGGGATAATAAATATCATTTGTGTAGATCTTACAGTATGTGTACCTTCCTAGGCACTCTGTTATATATTAATTTAAATAGTTATCACAATAGGGTTGGTAATGTTTTTATCCTTATTAAGTATGAGGTAACTGAGGCACAATTAGGATATTTAGATTGCTTTAGCTCACTCAGCTCGGTGAGTATATACATTTTTTTTTTCAATTTTTTTTTCTTGGAAAAAAAATTTTAAGTACTTGGGGCAAGTACTTAAAATAAAATTGCACTGCCCCTTGCTGGTGCAGTGGGTAGACCAGATAATTCTGACTATTCCCTCTGGTCTGATCATCCTCACTTGAGCAATTAATACCTTAAGGCATCTTTGCCATATTTTTATATTATTGGCTCCTTCGATAGCTTTCTTTCAAGGTGGGGCATGGTAGACAGGTACTACTATTAACTTTCCATACCTCCAACAGGAAAGCCAACACTATTTCCCAACTCGGAGGAAAGTATTTCATTCCCTCAAGCAGGATTGTTTACCTAGATCTTAGATAATCCTGAAGCTGAGCCTAGAGTTGAAACATTATTTCTGAGCTTCTTTAAAATTCTATTATTAGAAAATAATTCCACTGAGTTCCCTTTTTTCCCATCACTTAAATTAGAGCAAGTGGTATACTCATGAACACCATTTCCAGATGTCCCCCACTTTGGTGTACCATCCTGCCTGGGCTATTTGCCTCTGATTATTTATGGGCAGATGCAGGGACTTATATTTCTAATCATTCCTTGAAGCTTTTGCATATAAGGCTTGACATCTTAGTGTTGGAGTATTAGGTCTGGGGCTGTAAAGATAATCCTTTTCAGCTTAGAAAACTGAAAGCCAGGGAGAAGACCTTCCAGTGACATTTTGGCCTAAAGACAATATAGGATAGAAAGTGAGTACAATCTCTGGAACCATAGAAATTAGAGTTGAGTTGTAGATGTGTAGCAAAGTAGCTGGGTGATCTTGGCCTAATACTTAAACTCTCTGTACTACCATATTGGAGTAAAAATATCCACCCCATGGATAATTATATGGTAGACTGGAATATCTAGCATATAGGAACTCAGAAAATATTAATTCTTCTACTTCATGGGCTACTGCTCTTATTTCACATCTTCACATAGACCTTAAAACTCTTATCTCTGTGCTCTTGACTTTGGTTTGGTTTTCCTTGTATTCTATGATTTCTGAGCCCACCTACCTTAATCTCCTCTGCTGAGATGTAAACTCCTTGAAAACAGGGACCACATCTGGCTTGGCATCTACAGACATCCCATCATACTTCTGCCCTAGCAGACTTGCCTTAAAGAAGGGGGCCTTGCTGGGTATGGTGATGCATACCTGTAATGTCAGTGAGTTGGGAAGCTGAGGCAGGAGGATCACAAGTTTGAAGACAGTGTCAGCAACTTAGTGAGACCCTCTCTCAAAATTAAAAAAAAAAGGATTAAAGGACTGGGAATATGGCTCAGTGATAAAGTGCTCCTGGGTTCAGTCCCCAGTCCAAAAAAGAAGGGGAGCCTTTGGAAACAATATTGAATTCAATTAGGGAGGAGTCAAGTGTCTTAGTACTTTTTTTCAAATCTGATTCTATGTAGCAGAGGAGTTAAAGGTTCCCTGGATAATAAACCAAGGAAGAATGTGATAGTGAAGTTTCTTTTTTTAATCAGTGAATTTTAGTGAACTAAGAGGAGAAAGAAAAAAAACCAATTATAAGGGGGGAGTGAATTATTCTCTTTTTCTCTGTTTATCATCTTTTTTCTTGCCCTTCCCTGTTCCCTTCTACTTGTCTGGGAAGCATAAAAAGTTCTACCACTTGCTCAATTTTAGAGACTGAGAGAATAGAGCAGGGATTGAGAAACTGGAGCATAAAAGGATTCTTAGGGAAGAGAGATGGATAACAAAGAATGAGAGAACATGAGTAAGAGAGTACATAGAGAGGCTGTATCAATCCTGGGTAGTAAGGCCCGTAGCCTCAAAGTGAAAAAGAATATGGTTGTAAAGCTTTCCGAGGACTCCAAGGAGTCCCTTTCTCCCTCCTTCTCCACCACGCCCTCTCTGGCTTTCTCTTATCCTAGCTTTGGGTGATTCCAGGTAAGAAATGGGACCATCCCTCCTACCTGGCTGCCTCTCACCATCACATGTCCTTCCTAGGGCGAGGATATCCTAGACAGGAGCTCGGAGCTGATCTACACTGGGGAGATGGCCTGGATCTACCAGCCCTATGGCCGCAACCAGCAGCGGGTCTTCTTCCTGTTTGACCACCAGATGGTTCTTTGCAAGAAGGTAACCCCACCTTTTCTTCCCTGAGGGAGATGGACACCTCACGAGGCACCATCCCCTTCCTTTTCCTCATACCCAGGCTGCCAGTGAAGTGGTCAACAACTGCTAGGAGAAAAACAGGCTGGAGATTGGCAGCAATTCCATATAAGGAGCACTGGTGTGGCATGAATATCATAGGCAATGAACAATTTTGTCTTGGTATCTATTTTTCACCTTTGCTCTCATGACTTGAATGGTGCTTCTTTCTCATTCCCTTATACCCAGATCTGATAGCCAGCAAGTTTAAATCAGTTGTGAAAAATATCATAATAGTTTCATCCCAATTGGTAAACAATAGCTTCTTCAGTACCTTCCCCCATTTACAATCTGATGTCTCTGGCCAACTGGCCCCTCTCTTCTATAGAAACCAACAAGGGGCCTACTACTTTTGCCCAGACAGGTAGGTACCTCTGTGATACAAGATTTCCCCCTGTTTCCTGCATTGGTGCATTGGTTCCTCACAACTCCCAACCATCTCTCCTGTACTATCCTTTCCCTGTAATACATTTGAGGAGAAATTTGTACTTCTCCGTTACCCCCTTGATAACTGAATGTTGGTTTCTTAGCCTTTTATTCTTGACGAAAAAGGATAGTATACATTCTTATCCTGAATCCTTCTGAGGGATCCTGATGGAATACTGTTCCCCCTACCTCCTTCCTCAGGATACAAAGTTCAGACCACTTTTCTCTCTAGTGACTGGCTAGGAAGAATTTGGGAGCAGGGAAAGTAAAAGATGAGGGAGAAACCTAAGAGTACTTAACATGAATTTCCTAATTCACTGTCTTCATACCTAGTCCCTTTGTTCTCTTTCTCATCCATAGTGAATGCTTCTGAAGAGGGGTGCTGAGTCACAACATAACAAATTAAACACTGTTATTTTTCTGGCCTGGAACATAACCACAGATTTGGTTTAAGCCTCCTATACTCTGTGTGCATGTATATGTGTACCATATCTTGCATTAAATAGATTCAGACTGCCTTAATATTTGGCAATCAACTCTGAATGCTGGCTCTGGAACCAAAATAGCAAGTTAGTTCATAGGAATAATAATTGCCTCCATCTGGAGTTAACCCTGGAAGAGAAAACTTTTATTGAATATGGATTTCAGCCCCAAACTAATATCTATCTTTAGACCCCTCAGTTCTCAGGTCTTCCATACAACTGGATGGCAAATTTTTGAAGATTATTTTAGGCAACTAAGGGAATTCTCAACATATAAACCATGTCACCAACAGTCATGTGCCCGTTCACTACTAAATTATGTTCATGCTCAGAACAACTAGTCATTGAGAAAGACTTCAAACAGGAACTTGGTTTATTTTAGGGTCCCCCATCCCCAAGACCATGTTGATTTAGGCATCTTTCAGCAAACACTGCAGTTACTTTAAGTAAAATGTGAATCTAGGCTCTGGAAAGCAGTGCTTATAGGTGGTATGACCAGGACCTAGGATGCTAAACACTAAGGCAGAGGCTAGGAATAAAGGGAAAGAAACAAGATGAACAGTGGGCTAAGTTTAGGAATCAAGGGACAGAAGACCAGGGTGAAGTGATGAGTCAACTCGAAGCCAACTAGTAGGAGCCAATTGTAAGGAAGAAACTAGAAGTCAAAGGAGGATTTGGGAATTCAGACCAGCCACACTGGCAGTATCGGAGAAATAGGTAACAGGAGTGACAAAAATAAAAGATACCTTGTTGCAGGCATAGTTTCCCTCAGAAGGGAGATATCTTCTTCTATCTTGAAGTCTTTCTCCCCAGAGTCTCTCCCCAGAGTAAAGCTAGTCTAGGGTCAGTGTATAAGGGTACCAATTCCATATACCCAGTTCTTCATGACACTGGCTTCCCAGAGCATAAGAAACTACAGGCTGTTGGTCATTAAAAATATCTGATGTTTATTGTTGAGGCTGTGGTTGAAGATTTCTATTTGATATCTACAATAGGACTTCCTATTCATCAAATAGGAGTTAAACTTGAAAAATGATCATGCAGTGCAAATAAGTTATATAAACAGACAAGATATTTTGTTTGCCAGATTGCTTAGGGACCACTTTCCATTACTATAAAAGATTTTCTTTTTGAGATAGAACTGAGAGAAATAGATAAGGCTCCCTGGAGATGAGGATTCCTTTGACAAAGGAAAGGAAGGGGAAGGACCAGGACTAGAAAGAGGTGAGGAAGATTTCTCTTCACTCACCTTACTCACCTCAGGAATCCAATTTAAAAGAATACCTGAAAGCTCATCAGTAATTTAAAAAATGTATTTACAAGGAAAAAATGGGGGGAAACGCAAGCTAAGCCAGATGTGGCTACAGTAAGCTTTCTGATTAGATCATATTTAAAGAGGAATAAGTAAGTGCCCCTAGCAAGTGAATAGGTAATAAAACATTTTATATGTGATTTTTAACAGTAGTGGAAAAAATAGTTTCATGGGTCCTACAATGAATAAAGTTGGTATAAAAATGTTCAATTCGATATCAGTGATTTTAAAAGATCTATTCAAATAAAGAAAAAATTTTAAAAAATGATAGTCTGATAACCCCTTGCCTTAGACAGATGGTTTAATGTTAGCAAAGTAACATAAATTCCTTCAATGTCAAGGGAAGGAGAGCATAAAACTGACTACAAGTGGATTGAGACCCAAAGAATCCGAGGTTATAAGAAAACACTTTACTGCTCTGAAATATTTTTGAGTCCTATTCTGGGCCTCCAAACTTCTGCCTTCATGGGACTTATATATAGTCTAATAAAATTTAAGTAAGATTTAATTTAGAAATATGTATTTCTTTACACTGAAATA
This sequence comes from Spermophilus citellus, assembly GCF_964194105.1. Lineage (NCBI taxonomy): Eukaryota > Metazoa > Chordata > Mammalia > Rodentia > Sciuridae > Spermophilus > Spermophilus citellus. Next base: position 76,570,929 of record NC_138190.1, read on the forward strand.
AATCTCAGATATTCAGAGTGGAATTTCTCTAGAATTATGGGTCTTATGAAATATGTGAGAACACTATAGATAGAAAAATGTACCAATTTTAAAAACTGAAAATAATATGTTATGGACAATATAGATTGATTAAAACAATCATGAACTAGCATTTATTGAGTGCCTGTATGATTCTGTTCTAAGAACTTTACATTGAATAACCCAATTTAATCCACATAACAAATCTCTCAGGAAGTCACTGTCACTATTCCCATTTTAAAGATATGTAAATTGAAATATAGAGAAGTTATATAATTCCCCCAAGGTGATAATAGCTGACAAGTGAATCAGGGATTGAATTCATTCAAGCTGGCTCTATTTTTTACATTGGCAACCTCAATGTCATTACTGCCATTGAGCTTGTCAGAATTCTGTAATTATAATATATTCTATGAACATTTAGAAAAAGATGCAGTGACCACGAGGGCTCAGCATTTGGAGCAAGCCATGACTCATAAAGCTTCATTTCTATTTTGCCAGTAATTTGATTAGTGAATGAGAGGATTAAAACTGGCAGAGAGTATCTGGATTTTATTCTGGCATATCTGGATTTCATTCTGGCATATCAGATTCTCCCATAACTTCCTTGCAGAGAGAATAAATATGGAATAATAAGATATACAACTTATGTTCAGACAATTTGGGGTACAAATCTTGGTTCCAGAACTCACTGTATTATTTCAAGCAAGTGATCTATCATTTCCTATGCCTTCATTATATCATTTATAAAATGGGGAGAATAAATTCTGTACAGGATTTTTGTGAAGAATAAATGATATCAGTGCAGATAAAGTACCTGTTAGAGTGCATGGAATCTAGTAGGAGCTTATTAATCTTAGAATTCCCTCATGTCCAAAAAGAAATAGGCAGATTTATAAGGTAACGTGGTCCCCATCTCTAGTTTCATCCAAATATGGGCTAGATGATTACCTGTCAGAGATTGCTTAGAAGACATTGAAATATTCCACCTGCTCTCTATCCAAAATCATGTGGCCCAGCCATTAAGTTCCTATTTAACTCTTTATTCCCATTTATGCAAAAATCTCGCCATTTTATACATTAGGAATTGGGAATGACTAAGCCACTTATAATCGTTTGTACAGCTTACAACTTAAGAGGACTAGAGGGAAAGAGAGAGAAGATATTTTTTTTCAGTTTATATTATAGTACATGAGAAAGACATCCATGGCTTCTAATTATGTGACCCCTTCTTCAGCTTCCCTCACACCTTCTCTTTCCTTGTCATGTTTCTTTTGAGAAATCCAGGTAAGACTTGATTTCTTGTCTCTCAACTTCTCTGCTAACTGTCCTTGCTCTTCTATGTCTCAGTGCCTTGTCATGTTAGCTTTGTACGTGTTTTGCTGTTTAATTCCTGACATGATTATTTTGGATTATTGTGATGCTTTGGAAGGATTCCCCCTCCCCCTTTATTTTGTTTCCCTTTCACTACTTACTGTGAAAGATAGTACAGCTCCTTTCCCAAATCATCTACTAACATCTTATAGCCCTATAGTTTCCTTAAACAATCTCTTCTCTTAAACTTCATGCCAATCCGCCTGGGCATGCTCCCTTGTGCTATGTGTAATAATTGCTCTGTGTTTCTGTTGCCTTCACCATACGGTAAGGAATCATAATTAAATAGCATGTAATGGTAGTAGACAGAAGACTTTTGTTCAGGGAAATTTCTGCATTGGGACCATTTCTTCTTGCACTGACTGAAAGGCCCAACTGGGAGGTTTGTGAGACAACTCACAAACCATAATAAAATAAAAAGAGGTGGGGATAGAGCAAAAAGAAGATGGGAATTTGAAAAAAATGTACTTGGATACTTGACTTTATTCTTTTGTCTAGACTTTGGCCAGTTATTTAACTTCATCTTTTTGTTCCTCAGTGTCAAATTAAGTGAATGATAGAAGTCATCCCCAAAGTCTCAAGGAGAACAACCTGAGGTAGTGGGGAGTAGTAGAGTATTAAGATCATGGATACTAGGGAAAGACTAGGGGATGCTATTCCCATTTCTCCCATGAGCTTTCTGACCTTGAGCAAGCTCTCAGTGCTTATAATTATCCCTTCATTTGTAAAATAGGAATCATAATTTTATCTACAACAAAGGTAGATTATGAGAGTTAAATGAGACAAGGCTGGTGTCATGTAAATACTTAGTAAATGTTTGCTATTGATACTATTATAGTGTATGTAGAGTTAACAATCATTCAGCATTTTTATTGGGAAGCATTATAACACTGTAGTACCAAAAGCACAAATCTTAGAGCCAAACACCCTGGAATAAAATCTCAGCTCTGCCATTTAATAGCTTTTATCTCTGGTTAAGTTCCTTAACTCCTGTGTCTATAGTTTCTCATTAAATGGGATTATGATAGCCCCTACCTTGTAGGATTGTTGTGAGGTTTATTTAAGTTCACAAAACAAAGCACTTAAGATAGTATCTGGCACATATGTCTGCCATTTAATTTAAGTGTTTTCTGTTGCTTTTATTGTTAAAATTTTGTTTTGAGAATAAAACATGCACTCTAGATGCTGGAATATGGTAGTGACCAATATAAACCCAGTTCCAGCTTCATGTTCCTCAGAATCTGAAGGGAAAATTGGCATTGTCCAGACTGTGTGATAGTAACCAGGCCCCCCTCTAAAGTGGCAGGGAGGATCTACTGACAAACAAATGAAGCAGGCTACAGTCCTGAACACTTGCATTCTCCTGACTGCAGCATCTGTTATTTGTATAAAATGTCTTGCTTTGTCTTACAAAACCCCGGGAATACCTACAGAGGCCAAATTAAAATAGCTGGAAGCTATTTCAATTATGCAGTATCAGCGATGAGCAGAGGTTCTTTGCAGGAGCCACAGGCTATGACCAGGGCCTAGGCATTTACAGACTTGACAAAAACCTCCAGGAAAAGCATTAGCTGCCCAAGTAGATCTGTGATGTTGGTGAGTAAGTGGCAAATACCATTTAGCAAATACCTCCCCCATCCTGAAAGAATATGTAGAATTTCTAGAGACAGTATTTTTACTCATAATATTTAACTTATTTGGAAAGTTTAAATGAGCTGAAAGAGGCAGCATGTTTTTTAAGTTTATCAAAAGGGAATTCAAACGGCTATGAAGCACTGGCACAGGAGCAAGAAAGCTTAAGGCTGTTTTTAGTGAATAAGGCTTGCCTCATAACCAGGAAGCTGCATGTTTAGATTAGAATTTTTCTGCCATTTTTACAAGTGTAAATAAAACTCTCATTTTATGATTGAGGCTGAAAGTGGCTTACCCAAGACCATACAGCTAGTAGGTTAAGCAGTTAGTATTCAAACTCAGGTCTTTGGATTCTATGTCATGCTCTTTCTACTGCCCCATGTTGTTTCATGGCCTTAGCTACCCTTTCTGATTGAACTTCCTAAGCCAGTAGATCATTTTTAGCCATTCTTATTATATCCTTGCATTTGGTTTATGACTAATCTGATGCCTGAACACTCACATTCAACTGACTGTGGAGCTGCAAAGAAAGAATTTTAATAACATGTCACTCTACCCCTTCTGCAACAGAAGCTAAAATTCTCTTTAGTTCCTTGTCATCCTTAAATATCTAAAGAAACAACAAGAAGGTTCAATTAATGTAGTTCTAAGATCTTGCACATACTTTCCATTTTTGGAAACTAGAAAAGGTATTAAAGGCTGACAATGATAATGTGACATTAGTTTAGTAGGCGGGGGATGGAAGTTGTGGACTGAAGTTCAGAATAGGGTAGTTGAGGTTGCCAGTGTTTTAGTACTATAGGTGCCCACTTCTTAGCTGCGTGATCCAGATCTGCCTTTCTAGGTCTTTATTTATTATATTATGAATAGTACAGTTGAACTCAAACCTTTCTGAGATCAGGATAGATTCCATCCATTATCCATAGATTTTCTTCCCTTTTATCCAGTTAGATTAGCCTAATAGGGCCCACTTTTTGAGAACGTATCTCACAGATAATCTCAGAATTTGGAATACAGTTCATAGGAACCACTACAATGAATATCTCTTCTCTGAGGAGGATGAGGGAAGTGTTGATAGGAGGAGAGGCTAGGCTAAAAGGCCACTCCGAGAGACTTATCAGATCTAACATAGACCCATATGTGATTTCTTCCATTCCTTTGCTTTTTTGACTTATTATTTATTTGATGTCCATAAATATTTAAAATAATATAATGTACACTCATGTACTTACTGTTTAACTTAAATGATTATTTAAAAATGTAAACTTCCTCCCCTTATACACTTCCATTTCCTTCTTCCTTCACCTCTTCTCATTTTCTGATTTATACTTTTGATTTTGGCATATATCATTGTCAAATATTCCTTTATAACTTTTGTATGTGTATGTGTGTGTGTGTGTATATATATATATCTTAATATTATATGGTCATGCTTTGTATGTTTTCAAGTAGAATAGATATAAATGAGATAGAACTATACAGAAAGGAGCTGGACACTGTGGCGCATGCCTGTAATCCCAGCAACTTGGGAGGCTGAGGCAGGAGGATCACAAGTTTGAGGCCAGCCTCTTCAGTAATTTAATGGGGCCCTAAGCAACTTAGTGAGACCCTGTCTCAAAATAAAAAGGGCTGAGAATGTGGCTCACAGATAAGGTCTCTGGGTTCCACCCCAGTATACACATACACACATAAACACACACACACACACACACACACACACACACACACACACACATACACACACAAAGGAAACCAGGGGAATGATGAACATGAGATTTAGGGTAGAGTATGCCTTGGGTCATTGCATTTGGATTGGGGGCAGGTTCACTAATACTGATTACATTATTAAAAATGTAAGTAAATAAGTAGAGAAATAAGAGCACCATTCACAAACTAATTTTGAATGTCTCATTGAAGAAAATTAGGATTAATCTAGTACTTGAGAACAAAATATCAGATAGGCAACATAGTGTTTATATGCATCTGCAAGTTTGTTTTCTGATACCTTAGTTTCATTGGCCTTCTTGGATTTCTCAGCACATTCCAGACAACCAGCCAGTGCATTTCATATTTCTGGTAGAGTGGCCAATGTTTTCAAAGAGGAAAAGCCCCTGTTAGCAGTGTTTTTGTGGTATGCTGCTTCATATTTCCCAGCAACAGGCTTGCAAACACATTCAAGGATTTATATTGGGGCCTGAGACATTGTTTGGATATGGGGCAACTCTTAGGACACCTAGTTAATCATCTTGTCAATGTCAGACTGGTAATCTAACATGCCCAAATTTAGACCTTAACAACCCCCATTGGTATTCCAAAACAGTGACAGCATTAGTATTCTGTTGTGCCCATATGCCAACTCTCCTGTTACCACTCTGCATGTACCTACACAAAAATACCTTTCCTTTCTTCCTACCTAGGATCTAATCCGTAGAGACATCCTGTACTACAAAGGCCGCATTGACATGGATAAATATGAGGTGGTTGACATCGAAGATGGCAGAGATGATGACTTTAATGTCAGCATGAAGAATGCTTTCAAGCTTCAAAACAAGGAGAAAAATGAGGTACATCTGTTCTTTGCCAAGAAGCTGGAGGAGAAAATTCGTTGGCTCAGGGCTTTCAGAGAAGAGAGGAAAATGGTACAGGAAGATGAAAAAATTGGTAAGTGACCTGAGGGAAGATAGAAGACTCTGTGATCAACATAGAGTTTGAATTGGTTTACATTTTTCTAGAGTCAGAGGAAAGATTTCTGTTACAAACTCATGTAAGCCACTTTGGCCTTTCCTTATTATTAGGTTCTTTTTCATAAATACCAAAAGCTTTCATTAGTCAGAGGTAGGTATGAGTCACCTATTAGATTCCAATAAAGTTGCATCAGCAGAGAAGCATATTGCACTGAAAGCCAATCTTAGCCTTTATTCTCCCTAGCATATAAACATTTATGAACAAACACACACAAAATCATTCATATATCCTATTCTGTAATCTCAATGAGGTCTCAGCTTTCCGTTTTTATGTACATAATAGGACCTTCTGTAAAAGGGTCAAGGCAGATTTGGTAGAATTATGCTGATGGGATTCAGACAACTTTCCTTTTTGTGTTTGTATGTAGTGCTAGAAATGGAACCCACTGCTTCACACATGCTAGGCAAGCACTCTGCCATTGAGCTATATCACCAGCTGTCAACCAACTTTCTGGTCAGAGTTTGGCAATACAATCCTGATAGGGACCAGGACAAAGAACCCTTTTTGATTGTAAGCTTTAAGACCCCTTTTGAATGGAATATGTTATGGGATCAAAGAGATTCTTATATCAACTTTTTATAAAAGCTAAAATATCCTTAAGACATTTCTGGTTGGTGCACCTCTTTAATAACATTCATTTTACTAAGAAAAATTAATTATTTTATATATGTTAGGCTAATTAGTTCTCCTCCATTGAAGTGACTGAACTACTGATAGAAGCAAAGGCTTCTAAGTATTTAATGTTTACAAATCACCTCTGGAGTAAGTATTAATGATTAAGGTATTTTAAATATTAAGTAAATACCCCTAAACTGTAGATTAAAAGGATATGCATGTATACATTATACTCTGTGGATCTATTTTGAAGAAAATTGTAGAAAATATAACAAGGTATAAAACCATCATCATTTGCATGATTTAGATTTACAATTAAACATACTTTTTGGCCTGAAACAGATTGTTCCTCTTTTACACAGTGATATAATTTCTCATGCTGTTTCCAAACTCTGGAATTCAGGTGCCTCAGTTTTTGGTTTGTGCATTATAAAGTATTACCACATATTTTGTTTATGGTACTGTTTCTGTCATAGAAGTAACAAACAAGCAGCCTTTGTAATTATCTGAGAAGACACACAGTTTTTGTCTTTGCCCCACTTCTTATGAAAATGGAGTTGTTAAAATGCTTATATGCTCAAGTTGCTTAAAAAAAAAAACTGCCTCTAGAAAAATGGGCCTACCCATTGAGTACAGAAGTGTTCTCCTACCCTTCCTATTGGGGAACAAAATGGTCAGAGGACAGGAGGGATGTTCAGAAAGACCCGTTAATCTCAGTCTTCTCAGGTATTGGGTAGAATACACATTGATAACTCACTTTGAGTCTCATTAAAGTAAAAAAATGCTTTTAGCATAGGGGTACTGCATTAAGACATGCTTTGTAGTAATATAGAAATGTTGTTGCTATTTTCCCATTTGCAGACATCAGCAACCACTGATCCTGTTCAGGCTGTAGAGACATTAAAGATTGGGCTGGGAATGTGGCTCAAGCGGTAGCGTGCTTGCATGGCATGCGTGGGGCACTGGGTTCGATCCTCAGCACCACATAAAAATAAAATAAAGATGTTGTGTCCACCGAAAACAAAAAAATATATATTAAAAAAATTCTCTCTCTCTCTCTTTCTCTCTCAAAAAAAAAAAAAAGATTGATCTTAATGTGCAGACACTAAATCAGTTAGGAGATCCTTCCTATACCCTCTGGCTCAAATACCGTGTCTCCCACATAATCTCTGACTAATAATCTGTGACTTTTTTAAAAATATTTTTAGTTGTAGTTGAACACAATATCTGTATTTATTTTTATGTGGTGCTGAGGATCGAACCCAGTACCTCACATGTTCGAGGCAGATACTCTACCAATGAGTTACAGCCCCAGCCCAATCTGTGACTTTTAAAAGTCTATTTCTAATTTAGAAAAGCTTCCAGAAATTGTTTCCTGATAGACCTATGCTCATCTTTTTAATGAGAGTTTTGCAGATTTTTGTTTTTAGTCTCATTTAAATCACTTTCATTGTAGGAAATTGTAAGGAAACAAAAAACCTAGAAAAATATGAGAAAAAATTAATAATCACACAGAGTACATACAACACAGCAAGAAATTTGTAAACATTTTGTTTTGATGTATCTCCATCTATTCTATTTTTCCTGTATGTTAAAAAAATGAGTGACTAAGTCTTTTTATCCCCATACCTGCCTCTTCATGGTACACAGTTATAATTTTGTAACATTTTTCACTCCACATTGTATCATTAGAATTGTCAAATCATTTATTTATTTTTTTTATTTTTTTGGTGTTGGAGATTGAATTCATGAGCACTTTACCCCTGAACTACATCCCCAGTCCTTTTTAATTTATTTTATTGTTTGGAACTGGGGAATAAACTGAGGGGGTGCATAACAACTGAGCCACATCTTCAGCCCTTTTTATATTTTATTTACAGAAGGATCTCACTTAGCGCCTCACTTAATTGCTGAGGCTGGCCTTGAATTTGCAATACTCTTGTCTCAGCCTCCCAAGTTGCTGGCATTATAGGCATGAGCCACCACACCTGGCTCTTTTAATATTTTTAGTGATTATTTTTATGACTTCCATGTTGATTTACCATAATTATTACTATATATATTTTTTATTGGTTGTTCACAACATTACAAAGCTCTTGACATATCATATTTCATACATTAGATTGAAGTGGGTTATGAACCCCCAATTTTACCCCAAATGCAGATTGCAGAATCACGTTGGTTACATAATTATTATTGTTTTTATTTTTAGTTATAAAATTTACACAGGGCCATCATAACCATTTAAACTCATGTAGAAATTATTAAAAATATTTAAAATTCTTTTATTTTCTTGCTCAGTCTTTGTGAAATAATAAGTATTTGCAATTTGGTGTGCCTCTTTACATACCTATGCTATGCTCTTTAAATATTTATAAATATTTATTTATAAAATTATATATATATATGTATATTTCAGATTAATTTGTATACACACATTGCAACTCACTTTTTTAAACTTAATTTATCATAAATAACTCTACAGGTAAGAGTATATTATCTGTAACTTCTTATGTCAATCGGAGTTCAAGCAGAGAAGCATAAACAGTAAGAGAGATATTACTAGAAATAAAGGCTTCCTAGGTGACTCTGAAATCTGTAGTGCAGTCAGTCAGAAACAGAATTTCATGGGTAGGCTCAAACACATGGGCATAGTACAAAGCTGTCATTTATAGGCAGCCAGGAAGGCAAGGTCGTGAGAAGAATGGAATTCTGTGGACATGGGCTGAAGCTGTGTTCCACAGGTGGAATTTCTGTTCTCTTTGGGAGAGACCTCAGCCCTGTTTTTGAAACCTTTCATCATATTCAATCAGATCCACTCAAATTATCCAGGATATTCTCTCTTATATCTCCTTGTTTAGGGGCTTTGATTACATCTGTAAAATACCTTCATGGAAACACCTATGTCAGTTAAGGTCATACTCTAGTCAAATACATCAATACAGCCTTCAAACTTCTTTATTAATTACTGTAAAATATTCCATAGTATTTTGTAGCAACTTATCCCCTCTTGCTAAACATTATGTTTACTTCCAGATTTTTTCCACTATAGATATTTCTGAAAACATATCCATGAATGAATCTCATTATATATTGGTGCTTTTCTTCTTGTAGGATAGATACCCAAAAGTAGAATAACTGAGTGTGGGAATATGAGCAGTTTGAATTTTACTATAATATAGTCTTTCATATTGAATTTTGTAAAGTTACAAAAACTACACTCCAATATCATTTTGTAGATATCCGTTTCTTTACACCCACACCAGCACTAAATAGCACCTATTTGTTTTCAATATGTTGTTTGTCAACGATTAACTTTTTTTGTATGCTTGCTAGGTATTTGCAGTTCTTTTGTGAATTGCTTGTTCATACACTTTATGTTTATTTTTTTTGTGTGTGTGAATATAAATTTGTGGGCTGGGGTTATAACTCAGTGGTAGAGCACCTACCTAGCATGCATGATGCCTTTGGTTCTATCCCAGCACTACAAAAGAAAGATGGTATTTATAAATTTATAATTTTATAATGAATCTATATTATGGAGGGTAGCACATTATTAGTTTTGAATTTTTTTCACATATTTTCCTGAGTCTGTTACATGTCTTTTGAGTTTATGATACTTAAATTTATAAAAATTTAATTTGTTTCACTTAGCATAATGTTTTCCAGGTCCATTGATGTTGCGGCAAATGATAGGATCTCCTTCTTTTCAAGCTTTCTGGTTTGGGTTTTTTTGCATACCTTAAATGTATACTATAACATTTAAATAAATAGAAACCTTAAAAATTTTAATTTGATTACTTTGATAAATGTCTATTTGGCTTCTAAGTTCAACTTGAATAAGTTGTTCTCTCCATGAACACATTGCATATTTCTAAATTTCCTTTTGATATTTTTGTTTATTTTTTAGAGCTGTATTCCATCTGAAATTTACACTTTGAATATGATGTGCAGGAAGGGGTTACATTTTGTTTCCTTAAGGTGAATAACCAGTTGCACAGAATCATTTATTAAATCAATCATTTCTTTCTCACATAATTAAAATGCTAGTTTGCTTAGTAGCTCTATGTACATACTTGGACTTAGACTTTCTACTCTGTTCTATTATTATATTTGTCAATTCTTGTGTCAAGACAATACTTTCAAAATCATAGTAGATTTCTGTAAATTTTAATGCCTGATAATATGAATTCTTAATCACTCTTCTTTCATATTGTTTCTTATCAGTTGTTAAATGTTTATTCTTTGATATAAATATCAAATTTATTTTTTTCTAGGCCAAAACAGTTTGGATTCTGATTCGTACTGTTTTAAAAATGTTAATACTTGAAGATTTGGAATTTTTATTAGGTTTTCTCATTCATAAATATGGCCCTTTTCTCTTTTCATCCACATCTTGTTCTTATCTACTTCAGGAAAATGATGATTTTTTAAAAAATATTTTTTTAGTTGTAGTTGGACACAATACCTTTATTTTGATTTATTTATTTTTATATGGTGCTGAGGATCAAACCCAATGCCTCACACATGGAAAGTAAGCACTCTACCACTGAGCCACAACCCTAGCCCCCGAAAATGGTGATTTTATTCATTTGAATTTTATGCCTTTCTTCTCGTGTTACTTTGGATAATTTATATTTGGCTGGGAGATCATTATTTTCTCTGGATATTCAATTTAATGCTATATATATTATTTTATTTTAATTATATATTATTTTATTATTTTAATATCTTTCATAATTGTGAGTATTGCTCTTTCATATTTCTAATACTACGAATTTTTATTTTCTCATTAGTCTTTTTATTAGGATATATTATCTGTACATCCTTACAAGGTACATTATAATAATTCAATATATGTATATAATGTGTAAGAATCAGAATAATAAGTATGTCATCTCTTCAAGCAATAATTATTTTATGAGTTGGAAATTTCATACTCTTCTAGCCATTTTGAAATATATAATAGAGTGTTTTAACATATAATTATTCTACTGTGCTGAAGAACCAGAAGTAATTCTTCTACTCTAAATATATTTTGGTGCCCTTATTCAACTTCTTTCTATTCTACCTTCCTGACATTAGTATTTTAATCAGGCTTATCAGGGAGCATTAATCTTTTGAAAGAACATGGTTTGGGTTTTTTTTTTAAATCACTTGTGCAGTTTATTTCTATTTTTCAAAAAATTAATTTTAGCTTTTGTGTACTACTTATGCTGTATTAACTTTTTGTCACTGTGAAAAAATACCTAAGAAAATCAACTAAAATGAGGGAAAGTTTATTTTGGCTCACAGTTTCAGAGGTGTTAATTTGTGATCTCTTGGCTATCTTGTTTCCTGGTCTGTGGTGTAGGACAGCACATGGTGGAGTAAAGCTGCCCTCCTTATGGCATCCAGGAAGCAAAGAGAAGAAGGGGCTGGGATCCCAAGATACCCTTCAAGGGCATATACCCAATGACCTATTTCCTTCAACTAGGCACTACCTCCTAAAGTTTCCACCACCTCTCAATAGTGAGACCAACTGGGAGCCAAGCTTTCAATACACGAGCTTTGGGGGAGCATTTCAGATCCAAATAATAACATTCTGCCCTGATCCCTGAAGCTTCCTGTTCATCTCGCAAAATGCATTTAGCCCATCTATATGAATTTCTAAAGTCTCAATAGTTCCAGCATTGCTTAAAAGTCCAAGTCCAAAGTCTCCCCTGAGATTCAGACAACTCTTTGCTATGAGATCCTGTGAAAATAATTTAAAAATGCAAATCACATATTTTCAACATACAATGACATGAAAGGTATAGGGTAAACTTTCCTGTTGCAAAAGTGAGAGAAGGGACCAAAGCAAAACTGAAACCCAGCAGAGAAAATGTTAAATCCTACAGCTCCATGCCTACAATCCAGGGTATGTGCCTGCAAGTACATGGGCAGCCCTACTCTTACAGACTTCTGGCTGAAACTCACATGTCCATTCTCTTGGCCTGACTCTGCTCACATCTGTGGCTCAGCAGACCTGCCAATGTTCCTGACATCTATAACTTTCTGGGATTTCCATTGCAACTCCAGCTTCATTCTCACAGCTTCACCCTTCACCCTCTAAGGAACTTCCCATAAGGACTCTATCCCTACCACATAATGCTTGGCCTCCCAGACTTTCCTTTGAAATTTTTGTAAAGGCCTCCACAACCCTATAGCTCTTGAATTCTGCATGCCAGAAAACCATTGCCACATGGTTGACAAAAATGTCTGCCACCAAATTGAGCAGTAGCCAAGACTTCTAGGACCATGACTGCAGCAACCTCTGAGCACTTAGAAATCTCATCACCATGAAATGACTACATGGGAAACAACTTACTAGGCAACTCTGTAGCTACAGTGTGCCCAAGTCTATTTTCTTAAATTAATGGTTTACACTTTACACTTTCACACTTTTGAGCCTTTGGGGGGCATGTCCTGCTTATTCCTGAGATGCCCTCAAGGGGTCTTTCCTGGTAATCCTGTGCAAATTACTTGGCTTCATTTTAATGGCAAGTTTAAACCATTTCCATTGATTGCACCTTTACAAAGGCTTCTTTTATGACCAAGTTGAAGTTTTAAAAATCTTTCCACTCTTTTTTTCCCTATCTTGATTCTCACTTTAAATCCGTCAGTAATACACATGCCACAGGCTGAATACTATATTGCCTTGAAATTTCCTGGGCCATATTGATTAGATTATTACCCTTAAACTCAGCCTTACATAAAATCTCAGGGCATGAACAAAATGTAGATAAGTTCTTTGTTAGAATGTAACATGAATGGCCTCTAGTTCAATTCACAATAGACTCCCCATTTCCATCTGAATCTTCATCAGCACCATCTTTACTATTTGCATTCTTATCTGTAGTATGGTCTGCTGAGCTCCCATAAGACTCACCCATTTAAGCTCTGCTTACAGCATTCTAAGATTCTTATATCCTGCTTTTTCAAACCTTTCCACATTCCTCCTGAAATCCAGTTCCAAAAGCTTCTGAATCACATGGTCAGATACAGACACAGGAACAGCCCCACTTTTAGTACCAATGTTCTATGTTAATCAGCTTTCAGTTGCTGTGACAAAATAAGAGAAAATAAACATTAAGTTGATTTATTTTGATTCATGATTTCAGAGGTTTCAGTCCATAGTTATTGGTTCCATTGTTTCTGGGTGTGTGGTAAGGTAGAACATCATGGAAGAGAGCATGTGGTAGAATAAAACTGCTCAACTTATGATAGTCAAGAAGCAAACAGAGACAGAAGGGGTCTCAATATACTTTTAAGGGAATGCCCCCAATGACCTACTTCCTTAAACTAATCATAACATCCTAAGGTTAACACAGCCTCCAAATAGTGCCATCAGATAGGGATGACACCTTCACCATATGATCTTTTGGATGACATTTGAGATCCAAGTCATAACATGATTTTTAATTATTTATTTTATATTTTTCCATTTTCATTGCTACAATAAGTGATTAGTTTTAATTTTGAAAAATGATAAAACCATTGTAGTATGCATTTTCCTTTGGTTAAAGCTGTTATTACATCTGTAGAGCTGGGGTTGTGGCTCAGTGGTAGAGTGTTTGCCTAACACGTGTGAGGCCCTGGGTTCTATTCTCAGCACCACTTGTTGTGTCCATCTACAACTAAAAATACTTGAAAAACAAAATGTTATGGTGGTAAAGCTGTTGCAACATCTGATAGATTTTGATACGATGTGTCATTTTTATTCATGTTCTATATAATTTGTGATTTCTGGTTTCTTCTGACCTAAAGATTTTTTCAGAAGACTTCATTGTTTCAGATGAGATTTCTAATCATACTGTTATCTCTCCCTTTATAAATGACTTGTCCTTTCTTTCTTGAAGTCGGAAACAGTCTTTTATCCGTGATGTTCAGGAATTATACTCACAAATCAACATCCAGGTGTCTATGTATCCTAATCGTGCCTGGATGTGGCAAGAACTTTTTCCTCTTTTCAACAATTATGACTTTTGTTTACTAAAGTTTTTGATTATTTATTTTTGGTGCATATTAACCCAGAAAGGTGGGTTTCATTCTGCCATATTCACCCATACATAAGAACCTAATTTTATAATTTTTATTCCCCAAAACACCTCCCCCACCTTACCTCCTCTGATCACTTTCCTTTACCATAGCGGTTTTCCTAATGCTTTCACGGCATTCCTATATTTCCTTTCTTTTCCCTCTAGTTTCCACATATGAGAGCAAACATAATTTACTGAGTCTCACTTATTTCACTAAAAATATGGTCTCAAGTTCCATCCCTTTTGTAACAAATGACATAATTGTTTTCTTTTTTATGGCTGACTAAAACTCTTTTGTATATCTATATACTTTCTTTATCCATTCATCTGTTGATGGATACCCAGAATAATTATATAACCTATTAAGAATTGTACTGTGAAAAATATAAATATTCATGCATCTATAAAACATGATGACTTTATTTTTTCTTTATAAATGCAAGGAATGGTCTAGATGGATCATGTTTGTTATATTTTCAACTTTTTGAGGAATTTAAATACTGATTTCCATATTGGCTATATAATTTCCATTCCTGTCAACACTGTATAAGCATTCTTTATTCTCTTCATTATTGCCAGAATTTATAGTTATTTGTATTCCTGAAGCTTGCCATTCTAACTGAAGTGAGATGATATCTCAGTGTAGTATTGATTTGCATTTCCATTATTGCTGATGATGTTGAATATTTTTCATATCATTGTTGGCAATGTGCACTTATTCTTTGAAAGTATCTGTTCAATTTATTTCTCCATTTATTGATTGGGTTGTTATTTTGATGTTGAGTTTTTAAAGTTCTTTATAAATTCTGGATATCATTTCTTTGTCAGCATAGTAGCTGGTAAAGATTTTCTCCCATTATGTAGACTCAGAAGCTTTTTTATTTTATTTCATCCCATTTAATGATTATCTATTTCCTGAGCTATAGGGTTATTCAGCAAGTCTTTTTCTAAACCTATATGTTGAAGAATTTTCCCTATTATTTATTCAGTAATTATAAAATTTCTAGGCTAATTCTTAAGTTTTTGATAATTTTTGTACAGGATAGAGATAGGGATCTAGTTTCTATTTTTCTAGTTTCATTTTTCCCAGCACTGCTTTTTAAAGAGACGGCCTTTTCTCCATTGTATGTTTTAGACGCCTTTGTCAAGAATCAGATAATTGTATCTTTGTGGATTTGTTTTTGTGTCTTCTATTCTGTTCCATTAGTCTACATGTCTGTTTTTATGCCAGTTTTTGTTAACTACAACTCTGTTGTATATCATGACGTTGGATTGCTAAGCCTCCCACATTGTTCTTTTTTCTCAGAATCACTTTGGATCTTCTTTTTTTCAACTATATGAATTTTAGAATTGATTTTTCTTGTTCTGAGAACAATATTATTGGTACTTTGATGAATATTGCATGGACTCTACAGATTGCTTTCGGTAATATGGCCATTTTAACTAATTCTGCCTATCTCTAGGCATGGAAAGACTTTCTATCTCCTGGTGTCTTATTTAATTTCTTCTTACAGAATTCTGAAATATTTTTTATAAATCTCTTTTACATATATGGTTACATTGATTCCTAATTATTTTATTTTTTGAAGCAACTTTGAATGGAATTATTTTTCTTTCAATATTGGTATATAGAAAAGCTATTGAATTTTGTATGGTAATTTTGTGTCCTGTTACTTTACTGGATTTGTTTTTCAGATCTAGAAGTCTTCTGGTGGAACTTTTAGGATATTCTAACTACAGGATCATATCTGAAAACAAGGATTTGACTTCTTCCTTTCCTATTTGTGTCCCTTTTCTTTTTCTTACATAGTTCCTCTAGCCAATATTTAAAGTAATATATTGAATAGGACTGGTAAGAATGGACATCCTCCTCTTGTTACTGATTTTAGAAGAAATGTTTTCAAATTTTTCTGCATTCAGTATGATGTTGACTTTAGGTTTGTCATATATAGTCCTTAAGATGTTGAGGTGTGTTTCTTTAATCCTTACTTACATAAGTGTCTTTATCATGAAGTGGCATTGTAATATGTTGAAGTCTTTTTCTGAATCTATTGAGATTATTACATGATTTTTGTGCTTGGTCCTATTTATATGGTATATTTCTTTTATTTATTTGTGCATGATGAAACATCCTTGAATCCCTCAAATTAAACTGAGGATCATTTATGATCTTTTAAATTGATTGTTGAATTTGATTTGCTAATATTTTATTGAGGATTTTTGTATATATGTTCATCAAATATATTGGTCCATAGTTTTCTTTCCTTGAAGTGTTCTTTTTTGATTTTGTATTCAGAGTGATGCTGACTTCATAGAATGAATTTGGAAGTGTTCCCTCACTTTGTATTTCATGGAACAATTTGAGAAGCATTTGTGTTAGTTATTCATTAAAGGTCTTCTATAATCAGCTATAAATCCATCTGGTCCTGAGCTGTTTGTTGGAAAACTTTTTGTTACTACTTCAATCCTATTGCTTGTTATTGGTCTGTTTAAATGCTATATATCCTCTTGGTTCAATTTGGTTTGGTCATATATCTAAAACTTTATCAATTTCATCTAGATTTTCCAATTTATTGCAATGTAAAATTTCAAATTTATCCTTAATGATCATATAGATTTCAGAGGTGTCTATTGTAATATCTCTTTTATTCTCTAAATTTACTAATTTGAGTACCCTCTGTCTTCATTTTGGTTTGATTTACTAAACATTTAATCTCTTATTTTTCTTTAAAAGAGGACAAGCCCTTTGTTTTATTGATCCTTGTACATTTATTCTCTATTTCATTAATATCTTTATTATTTCTTTCCTTCTGTTGGTTTTGGGGATGTTTTGTCCTTGTTTTTCTAAGACCTTTATATATAACATTAAGGATTTTTTGAAGAGAACTTCATGATTTTTTTTTTAAATGTAGTCCCTCATGGATTAAAACTTTCCTCTTAGAACTATCTTTTCTGGCATTTTGTATTTACATTTCTGTTCAATTATAAGAATTTTTAAATTTGTACCCCAATTTCCTCAGTGATTCATTCATTATTCGAAAATGTATTCCTTAATCTCTATCTATTTGTATACTTTCTGTAGATTTTCTTACTGTTGTTTTCTAGTTTCATTCCATTATGATCTTATGCCAAGAAGACATTATTCAACTTTTTTTGCATTTGCTAAAACTTCCTTTTTGGTCTTTTGTATAATCTATATCTTTTCAGGATATTCTATGAGTACCTGAAAAGAACCTATATTCAGTTGTGATTTGATGAAATATTCTGTCAATGTTAGTTAAGTCCATTTGACCTTTAGAAGTATTTAACCCATTAGTATCTTTATTTTATATCTGGTTTACCCATTAGTGAGAAACGTGTATTGATGTTACCCACTAATAGTATAAGGAGTCCTGTCTGAGACTTTGTGTCACTTAGTATTTGTTTGATGAGATTAGGTACACTGATAGGTACACTGATATTCAAGGTATAAATATTTATAATCATCAATTTTCTTGTTGGTAGTTCTCTTTACTAATATGTAGTGACCATATCTTTCTCTTCTGATTAATTTTGGCTTGAAGTCTGCTTTGCTGGAATGAGAGAAGCTACTACTGCTTATTTTCAGATTCCATTTGCATGTGATGTCAATTTCCTGCTTTCACTTTCAGTCTGTGGATCTTTGTCAATGAGATGTGTTTCTTGTAGGCAACATGTTGCTGGGCATCATTTTGTAAACCAACTTGCCAACCTATGTCTTTTAATAGGAGAATTGAGACCATTTACATTTAGTGTTAAAAGAGAGCTATGTATTACTTCGTGTCATTTTCTTTTATTTCTGGTGTTTGGTTCCATCATAATTATCATTTGCTTATTTACTCTTATAATGTCTTTAGTTTTTTTTAATATTCTGTGTGTAGACTTCCTTTCAGTATCATTTGTGATGCTGGATTACTGGTTATGCATATATATGTTTAGCTTATGCTTTTCTTATAGATTTTTATTTTTCCTTGTATTCTGGAAGATAATGTTGCTAAATATAGCAACCTACTTGGCAGTTTTTCTTTAAGAGCTGAAGTATATCATTCCCAGCCCTCTGGCCTTTAGGGTTTCTATTGAGCTGTCTGCTGTCATTATGATTGGTTTGCATTTTATAAGTGCCTTGGTGTTTCTCTGTTGCAATCTTTAAAAATTCTCTTTTTTCTGTATTTTGGTAATGTAACTCTGATGTGTTGTGGAGAGGTTATTTTCTGGTCTTGTCTATTCCGGGTTCTAAATGCCTCCACTATCTGAATGTCCATCACATTCCCAAGGTTTGTGAAATTTTCTGTTATTTCACAGAATCTGTTTTCAGTGCCATTAACCTAATCTCCTCTTCTTCCTCAATATCTATGAGCCTAAATTTAAGTCTCTTAATGTTGCCCCATTGTTCTTGTATAGTATGGTCATAGTTTCTATTTTTTATTCCATCTGAATATTTAAGTTTGTAACTCTTGTCCACAAGCCCTGTAATTCTTTCTTCCACTTGATCTAGTGTATTAGGGAGACATTCAATTGAGTTTTTTACTTCACTCATTGTGACCTTCATTTATAAAATATTTGTTCAGTTCTTTTCCATAATTTCTTTATTAAAATGACCTTTCATATTCTGTATTGTCTCTATTAGTTCCTTCCATAGAACTTCTTTTAATTCATTGATCATTTTAACATTTAGCTTTTAAAATTCTTTGTCAGGTATTTTCTTCACTATCCATGGATTTAGTATTAGGAGTTATGAATTTATGTTGGTATGTTTATAACTGCGTATGTATTGTGAAGACTATGTCTTCCATTATTCTTTGAGAACCTTTTATTGTGCTGCCTTCTCATTATAGTGTTTCCCATGCTGTGGGTTTATCTCAGCATTCAAACACTCACTTAACATGTCCAAAATGCTCTGTTCAGTCTCCAGCACTGCTTTGAGAAGAGTGAATAACCCCCAGTAACTAATGATTCAAAAGCAAATTGTATCATAAACTATAATAAAAACTATTTGGAAATGTTTTCTAGAACTATACTAACCAGAAAGAAGAAATAGAAGAAATGAGGAGTAATAAAATGGGAAAGTATGAATGGTTAGGTAATAAAGAATATAAAATTAGCCAGTTATAGTGGCATATTTTTTTTAGAGAGAGAGAGAGAGAGAAGAGAGAGATAATTTTTTTTAATATTTATTTTTAGTTTTCGGCGGACACAATACCTTTATTTGTATGTGGTGCTGAGGATCGAACCCAGGCCGCATGCATGCCAGGAGAGCGCGCTACCTCTTCAGCCACATCCCCAGCCCATAGTGGCATATTTATGCAATCATAGTTAGTGGGAAGGCTGAGGCAAGATTATGGAAAGCCCAGGCCAGCTTGCCACTTGCAGTAAGACACCATCATAAAATTAAAAGTTAAAAATGAAAAGGGCTAGGACACAGGTCAGCAGCAGAGTGCCTCTGAAATAAATCCTTTGTACTGATTAAGGAAAAAAACAGTAAAATTAAAATTTTAAATTACATGAAACATGGAAAGATAAGGGGGAAACAATAAAAGCTAAAAAATTAGTACAACAACAAATCAAGAATAAGAAAAGAATATACAATTAATTTTTAACTACACAGAACATAGAAAAGTGAAAGATACAGCTTAAGCAGAAAGTTTTATAAATACATATGCATGCATGTGTATGAAACAAAAACAAAATAAAAATGAAAGAAAAAAGGGAGGTGAAGAGGTATAGAAGATGAAACTAAGAGAAAAGCAAAGTTGAAAAAGATAGTATAGAAATAATTAAAAAGAGTAAGTCCAATTAACAAATTAAAAAGCAAATTTTTATGAAATTACCAAGTCACAATTAATGAGGGGGATTGAAAGTAACCAGCAAAAGCCAGGCATGGTAGTGCATGCCTATAATCCCAGCAGCTCAGGAGGCTGAGGTAAGAGGATCATGAGTTCAAATGCAGATTCTGCAACCAAGTGAGACTGTAAGCAACTTAGCTAAGACCCTGTCTCAAAACAAAATAAATAAAAGGGCTAGGGACATGGCTCAGTGGTTAAGTGCCCCTGGGTTCAATCCTCAGTATCAAAGACAAAACAAAACAAATAAACAAAAAAAATCTAACCACCACAGAAAGCCATGCAAGCAAAATCAAAAAGAATAGTTGAAAAGAAAAGATTTTTACTTGCCCAGGTAGGTGCAGTGCAGACACTTTTAGGGGACTTCTGATTTAGGAATCCATGAGGTATTGGAGAAGTGCCAAAAGTTCAAGCCACCATGGTTTGACCTCTGAAAGTCTCTGGATTTGATGGAGGCAACAATGATGCCCCCTCATGTCATTCTGCATAGTAATTCCTTTATAGGCCACATGCCAGAGATTTCTCTGGTGGCCCAAGATTTGTGTAGCCCAGAGGCCAAAACCTATCCTGGCACTGGCGATGACTATATGCTTGCATGATAAAGTCTGTACCTTATGCTATTAGCACACATCTTACCTTGGCTCCACTGAGGTAGTCCTAAAATTTTCTCTATGGGTTCACTTACTTAACAGCTCTTTGCCACTTGAAATAGATGATGGTGGGACATCTCCACCTGAGCAGTGGCTTTGTGTGTCCTTGAGACTGGGTAAAGTAGTGCACCCTGATCCAGTTCTGCCTTTGACACAGCCACAGCCCCTCTCTCACCATGGCTCCACTCCCAGCTCACTGCATCCTCACTGTATATAATTCTGTCATTCTCTCTTGCAAAATTTGCTGCAGGAGCAAGAATGAGAAGATGCTGGAATTTAGCTTTTATCATGTTGCTAGGTATTAATTAGCAAATTAAAAAGCTAAGGCATGACCTTCATAAGTGGCTTCTTGTCATTGTATTCCACTTACAAATTAAGAAAAGTGTAACACTCCCCTTATATCAGCCTACTGTGCAGCTTTTGTATCCGTCCATGCTAAGATTTTCTTCTGTTTTCAAAGTAATTTTACCAAATCTCTCTCTTTTCTCTTTGTTATGGCACCCCCTTCTCTACTGTCCCAGAAGGACATGTCTATTATTTTTTATTATTTCTATTTTTTTTACTCCTCCTGAAACGTTTCTGTATATACATTTTCTGTTCTAAGTGAATTGTCTTTTAACTCATTATTCCTTCCCCCATATTTTTGCTTTTGGTTATGGTTTTTCCCATTTATCACCATAATTTGTTTAAATATACTCCATTTAATAGACTCTTAACCTATGTTCTTAATATTTTTGCTACTGTATTATGTGATATGCAGCTTTGTAGCTAAGTCTTGTTTTTAGTTCTTCCAGATACATGATATTTATATATTTTATGAAGTACATTGTGATGTTTGATTCATGTATGCATTGGGTAATGACCAATTCAGGGTAATTAGCATATAAAACCACCTTAAATTTTATTATTTCTTTATGGCAAGTACATTCAAAATACTCTTATCTAACTATTCTCTATGTAAATGCATTTTTGTGTATATTCATAAGATAAATATATGCAATTCTATAGAATACCAGAACTACATCTTCCCTTCTAACTATAAATTGTGCCCATTTACCAGCCTCTACACATCATCTCTCCCTTCTATTCTTCCCAATTTTGGTAACCACTTTTCTAATCTCAGCTTCCTTGAGGTCAGTTTTTTTAGATGTGAATGTGATCACACACTGTTTATCTTTTTGTGCCTAACTTGTTTCACTTAACATAATGTCTTCTAGGTCCAGCCATTCTGTCAAAAATGACATGATTTCATAATTTTTATGGGTTACTAGTATTCTATTGTGTATATATGCCACATTTTCTTTATCTATTCATTCAATGATGGACACTTAGGTTAAATCCCTATCCTTGTCTATTCATTCAATGATGGACACTTAGGTTAAATCCCTATCCTGGCTGTTTGGAATAGCACTGCAGTAAACATATGAGAGCAGGTGGCTCTTTTACATGCAAATCTAAAAGCTTCTGCACAACAACAGAAACAACCAACAGAGCCAAGAGACAACCTACAGAATGGGAACAAATATTTGCCACTATACATCGAACTAGGTATTTATATCTAGAATTTATAAGGAACTCAAATCAATAGCAAAAATATCATAATAATGCAGTTAAAACATGGGATAAAGATTTGAATAGGCATTTCTCAAAGGAAGACATTCAGATGGCCTATAATATATTAAAAAAAATGTTCAACATCACTTGAGATCAGTTTTTTTAGATGTAAATGAAATCACACACTGTTTATCTTTTTGTGCCTAACTTGTTTCACTTGACAATGTCTTCTAGGTCCAGCCATTCTGTCAAAAATGACAGGATTTTATCATTTTTATGGGTTACTAATATTCTATTCAACATTATCAGAAAAATGCAAATCAAAACCACAGTGAGATATAACCTCACCCCAGTTTGGCTATTATCAAAATGAAAAATAACAAATTCTGTTGGGAAGGCAGAGAAAGGGAATTCTTACACACTGTTGGTGGGAATGTAAGTTAGTATTGTCATCATGGAAAGCAGTATGGAGGATCCTCAAAAAACCTAAAACTAGAAGTACTATGATCCAGTAATCCTACTACTCAGTATATACCCAAAGGAAATATACATAAGACTTTATCCAACTTTCTAATGAATGTCCTATAAAGGAATTACTGGATTAAAGACAATGACCTTTTGTGTTTCAGAATATATGATACCAAAAGACATAAATCTTACAAAGTTGTTTTTACATAAAAGCTTTATTATTTTATGCTTTAAAGAAAGGAATATATTTCTGGTAACAAATTCTTGCATTTCTCTTTTTTAGGCTTTGAAATTTCTGAAAATCAGAAAAGGCAGGCTGCAATGACTGTGAGAAAAGTTCCTAAGCAAAAAGGTAAATTGGTCTCTACTCACTTAGTCCCATTCATTTTCTGAGTGACATTTACAAAGATGTAAGCTATGTTCTTTAATAGTTCTAGTCCCCTTTACATACTGGGGATCATTTGGAGTGCTGGAATAGTTATTAGAATCCCAGGTGTCCCTTATAACAGGTAGAAAATTGTCTCAAAGTTTTTTAACACTCAGTAGTGAATGTTATAGTGTAATCACGTACAAAGAAAGCTCATTGGGTACAAAAGCAAAACCTTTTTCTATTTTTACTTAAAAATATAAGAAATTTTACTAATAATTTAGAGACAGAAAAAAAGGAGATATGTATGCACACAAACACATACACCCAAACACATACATATAAGGTCATGTGTTCAGCTTTCTTTCACTTGTCTAGGGGCAATTGCCAAATCAGGAGTCCCGAATCAGAATGGGGAATTTTAAACTTAACTAAGTACTTAAAAAAGAAAAATGCACAGAAAATCTATTTAAATATGAAACGAAGCTTTATTTTCTGTTTATCATGAACCAAAACAAAACTAAAACACTTAGCTGAGCGAAAGGAGGAACAGTCATCTGCTAATTGGAGTTTCCATTCATTATCTGTTTCTTTATATAAGTTCTGTCATTTCATCTTTATGGTAACCCTAAGATGGGCCCTATTAGCCCCATTTCTTAGATGAAGAAATTAAGGGTCTTCAAAGTGAAATGACTCTGAACCTAAATGAGTTTGACTCCTCTCTATCTCAGAATCTTGCTAGGAAAGAAGAGCTCACTTTATTGCCTCTCCTCAATTACTGAGAGCTATGTCTGTTACTGACTGCTGTTGACACTGTCTCCAGTGGTGGACCATCTTAAGGAGACCTCATTTTTCCCAGGTCCACCCTTCTGCTTTCTTAGTGGGCTTTCTGGTTTTGAATGAGTCACTGTACAAAAATTATCAGATTCAAGTTTCCTGAAATTCCAGCAACCATATAAAGCACCCCTAATTATTTCCAATGAAACACTCTTTGAGGAGGCTTAGTGCCTGTAAATATCTGATTTTCAATTAAGTAATACATCTTGCAGGCCCCTCTGACAAGACATGCCTTCTTTTCAACTGCTTTTATTATTTCTGCTCTTTGGAGGCCCTCATTGGATCTTTCTTTGTCATACAAAAATGATTGCCTGTAGGGAATTAAGCCAGCCACCAATTTTAGGGTTTAAATATAAAAGATGTTATGTAGCAATCTGGAGTTAATAAGGATCTTGTCTGCATTTGCAGAACTCTCTGTGAGAGAATGACTTTTTCGTCAGATAGAGATGTGAGCAAAACATAGTACTAGCCAGCTGGAGAGCCCTCAGGCTATAAAACGATACTGTATTTGCAGCCTGCCTCTATCTCCTGAAGGTTCTCACCTTCTGAGCTTCTCTCACTCTACTGTCCCTAGTACACAGACAATCATGGAGATGATAGATTGATACTCCATTATCCCAGCCCAGATTCCCTCAAGCATATCTGTGACTGGCTGGTATTTTCATGAGAATACTTCAAACACAATAAGATAACCAACCAGAAGACAGTCTTAAATCATAGTAAGCCTTTGGGTCAGGTTCCTCCATTACCCTATCTAATCTCCAGACTATCCCTTTCAGGTCCTCAAATCCCAGTGTCTTAAACACGGTTTACCCATTTTTCTTACCTTAAAAGAAGTTCTAAAATATTTAAAGAAACTCATAAAGCTTTGGGACAGCTTATGATCCTCTTCCCATTCTATTTTTGGTCTTCAAGATCTTCCTAGTCTAGGGCTAAGGTGATTGATATATTTCTTAAGACCCAAAGGAGCTACACAAGTGGAAGTGAATCTAGGAATTCAGTGGTTATAGTACATATATGGAAAGAACATGAAGAGGTTTTTTTAGACACCCAGGAATGCTAGCCTTCTTTCCTTCCATTGACCCCTCCGTAGAAATTACAAGTGGACATTGTCAAGATGTCTCCAGCCTGGCTTGGAGAATAGCAAAAAGGAACTGATTTATCTAGCTTTAGTATCAAAGAGCTTTTCATTTTACCTTTGCTTTTCCCACTGACTTGGTTTCAAAAATTGACATACAACTTCTTGGAAGTTAGATACTATATTCCTGGTTCATCAACCCAAATAAATTTGTCAACACAGAGATCCCCAAGGACATGATCACAACTTCATCTCCAGAGGCTTTAGGCCCAGCTCAAAATCAACTAAACACCCTAGAATAAATAAAACAATCTTGAGAAAGAAGAATAAAGTAAGAATAATCAATTTACCCATTTTCAACATTCATTATATAGTTATAGTTACCAAGATAATGTAGTTTTGGCAGAGGGATAGACATATTAGATCCATTGAACAGAACCCAGAAATTGACCTCCAATCCAAAAATCTGAAATGTGAAATACAAGCATTTGTATATCTGAAATTTTTGATGCAGGAAAGTTTCAGATTTTAGAGCTATTCAGATTTTCAGATTAAGAATGTTCAGTATGTACCAGTTCACACACTCTTGAAACTTTTCTACTCTGAATTGTCTGCCTGCGTAGTCGCTAGGTGATTTGAAAACCCTGTTGGTATTTAACTTATAACCTTTTTTCTTTGATCTCCTAGGTGTCAACTCTGCCCGCTCAGTTCCTCCTTCTTACCCACCACCGCAGGACCCATTAAACCAGGGCCAGTACCTGGTCCCTGATGGCATCGCTCAGTCACAAGTCTTTGAGTTCACCGAACCCAAGCGTAGCCAGTCACCATTCTGGCAAAACTTCAGCAGGTTAACCCCCTTCAAAAAATAATAACTACAGGGAGGCAGATGATTTTAAAATAAAGTAAATAAAATTATATTTATAGATGGACCTTTTTTCGGAGAAGCACTGTTGAAAATTTATATATATATATATGTGTGTATATATATATATATATATAATATATGAACATATATATACACACACAGACCCTGAATATACACATGTGTGTGTGTGTGTGGGCATGTGTGTACACACATACTCACACACACTCACACACACACAAACACACACACATATACAAACATACATATATACACACACAGAGAAGGACCAAAAAACATTTTCTGTTGTTTTGGGGAAGTGAAATCTGTAGTTGGTAGGAAGAGGTACAAATGACTTTCAAACCCTAACCCTTCTAAAAGTTTTCGGTTCTTAACCTGTTCCCCTCCTCTTTTCTTTTCAGAAATTAACATTTCTATTTGATTTTTTTCCTGTTAAGATAATCTCTTTGCTCCTCTGTGAGTGATTCATTGACTTGTCATTATTACTATAGATGTACTTGTATTTCTTATCTGATGATACCAATGCTGATGAGTTTTGAATTTAATTTGATATGGTGGGTTTGGGATTTCTTTTTTCCATCTTTCACTTCTCACGGACGAAGGGAGGAGTCCCATCTCCTCTCCCTCAGCCAACCATCTGCAAATATTCCTGTAGCCCTGCAGTTGCCCCAAACAGCCTTTTCCCAGAAACCTTTGTCCACAGTTGTGCCAGTCTGGACATGCTTTGTTGTGCCCTGTGACATAACTGCTTGGTATTTCTATTGCTTTCACTGTGTTATAGGTGTTATAGAGAGATACAGAACCAAACAAAAGGAAGGGAGCATCTGTTCAGGGAACATTCTTCATTTGGGCTATTTCTTCTAGCACTGGGGATTCCCATGTTGCAAATCTGCTGAATCATTGCAGTTGTGCATCTGGGAGTTAGTTTGGGCCGACTAGTGTCTTTTTCAAGTCCCCTTTACAATGAAATATCCTCTTAGGCCTGTCTCCCCTCTAGCCCAATAGAAGATCTGAACTGGAAGCAAAGAGGTTGAGACTCTGCCTCCTGGGGGAAGGAAATATCTTCATTCCTTTCTCCCACTACCAAGTAGGTGTAAGGTAAGGCAGGGCTCCCTACAACAATCAGTTCAGTGTTCTGGTCATCCCTGCTCCCATTTGTAGATTCTTAAGGCAGCATGGATAGGAGTCTATGGAGGGGTTCAAGATAGAACCCACTTGATCAAGATCATCAGCTGCCTTTAAATTAATCTGGACAGAATCTAAGGCTGATAGAACATCTTACAGGATAAAACAGGGAAGAGCATGGAAAGAGAGCCTTCATCTAAGATATTGTACCTGTGGTTCCTACCACCCCAATTGTGTAAGGCTTCCCCTATTGTTACTAGATTGCATGGACAATCTTCCTTGGCTCCCTTTTTCCACTTTCCCTGGCTTTTCTTCTTTCTCCTGCCTTCCTGGCATAGGAGGATTGCTGGTGTTGGCATAGTTAAAACAGTTATGGCATCCAAAGAAGGCCCTGTTTCTAAGATCCTCCTATCCCAGGACATTTGAGGCAAATGAGTGAGGGGCCCAGGGATATTTTTCCTCATGGACAAAGGGTCTGAGACACAGATGCTATCCTCAGGATCAATTCTTGTAGGTGTTCCACATGGACAGAACTAACTACTCCCCCGAAGAAGCAGGATCCCTGTGGGTGTAGGAGTACATTTTCTTCCTCCCCACGTGGCCCTTTGCATGGATAGACTTTGAACAACAAGGATAATGGGATAAAAAGGAGTGATAATGGGCCCTACTGTGTAAAGCCACTATAGCCAGGAATCTGGAGATTGAGTCTGTCCTGGACCCCATGGGAGAAGACTACATCACAAAAGGACCTCATCTCATCAAGCAGCAGTCATGGCTGCATGAGGGCTTCCTCATAGCTGGCTTGGTCAGTTTTGTGTCTCCTGACCCAAGCCAGACTCTACACAGCCTAGGAAATTTTCCCCTGTGAGAATTAAATTACAGGCTGTTGAAATTTTCATTCCACCACAGCCAAGTCAGACTTACAGAGTTAAGTCAAGGATGAATCTGAGCTGAGCTGAGAGCCAGGGCTCGGGACTGGCCACCATGCTCAGTATATGACCCATCTACTTAAGCCCCCTTTTCAAGGACCCTGGTGTCCAGAACCTAAGCTAAAATGTCCTCTCTGGCAAATAAAGTGTGTTTCAATTGCTATGCAGACCTCCCCTTTGTATACCTCCTTTTCCTACTTTCCACTCCTCCTTAGTAGGCTTGGCCTTGACATGCTTCTCCAGGGATTGGGAGCACATCATGAGGAGATGCTTGGACAAGTCTCTGAGCCTATAGCACCTATCAAATGAGTGGGCCAGTGACTCTCATCTCCTTCCCCTCCCTGGGGCCTGTACCCAGGGCTGTAGGATCAGGGATATTACCTCTTACCCCCCCCCTTCTACTCTACCCAACCCACTGGCATTATCAGATGCCAATATTTTATGAGAGAAAAAAAAAGAAATCATCTCTCCATGGGTTGGAATGTCCCCTCTACTTATGGCAACAAAGCAGACCAGTGTCCAATAGCTCAAAGGGGAGCCCAATAATTAACTTGGGCTCGAAATCTAAATTTATTGTATCCCCACAGCAATGCCATCCCCACAAACTCTGTAATTCTCCAATTTCTGCATGGCCCTGAGCTCCTGTTTCCTCAACTCAGTTAGGCCTGGATTTGCTCTGTAAAACACTTTCCTAGTATGTTCTATGGGCCCTGCTGTGGGGAGGTCCTAATACAGAAATTAAACTCTTCTTTCTCTCTCCTTCTCTCCCCCTTTCTATATGTGTATATCTTTAATGGATCTATTAAGGACAGCAACAAGAGAGTTCTAACAATTCTAGTGTGAAGCCAAATAGTGATCTTTTAGTGCTTTGGGGGTGGGGTGGGCTGGGGTGAATAGTTGGGCAACAGTGATTTTGATTACCCCTGCTGCTCTGCATTTGCCAGTTTATTCTTTTGTTTCTACTATCTGACTGTTTGACCCTGTCAAACAAGTGTCAAAGTTGTGTGTTAAAAATGTTTAATAACAAAACAAGATGTTGTAATGACACAAAGCCTTATGAAAATATTTATGGAGTTCAATAAACGAAGTAAAAAGATACCTTCAGGCACAGCTCTCATGCCTTTTTGTGCGTATGAATGTGTGTTTTTTTGTTGTTGTTTGTTTGTTTGTTTGTTTTTTGCCAATTGCAAAATAAAGGGAATTTGCCTGGTGTGGGACAGCTAACCTCAAAAGTCTTGACCTTTCAGACCTGCCATTTCATTTCCAAGCACCCCATGGATTTTCTGTGACCTTATATGTTCATTCTGGAAGATTAGACCACAAGAACCCAATCTGAACCTATAGCCAGAGGCATTTCAAATGTTTTTATGGATGGCATTATCTTTCATGTCAATTGGCTTTTTGATAAAACTTTGACCATTGCTGACCTTGTTTCTTTTCCTTGTAGCTACAAGTCTAATGCCTGCCTTGGGAATTCACAGGAGCTTAAAATCTGCCTTTTGAACCCAATCAAAGGTCATATCACTTAGGAATCCCCCTCTCCAATTTCCTTCATAAAGCCTGTGGTCTTTTCTCTTCTGTGGTAAAGATCCTTCTTTATCTGTCCCTCAGAGGGGTAGAGTGAATTTGTTTTTTATAACATGGTGTTTCCTGCATGCACATGATTCTTGCTTTCTTTTAGGTCTCCATGTGATATCTTATGCTGCCTGTCAGAAACCCAGTAATGGATCATGCTGGCACTCCCTCACCTTTCTACAGAGTAACTGAACACTAAATGCAGTAAAGTGCTTATTTATTAAAAGGGTGCAAATAATTATTCCAAGCTGCATAGTTGTCAGAGGGAATAGGCTTAGTGCCTCTAGTCTGTCTAGGCCTTGGGGATATCCCCTGTTAGACCCAAGGATTTGGAAAAAATGATAATTAAATCTTCCTCTCCTTCAGGAACCTTTTCCTTTTTCAATTTCTTGGCTCTCCTCATTTAACTCTTTCTCTACTATTGCTGTTCTTTCTCTTGTCTGTCCTTTCTCCCCACCCAAATCAGCAGGACTTAACTTCTCTCAGCAATTCATTCTGCATCTTGCCAGTTCCCAGCCTCCCCAGCTTCCAGGGGTTAAATCTCTATTACCTCCTGCATAACAAAGAGAACAGCTACAGTCTCATCTCATAAAATCAAGCAAATCACCAAAAATTATATTTGGAAAGCCCCAATATGGTTCACATGATAAATCCATATTCCTTATCACCATAAAGTATTTCTATTACATATGAACTTATTTTTTAAATTTTTTTTCTTAGTTGTTGACAGATCTTTATTTTATTTATTTATACATGGTGCTGAGAATCAAACCCAGTGCCTCACACATGCCAGGCAAGTGCGCTACTGCTGAGCCACAGTCCCAGCCCATGAACTTATTTTCTAAGAGCATGTACCCCTACCTGCTCTTGGTATTATTACAAATCACGACATATTCACTGATGAGAATGTCATTTGTCTAATTACCATTTCTAATTTGTCTTCTCTAATTGCTATTTCTCCCCTGACTGAGGGCAGAGAGATTTGAAGTATCATTTTGAAGTATCCAAGTATCATTGGATTTGAAGTATCATTTTAATTTAGAAAGGCAATACCAATCAGGGAAGGGCCAAAGGACCATGGTCATGGCATTTCCCTTTACTTTCCCCAGAGTCTTCTGAGGGGTTGATGGGTGGGGAGATTTGTCCTTGTGTATTGCTTAGTTGATCAGAAGTAGAATGGAGAAAGGAGCCTCATCACAGCTTGCAAGGAAGATCTCTACCTAGAACAAGTTGACCCTGGCAATTCTGTGTTCTGGGAAAGTTCCTGTGGGTCTAGGGAGGAGGCTTATAGCTTGTCCAAAAATAATTACTCATGGGCTGAGGTTGTGGCTCAGCGGTAGAGTGCTCACCAAGCATGTGCAAGGCCCTGGGTTCAATCCTTAGCACCACATAAAAATAAATAAAATAGAGGTATTGAGTCCAACTAGAGCTAAAAAATAAAATATTAATAATTCATATTTGCAGTGACATTACTATATATGGAGTATTATTTAATACTTTTGACAACCATTTGGCAATGGGTTTACTAACTACATTTAACACAGGAGAAAACGGAGACTGAAGGTGATTAGTCAGGATTACCCAGCTTCTGAGTGTTCCTCATCTACCCTCTATAACCACTGAAACTGACCTCAAAGCTGCTGGGTCTCAGCATTGCTGGAGTGAGAGAAGGCAAGAACATGGAGTAAACTGATATAGGTCAATTAATGTCATTCCCCATATTCTTCTTGGTAGCACTACCTCTTAAGTTTTCTAATCTAGGCTAATAGGCAATGGTGGCCACTAGGTCCTTTTATTTTGGGGAGAGAAGCAAGTTCTCTTATGTGTGTTTGGCTTACTTTAGCATTAAAGTCACTGAAGGCACCACTGTGCTGCTTGGCACACTTGGCTTTTGGTCCATTAGGGATTTCTTTATTCATATTGACCTACTGACCTGTGGCTTACAAAGACTTCTTTCTTGATCAGGATATGGAGTTGTTGCAGTACATTTTGCTTGTCCAAAACTTCATGTGCAAACCCAAGATTACAAAATAAGACTTCCAAGTATCCTCCCCCAAGTCCTGTAACCTGCAGGACAATCATTTAGCCTGATCACTGGTTTATTAGATGAGTTTGCAACATGGGTATATTAGACCAGTTGTGTTTGCCACGCAGCTGGAGAAGGATGTTTGGAGGTAAGATTCCTGTCCCTAGAAGCACATGGTCCTGGTTCTCTTTCATTTCTGCCTTGGTGTGACCACCTTCACCACTGGACTTTTGAGTTTCAGACAAACAATGTTGTGTCATCTAGTTGAAGGAGAAGAGCAAAAAGAATGACACATAGGCATAGAATGGCCCTGTGTTCTTCTGAATACTCCATCATTTCTACTCACCTCCACCAATGTGTCATTTAAGATAGGTTCCTAGACTAGGCAACATCCATCTCCACAACAGCTATACCTCTCCACAGTCCTACTGTCAGAAAACTGAATTAGATTAAAATCATATATCCTGGGTACCTATTCTGTGTCAAGTCTTGTGGTGTCTGTCCGCAGTAAGTATACTAGGATGACTAAAATACTCCAACTCAGTACCACAAGTCACCTCATATTTAGTGGCAACATAGAACAAGGGCTATAACAGGTATGAATGGACCTGAAGGACTCAAAGAACAGAGTTGTAACTGAAGAAAATCTCTTTATTGGTCAGAATAAGTTCGATTGTGCTTCATTAATTTATATTCCCCAAATCTCAGTAGTTTAACACACATTTATTTCTTGCTCATTCAAATCCTGCCATGGGTTCAGGTGGCTCTCTGGAATAGCTATGAATATCTTCTACCTTATTGCATCTCAATCTCAACACATACTTTCATAATCACCACAGCAGTAGAGAGAACCCCAGAGTGTTAATCATCTCATTGACAAATTATCTAACCCTGCTTTTGATCACAGCCCAAAAGGCCAGAAATAGTCACATGCCCCACACAACTTCAAAGTAGCTGAAATATGTGAAAATCATATGAACCCAAAAGGACAGGAGAACTAGATATTAATAAATATTGGAAATATGTACAAAAGCAGAGTGTTATGATTTGGATCTGGGATGTCCCCCAAAGGCTCATGTGTTGAAAGCTTAATCCCCAATGCAGCAATGTTCACAGGTTGGACTTTGGGGAGTGATTGGATTATGATGGCCCTGACCTTGTCAGTATATTAATCCATTGACAAATGAATGGACTATGTGAGGTGGTAGAAACTAGACAGTGCAACATGGTTAGAGGAAGTAGGTCACTGGAGGTGTGAACTGGAAGGATATTTCTTATCCCTAAATCCTTCTCCACCTCTGCTTCCCGACTGCCAAGGTGAGCAGCTTTCTTCTATCATGCTGTTCCACCATGATGTTATGCTTTACCTCATTCACAAAGCAATGAAGCCAGCAGACCACCAACTAAAACCTCTGAAATTGTGAGCCAAAATGAATATGTCCTCCTTTAATGGTTTTTCTCAGGTATTTGTGAGAGCAATGAAAAGCTGACTAAGCCAAGGAGATTTAAATTATTCCTCAAAAGTTAAGGAAAAATTCTACCATATTGTAGGGTTAGAACAACTGAAAACTTAAGAGGAAAATTCACATATAAACATATTCACTTTTTAACTAATATATTTTTTAATTTAGTAGAATATTCATGATATATTTGGTGTATAAATTTATCTTCTATTTGAGGAACTCTATTGTGAGTCTTAGAAGAATACATGGATCAACGTTTTCCAAAAAAAAAATTGAAGCAATTTAAGTTTTTCTCCACAATCCAGGAATTCAAGGTATATGTACCTGCATTGGGTTTTTTGTTCCACATGTGTACATCTAGAACTTTATTAAACAATGACAGGAGCAAGTGAGAAACTATCACAACAACAGGGACAGTGGCAACATATCCAAATGGAGGAATAAAGGATCCAAGCTGTGGCTATTCTATAGGTAGCATCTGAACTTGGATTTCTCAGACCTCTCTACTCTTCCTTCTGACACTAATATCAAGTTTAGAGGTTCCCAGGAATTCCCTTACTTCTGAGCCAATTGCAAGTTTGGGGAGCCCCAAGATCATACTTGGGCTCAATAATTGTTAGAAATACTCAACTCACTTTCATGCTCACAGGTACAGTTTATTGTTTTATTTTTTAATAGTTTTTAGTTGTTAATGTACTTTTATTTTATTTCTATGTGGTGCCAAGAATCGAACGCAATGCTTCACACATGCTAGGCAAGCTCTCTACCACTAAGCTACAACCCCAGCTCACAGGTGCAGTTTATTACAGCTAAAAAAAAAATACAGATTAAAAACAGTCAATGGAAAGAGCACATAAGGAAGGGTCCAAGACAGTACCAAAACACAGAGCTACCTCTCCCCATAGAATCAAGACAGTTTCATTTTCCCAGCATCAATATATGGCAATATTCATGGACTATTACTGAACATGAATACCTGTACAAGTTTCTAGAGATTTGTGTGAGTATACCAGCACTGCCCCTGTTCTCAGTTTCTATTCTCTTCAGGAGATGAACCAGTGCCAGGTAACCCAAAGCAACCACCCTGAAACACATTGTGGATGTGGAGAAAGCCTACCCTAAGTCACATTGTTAGACAAGTGACCCAGAAACACAGGTAAACAAAAATACTCCTATCAAATACAACCTTTTAAGACTTTAGAGATTACCAAGTAAAATCTGAGGGAAAGGGTCAAATTTCTCTTTGGCCAAGATTAAATCTTTACATGTGAAAAAAGCATGGGTCAGAGGATGGAACGAGGAATAGAGGGTATTCCATGTAGAGGGAATAACATGACCTAAGCTTACAGATTAGGTCATACTGAGTAAAAAGTCTCTGAATATCACTTTGTATTCATTGATTAATTAATTCATAGATATTTACTTGCTAACTGATTTGGAAATGGCTTGGTTGTTCTCCGAAGGCCCACATGTTAGAGGCTTGGTCCCCAGGGTGGAGGTGTTGGGAGGTAACAGAACTTTTAAGAGATGGAGAGTAGGGGGAGGTCCTAAGGTCTTACTTGGAACATGCTCTTGGAAAGGAATGAAGGTATTTCTCATATGACACCTTAGTATTTCTCATGAGAGGGATATTATAAAATGAGTAATCTTGCCCCTCCCACTGGCTTCCTATAACCATGTGTAATCATTAGCTCCTGCATATGTTCCTATCATTGTTATCTAGCAGCCATCAATTGATGCAGCTAAGGTTGGGGGTCTTTGTGCTGAACAAACCTCTTTTCTTCATGAGTAGCCTGCTCAGGAATTTCAGAAGAGAAATAAAAAGCTGACTAACACAAATGCCTAACACCTCCAGGCTCTGGGATATATATAAAGGAGAACAAATCAGATACTGCTCAGATATATAGTGTTTATAGCATGATAAATCACTTTGAAATACAAACACCTCTGTAAGTATTATTGGTATAGGCAAATAGAGCTCCAAAATGAAGCACAAGTACAGGCACAGGCAGACCCCTCCTCGATGTCCAGCCTCCTAGTCACCGGGTTAAATTCTATGGGTCTATGCCTGTACCTAGACTCTTATATAGCCCTGTTTCATAGATTAAACATGATAAACTTAAATCATATTTGCTTTAATAAATACTAGCTAGCATTTATGGAGCACTTGTGAATGTGTTAATATCTGTAACAAGTTCTCACAATGATTGTAAGGTATAAATATGGATATATCTCCCATTTTATAGAGTCAGAAGTAAGTAGTAAGGTCACAGTGTTTGTGCATGATTTAGTTAGCTTTTGCATCACTGTGACTGAAATACCCAACAAGAACAATTTAGATGAGGAAAACTTAGTTTAGGTCTCACAGTTTCAGAGGTCTCTGTCCATAGACAAATGACTCCATTGTTCTCAGTTCAAAGTGAGGCAGCACATCATGGCTAAAGGGTGCATCAAAGAAAAGGAGCTCCACTCATGGTAGCAAGGTACCAGAGGGTAGGATATATAGGCCACAGAAAGAATAACCCTTCCAGGGCATGCCACGAATGACCTGCCTTTTCTAGCCACACCCCATTTACCTGCAGTTACCACATAGTCCATTTGAAATAGGTTCCAGATCTCATGATTTCACCTTTGAAATCTGGAATCTGCAGAGACAGGAAATTTTGAGGGATACCTGATATCCAATCCATAACAGTACATAAGCTTGACATAAAATTCAGACTTGCCCCATGTAAGGTTCTTACCTATGACACTGTGCCATTCACTCCTGTAGCACCACAACACTTGACTGGCTACCCATCAACTGATAATTATACCAGAACTGAAGAAAATATTGATGAGGATGCAAGCTAACATGTTGTAGGAGAGGCTTTTGGTGTTCCATCCATCTTCCCTTACAGTTTCTGTGCATACCAATATGACTTCTAATATCCAGCACCTATATCTATTGTTAGAAGACCTTCCTCAGGCTACTGGAATCCACTTTGTCTAGAATATAGCAGACCCAAAGTGCCTGGGATTACTGCCTCCCCTGCTCTCAAGATGGCTCATAACCAATGATTAATGATTGGATATTAATATCTTGGCTACATTGCCTCTCAGCAGCAATAATAGGAAGTGCGTGTGCCTTTCCCCAGTGCTTTCCCAGGATTAAGTTTCAGTTGAACACTGTAGTAGCTGGTTTAATAATACACCCGTTATTGGCTGTCTTCACTTCCATGCATCATTTCCCCACTCCCCTCCTATCAGAGGGTGTGTTTCTTAGGGAGAATCAGCTAAGACGTAAGTTATACTCACTATGTATTGTGTGAAGTGTTATGCATATTCTATAATTTAAGCATTGGTGCTTTTATCAGTAATTGTGTCTGATTACATAAAATAGGAAACCTCATATAAACCAACCATGGATCAGATTCAATAAGTGAAAAATATTTAAACAAACAAGAAGAAAGTAATTGTTATGGTTGGATGTAAGGTGTCCCCCAATAGCTCATGTGTGAGACAATGCAAAAGGATTTAGGAGAGAAAAGACTGGGTTATGAGAACATTAACCCATTCTGTGAATTAGTCCCCCAATGGGATTAATTGGTAACGGAGGATGAGTGGGGTGTGGCTGGAGGAGGTGGGCCCAGGGTATATGCCTTTGGTGTGCATATTTGGTATCTGGCAAGTGGAGTTCCTTCTCTCTGCTTCCTGATTATCATCTGAGCCTCTTCCCTGTGTCACACTCTTCTACCACTTTGTTCTGCCTCACCTTGAGCCCTGAGAAATGGAGCCTGCTATCTATGGACTGAGACCTCTGAAAGCATGAGCCCCCATATAAAATTTCCTTCACTAAAATTGTTCTTGTTATAATTTTTTTAGTTGTTGATAGACCTTTATTTTATTTATTTATATGCAGTGCTGAGAATCAAACCCAGTGCCTCACACATGCCAGGCAAGTGTGCTACTGTTGAGCCACAGCCCCA
Source organism: Spermophilus citellus (assembly GCF_964194105.1). Classification (NCBI taxonomy): domain Eukaryota; kingdom Metazoa; phylum Chordata; class Mammalia; order Rodentia; family Sciuridae; genus Spermophilus; species Spermophilus citellus. The sequence continues at coordinate 76,608,154 of NC_138190.1, forward strand.
GCACCCTAAAATTGTTTTTGTCAGGTTTTTTAATTAAATTAGTGAAAAAGCTGACTAAAATAGTAATATTGTCATTTAAGACATCAGCTGAAAAGGTGACATAGCTCTAGAAGGTTTTTCTTGGTTTTCCAGAAATTTCATTATCTCTAATAGTTGTATTGAGGCAGAGCAGTGTTAAAGATTTTCAAATTGAAGGGTTTATCCATTTAGTTGAGCATAATTTTAAAAGATGAAATATAGATTAGAATGCACAAAAGAGAAGAATATTTCAGGTAAAAAAATATTTCAGTGTTTTGAATATATATGTTGTAGTAAGGTGCAATATTAAAGGCATTTCTTACTCTAGGTTGTCACAAAGAAATTTGAGAAACACTAGCATAGGGCCAGACTGCCTGGGTTTGAAACCTAACTCTACTATTTTTCAGCCATGTGACCTGAGAAAGGTTATGTAAGTACTTTTTGCCTCACTTACTCTAATGGAAAAATAAGGATTATAAGGATTACAATGGTACTTATCTGTGTCTGAAAAACTATTGATTGACGGTCTATTATCCATTTTCCATTCTTATTTATAACATGAACCCCAATTTTATTTGAAGAAGCAATGTGCTCAGTTGAATACTCATTTTTCCAGTCCTTTCTGCAAAAGGTAGTCAATACTTAGCTAAGGATATGAAAAGGGAATTCTTCTAGGGGGTACTGGTTTATGAGAGACCTTGTACTCCCAATAAAATGGAGAGAAATATGACAGGCACCAATAATTCTTTTATTCTCCATGTTTTGAATTTATATATAATATCTGGAGCTAGAGCAATCATCTTGTGTCTATGAAGTAAAAAGTTATCAAGATAAAGGTGTATATACCAAGGATGGTACCAGGGCAAGACAAGAAGGTACTGATCTCTAATGGCATAAGAAAACTGTAGAAATAATGTCAGCAACCAGCTACCTGTGGATTATTATTGCATGAAGGAAAGCAACTCCAATTTGATTTAGCCAGAGTTATATGGGTTTTATGTTTCTTGAGGCCAAAAGCATTTCTAACCCTGATAGGAATATTTACAATGATAAAATGAGTTAAATATAAAGTACCTGCAACAATGGCAGCTGAAAATAACAGTTTTTATTATTGTCATTACATTAACTCACTATGAGATGCAGAGAAGAAAAGCAGCTTTTCCAACATCATAATTCTCTGATTTGTAAAAATAAAAAGGGGTGGCTAAAAGGCCCCAAAGCCTTGTCCAGCTTGCTATGCCCAGGAAAGAGATACAGAATGAAGACTTAAGGTATGGAAGAATCTTGAAAGTTTTACTCTCTCTATTTGAGGATTGGTATGTCCTTGTTCTCACCAAGGCAAAAATCCCACTGTGATTACAACAGGGGTTCTTTTCTGGCCTCCCATGCTATTCTAGATTCTGAAGAGTGAAAAGAGTGCCATTACACCTAGCATGAGCTGGAAGTAGTTCCCTTTACCTAATAGGTTGTAGAACTTTATAAATTAGGAAAAAAACCATTATTTTACAGGCAGATAGGCACTTCCCTTCCACCTGAGGAAGAAAAAATAGAAGGCTCTTTCATTCCTTCTGGTAGAAATTGCTCATTGTTTCTTCTGGTAAAAATTGCCCATTGTTTCTTCTGGTAAAAATTGCCCTTTTTTTATCTTACCTGCTCCCTTCCTCTCATATACTCACAGAAGGGATTCATGGCCTGCTCTCTAGAGAATCAGGAACAAGTCATTTCTGTCCATACATCAGGCCTGAGACCCATCTGGAACTTGGAAGATATTATAACTCTCTTGTCTAAATAATAAAAGGGAATTTAAGCTTTCCCGATTAAATGTGGATTATCAGTTTTACATGAGTATAATTTATAATGAATGTACATATATTGGGAAGGTATGCCCAGAAGTGTTTTACTGATGAAATATATAATCCAAAAAATTGGGAGCACACTAGTTCATATTTCTTTATTGAGTTTAGGATATAAGCCCTATTGTATGTGCTTTACATATAATGAATCAACTTAATACTTACAATAATCTTCTGATGAAAATGCTTTCATTATTTTATTAATTTTACATGTGAAATAATATTATGTACACAGTGGTTAAATGAATTGCCCACAGTCACACAGACAGTGAGTAGCAGAGCTTAAACTCAAGCCCAGGATATCTGGCTGTAGAGCTTCTGCTTTCAACCTCTTGGTTAAACTGAAACAAATCAAAACAAAAACAACAAATAAAAAACTAGTCAATGAAAGACAAAACCCAAACTATAAAAGGGATATGTTAATCTGAAGTGATTACATTTTTGGAACAAGAATTTCTTTCTGCCTGGCCAGTTCTCCTGTTACTGGGAATTGAAGGCTTTACTGTTTGTCATTCTTCTAAAGCTCAGGAGACAGGTTGGTGAAGGAAAACACGTTTATTCAAAGCCAGCCTGGAGGAATATAGAGAACACCTTTTTCTGTCTGAAATCTCCATCTTTGGAGGGCTTAGGGGTGCAACCTGTTTTTTTCTAAGAGGACAAAGGATACAGTGGGACAAAAAGCAGGAAATATATGTAGATTTAACTAGACCATAATGATCAGAAATGCGTCACAGTTTCCTTTTCCTTGGGGCCTGCCCAGGAAAGGGGGTAGCTTCTCAATTTCCATTGTCAGCATGAAAAAATGTTGCATGCAGAGAAGCAGTTATGAGGAAGTTGGAAAGCAACTTTTAAATTCAAAGGAGTTCTGTTATATCCCCAGGACTCTGGAGCCAGATTGCCTGGGTTCAAATCCCAGATCCATCATCTATTTCATTTATTTCTTAGCTATAGCATTCTAAGTAGATGATATCACCTCTCTGAGTTGCTCTACCGCTGAGCTCCATCCCCATCACTTACTGCAATCCTCTTGCCTCAGCCTCCCTAGTAGCTGGGATTACAGGCTTGTGCCACCAGGTGTCCTGCTTAAATAATTTGTTTTGATAAGAAAGGATGGAAATGTGAGGTTGGATGATTTTTAGGACATGTATATTAGAGAGAGTCAACTTCACACAAAGAATGAAGTCTGGGTCTAATTAAATCTCAAGACTGAAATTAAAGACAGCACAGAACATAACCAGGTGGAGAGTGTACCACTATGTCTGGGCCATTACACTGTGCAGCATATAAGAGTAGTGAAACTTCTGTCCCAGTTCTAATAGATGCCACCTACATTCTTCCAGGTCTCCAGCCTTAAGTGTAAATCAATTAATTATTTTCTTACTATAGAAGTACTTAATTCACACATAAAATAATCCCTAAAGGTATCACTGCATCAGAATCCAGTCCAGTACAATAGTTAGTACTAATAAAGATGGAGGGTGAGGCAAAGAAATGAATTAATAATGACAGTAATTGTACATAGCTCTCAAAGGTTTCTCATTTTCACAACTATGCAAAGCTGGAACTGAGCTGATTCCTAGCTCCTTCCAGGTTGGGGCTCTACTTCTTCAATACAAGATCCTACAGAAGGAGAATGTGAACAAAGTACCCCCATCCTTAACCTCATCATTGACCCACATTTCAACTTCCATTCTATTTGTAAGAATTAGTTACATTGCCACATCTAAGTGAAAGATGGGCTGGGAAACATCCTGGCCAGCAAACCATCAGAAATACACCATCCGCCTGATAAGCAAAAACATTTTTGAGCCCCTTTCTGTCTCTTCCATATGAGAAGTCACTGACTGCTAAAGAAGGTGACAAAGCTGAACTACTCTCTGAGAGTCATAGGACTATGGTGCAGTAAAAGCTAATCAGATGAACCCAATAAGGTGTTTAAATATGGAAATGGCAGATCATGGCAGTGGCAGCAACACACATAATTTCAATGTCAGCCAGGTCCATTCCTGTTGGTGTCAATAGCAAATGCTGTGTCACGCCACATTTAGTTGTGCTTTCACAATGCTAGGTCATGTGATATATTTGGGCTGTTCTTCTAAATGCATGGATGCCTTGAGTATCTACCTGTTTGAAAAGATACTCACACTGAAATGACAAAAGCAATATAAAGAAAAATATGTTGATAGCAATACTGGAAAAACAGGAAAGTTGCAAAGAAGAAACCAGAAAGTTTGAAGCATTTTGTAAAGATAGTAGGCACACAGGACTTGATTGATGGGGAAAAACAAGACAATGCTATGATACAAATAACCCAATCCCACAAAGTAGGACTTTCCTGATGGGTGGTTAGAACAATCTGCCCTATAGAGCCTTTCTCTCAAATTCCAGAAGGAACTGAGTAGGAGACTGAGTTGTGAAGCTTGTTGTGGAAAAATGACAGAACTTCAGATATGTGTCAGTGTTCCATGAGTGGCTACCACATCAATCTTCAAATTGTAGCTTCTGAAGACCTACATTTGGGACATTTGCTTCAGAAGTTTTTAAATATCATGGATAGAACCTAAGAGAAAAGATGATGAGTCTAGGTATCCTGATAATGAAAGGATGGTCTAAGGACCAGTAGAATCAATATCATCTGGGGGATTGTAAAAATGCAGAATGTGTATTCAACAAGACACTGGAGTAATTCATGTATATATTAAAGATGAACACCACTCTATCTAAATTTTGTCTTCTTTACCAAATGTGTATAGAGATGGAAAAACAATGGCTCATTACATATGTGAAGTTTTCTACTTTTCCTCTTGCACATCCTGAAAATGAATGCATCTGAGGACCTATCCCATATCCATTCACCATACATTCATTAAATTCCATAGCTACAATTTATTCCTAAGATATCAACTCTGGCTATCTATTAGATAATATGGCATACTTTTGAAAAATATCAATGCTTAGTCTCTAAGTGTGGCTTTACCTTCACCATCTAATTTTATAAGAGTGCATCTAATTTATAGAACTCAACTTATTCCCAGAAACTTGACTTGCAAGGTGTCCTAGGATGGAGGAATGAATTATAGATGGACCTTGATATGAATATTTAGCAGAAATCAACAATAGCCATCCAAAATAACAATAAAGAGAAAACAGAAAGGGCAATATTGGTTGAGAAAATAATAATTTATGTAACGAAACATCAAAATCATGGGATGTAGACATTATTTCATATGGAGAAAGATACAACCCATTGAGGGAAAATAATAGTTATGAAATTTGTGTACTAAACAATCAGACACTGAAGTATATAAAGCAAAAATTATTTTAAACATAAGTCACACGTCTCAAAAAAGTTAGAACTTGAAATCATTGATTAACTTTTCTGACTACAGCTAGGCACAGTGGTGCATGTCTATAATTCCAGTAACTTGGGAAGCTAAGAAAAAAGAATTGCAAGTTTGAGGCCAGCATGGTCAAATTAGTGAGATGATGTCTCAAAATAAATAAATAAATAAATAAATAGGACTGGGAATGTAGAAAATAAAATTAGAAATAAATGACAAAAACCTTAAAAATTATAAAAATAAATGGAAATTAATAACTTCCTCCTAAATAGTCATTGTGTCAAGAAAGAAAATTTAAAAACATATTTAACAAAAGAATATGGAAACAAAACATATCAAAACCTATGGGACATAGAAAACACAAAACAAAGGAATGTGATTCAATTAAGCATTCCTATTTTACTAAAACAGAACATCTCAAATAAATAAAGTACTGCTGTATCTCAAGAAGCTACAAAATAAGAACAAACCAAAACCAAATTATCAGAAGGAAAGCAACAATAACAAAGCAGAAATTAATGACATAGAGACTAAAAAATAAGCAAAATAAATGCAATGAAGAGATGGTTTTCCAAAAAGATAAACAGAATTAATACTCAGCTATACAAAGATTAAAAAAAGTGTAGAAGACTGAAAATATCAAATGAAAATGGAGACTGTACATCTGACATTACAGAAATTATTACTAGCGATTATTAGAAACAACCACATGCCAACAAAATTAATAAACTAGAAGAAACGGACAAATTCTTGGGTACATATACTTTATCCAGACTAAATCATGTAGGGGGAAACATAAACAGATAAAAATGATTAATGAGATTGAAATAAGAATAAAAAGTTTCCATTCAAGAAAAGCCCAGGACCAGATAGTTTCATTGCTGAATTTGATCAAACATTAAAAGAGAAAAAATAGTACCAATTAATTTTAAATTTTCCCCCAAGCTTGAAGAAAGGTGAATACTTCTGAATTCATACCATGAGACAGGCATTAACTACCCTAACACCAAAACCAGTCAAGAACAGAAAATTAAAAACAATAAAACACAGCAATAGATCGAAATTCATTATGAACACAGAGTCAAAAATCCTCAAAAAATATAAGCAAATCATATCCAACAACTATTGAAACGATTGTTCACTCTCATAACCAATACAACATTTTACTCAGTTTCCCTGAACTGAGTCACTGGTGAAGGGACTTGGAAAAAACAAAAAGATGCAAAAATAGAGAAAGCAGGCCGGGTGGACCAGCCACCTCTAATAGAGACTGACTGAGTACAAACAGGCTCACTATGTTTATTACATAGGTTTAAACATCAAAAGAATTTATTGTGAGAAAGCTTCTTCAAGATAAACTAAACTGAAGTTGTGGGTAAAGCAGCTCCAGTATCAGCTTGTGGCTATAATTCTTTACCTCTGGGCATCAGGCATTTGAACCCAAGGCTATTGAACTAATAAATTCCATGACTAACACAGAAGTCCCCACTTAACAGGGCATTACCATCAACTGGGCAGTTTTTCATCAGCACCTTTCTACCAAGAAATTCCCAAGAGAGTTGTCAGCCTCTGCCCTTCAAAGCAATGATTCATTTACTGTTCCAGACAATTTACCATGATCAAATGGATTAATCAAAGTGATGTAACACTGATTGATATAAAACACAAAACAGAATGAAGGACAAAAAGCATATGATCACCTCAACAGACGCAAAAAAAGAATGTGATTCAATTAAGCATTCCATTATGATAAAAACTCTGAACAAATTAAGTATAAAGGGAAGGTACTTCAACATAAAACTATATATAACTGTAAAAACACATGTAACCATAGCTAGCTTCTACTAAATGTGGAAAGTTTGAAAGATTTTTCTCCAAGATCTGTAATGATGCCCCTTTCTTTACTTTTATTCAACATAGCACCAGAAGACCTAACCAGAACAGGCAAGAAAGATAAAGAAATAAAGTGCAATCAAATTAAAAAGAAGGAAGACAAATTTTATTGTTTGTGGATGACATGAACTTACATAGAGAAAACTCTAAAAACTTAATTGAAAAAAATACTTCTGGGGCAGGGGAGAGGAGAAATGGGTAAAAAGGAGAGCATTTCATCAGAATAGAGGAAAGATCAGTAGAGTATATGAAGGGGATTGAGGAGGAGGAAGAAGGAGGAGAAAAAGGGAAGAACAGTGGAATGAATCTGACCAAATTGTTTATGTGTATGCATGTATGTGGCACAGTGGGTCCCAGAATTGGGTGTGTCAGGACACTAATTAAGAAAACTCTAAATTGAAGAGGGATTAGTGGAGTGAAGAGAAGGGAGCTAGTGATTGGGGGTGGGTTGGGTAGGGTAGCACTGGGAACTGAACTGGAGCAAGTTGTATTCAATGCTTTTGTGATTATGTCTGGGTGTATCCTGATGTTGAAACACAATTTAAAAGAATAAGAATATTTTTAAAAACCCACTAGAATAAAATATTTCAGCAAAGTTACAGGACATAAAATTTAACATACAAAAATCAGTTATGCTGGGCTGGGGCTGTGGCTCAGTGGCAGGGCCTTTGCCTAGCATGTGGTTCCATCCTCAGCACCACATAAATAATAAACAAATAAAATAAAAGCATTCTGTCCATCTGCAATTACAAAAAAATTTAAAAATCATATGTGTTACTTTGCACCAATATTGAAAAAGGAATCAGGAAAGTAATCCCTATTACTATAACAACAACAACAACAAAAATCTAGGAATAAATTTAACAAAGAGTTGAAATATTTCTACAATGAAAACTATAAAACATAATGAAAAAAATCCAAGAGGACAAATACACACAGAGATGTGTAGATATCATTTATGTTCATGGATTGGAAAAATAAATGATGAAGTGTCCATACTACTCAAAGCCATCTACATATTTAATGCATTCTCAATCAAAATACCAATTACATTCTTCTCAGAGCTAAAAAATCTAAAATTTCTATTTTATGAATAAAATGAATAAAATGAATAATAAAGCCATCTTAAGCAAAAGGAACAAAGCAGGAAGCATTGTATAATCTGACTTTAAAATATACTACAAAGCTCTGGTAATCAAAACAACCTAATATTAGCAGAATAGTCACATAGACCAATAAGACAGAAAAGAGAGCCTAGAAGTAAATTCATACATTTATAGCCAAATGATCTTTGACAAAGTTGCTAATAACGTGCTTTGGAGAAGAAATAGTCTCTTCAATAATTGATTCTGTGAAAATGGAGTGAAACCAGATACCTGTCTTTAATCATACACAAAAGGAACTCAAAATGGATCAAAGAGTTAAATGTAATATCTGAAACTACAAAAATGCTGGCATAAAACAAAGGAGAAATGTTTTAGGACATTGGAATGAGACAGAATTGTTCTGATAATTTTCCAAAAGCACAAGAACCAAAAGCAAAAATAGACAAATGGTATTATATCAAATTAAAAGCTACTATATGGTACGGGAAATAGTCAACAGAAGGAAGAGACAACTTACAGAATGGGGAAAAATATCTGCAAACTATATATGTGGCCAGGGGTTAATAGAAAAATAAATTGAAAATCCTCAATATGTAAATGAATAAATTAATCTGCTTAAATAATGGAAAATGGACTTTAAAATAGACATTTAGCAAAAGAAGACATAAAATGGCAACAGGTAAATGAAAAAATATTTCTTAGCATTAATAACCATCAGGGAAATACAAATCAAAACCACAACAAGTTATGACCTTCTTGCATTTAGAATGGTTGCTATTCAAAGAACAAAAGAGAAAAAGTGCTATTTGAGGATGTGAGGATAAGTAAAGATATATGCTGTTGGTAGGTGTGTAAATTATGAAAAAATCATATTGAGATTTAAGTCTGTTTCTTTAAAAAATGACTATTAACTTTTTAAAAAAATAAACAAAAATAGACCTAACATGATTTCTGGGTATGTATCTAAAAGAAATGACATCAAAGTGTTGCAGAAATATCAACACTCCCATGTTCACTGCAGCACTGTTCACTATAGCGAAAAAATGGAAACAATCTTAGTGTCCATAATATTATGAATGAATAAAAAATGTAGTATGTGTACGCAGTAAAATTCTGGTTAGCCATATAAAAGCATGACATTTTGTCATCTGTGACAATAGGTAGACCTGGAGTCATTGCATTAAGTGAAATAAACCATGCATAAAATACTTCATGATTTCACTTATATGTGGAATATAAAACATTTGATCTCTCAGAAGATGATAGTAGAGTGGTGTTTACCAGAAACTAGCGAAAGTAAGGGTAAGGGAGTGATGGGGAAAGGTTGACCAATGAGCACTAAATTATAGTTGGATAGGAGAAATAAGTTCTGGAGTTCTGTGACACAGTATGCTGACAATAAATAATGATAATATAAATATTTTCACCACCCCAAAAATCTATATGCATATAGATTTATGCAATCAATATCAGAGTACCCAAATATATAAAGAAAACATTAATAGATATAAATGAAAGGTAACCTCAAATATAATTATAGGTGGGAACTTTGACACCTCACTTTCAGCAATTGATAGATCATTAAGAGAGCTGCAATTGAAGTCACTATTTGAAAATCTAGTCATTCTCCAATTCCATATAGTTTTTGAATGGACAAATATAAGAGTTAAATGGGGATATCCTTGGTGGTGACAGTAATCTCTGAAATCCTGCCAGGGATTATTTTTATTTACCATTTTCCCATATATCCAGATAAAGGCAGTTCTAATGACTTCCATTTGGCATTTCCCACAATAATAGTCCTCTTTCCACAGGGCAAGTTACCATTATGGGATTATACCAATTGCTAAGTATACCAATTCTAAGTATACATTCTGAAAACAGGGAAATGACCAGAGAATGGTTTTGGGGACCCAAAGAACACACTGTGAGTTGGACCTGGTCTAAAATTTGATCACCTAATCTTCATAAGTCCCTACTCTGATGGGAGGGACACAATAATGTTTTGAGTTTCCTGAAATTAATGGCAATCCAGAGCCATTGTCCAGTAGTCCACAAAATTCTAATTATTTCCTTTTCTCCAATGCACAGTTATCCTGTCGTAAACCTCCAGAGAATTATGGGATAAAGAGTAGCAGTGTTAATTTTTGGTAGCATATAAGGTTCTTCCTTAAGGGGACCTGGAAGACCCTTCATTCAGAGGTTCTGCATCTATGAACTGGCTCAAGTCTGTAAATTTGTTCAGAAGTTGTGGTTCTGTTTCTATAATTCCAGGTAGACTTTGTTCACTTGATCTGCAAGTTTTCTGCTTATACGACTCAAGTAAGCATTTAGTTGGTTTTCTATTTCACTTCTGGGAACATCATGATTAACTAGTCAACACCATAATTCTACATAAGTCATATTATTCTGGCTGATGCTTTGCCTCTGCTGTTCATTAAGGTAAGTATACCCACTTGCCTTTGGTGCTTGAGTGCTGCCATGGGGTCCTTGTGACTATGGGATACAATCAGACACATTGAATTTAATTTTCTCCAATTCAAGTTTCAGTTCATGGTCAGCTGGTTCCAAAGGAGAAGCATCATGGAGGAAAGGGCATGCAGAGGAATGGTGCTCATCTCATTGCAGTCCTAAAAGAGAGAGAGAACAAGGGTTGTGGCTGTAGCTCAGTGGTAGAGTGCTTGCCTAGCATTCATGAAGCAGTGGGTTTGATCCTAAGCACCACATAAAAATAAAATAAAGATATTATGTCCACCTAAAACTAAAAAATAAATATTTTGAAAAAAGAGAGAATGAGAGAGAGAGAGAGAGAGAGAGAGAGAGAGAGAGAGAGAGAGAGAGAGAGAGAGAGAGAAAGAAAGGGAATGGGTCTTAGAACAAAGAGACCAGGCCAGACAGATGCAAACTTCATAGATAATTTCAGCCTTTATTCAGGAACAGGACTACACCTAGGAAATGGACCCACTTTTCTGGTGAAAAATGAGCCACTGAACAAAGGAAGAGACTGACTTATGTAGGTTATACTGAGAAGTTACTTAATTAATGAGCGTGTCAGTTTGGGCACTCACGAATTTGAGATCTGTTTTACTGGGTGAAATTGGAGGGAGTCTAGGGTCAGTGGTCATTCTCTGGGATTTATATTACTGGAGGGCCTAGGGTCAGTGGTTGGCATCTGGAAAGGATTTGCTTACAGGAGGACTAATGATTTGGCCTCTTCCCAGACACTGCCTTTCTAGGTTTGATGGATACCTCTTCCCCAGGGTTTGTTTTATCACAGGCAAAGAATGTATTGGGAAAGGATCAATGCTCTCATTGTATGGCTTTCCTTTTCACACCCTTTTACCCCAGGTCTCATTATTTTGGGGGTTTGTCATTTTGTATACAATATTCCAGACTCTGAAAGGAAGAAATGAATTGGGCAATGAAGTCTCTGGCTTCTTCAAGCTGGAAGGGGGAGATGTGGAGGGAGGGACTTTCCTTTCAGAGTCCTGGAATTGGAAATGGGGCATGCAGAGGAAGATGTGTGGGGGAAGTCCTGATGTCATCACGGATGATGTTAACTCTTTTTAGGAGGTCAGGTGGTGGGCAGTGGGAGGAGGGATGTTCTGGGATGTTTCCCATTAGTTGTGGCTGAGCCGACCACTTTATTAAAAATTTTAAGACCAAAAATAGAGAGAAGAAAAACATTATAGCAATATGTGAAGGTTAATTAGTTTGTTAGGTTAGGGGAAACAATAGTATCATATAGAATTAAGATTAATTAGCTTGTTAATGTTAAGGGAATGACTTTAACATGAAAGACCAATTTGTTGGTGCTAGGAAAATAATTTTGGCATGTACCATAACTGAGGGCTCTGTTATTTTAATCAAGGCCCAATCAGATTTGGGGTGTTTATCTTATGAATTCATGGGCTTGGTGTCTTTGGAGCATAACAAGTATGATTAATCTTGGAATCATACTTTCCTGATGGTTTAGTCACTTCCATCCTGCTTGACGAATTACACAAAATAAGAACAGGGCTACAGTTAACAGTATAGTTAAGGCTAGTAATCTAGCTATATGTGTAGAATAGTACTTAAAAGGGTTAAGGGAGGAGATCCCTTTAGCTAAACTGCCCCAAATCTCTTCATTACCAAAAGTAGGTGTCTGGGAATTAACCATGGCCAGGACCTGAGGCTGTAATTTTAATACATCCAAAGAAGCATTATGAAAAGGATCAAGTCCCATTAGATGATTGCATACACTCTGCCTTTGAACCTCAGTGTCATTGTATGGAAATCTAGTAACACAAAAGTGAGTAATATTATAATGGCATTGAAAAATCTCTGAGTCCACCATAAATCTCACACTTATATAACAGAGTCTTTTAGTTGCTGGACTTCACTCAGAATTTCCTGATTAATATGTACTTGAGTTTGCCAGGTTTCAGTGTAATTCTTATGAAATTGTTGAAAGTAATATGTTGTTTGAACCTCTTGGTGCAAGACCATTGGTGCTGTGGAGGCAGAGGCAATGAGGGCAGCCAATCCAACAATACCAGCTATTAATGACCTGATAAGCCACTTATTCCAATGCTTCAAATGTCTTAGCAACTCTTGCATGAATGCTACTGAAGGTGTTTCCTGCCATGTTTTTTTTTTTTTTTTTTTTTTTACAGGGATCTAGGTAGCCACTGGCCTTTTGAGATCATAACCATTTATTCTGGGTCCTGCCATATAGTTCAATTAATACGGTACTACAGCATAAAACTTTCACATGTAATATGATATATATTTTGTGAAGCATTATATTATATTTGAATGGGCCCAGATAATAAAACATAGGGATTTAAAACACCTGCCACGAGACAGAATTTTTTATGAAGGGAACAGTTAAGATAGATAACTGTTTTTGATTTCCCATATTGAGGCTTACCATTCCAGACTCAGAAAGGCTCCTGAGTCAAACCTATTTTCCATATTTTAAGTGGTCCTGGACTTATTTATTCTTGCCCTTTTACCATTCATGTTTGGTTGGTTTGCATAAAAATAGCATTTTTTCATGACTGGTTTTGAAGGATGACAGATGCAAAGGATTGATTTCATAAAGTCAGTATCTAATCAATGACCTGTTGGATATCTACAATAACCTGGGCTATATTTATAGTAAACAGAGGTTCCTAATCCTGCTTCTCCTCTATTAATCCTCGTGGATGTTTTCAGCCTTATGATTAACGGAATAATTTGGGGACTCTCCTAGTCTAGTGTATGTCGTTATTGGAATTGGTTGAATTTGATTGTGGGGTTAAATGTCAGTTTGAGGAGTAGGGAAATTAAGGCATAGAGGCCAGTTTAGGAGTCTCACAAAGGGGGAAAAATCAGACATTTGGGGGCATCAGGGCTGTGGAATTGACATAAGTGTACATAAGTGACATAAGTGTACATAAGTGTACTATAAGTTCTATTTAGAAGAATTATTGTTTTTCCTCTAAGATGCCCAGGTATGGCTGTATTTTGGTAATAACTGTTTTTCTAAGAGTTCAAGACCAAGCTGGTCAAATTGATCTGGTTTTCATCTGCTGTAAAGAGTCAGCTGAGTTCCCATAGGGGTCATTCTTGGGGACCTTGAGAGCATCTTCTTACTACTTTTAGTGGTATCTGCTAGGTAGGATGGGTTAGGGTCTCCTTGATGAGGTGGCCTCCCTTGGAAGCCTCAGGGATGTCTCCCGTTTTCAATTACCTGCCTCTTTGCATCAGGTGCACTAATTGGCTTTCAGTTCTCCAATGGTCTCATTAATGTCCCTGACCATGTGTCCCAGCCCTTAGAGAAGTTCTCTCATGCCCCGTGCTCAGGCTGACTCAGAGGGCAAGAGCCGATTATTGGTTTTCTTGGCCCTTTTATTTTAACCTTAATCTTTAAGCCTTGGTGTTAAACAGCCAGCAAGCCAATCTCACCAGTCTTAAAGTAAGAGTACTGGGCTTTAACTTCAATGTTCATAACCTTATAGTTATTTATTCCTTATATTTAATTGGGATCTGTATCAGTACTAGAAGTTTGCCTTATATCCTATCTGTTCTGTAAGTGATGGTTTATTATTTTTTTAAACTTTTTTTTTAATATTTATTTATTTATTAGTTATTGGCAGACACAACATCTTTGTTTGTATGTGGTGCTGAGGATCGAACCCGGGCCGCATGCATGCCAGGCAAGCGCGCTACCGCTTGAGCCACATTCCCAGCCCTGTGGTTTATTATTTTAAATTAATCCAGGTTGTGTGGTTTTGAAGCAGTATCTCTGCAATACATTAACAGGCAACAATCATAAAGTTTACAAGGAAAATACAAAATGAAATTAACAAGAGTAAACACATGTTTAGTTTATACAATAACTTCGAACCAAGAAACATAATCTCTACAATAGCACTAATGTATATTTGATATCTATTTACCCTCAAAAAGTACCCATTAAGTTGTGAACTCACTTACTTATGAAATATTTCATAAGTTTTATTTTCTTTTTTAAACTTTTTTACAACCTTAAATACCTTTTATAATTTACTAAATTCTTCATGTACTTTTGTATTATATCCCTTATTTATTTTGAAATCAGTTATTTTTATAACAAAAGTTTATCCTTTGAATATAACTTTAAATGAGCTTAAGCCTATCTACTTTGAGATTATCTTAACATGTAGTAACATGAGACACAGAGTCTTAATTTAGGTGATATGGGGCTCTTGGAAAATTTTAGGTAAAGTATTCTAGTTCTGAAGCTGATCTTTGCCTCTTTCTTAAATGCCATTTCACATAGTTTGCATATATTTTTCCCCAAGTCTATATGAACATTAGTTAACACAATATAATATTACATTTAAAATATAAATCAGAGAAAGGCTGAGTTTCTAACTTTCCTTTTGTGTGGGTAAGTAGAAAAATGTTTTCATGTTTTACAATATTACCTTTAAACAGGTCAGGCTCTCCTTTTTATCTTTCAAAAATGTATTTAAATTTCAATCCCAGTGTGAAGAATAACACTAAATTGTATATATAACTTATTGACAGCAGGTTATTTTATCTACCTATAAAACATTAAATGACATGAATAAATACCAACCCAATTTGTTATTTTTATACAAATCTGAGACTTTTGATGCAGATAATTTTAGTTTGTAGAATACCAATGTGGCAAAGTGTCTCCTAAGCTCTATATTTAACTTTAAAGGTACAATTTAGAATCCAGAGTGTATGGTAACAATATTCAGAGGTCTGTATGGGTTAACAAAAATCAGTAGCCTTAAATCTTTTATATATTTAGGAAGAATTGCTAATAATAAGAAAATGACTTAGTCATTGTAAACAGATATAGAGAGATCTTTAAATGACAGTGTGGCCCTTTTATGGCCATGTACAAAAGAGAAAACATATCGCTTATCTTGTTGGTAAACTTACATAAACTTTCATATTATAAACTTTTACATAGCACTTAGACAAGTCCTGGATACAGTTCTCAGATACATATATATACCTAGTCACTTAGACAAGTCTTGGATACAGTTCTCAGATGCATATATATGCCTAATCACATGTTTTGGGTGTCGATTATGTTGTTTTATCCTAAATAACAGCTATTTGTTTAATCATTTACAAAGTAATTATTTAAGACTTTAAAACAGGTACAATCCCTAATTTCTTTAAGATTTAATTTATCAAGTAATAAAACCTAATCAATTTAATACAAGAAAATCATCTTGATAGATAAGAGCAAACCAATGTTAGACTTTGTTTCATATTAGTACATTAAAGTCTAAATAACTGTGCTAATTAAAGCCAATTAAATCACAAACACATTTTTTTTGAGATTTACTTCTACAAACCTCTGTGACTTAGATATCCACAACTTGCTTACATCCTTAGTTTTGTCCTCTTATTTTGAACTTAAGCACAAGAATATTACCTTCCAAGATAATATACATTATCATTCAGAAACATTTATTTTACCTTTTAATTTTCCATACTAAAATATTTTTCCACAAATGTAACTTTTTAAAAAATCTCTTTTAGTTTCAGACCCTTTCTTTTGGCTTACTGCTATCCTTGAACATCAGAGGCACTGCCTTTGGCACCTTCAACTTAGCCTTACTGCTCAGACTCTTTATCATATAACTGAATAAATATCTCTACATACAGAATTACTTTTACATATTTTATTTACCCCTGATAGACCGACTTTAAATGTAAGACTGTGTAATCATCCAGAAAACTAGACAGTGACAGTGAAATATTTTTCTTTTAAACAGGCCCATACCTATGGTGGCCCATTTAGCCAAGACCTCTTTAAAGAGACAACCTAAGTTCAATGTAATGCAGCCCACATCCTAAAGGGCTAGTAGCAGATATGAAAAACAGATAAACAGGAAAGGATCACCAAAACCAGGGCTGACAGGTGAGAACATTTAAAACAGAAAAACTTACACATACAAATTCCTTCCTTAGCTTGGACAGTAAAGGATACAGGGCAGGTGGAGAAGTGGGAGCCATTTAAGCTGGCTTAGATTCTTTTACTTTTTATCATTTTATGTAGAACATACATGAAAGTAGAATCTTAACCTTTAATCATCTAGCTTTTAGTGAAGACCAGAAACAAAGCAATCTTAAACTTTCCATTGAGCAACAATTTATGAAAACCATATTTATAATGTTTGCCCCATTTGTTAAATCTGATTTACTCATTTTTAACTTAGGTTACCCATAAAAATCAAGTTTAGTGAACATTTTAAATCATCTTTTCTGCTGAAGGAAAATCCTAGAAGCAATAGTCATTGATTACATTTCAAATATTTTTTAGAAAACAATACTCTTCATTGTCTAATCATCTGGAAAAAATGTGTGGGCTAGTGACTTTAAAGACATCATTATTTTCATTTGTTTAACCAATTTAAATTGAAGTTTTGAATCATGTGATTCAAAGGTATTTGGATCCATTTTTTTAAATTTTAGTTTATGAGTGCTCTATACATTGGTTTTGATACACAAACACATGTAGACAAGACAATACACAGAACACAAAAGCAAAGACCTTATATCTTTTTAGAACCTATTAGATTAAGGGTCAACTTTGGGAACTGGCCTCTGAGAAAAACAGAATGTAAAAACAAGGAAACAAACAAAAACTTATATAGTTGGATAAAATAGATCTGATCAGAAATTTTAATTTAGGCATGTGGAATCAGAATCATAAGCTCAAAAATATAGAATTAAAAAATAGGGTCCCAGAAAAAATGATAAGGCCATTAATTATTTCAGTAAAGTCAAGTAATATGAGAGAATGAGAGAGAGAGAGAGAGAGAGAGAGAGAAACCTGAAGTTCAATTAAACAGACACTTTTTTTTCCCTTTAGTCTTAGGCCCCCCTACAGAGTCTGCTAGTTTGCATTCCAATGCAAGCTTCAGTGTGGCCTGCCTGAGCAGGGAAATTGCTGCCTAGGGCTTTTTAACCCATTTTCCCCCAGTTAGAATTCAGGCCAGGTTTGGATACAGAAAATTATGAAACATTATCTCCCATTACTTTTTAGGAATGATGCTGTTATATCACGCTCCTTACTGATACAGGGCACTGGCTGTTGGGCTGGTCAGGGCTAAGGAGAATATTTACCAGCTATTTGTGCCCTTACAATTTCTTCAGAAGTGAAATATTTGCCTGCTGCTTGGCCATTTATCATCCCTGTAACCTGGGGCCCCTTAAGATGTGGGATTTGGGTCCCCTCCTTCCAGCAACACAGTGTATGGGACTTTGGAAGCTGGCTGCATCAAGGAGAAGGATGTTTTTCCTGTGGTACAGTCCACCATCCAGTGTCCCCATTACTTACATTTGGGACAGGGCTTGGTAGGGGGGCCTTGGGTTACAGCAGGCTTTTGCCTAATATCCAGTCTATTCACTCAGAAACAGGGCCCAGGACATATATTAGAGGGTCTGATGGAGACATGAGCAGCAGTGGCTTTTTTAGACAAATGGATGGCTGAGGCTAGGATCTGATATTTAATTTTAAGATGTTTTTCCTTTTCCTGCTTGGCTTTGTTTTCCCTATTGTTAAAGATCTTGGAAACAGTATCTAGAATATTGCTTCTGGGAAGCCCTGGCATTCTCATCAGGTCCTTGGGTCATTTCCTTTACCTTTTTCCAATTTACTTGGGTGTAAGGATTTTTTTTTATATTCCCTCAAGGGAAGTGACCATATGCTGTAACATGATAAGCCTGGGGTTGGTTAGCAGTGGAGCTTTGGGGAGAGAAACCTGAAGGGGAAGCAGAAGCCTCAGTGGAGGCCATGGAACCCTGGGATCTGTACTGAGGGGGTTCATCAGCTATCTTCAGGACTGTGAATGACTAAGAGGATTGTGGGTTTGTAGCTAGTTAACTGCAAACAAGTATAAGGTTGATATAGGAAAGGGTTTGAGTAGAGGAGGAAAAAGTCTGAAGATATGGGAGTTCTAAGTACTGGCCATTTTGAGTGAGATATTTTCCAAAGTCTGCAGAATCTCTTTATTGATATTCCATATTTGGGCTATATGTGTTGACTATTTAATTAGTATTGTGGCCAAATTTGAGTACTGAGTCTAATGAGGCATTTAAGTTTGAGTCCAGTATGAGAATAGAGGGTTTTAAAATAAGTCACCCATAAAATTACATAAATTAGAAATAAAGAGTAGAGTTAATAAAAACTGGGCCAATATAACAAAATTACAACTAAAATGAAAAAAAAAATACTTTTACAAAGAAAACTTTATATATTTTTTCTAATAAAAACAAAATTCTGATGAAAAAATGAAATCATTGGCAGAGATAGCCCAAGGTGGTGTCTCTGGGAATTGACTGAGTAGTTCCTCTCCTTAGAAAGGCTCCTCTGAGAAGGTGACAACAGAGGGCAAGACATCCCTTGCACTCTTTATGCCAACAATGTGCCAGTCCCAGACTGGACTTCCCTATGGGGGACTGGGGAAATGCATTTCCCTCAATTCCAGTGGTAGGGGACATGGTCCCAGTTAGCCTAAGGGTGGAATCTCTGTCCAGCAGACAGAAAAGGAATGAGGGACAGGGTCCCGAGTAAGGAATGGGGTCTTACCTCTCCAAAGAATGCAGAAGCAAAATGGCAAGTAGATCCTTGATCCATGGAGTTTGCTGGGTGTGTAAGGAAAGCAAAGATTGGGGAGAGGAGGAAGGGTGTGAGAAGAGGGTCAGAAAGAGGATGCCTTCAGCACCAATAAAGGATTTGATACAAATCCTTGCTCCTTCCATATAGCATAAGGCCATGAAAACCTAGCCCAGGGTTTGGGTCAGTTACCGGTTGCCATCCAGCGAAAGTGGACTCGGAGAGTGGGGAGAGTCTTTTTCTGTAGGGTGGGATGGGAGATGAGGGAAGCAGTCAGTTTGGGGATACATCCGTAGCTGCATTAGCTGTGGCTGGGGGTTCCCCCATCCTCAGAGATCCTTGGGGGTGCTGGACACTCAACGGCCACTTCCCAGGTCCCATTGGTTGTTTAACTTAACTGCAGGGAAAGAGGAAGGGTTCCAGGGAAAGAGGAAGGGTTAATTTCACCTCACTCCTGTTCATGGTCAGGGAAACAAATTGTTAGAACAAAGAGACCAGGCCAGATGCAAACTTAACAGATCATTTCAGCCTTTATTTAGAAACAGGACTACACCTAGGAGATGGACCCACTTTTCTGGTGGAAAATAAGCCACTGAACAAGGGAGGGACTGGGCTTATGTAGGTTATAGTGAGATATGACTTAATTAGTGAGTGTGTCAGCTTGGGTACTCAGGAATTTGGGGTCTGTTTTACTGGGCGAAATGGGAGGGAGTCTAGGGTCAGCGGTCAGTTTCTAGGATTTATCTTACTGGAGGGCCTGGGGTCAGTGATTCGTATCTGAAAAGGATTTGCTTACAGGAGGATTAATGATTTGGCCTCTTCCCAGACACTGCCTTTCAAAGTTTGATGGACACCTCTTCCCCAGGGTTTGTTTTATCGCCAGGAAAAAAAAATACATTGGGAAAGGATCAATGCTCTCAATATATTGCTTTCCTTCTCATGCCCCTTTTCTCAGGTCTCATTATTTTGGGGGTTTGTCATTTTTCATGTACAATATGGAAATGCCATCAAGTTATTAATTCATTAAAAGGATTAATCCATAGTTGAGGTGAGAACTCTGATAATCCAATTGGGAAACATAAATTTAATGTGTATAGTTGAATAACCATTGTTCCCACTCAAGGTCAAGAATACAAAGTAGAGGGGCTGGGGTTGTAGCTCAGTGGTCGAGTGCTTGCACTGGGTTTGATACTTAGCACCACATAAAAATAAATAAATAAATAAATAAAATAAAGATATTGTGTCCATGTACAACTAAAAAAAATTTTTTTAAAAGAATACAAAGTAGAACAATGACAAAGATCTTCGAGGATGCTGGTGCTCTCCTCACAAACATGCTTTTGAAGGGTAAATTGTGTGGATGTTTTATATGTCAAATCTACTTCAGCATTCCAAACTCCCTTTTAATCCCTTAATTAACAGTAAAACAAGGGCTACCAGACATCTCCATCTCATTCATAGTGTATATTTTTGGAGACTATTTCAGCCAACTAAACAAATAATCAATTAGCTTTTTAAATCCTGAGCTGCAATGTTAAATGCAGAATTTCTTTAAAAATTTTTTTTTTTTAGTTGCTGATGGACCTTTATTTTATTTATTTTTCTGTGGTGCTGCAGATCAATCCCAGTGCCTCACGCATGCTAGGCAAGCACTCCACCACTGTGTATAACCCCAGCCCCTAAATGCAGAATTTCTGATTAATGGACCCTTATCAATAAAATCAGCCTGGTCCAAATTTATGTTCTTTCCACCATAGTGTCACACCCTTAAACACCATTTCTAAGTATGCTTCTCTTACCTCTGCTCATATAAATTAGAAAACACAAGCAGTTATTTTGAACTGCAGTTTACCTCTTCCTGGGTTACACTGTGAACTTTACGTCTAGGGTCCTGCTGAGACTTCAATCTCATTATAGGTCTAGGAAAAAAATGAGTGGTAGGGATTGGTCCTTAGGAGAATCAACATTATCTTGCTTTGCAACTATCTCAGGGATAGCCATTAGTGTTTTCTCGGGTGATGCAGGAGTAGTTCCCTCAGGCAGAGGTGGTGAGGCAAATACCCTAGGGGCTGCTTGTGGACATGCTGTTGTCAGTGTGGTAAGATCACTTTATTTGGTGAAATAAACTCATCAGATTTTAGGAGCTCAATGACTTCAGTCTCATCTTGTCCTCCCCCACATCTCCATTATTTGCTAGCCAGTACCCTCACTTTTACTGTAGAGACCTTTCAAGACTAAAAACTAAACACCATTACATGATTAGACTTTCTGGTTTTTTTTTTTTTTTTTTTTTTTCAAACTTCAGCTCTGTGGCTAAAGAAGAGAATATTCTTCATTAGGACATACTTCGAAGACTTTTGGTAATCTACTTGCAGCTGGAGCTGACAACTTGAATCCCAGAGCTTAATATTTTCCTCTATTATTTGTCCATTGATACTAAGAGCAACTGGTTAACATAATTATATATTTTTTATTTTTCCAAAATTGTTAAAAAGTTTCATGTATAGAGTCACTAAATTTCTTGTTTCTCACAGTGGTGAATTAGGAGCATCTAATGCATTTACTTTGCACATCTGTTTAAAAATTTATGCCATGGACTATCATTATTTTATAGTATCAGGAGGAGAGTCCTCATCAATTTTTTATTTTATTTTATTTTTTTATTGGTTGTTCACAACATTACAAAGCTCTTGACATATCACATTCCATACATTAGATTGAAGTGGGTTATGAACTCCCAATTTTACCCCAAATGCAGATTGCAGAATCACGTCGGTTACACATCCACAATTTCCTCATCAATATTTTGTTTATCAAATTAGGGAGCTGTGTTAGTCAACTTTGACAATCAGCTGAGGAAACACTTATTTTGACTTACATTTTCAGAGGTTTCAGTGCATGGTCATCTGGCTCCAAACAAGAAGCATTATGAAGGAAGGGCATGGAAGAAGAAACTTCTCATCTCATGACAGCCATGAAGAAGAGAGACAGGGAGGGAGGGAGAGGAAGAACAAGTAAAGGGTTGGGGGAAAGATATAACACTCCAGGGCACACCCCCAGTGACAAACTTCCTCTAACCAGGCTGCACATCCTATAATTTCTACCACTTCTAAATAATGCCATTGGATTATTAATTCATCAAAAAGATTAATCCACAGATTAGGTCAGAGCCCTCAGGAACCAATCACTCACCTAAAACCCCCAAAATTCCACCTCTGAACATCATTGCATTGGGGATCAAGCTTCAACACATGAACCTTTTGGGGGCATTCTGGATCCAAAACAAATTAAGAGCCAACTCCAGAAACCACAAATCCAAAAAGGAAATTCATCCTTGAAACTGTTTTTATAGAATCACTTCTGTTACCAAAAATCTGTATTATTCAGGTATCTAGAGGAACAGATCCACTACAGAATATATACATTAAATTGGCTTATATGATCTTGGGCTGAAGAGGTCCAGTATGGCTGTCTGAGCAGGATTGGCAGGGAAACCAGTAGCATCTGGGTCCAAGGCAATGGAAGCCTCATAATTAAGGGACCAGCATTGCAGCCTCATTGTGAGGCTGAAGGTCTGCAAGTTGCTTGTACAGTCAATGGTGTGAGTCACATTCAAAGGCTGAACATCTGGAGCAAAAAAGACATACCTGATAAAGAGGTGAGTGCATATGCATATGTGTGCTTCCACATTATTTCACTTTTCTTTTCATCCAGTCCCTTAGCCTGGTGCCATCCATTTCTAGGACAGGTCTTCCTCTATCAATTTGTTTACTTACACACCAATCGTGTCTTGCAACATGATCATAGAGACTCACAGAATTGTGCTTTAACTAATTTTCTAGATATGTCTCAATTTAGTCAAGTTGGAAACCAAGATTAATCATCACACATATCTTTGGAATGAAGAATAAAAACAAAATAATTACAAATTAATAACTGAATGAAGATGTTAATAGATAGGCAATATAAAAGGCTACAAAATGTAATATCAAATTCAAAATGTGGGGCATAAGTTTGCTATCACATTTTAAACTTGAATTGTTAACCCAGAGATCACAGCAGTCTTGCTATTTGTCACATAATTTTCTGAACTGATGAACTAGAATTGTTTAGGAAGCAAACAAAATAAAATCTTTCCTCAATTTACATGGTGGCTGCATTCCTGCAAAAATCATGTAAAATATAATCAATGTTCACATACAAAACAAATAGAGTAATTTTTTAGGCTTGTGTTATGATGAATATATTATTATTTTTTTTAAAAATCAGTAAGTTTTGATTCCTTGCTTTGTTTTTTTATTTGTTTATTTTAGTTTGTTTACTGCTGATTCTTGCTTTGTGGTTATCATGAAGGTTATGCAATACATCTTTTGCTTTTAACAAGCTTTTAAGTTGGAACAATTTAAACCAAAATACAAAATTAATAGAAGGTAAGAAACAAAGATCAGAACAGAAACAAGTGAAATGGAACTTTAAAAAGACAATACAAAGCATCAGCAAAACTAAGAACCTGTTCTTCAAAAGAATAAACCAATTAGACAAACTCTTAGCTGGACTATGAAAAATAAGGAAAAGACTCAAACAAAATCACAGAAAAGCCAGGCGTGGCAATGGCTTTGGAGTCTGAGACAGGAGGATCGCGAGTTACAAGCCAGCCTCAGCAAAAGTGAGGTGCTAAGCAACTCAGTGAGACCCTGTCTCTAAATAAAATACAAAATAGCGTTAGGGATGTAGCTCAGTGGTCAAGTATTCCTGAGTTCAACCCCTGGTTCTCTCCCCCCACCAAAGACAAATTGATGAAAAGGGACAAAATAAACTGACACCACAGAAATAAAAATAATACTTACAGATTATTATGAACACATCTACATGCCAAAAAATTTGATTACCTAGAAGAAATGGATAATTTCTAGACACATGTGCCTTATTGAAATTAAATCTTGAATAGAAAATTGGAAGAGACCAATAGCAAATAATAAGATTGCATCAATAATAAAAAGCCTCCCTTCAGGAAGAAAAGAGAGGTGGAGGGATTAGCAAGGATGGCGAAATGTAATGGTCATCATTATACAAAATACATGTATGAAGATTTGAATTTGGTGTCAACATACCTTAGATACAGAGATATGAAAAATTGTGGTATATATATGTGTATTAAGAATTGTAATGCAAAAACAAAGAGTACATGTATAATGGCATAATTTGGCATGAACATATTTTATATACAGTTATGAAAAATTGTGCTGTATATGGATAATAATGAGTATAATGCATTCCATTATTGTCATGTATTTAATAAAAAAAGGCTCCCTTCAAAGAAAAGCCCATTATGAGACAGTTTCACTGCTGAATTCTACCAAAGATTTAAGGAAGTACTAGCAATTTTCCTTAGGTTGTGAAAAGAATATAGAAGAGGGAGGAATCCTAAACAAATTCTCAAAGTCCAGAATTAACCTGATACCAAAACCAGACAAGAACACACACACACACACAGACACACACACACACACACACACACACACACACACACACAAAGAAAGCTTCAGGCCAACTACCTCGATGAACACAGATGTAAAATTCCTCAACCAAGTATCAACAAAACAAATTCAACAACCCATAAAATGTATTCACCATGATCAAGTGGTATTCATCCCAGGGGTACAAGGATGGCTTAAAACACACAACTCAATAAATTTAATACAAACAGATCAATAAAATGAAGGAAAATATGGTCATCTCAATAGAATCAGGAAATACATCAGAAAAGATTCAACATCATTACATAATAAAAATAGTGAGCAATTATGAATAGAAGAAGCAACTTCAATATAATAAAGTTTATTTATAATCAGACAAGACCTAGCATTATACTGAATGCACAAAAACTCATATGACTTTCTTTAAAGATTGGAGAGGTATAAGGATACCCTCATTTTGAGTCAACATTGTATGATAAGCCCTAGTCTCAGAAATCAGAGAAGAAAAAGAAATGAAGGGCATACACATTGGAAAATTAGTCAAATCATCACTGTTTGCATGCAAATGACATAATGTTATACACAGAAATCACCAAAAATCTAATAAAAATTATTAGAACTAATGAATGAATTCAGAAAAATCACAGGATACAAAATCAACATAAAAATTAGTAGTTTTGCAACATGGCAATAAGAAATTATCTGAAATAGATATCAAGAAAGCAATCCCACTTACAATAGCTATAAACATTCTTTAATAAATTTTACCTAAAAGTTGAATGATGTCTACAACAAAAATCATAAAACATTAATGGAAAAAAATTAAAGAGGACTCAAAAAGTTGAAAAGGCACCCTGTGTTAATGGATTGTAAAAATTAATATTGTTAAAATGTTTGTATTACCCAAAGTCATCTACATATTCAGTGAACTCCCAATCAATGAAGATTTTTTTTCTTCATGGTCACTAATTTTTGATACAAATGAACATGACACATGTCTTGACAGCCTACCCACCACCATACAGCTATGACCTGATATCCTGGGGAAGAAGTTATACAGAAAAGATCTGAAAGATGATATTGTTCATTCTTAAGCCTTCCCAGATTGCCACCAGGTATCCACCTCCAGATGGCAGGAACATCATGGATGTAGAAGTGAGGATAGGTGCTGGCCCACAGATATTACAGGGAGGGTTTTTCAGTACACTTCTGTCCCTGCTGTTCCCCGTGATAACCATAATTCAATCCTGCTTGGATTGTAATAGATGTTTCAATTAACATAATCAAGAGTTAAAGCCCCCAACCATTAAGCTCTACTTAGTTGGGAAGAACTGAGGAGTTTGAGATACCATTTGTTGACAGTAGCAGAGAGGAATGAGGCAACTTTTGTTGACATCATACTTATGTGGATCCTCTGCAATAGCTGCCCCTGCTCAATGTCAGATCATGCATTGTTAACAAAACCAGATATGAGTGCCAAATTTTAAAGCCTCAAATGACTACATCAAACAGAAGAAAGAATATCAGAGTTTGAAGAGAGGTTATTTGAAAGATTACAAAGAAAAAAAGAAAAAAGGAATAAAGAGAAAGCATTTAAGATCTCTATGAAGTCACTAAAAGATCAAACGTCCACATAGTCAGCTGTTATGGCTTGGATCTGAAAAGTCCTCTAAAAGCTTAGTCCCTAATTCAGCACTTTTCAGAAGTGGATATTTAGGGAAGTGATTGGATCATGAGGGCTCTGATGTTATTAATGGATAAATCCATTGATGGATTCATGTCTGAACTGATTAATGGAAAGTTGTAGAAACTGTAAAATGTGGGATATAATGCAAGGGAATGGGTCTTTGGCATCATGGCCTTGTGTATTAGATCTTGCCTGCCACCCTCTGTCATCTGTCTCTCTTTCTCTCCTTCCTGGCCCTCATGAGGTAAGTTGCTTAGCTCTGTTACACCCTTCTACCATGATGTACTGATCACAGACCAAGAAACAATGGATCTAGCCAACTGAAATTTTAAACCAAAATAAATCTTTCATATTTTAAATTGTTTTACTCAAGTATTTTATCACAGTGATAGAAAACTAATACATTGCACACCTAATGAGAGGAAATAAACTTTAAGAGCATAGAAAACCTCTTTGATGAATTAATAGAAAAAAAAATTTCCCAAATGTTGGAAAAGACATGGGCATCTAAGTACAAGAGGCTTTTAGAATCACAAACATATGTGATCAAGAAAGAACCTCTATATGACATATCAAATTGCCAAAAGTACAGGGGAAAAATAATATTAAAATCTTAAAAATAAAAGGTAGAAGTCATATTTAGAGGAAAACACATTAGACTCAGCATATTTCTCAGCAGAAACCACAAAGGCCAAAGAGGGCATGGAATGATACATTTCATGTCTTGACAATCAATATTACTGTATCTGGTGAAGTTGTCTTTCAGAATTTGAGGGAAATAAAGACCTTACAAGATTAGCATAAACCAAGGGAATTTATTACTACAAGACCAGCCTTACAAAAGATGCACCCAGAAGTGGAAGACAAATAATTACTACCATAGAAGCACATGAAAGAATAAATCCCAATAAAATAGGTGATATTCAAATAAAAAATATTTTAAAATCACATTGTCAATACAGTAAACCACCAAATAACAAAGAGGAATAGGAGCAAAACCCAAAAATTATTCATTGAAACCCAAAGGAAATATTTTTCAAAGGCAGGGACTAGTCCATATATTTTAATAATAAATCTTAATGTAAAGGTCTTAGTTTTATAATTTAAAGACGCCGAATGGCTGAATGAATTAAAAACAATATCCAACAGTAAAATGTCTATAAGAAACTTACCTAACCTGTAAAAATACACATATACTGAAAGTGACAAGATGGAAGACAATATTCCAAGTAAATGGAATATAAAAATAAACAAGTGTAGCTATACATATAAGTATATGAAGAAATAGATCTTAAGACAAAACAGTAAGAAGAGACAAAGAAGGTCATCTTAATGACTGAGGGATGATTTCATAAAGAAAGTATAAGAATTATAAATCCACATGCACTGAATGTTAGATCACCCAATTTTATAGAACAACCTGTATTAGATCTATAGGGAGAAAAAGACCCCGATAGTAATAGTGGGTGACTTTAATATCCCATTCTCAGCAATAGAAGAAACCATCCTAACAAAACATAAAAAAGAAATATTATAGTTAAACGTCACTGCAGATCAAATAGACATAATTCTCATTTACAAAGTATTTCATTCAAGGCCTACAGAATATATTTTCCACCATCACATAAAACTTTTTCTAGAAGAGAGCATACATTAAGCCACAAAAAAGTGTTGTCAATTTTTAATAATTGAAATAATATTTTGCATCCTCTCTGGCCACGATGGAATTAAACTAGAAATCAATAGCAATCTAGTTGTAGAAATTATACACACGCACACAGACTGAACAACACAATTTTGAATGTACAGTGGATCATTGCAGAAGTCAGAGGAGAAATTTTAAAATGACTAGAGATGAATGAAAACAGAAATACAACATAACAAAACCTGTGGAATGAAGCAAAAAGAGTAGTAACAGAGAAATTTGTAACTATGAGTTATATAAAAGTAAATAAA
Organism: Spermophilus citellus; assembly: GCF_964194105.1. Taxonomy (NCBI): domain Eukaryota; kingdom Metazoa; phylum Chordata; class Mammalia; order Rodentia; family Sciuridae; genus Spermophilus; species Spermophilus citellus. The sequence goes on from NC_138190.1 coordinate 76,636,607, forward strand.
TCTCCAATAACTAACCTAATGATGAATCTCAAGGGCCTAGCAAAGAAAGAACAAACCAAACCCCAAATCAGTAGAAGAATAACATAATAAAGAGGGACATAGAGAGACTAAAAGAATAGTAGAATGCATCAATTAACCAAAGAACCCTTTTTTTGAAAAGATAAACAAAATTGGCAAATCTTTTGTTAGACTAATGAGAGAGAGAGAGAGAGAGAGAGAGAGAGAGAGAGAGAGAGAGAGAGAGAGAGATCCCTCCAAATAAAATAAAGCTAAAGATGAAAAAGAAGACATTACAACTGAAACCATAGAAATACAAAGGATCATTAGGGATTACTTTTAAAAGCTATATACTAGTGAATTGGGAAATCTAGAAAAAAAAATCGATAAATTTCTGGACATCTATGACCTACCAAGTTTGTACCAAGAAGACAAAAATATAAATTACAACAAAGAGAAATGATAAATAACAAAAAGTCTCATGATTAAAAAAAAAAAAGCCAAAGACTGCATGATTCCTTTTCTGAATGTTGCCGAATTTCATGCCAAATATTTAAAATATTTCATAGAATTGAAAGAAAGGGAACCCTACTGAATTCTATGAGGATCTGGCTCCAAAATCAGATAAGGGCACACAACACACAATAAAAATTATAAAACAATATTCCTGATAAATATAGCTGCAAAAATTTTCAACAAAATACTTGAAAGTTAAATTTTAAAAGATCATGTATTATGATAAATTTGGTTTGATTCTAAGAAAGTAAGAATGGCTCAACATATGCAAATAAATATCCCCAAAATATTGCATTAGAGAATCCAGGGAGAATCATGTGATTCTATCAATAGATGAAGAAAAAGCAATTTATAAAAATAAAAAACCCTCCCCAAAATCCCACAAAAATTACATATATAAGAAGCATCCCCCAACATTAAAAGGTATATATGACAAACTCATCTCCAACATCATACTGAAAGAAATAATGAAATGAATTTCCTCAAATATTAGCAACAATACAAGAGTTTCCACTTTCACTGCTTTTATTTTACATAGTGCTAGACATTTTAGCTATAGCAATTAGGTAATATAAAGAAATAAAAGGAATGCAAAAATGAAGAGATTAAGTCAAATTATCCCAGTTTGAATATGGTAGGATTGTATACATTGAAAAACCTAAATGTTCTACCAAAAGCCTATTTCAATTGGTAAATGAATTCAGGAAAGTAGCAGGATACAAAATCAACATAAAAACAGTAGATTTTCTACACAACAACAATAAATTTATTGGGAGAAAACTTGGGAAAGCAATCCATTTACAAAGGTTACCAAAAAAAAAATTTAAAGTATTATATATGTAAGCAACCACCATGATACAAGTGGCCTCTTTTCTTTTTAGATTGTGAAATCCAAGGAGATTGGGGCCATTTTTCTTTATTCATTTCCTAAAATCATATAAAACACGTGCTTACTCATATCATGTGTTCTGGGAGACCAGTAGAGTAGAGAAAGGTACATTGGGGATGAGGAGGAAGAAGGAAGTACTAGGCCTGAAATGGATCAAATTATATTCCATGCATGTATGATTATGTCAAAATGAATCACACAGTTATGTGTCACTATAATGCACTAATAAAAGCATTAAAAATTTAGTGAATTTTTTTCTTTTACATGCAGAAGCTAAAGAGAAAAAAAAAAGGAATAAGAATGGGGAGTGGTCTCCAGACAATAGAATGGTGATCAGCAGAATTTAGAAACCAGGGACCAAGGAGAGAGGAAGGAGGGGAGGAAAAGAGAACAGAGGAATGAAATTGACCAAATTATACTTGGTGTATTTATGAACACACCAAAAGGCATTCAAATTTTATATGTAACTATAATGTATAAATTAAAAAATAAATAATAAAATTGAAGGAAAACTAGTAGAGAAGGGGAATTGGGAATGGAGGAGGGGAGTTAAGGTATAGTATTGGGGATTGAAATGAAGAAAACTGTGTTATATGCATTTATGAATATGTCAAAATTAACCCCAATATTATGGATAACTGTGATTCACTAAAATAAATGCAAATATAAGCAAAGGTAACTTGGCTATACATAAAATGAATTAAACAATATGATTAACTCATTTACTTTTTATGTTTCAACATATAAAATCAGTCAATACAATACATCATATCATCAGGGTAAAAGAAAAGAATCATATAATCATATCATTTGACACAGAAAAGACATAGCGATAAAAAGTCAACACCCGGGGCTGGGGTTGTGGCTCATCAATAGAGTGCTTTCCTGGCATGCACAAGGCACTGGGTTCAATCCTCAGCACCACATAAAAATAAATAAATAAAATAAAGGTATTGTGTCCAACTACAACTAAAAAATATTTTTGAATTCAACACCCATTTAAGATTAAAATAATAAATACAATAGTGGAAATTCTAGCTATAATAATGAGGGAGGAAAAGAAGTAACATTCTTCATCATTTTAGTCCCAAGATTTATATTCCTGCAAAAGAAAAACATTAATAGGAAACTCCAACTTTGTTTTCACTAGATCTCATTTGGGGAGGGTGCTTTTTCTACCATTCTTGTTTTGTTTTAATCTCTAGTTCAAAATCTTGTGAGAATGGAAGGGGACCAATCAAAAGAAGTGGGAGAGCAACATGATTTAGCATTCTTGGGTCCCTGATACAATTATAGTAGATATCTTCCATATTGTTCTCCAGATTCACTGTACCATCTATCCCATTTGCTCTGTGCCCCAGTAAGCTGAGAAGTATAGATAGCGATCAGTGTTTTCTGTGTCTTTTTTGGTCCCTACACAGTTCTAACCAATGGGGAAAACCAGAAGAAAATTGGAAGAAATAAATAACAATGCAGTATTTTCCCCCATATCTCTCTCCATTTTATTCATAATTCCCAAGAGGTGATCCTCTTTATACACATATCTCCTGAATTCCAGAAACTATCCACTTCCTTTCCTTTCCTAGGGTAAACATGCCCAATGTTTCTAGTCCCAAGATGCTGCACTATTCCTTGTTGCTTTCTTATCCCCTTCCCAACTCCTGAAACAAGTCCCCAATATATATATTATTGGGTCCATAACTGATACAATATCAAAACTCTAAACTTCTATCCAAGTAAATGAACAGTAAAAGTGGTTTGTGCATGGTGGTGACATTTGGGTTGAGGCTTGAAAAATGAGTTGGAGATTTTAGGGATAACTAGAAAGGAGAGGAAATTGCAGACAAATGAAAACTATATTTGCAAAATACCAGAGGAACAAAATAGCATTGTTTATTTAGGAAAAAATAATTCAACATGGCAGCATGTAGAGGAATGAGGTAGAAAATAAAAGCAGAAATGAAATTCAAAATGACTTTAAATATCTGGCTGAGAAAACTAGGTCAGAGTGAATCTGGTACGCCCAGATGATGCAGGTATCTTTATCTCATATAAACAGAAGAGAAGGGCTGGGGTTGTAGCTCAGTGGTAAAGCACTTGCCTAGAATATGTGAGGCTCTGGGTTCCATCCCCAGTGCCATATAAAAATAAATAAATAAATAAATAAATAAATAAATAAATAAATAAAGGTACTATCTCCTTCTACAACTAAAAATATATTTTAAAAAAGGAGAGAAAAGAGACTGAGGGTAAGTGCAAGCATTTTGGAAAGAACCCAGTGTCAAAATCAAATAAATCAAATACCTTCAAATCCAGAGAGTTAGTGTCAGGGGTAACTATGAGATAGGGGACCAGACTTGACTGGTTTTAAAGTTTTGTACTCTGGAGTCTTAGGGTTTCAGTATGGTTCACTGTGTGAGCAGCCAGGAGGCACCAGGTGGGCTGGGATCCAGTTTCGCTGTCCCTGTTTTAACCAATGAACTTCCTGTTTTATCTGTTTTGCATAAAATTTAAATGGGTAGAAAATATTTGAAAACTACCAGATTAGATGAGATCCTAGGGGTCTTTCAACAATGCAATTCATTTTATTTTATTTTTTTTATAATATTGGATACTGAGCCCAGGGATACTTTACCATTCAGCCACACCCCAAGCCCTTATTTGTTTGAGATGGGGTCTTCCTTCCTAAATCACAGAGGCAAGCCTTGAACTTCTGATTTTTTTGTGGATCAGCCTCTTGAGTAGCTGAATTTATAGGCAGGTGTCCCTATGCCTGGTCAATCCTGTGATTCTTCAAAGCAATGCAAATATGCTAAAAAAAAATAAGCCTAAAATTGGGCACTTGTATTGGTTAGGATCGGCAATGGAAAAACCCATAAGAATGACAATTTAAGCAAGATAATTTTTTCTCATATTTAAGAAATATGGATATAAGTCTAGTGCAGTAATCCACAGTTAAAGAGTCCTTGACTTCCTCTAGTCTCTTGCTTTAATATTCATTTCTAGACCCATCATGGATATGCAGATGGCTGTTGAGGCTCTAACCAGTGTAGTACAAAGGAAATGAAGTAAACAGTGTGATTCTCTACTGTTTATGGAGCATTTATTGACACCCCATTAACTCATGGTCACACCTACATGTAAAGATTACTAGAAAACATAACTTTATTCTAGTTATATATTAGGATTCTATAACCATCAATAATAGCAGAATATATATTGAGGGGAAATTATAGGCCTCTGTAATTGTGTTAAAACCCAGATTTCAAAATTCTGACTGTATTGGGAAGCTATGTGATTTGAGGCAAGTGTCTCAGTTTCTTAATCTGTCAAATAAGGATTATAATCCCTGACCTTCTTCCTAGAGCACATGAGTGGTTAAGACATGTGATGACATCACACTTTGTAAACAATAGAACACTAGGGAGACAGGATACAACCAGCTGAAGAAATGGGTATTCTTTTTATTAATTGTTCTAATTAGTTATATATGACAGTAGAATGCATTTTGATACATCATACATAAATGGAGTATAACTTCTCATTCTTCTGGTTGTACATGATGTAGAATCACACTGGGAAGGTAATCATATATGCACATAGGGTAATAATGTCCAATTCATTCTGCTATCCTTCCTACCCCCATATACCCTACCTTTCCTTCACTCCCTTCTGTCCAATACAAAGTAACTAATTTTTCCATGCCCCCCAAACATTGTGAATTAGCATCTGCAAATCACAGAAATTTGGTCTTTGGTTTTGGGCATTGGTTCATATAACTTTGTACATTCATCTGATGAAGGGCATCTAGGTTTGTTCCATAGTTTTATCTATTGTGAGTTGAGCTGCTGTAAACATTTATGTAGCTGCATCACTATATTATGCTGATTTTACGTCCTTTGGGTACAAACAAAGAGTGGGATAGCTTGGTTAAATGATAGTTTCATTCCAAGTTTTCTGAGGAATCTCCATACTGCTTTCCATAATGGTTGCATCAGTTTGCAGTCCCACTAGCAAGATATGAGTGTACTTTTTCCCCCACATCCTCACCAACATTTATTTTTGCTTGTATTCTTGATAAATGCTATTCTGATTGGAGTGAGATGAAATCTTTGAGTTTTTTGATTTTTATTTCTCTAATTGCTAGAGGTGTTGAACATTTTTCATGTTTGTTGATACATTGTATTTCTTCTGTGAAGTATCTGTTCAGTCCTTAGCCATTTATTGATTGGGATATTTGTTTCTTTGGTTTGAGTTTTTTGAATTCTTTATATATCTGGAGATTAATGCTCTATATGAGATGCATGTGGTAAATATTTTCTCCCATTCTCTAGGCTCTTTTTTCACATTATTTATTGTTTCCTTTGTTGAGAAGAAGCGTTTTAGTTTGACTCCATCCCACTTATTGATTCTTGATTTTACTTTTTGTGCTTTAGAAGTCTTTTTAAGGAAGGCAGTTCTTAAGCCAACATGGTGAAGATTTGGTCCTACTTTTTCTTCTATTAGGCTCAGGGTCTCTGTTCTTTGATCCACGTTGAGTTTCATGAGGTGAGAGATAGGGTTTTAATTTCGTTTTGTTACATATAGATTTCCAGTTTTTCCAGCACTGTTTGTTGAAAAGGCTATCTTTTCTCCAATGTATGTTTTTGGCACCTTTGTCTAGTATGAGATAACTATATTTACTTGGCTTTGTCTCTGTGTCTTCTATTCTGGGCCATTGGTGCCAATACCATGCTGTTTTTGTTACTATGGGTCTTTAGTAGTGTTTAAGATCTGGTATTATGATGCCTCCTGCTTCACTTTTCTTGCTAAGGAATGTTTTTTCTATTCCTGGTCTCTCATTTTTCCAAATGAAACTCATGATTACTTTTTCTAGTTCTATGAGGAATGTCATTGAGATTTTAATAGAAATTATATTAAATCTTTATAACACTTTTGGTAGTATGGCAATTTTGACAATATTAATTCTGCCTATCCAAGAGCGTGGGAGATCTATCCATTTTCTAAGGTTTTCTTCAATTTCTTTCTTTAGTGTTCTATGGTTTTCATTGTACAGGTAAAAACTCTTTTGTTAGATTGATTCCTAAGTGAGAGATGGGTATTCTTATGGTTTGAATGTGATGTGTCCCCAAAAGAGCATGTGTGAGACAATGAAAGATCATTGAGAGGTGAAATGATTGGGTTATGACAGCCTTAACCCAGTCAGTGAATTAATTCCAATATTGTGGGGAGCCATTCTGACACGTGACTGGGTGACTCCCGGTTTGGGTCTGAGGCGCTCTGGCTGTGTCGGAGCTTTCCCGGCCCTCTCCTGATGAGAGAACCCTTCCATGTGGGGGTGTGATTGACCGACCACTGACCCGGGGGCCCAATCACTGACCCTGACCTTGGAGTGCAGCCCCCCTCAACCTTCATTGGATGGAATTCTCCCCTGAATTTCTTGTTCCCCAATAAAAGGCTACTCCCTGGCGTGTTCTCTCTCTCTCTCTCTCTCTCTCTCTCTCTCTCTCTCTCTCTCTCTCTCTCTCTCTTTCTCTCTCTCCTGCTAGTCCTGAGTAATCCTTGCTGCCCTGCTGGGCGGTTAGAGGTGGGAACCAGAGAGGGGAGCCGTCTCGGTCCTGGCAATAGAAATAAGGTAACTGAGTCTGTGTGTTTTATTTTGATCTCTGCTAGCTAACTTTTATGCCAAGAACCTCATTAATGAAACCATTGCGCTGGCCGCATGGTGGACAATATGGTAATTAACGGAGAGGTAACTGAAGACAGATAGCGTGTGGCTGGAGGAGGTGGGCATTGGTGGGGCATGCCTTTAGGGTATATATTTTGTATATAGTGAGTTGACTCTCTCTATTTCTATTTCTGCTTTCTGATCATCATATGAGCTGCTTCCCTCCATCACACTCTTCTCCTATGATATTTTGCTTCACCTCAAACTCTGAGGAATATAGCCCTCTTTGTAATGATACCTCTGAAACCATGAGCTCCCAGAGAATCTTTTCCTCCTCTAATCATGTTTTTGTCAGGTCTTTTGGTCACAGAATTGATAAAGCTGACTAAAATAGGTATAGTGTCCTAACTGGTTCTAGCCCAGGGCCCAGTGCAGTGAGACAATGGAAGGGGAACTTTAAAAGGATACTTGATTTGAGATGAAGTTGAGATGAGATGATGATGAGGTAAAACACAGCAAGGAAAATGTCTAGATGGCTGACCCTGTCCAAGCAAGATAGGAGAGAGACCTTTCTCAGAAAGTAACCTCTTTCGTTAACTTTTTATTCCTGAAAGCAAAAAAGGTGCAAGGTTCAACACAATCTCAAATATGGATGAGCTCAATCAGGTCAACTAACTCTTTAGTTCAAAGGCTTTCACTAGCATGCAGAGACAATGCACTCTTTCCTGGACCTCAGGAAAAGTAGAATTCATAGGTCTTTTGGAGGAATGGACTTCTGTATAGGCAGAGAACACTGTCAGAAGTTCCTGTGAATTATATAAAGCAAACCACAATTTGAGAGTCTACAAACCACATAGAAGCCATCTTTTCCATTTTTACTTCTTCCCTTTAAATTATTCATTCATGTTCTATTAAATACATCTATGGTTTTGTAATCTCCAGGGAAGAAGAGTCTACATTGCTTCACAATTCCTTTCATCCAATTGGAAGGAATTGGAATGCCTTAAGTAAATTGAAATATTATCTTTTCATTTGGGTTCAGATGGATAGCAGGTAAAATGTTATTATTCTATTGCTTACTTTCTTACTCAAGTTTATGTTCTTGAGCATCCATGCTGATACAAATAACAATATTCTATTCATTTTTGATGCTGTATAATGTATTCATTCCTTCTCCCATTGATAAACATTTGGGTTGTTTCTATTTTATTTGCTTGTTTTGCTGTTAGGAACACAGATGTGCACATGCTTCCTTGTGAGAGTTTCTATAGAATATGTTTCTAAGAAATTGCTGAGTCATAGAAATTTTAAGATATTGTTTAACTTTACTGCATTTTGGTAGATTTATTCCTATCTGGTTGATTCATTCATTCTTATACAAAACTTCTGCTATTCTCATACTTCTTTTAAAAAAATGTATTCCTCACAACAAGTTGTGTGCTAAGTATGGCAATTAGCATCACAGTTTGTCAGAGAGGGCTCAGGACAGATTAAGACCTGAAAGTTGTCAGGCAAGATGGTGCATGCCTGTAATCCCCACAACTCAGGAGGCTGAGCAAGAGGATTGGAAGTTCAAGGCCACTCTTAGCAACTTGTGATGCCCTAAGCAACTTAGTGAGACCCTGTCTCAAAATAAAAAGGAGATGTTGCTGTGCAGTGGTTAGTATCCCTGGTTTCAATCCTGGATACCAAAACTAACAAGCAAACAACACTGAAAGCTAAAATATTCAATAAATTATGTGATTAAAGTTCCATTCCAGATCTTAGCTGAAGTCTAGCTCTTTTTCAGTATATTTGGTAGTGTTTGAAAATCCTTGTGGGAAGTGTTTAGGTAGAATATAGATATATCAGAAAAAGCTGAGTCTTCTTCCTTCTGGCAACAGTTGGCTTTCCCTTCTAATAGAAAGGGAAGGAATATAGAGGTTATCAGCATTCATTCATTCTTTCTTTTAGTACATATTGAACAGGTCCTGACCTAGTTCTAGGCACTATGATTTGTATTTTCATGGAATTTACATTCTGATGTTGAAGACAGACCATGAAAACATAAACAAGATAATTTTAGCTAACAGCAAATGCTATTATTATTATTATTATTATTATTCCAGAGATTGAACCCAGGACACTTAACCAATGAGCCACATTCCCAGCCTGTTTTTCATTTTTTAAAAATATTTTTAGACTGAGCTTTGCTAAGTTGCTTAGGCTGACTTTGAACTTGCAATCCTCCTGTCTCAGCCTTCAGACCTGCTGAGATTACAGACGTGTGCCACCCTGCCTGATTAACAAATGTTACATTTTTAAAAGAATAAAAACTAATGATACAAAAATAACTAAATGGGTTGATGTTGAGTTTGGGAGAAACATTAGATAATATGATCAGAGAATGCTGAATTTTAAAGATGGGCCCCAAGTCCTGCCACTGAGTGACCTGGGTTTATTTGTTTGCCTGTAACAGGCAGTGGGTACCTCAAAATTAAAATGGCGTAATTCCTACCACATAGAGTTATTGTGGGGATTAAATGTGGTTACTTTGTGAAATAACTGTTTGTGGAGAGCAAATGAGCCCTTATTATGTGCTGATCTTGCCTTGCAGGCAAAAACCAAGCCTGGGAAACCTTCCTTGCCAAAAGGTGAGGATGTGAACAGCCTTAATACTGCACTCTGACCTCAATAGTTATCATACATTACAGTACAATGGGTTTTTTTCGGGGGTACAGCAGGTTAGCTACAAAAAAAAATGTTTCTCGCTTTGTAACTTTTTAGTACCCAAAGAAGCTCTTGATAACTCACAAGCCTTAAACAATCTATAAAGCCTCTGCAGTTAAACTTCCTGATTATGAAACTCTATATAATAAACATGCTGAGCTAGTTCTGGGTCACTGTTCCTCCATCAGAGGGCAGTGTCCCACCTGGCCCCAGCTTTGCTTAAAAATATCTCTGTGTTTTCCTTAATCCCTTGTTGCCCTTACTGGAGATCCTTTGTTAATGCTATATGGGCTGCATCAACTGTTAACTTCCTTTCTCTGTGATTTGCATCCCCCCTTACTTATAGATTGTTTAGTGGGAATCCTTAGGGGATTTGAGTTTCTACCTAAATAAGGGGGCAAAGACACTTATAAGTACTTTATAAGGCCATGTAACAGAACGTGGTTGGCGCTGGTGCATGGCACCTGTGCCAACTTTGTCCTCAGTGACCCTGGATAGAATTGGGAAAGCCAGTTAGGAATTTGTGCCCGGAGATTGGGAGGAAGGGACAGTTAGAGACAATGAGCTTGTTAACACTGCAGATACATTTTGACCAAGGAATCCTAGTGTGTGGAAGGAAATATTGGTGCCAGCTCCCCAGAGGAAAAGGAACTGACTAATTCCTAAGGACTTTAGACAGGCAATGGGAACAGGGTTTGATATATGTGGAAATGGGGGCTAAAATTAGACTCAGTCATCTCCATGTAAGACTCTGATCTATAAGGAAGGCAGTAGAGTGCAGGGGCTCAAAATTTGCTTTCAAAGCTTGACTCTATCCCTTTTTATTCTCTGTGCTATCCCTTTTTATTCTCAGTTTCCTCATCTGTACAACAGAGTAGTTGTTGTTAGGATTATGAACAATTGTATATGAATCACTTTTTCCAGTGCCTGGCACCTGGTAAATGTAACCAGTTGTTGGCTAACAAAGGAATAATTTCCTAAGACATAGGGACCCCAAGGAGGAAGTTAATAACAATGGCCCTATCCAAATCTCAGAGAAGTAGAGACATGCTTGTTGCTTTTATCAACATGATAATCAGGGATATCTTCAGAATCCAACCAATGCCCCCAAGTTAACAGAGAAACCCAGAGGACCTGGCCAAGGTGGCTCATCTGTCATGGAGTGGAGCTGGAGGTGGGGGATGGGAACATGTGAATGGAAGCCTAAGGGCCATGGTGTTTGCAGCCTTTGGGAAAACAAGTTCATGATGTTTTCAGCAAATTAATTCAGTGTGGCCAGAGATAAATCCATTTCTTGTTTCTCCTAGAAACTAAAACTGTGAGTAGGAAGGAATGCCAGTTACCTGCTATTTCTCCATTTTGTCAGAATCTTTTACCAAAAATTGCTGAATCTCCATTCATGGGATGTATAATCAATTTCCTAAACCATGAAATACCACACATAGTTGTGGCAATTGTTATTATCACCCTAGGCAAAAGATATTTATATCCCTTTTATCTTTTGAGCCCCAGGATATTCTGAGGAGTAATCATGACTTGTCTTATTATTCCAATTTTACAGCTGAGATGATGGAGGCCCAGAGTGTTATGTATCTTTCCAAGAATCTCCTAGTCAAAACTGAATGTGATACCAAAATCTATGTTCATTTTGCTAAACCACACTACTCTTCTTCAAACTAAAGGGACAGAAACCATTTAGGGTGGGGTACAGGCTATGGAGAAGATATATGTCTCTGAATTCAAATAAATGATGTACAGAGGGAGAAAAAACTTAGAATGATGAGGAGAAACCATTGACAGATGAACAAGATGAATTTAAGAGTTAAAATTATTTTATTTACTTTTCTTCCACTGTGTATTATTTGCCCTCATCCTTCCAACTATGAGTATTATAGGATTATTTTTAAAATTCTTCATACTTCATACCAATGGACTGATATTTTTAGCAATAGCAATTCAAAACTCCTAAAGGCTTTACAAAGACTTGTCAAAGACCTATTGAATCAAAAATTTGTATGAATTATAAGTACCTGGAAAGGGGTTAACCCCTTTAGTGTTTTTCTATCTATTCTCTTCAGGCATTCAGATGCTCACAAAATATGTGTCAAAAAGAGAAAAATGAATTTACACATGACTTGCAATTATGGTGGGAGTTGATCAAAAGTGTAGATTCTGTTTTATATATTGATCACCTACTATGTAACACTTGAATGAGAGGCAACCTACTCTTCCTTCTCTCTGGTGCTCAGTTTCCCTATATGGAACATTTATTCAACAGATATTTATTTAAGCTCTACTGTATTCCAGGAAGTATGAGATAACAAAATTTAACAAAAGTAACAAGATTTCTGTCCTCATGGAATGTTTAAAGACGAACCTTAAAAACGTAGGAAGCTTTGATCTTTCTCCCATTTGAAAGGGTTATAGTAAGCAGACTAATGTGCAGGTAGCTGAGACAAAGGAATTGATGAAATGTGAGTTATTTTGGGGTATGACAATATTTATTAGTTTAAGTTGTTGGGGCAGCTTTCTTTCCTAGAAATATGTATAGAAGATTCAATTCTTAAAAATGTATTGATCAAAACATACTATGAGTAAGCACAGGCCTTATATGATTTTAGGAAATAAAGAAAAAGAAAAATGGTCCCAAGCTTCTTGGAGTTCACAGTGTTACAAAAGAGGCCATTTACTATATCATGGTGGTTGCTCACATGTTTAAGAACTAAAAACAATGTTAGTTTTACAAGAGTATCTAGGAAGGAGAAAGCAAAGGGAATATCACTCTGGTCCCTTGTGGGTGGGATTTCCTGATGACCTTGATTTTGAGCTATATACCTGACCAGATACCCTGTTTTTGTTTTTTTTATAAGCTTTATTTTAAGGCCAAGCTCACAGGATGTCTGGGATCTCCATCAACACTTTTCATATATTTGATGTGCAATGACTATCTATTTCTAGATTTCCAAAGTCCTTTTAAATGAGAATTAACTAATTAATCTGTGTTTATTTTGGGAGAACAAAAGGATAATTGGAACAAAATGAACTGTCCATACTAGAATCAAACCCATTCTGTAAATATTAAAGCGGATGTGACATGAACACTGCCCCTCCTGCCTCAATCCCTCTTCCTTCTATGGATTAAAAACATCAGATGACCCCCCCAAACGAGTGAAATTTCTAGAAATCCTTCTATCAGTGCACATGGAAAAGTTAGCTTCCTTACTCTTTTCATGTTATGTTTTAAAACTGAATAACATTTAGAAAAGAAGAATTTTGCATGACATGATAAAGTAAATAGAAAAGGTCTTTAGCAGCTAGGGTTCCAGAGGGCCAGGTTTAAGAAGCAAAATTTCTGTACTAATCACTCACAACAAACGTGGAAGCTTTATAGTTTCCTCACCTTCTTCCTAAAATATTGCATTTGTAGATGGGTATTTTGAAGTCCATAGAATGACAGCAATCTGCCAGATTGTCAGACAACTTCAAGGCTAAAGATGGGACTGCAAATCATGTGGACTTTAGTCTTGGCTGACTATTTTCCTTCCATTTCTTAGGCCATTCCTCAGCCAGGAATGCAATGAACATTATGTTAAGGTTCAATTACAATGTTATCTCACCTGTGAAAATATCCTTCATCTTCTCTTGTATCTATTCAAGGTAAATTGCTTTGGTTGGCCTCTATTTCTCTGCCTTGTTTCTTTTTGACAAGAAGACAGTTATTTCATTGTGTCTAGGATTCACAATTGGTTATTTATATCCTGTTTCCATTTTTTATTTTAAAATTCAAACCTACAGAAAATTTGTAAGAATAGTGCAATGAACCTATTATTTAAATTTACCGGTTGTAACCATTTACCCATACACTTTTTTTTTTCAGTACTGGGGATAGAGTCCAGGGCCTCACTCATGCTAGGTGAGTGCCCTACCACAAAGCTACATTCCTAAGCCCCACCACACCACAATACTCATTTTGTCTCTATAATCATTCTTTTGTCCTCTTTCTATAACTGTTTTTTTTCCTGAGTGATTTGAGATTTAGTTTGAGACATAATGACAATTCTCTCCCACATATTTTACTCTATATGTTCTAGGGATAAGAACATTGTCTTGTGTAATCACAATACAATTATAGAATCAAGAAATTAGCATTTTATTAATACCTAATTTTATACTGCCTATTTTTCAAATAAAGTCTGTTGTATTTTTTTTCCTAATTCAGGATCAAATTCAGGTTTCCATTAGTCTGTATGCTTCTTTAGTATATTTTATCTGGAGCAATTCCTCAACCTTTCCTTGTGTTTTATGACAGTGATATGTACTTTTTATCTACAAAATGTTTTATTTACTACCTCTATCTTTAATGTAGTTTGTATATTTCTAAACTTCTAGGAAAACTAGATGTTTCAAATAAGGACTTAAGTTTGTCCACTGTGTACATAGTAGTGCTGAATAAGCTACACACATGAAATAATAATTATATCTGAAAGTATCTTCTAAGTAGGATCATTCTGGCCTAGAATGCTAGAATCAAATCCATTCTGTAAATATTAAAGCGGATGTGACATGAACATAAATATTTCATTTATTTAATTCTTTCTCCTATGTCACATGTGATATGACACATGTGTCACTCAGATGTGACGTTACAATTTCACTTCCAAAATTCCATTTCAGAAGATGACTTTCTATGAATTTTAGCAGAAAGTGTACAAAATGTGTTAGTTTACTAATTCTTCTTTTGTAATAATTTGGCAACCTCTTTAATATCTAGAGACTAGACATTAGAAAATTAGGACTCCTTTGTCCAGTATATACACAATATATACAGTAGAACAAAGTTAAATGAAATGCATCTTACAGGGAAATGGGTAAGCTGAAATTTTCTTGCACACTGTATTAAAATATCTTTTGCAACTTCTTTCCTCCCACCTCCCTCAATCCAATGAACAAATGCAGACAGTATTCTGTTCAGAGGTAGTTTCACAATTCCAAACACAGTATTTTCCAACAGCCTTTTTATACCTACATTATATTTATTTATTTATTCATTCATTCGTTTATGTGGTGCTGAGTATTGAATCCAGTGCCTCATTTGTGTTAGGTGAGTCCTCTACCACTGAGCCATAACCCCAGCCCTCCCATCAGTTTTTAAAAGCCATTTATAAAAAATTTTATTCTACTACATCTACTTTTAAATAGATCAAGAACTTGTAAATATATAGAAGGACTAGAGGTTTCACATAACAACCTGTTCACTATGCACTAGCACAGTAAATGAAATTACACACATAACAATGATTATAACATAAGGTGTCTTCTAATATTACCATTTTGTCCTCAAACATTTTTCTTCTCACTTCCTACTCTCTACTTTCTGTCCAGTGCACAAGTACAGGCATATGTAATGCTTAGAGATGGTTGATCAAATTCATATCTAAAAGTCACTTACAGAGGACAAGCTTTCCTATGAATTTCAACATGAAATGTAAAAAATGTTAATTTTACTAACTACTTGCTCATACACTGGCAAACTCTCTAACATCTAGAAACTAGATGTTGCAAAATTGGAACTCATTTTACCATTATATTCAGTATATACATAGCAAAACCAAATGCACAAAATTTTTAGAAAACTGATGTCTAGAAATGTCCAAGTATGGGCTGGGGCTGTAGGTCAGCAGCAGAGTGCTTGCCTAGCATGCATGAGGCAATGGGTTCAATCTTCATGACCACATAAAAATAAAATTAATAAAATAAAGGAATTCTGTCTACAATTCCAAAAAAGTTTTTAAAATGTCCATGTATGAACACACTAACCTTACCTTTAGCAATTTTTCCCTCCCTCCTCCAGATCACTGAACAAGTACAGACAGTATTATATTGCACACAGAGGTGGTTTAACAGTTCTATTCCCAAAAGAAAATATTTCATATTAATTTTAGCAAAATGATATTTACAAAGTGATATTTTAGTACTTCCACATTTAATATACATTGGACACTTCTAAACAATTTGTCCACTATGTTCATGGCAGTCTTGAATAAACTGGATAAACTGCACACATGTAACAATAATTCTAATTTGAAAATGTCTTCAAAATGTGAGCATTCTGGCACTTGACAAACCCAGTGGGCTACAATTCTCAAATTTTCAGAAGACAGTCCTTCCTAGGAATCTTAACACAAAGCAAACACAATGTTTTTACTAATACAAAATGTTTTTGCCATACACTGGCAAACTCTTTAACATCTAGAGAAACTATATGTAGATTAGAACTTCTTTTTCCTTTATATACATTATGTACACAGCAAAGCAAAACAAAACTCATAGACATAAGCAACAATTGTTACTTTTTTGGGGGGTGCATAGATAAATCTCAATAACATTTATTCTCAATAAAAGAAACTGGATGTACAAGACTGCACATTGTATGATTGTGTTTATATGAAATACCCAGAAAAGGAAAAGTTATGAAGACAAAAAGTCCTCATAACAGGAATAGGAGCTGTAATAGGAATTAAGAGTAATTGTTCATAAAGGATGGTAGTGGGACGATAGACACATATTCTAAGATTAATTCATGGTGGTGAATGTAAATTTGTTAATTGTTAAAATCCTTGATATGTAGAATTAATAAGGATGTTACACAAAATATGTTTCAGTGGAGTCATTTTAAAAATAAAGGTGACATTATTATACATGCCTTTTGAGTGTATGCCTAAGTGTGAAATTGCTAGGTCCTAGGGGAAGCCTATGTTTAGACTGTGTTTAAACTGCCAAACAGTTTTCCACTTTTTAAAATTTGTTCTAATATACATGACAGTAGACTGCATTTTTATACATCATACATAAATGGAGTATAATTTCTTATTCTTCTGATGATGTAGAATCACATGGATCATGTAATCATATATGCACGTAGGGTAATAATGTCCTATTCATTCTGCTATCCTTCTTATTTCTATACTCTTTCCTCTCCCTTCACTCCCCTCTGCCTAATCTAAACTACCTCTATTCTTCCCTAGCCCCTACCCCCTTATTGTGAAGTAGCATCCACATACCAGAGAAAACATTGAGCCCTTGGTTTGGGGAGATTGGCTTATTTTGCTTAGAATGATATTCTCCAGCTCCATCCATTTACCTGCAGATGCCTTAATTTCATTCTTCTTTAAGTCTGAGTAATATTCCATTGTGTATATATACCACATTTTCTTTATCCATTCATCTGTTGAATGGCATCTATGTTGCTTCCATAGTTTAGCTATCGTAAATTGACGCTGATGTGGCTGCATCACTTTTTCAGTTTCTGTGGGCTACCTACATTCTGTAGCATGAGTACCATCACCACAGTGGCTTCTCTCCTCCTTGGGGAGGGGCAAAATCGACAAAATTGTATGTATTTTAGGTGTACAACATGATGATGTGACATATGCATATTGTGGAATAGTTAAAAGAAACTAATTAACTTATGGATTACCTCATAAGTTAATTAGTTTAACTAAATATATATTTTGTAGTGAGAACACAAAATCTACTAAGCAATTTTCTTTATGAAAGGAAAGACAGAGGATCTTATGCAACAGATGTTCCTTCCAATGAGTCAAATAAGGACTTGTAGGGGTTATTCAAGAGTATCACTGAGCCACAAACCAAGCCTGGTCATACTTATTCTGCTGGGCAAAGATGAGTCCATGAAGCAGATTTTTCCCAAAGTCAGTGTAGTGTTATCTCCATGGAGTCCCAGAGATGGGAATATGCAGGTTTTTCTGTCCCCTGCAGGAGTGACCTCTAAGATTATCTTGAAGTCATGCTTCTTCAGCAAGAACACTTGTTTTGTTTAGATTTTATGTTATGAAAAGATAAAAATATCAAGGGTTTTAAAAGATGTCCAGATTCATAAATTATACTAGATTGAAATAAAAATTCATGTCCATATGAAAAGAACAAGAACATTAAAGGGGGTCATTGGCTAGGGATAAGGTCTGATGTAATATTTGGAAGGGGAGGGTTTACTGCTATCCCCAACTATTCTTTGGCATTACTAAAGCTTCTGGGAAAACTGTACAGGAACTAATTTATCTATCACTTAAATATGAACACAAGTTAGTCTCTATGGATAACAAAATACCAAAGTACTTTGCCACTTTGCCAAGTTATCTTTTAATAATATTTGTCTTTTACATGCTTTCAATGATTTGAAGAAAAGCCAGCTATGGTCAGTTAGTTGAATCCAGAGCCAGGGGTTTTCTCTAAATCATTTTTTATATTGCTTGAGTATGCCAGGATGACTTCAGAAGTTGTACTATAATCATTGCTGTCCATATTTCGTTTTCTTTCTTCCTTTATGCCTTCTTTCCTTCCTTAATTTCTTTCTTCCTTTTTAAGTTATTAGACATTCAATGAACTTAAACATTGACAATCCATGCATAGGCAATAAAGGAATAAGTCACATACATGTCCTTAAAGTTTTCCTAAATGTAGTGAAAATATGCTCAGGATGCTCTGGGAGTAGAAGACAGACAAGTAAAATTGCTTTATGAATGGAAAAACAGAGAATTTTATGGAACAGATGTTACTTCAAATTAGTCATACAAGGACTTGTAGGGGTTACTCAAGTGAATAAGAGATGGGAAGGAACCAAGCAAGTAGATTAAAATGTGCTGAGGCCCAAAACACCATAAGACCTCTAAGGAATTTCATAACACTCTACAGTGGGAAGTATGGAGTTCATGGTACAAGCTTGAGGGTAGGGCATGATGAAATTTGAGTCAAGATAAGGCCCAAGTCATAAAGAGCTTTTACACTTTGCTAAAGGAGCCTGTAGTTTATCTTGAAGGTTATTTTCAGTTTTTATTTTTTAATTTTTATTGTTTTAATTTGTTCTTAGTTATACATGATAATAGAATGCATTTTGACACGTTGTACTTATTTCCAGTTTTTTTGAAGATTCACTGCTTTCTCTTTAAGTAGAAGCTTGCATGGGCTTCCAATGTGTAAGATCTTTTAAAGGGAAGTTATGGTGGTGTAAAGTGGTGAAAGATCTATGTAATATCCACTGGATGTTTTTCTTTCTTATTGCAATTCCTGAGAAATAGATGACTTCAGATGCATTTTGGAGGTAGAACCAATATGTCTTATTGATGGACTGGATGAGTATGGTAAGAAAGAGAATGGGAGTCCAGGATCTACTTAAGTTTTCCAACTTGAGAGTTTGGGTGGATGGTGGTGAGAGAACACTTAATTACAACAACTTATAATATTCACCGTTTCTTTTGTATTAGGTACTGTGTAAGAACTTTATATATAATATATAATATATATATTTTCATTTCTTTAATTAAATCTCTTTATATATATGAGATTTAATTAAAGAAATGACAATCAAATAGTTTATGTATATATATATATATATATATATATATATATATATATTCTTAATCTTCATAGCAACCCTATGACTTAGAGTCATAGATGAGGAATCATCATGTCATAGATGAGGAAATTGAGTCATAAAGAGGTTAAGTAACCTTCCCAATGTCATCTGGCCATTAAATGACAAAGATATGATTGGATTCCTTTGGAGATGTCAAAGAATTATGTGGACAGAGATCTTACAGTGCTAGGAGCCACAATTTTGGCAAGAAGGTCCATTATTGTGGATACATTTATCTTATTCTCCTAACACTATTCTTACTAGATATCCTGAGGCTGTAGGACAATTAATACTCAAAGGAATAAAAGCAGCAAAGGGAGTGTTTGGAATTTCTCCCAATAAAATTATTACTCCATATACTATCGATCAAATTGATGAGTTAGCTAATGAGTTAAATACTTGGGCAATAATCATGTGTAAATCTAGTGTTTCATTTGATAATCACTTGCCATCTAATCCTTTGTTGTCTTTTTGGTCTAAGCATCCTGTAGTTTTTCCAAAAATGACAAGAAAAACCCCTATCATAAATGCTCCAAATATATTCACTGATGGGTCAAACAATGGTACAGCAGCAGTAGTTACTCCTGATCAAACTTTTACATTTTTAGTACCCAAACAATCAGCTCAAAAGGTAGAGCTTAATGCAGTATTACAAGCTTTTATGATGTTTAAAGATTCTGTATTTAATTTATTTTCTGATAGTCAGTATGTAGTTAATGCTATAGTATCCCTTGAAGATGCTGGTAGGATTTCACCTTCTTCTACTGTTTTCTCTTTGTTTTCTGCTATACAAAGTCTAATCTGGGACAGAAAAGATCCATTCTTTATAGGACATATCAGGGCACACACAGGATTGCCTGGAGCCCTTAGCTTGGGCAATGAACTAGCAGATAAATCTACACATGACATACATATTTTCTCCACAATAGAAGAAGCTATAAATTTTCATAAAAGGTTCCATGTCAATGCTAATACTTCACAAAAACGTTTTAAAATAACTAAAGAACAAGCCAGACATATAATAAAACAATGTCAAAATTGTGTGACATTTTTACCACAAGTTAATCTTGGAGTCAATCCTAGAGGACTGATACCTAACCATATTTGGCAGATGGACGTCACACACTTGCCAGAATTTGGAAAATTAAAATATTTGCATGTTACAGTTGATACTTCTTCCGGATTTTTGATGGGCTCCCTTCATGCTGGAGAAAAAACTAAAGATGTTATAGCTCATTGCTTACAAAATTTTGCCACTGTGGGCGTTCCAAAACAGTTAAAAACGGATAATGGTCCTGGTTATACTTCTACCTCTTTTAAACAATTTTGCTCATCATTTGGCATTACTCACATAACAGGAATTCCATACAATCCACAAGGACAAGGCATAGTTGAAAGAGCTCATCAAACTATTAAAATGTACTTATTAAAATAAAAGGAGGGAATTGGAAAGGGGTATATATCCCCCAAAGATAAACTTAAAATAACCCTTTTTACTCTAAACTTTTTAAATTTGGATTCATCGGGGCTTAGTGCTGCGGAAAGACATTTGTATCCAAAAAATGTACATAAGCCTAAGGTACTTTGGAAGATATTCTAACAGGACAATGGAAAGGTCCTGATCCAGTGATAGTCTGGAGTCGGGGCTCTGTCTGTGTGTTTCCACAGGGAGAACAGCAGCCGATTTGGATTCCAGAGAGGTTAACCAAAACAATTTCTACAGAAAAAGAAGATGATTTGACTCAAATCCATAACAACTGATATCCAGAGCTCCAGCTTGGCTATTCTTACATCTGTGACAGTGATCAACCAGGATGCTTTTTTCAATATCTATTTTATTATTGCTTTTTCCCACATCATAAAGTTCCATTTTATTTTTGAGCTCATACAGACATAAATTAATGTTTTTCTGATCAGTTTTATTTTTTGACTATGTTGTTTTTAAACATTGCAATGGAGATTTCACCTAGGTAAATCTACAAGGCCTTTACTATTGTCTTATGTGTTGTATGTTACGTGTGCACATTTCTGTTTTGTGTTGTATGTCTGTATGTGCGTATGTCCATATATCATATATGAGGAGCGCTCATAAAAATATGGATCCAAAATTTTTTTTTATTATTCACGTGATTTTAATGGTTTAATTTAATTTGGGTAAACAGCTGTTGAAGACTGTTTTAATATGTGTACAAATAAGCAGGTTAACAGATCTGTTTGTTTACTTTCACCTTTCGTTTTCATTATATTTAATAATTCTGTTCAGGATAATGTAAATTGTTCTAAAAATTGTTTTCTTAATACCTGTTGAAATGTTACATTTTTTTTCTTAACATCATTGTCAAAATCCCTATTTTCATCCCAGTGCCGGTGAAGACAAAGATGAAACCAAACTACAACTTCTTCAATAATTATCACAACAAACTATATAAACTGATGCATCAATGAAAAATAACTCAACAAGTAATGCTCAATCACTGAGTTGATTTATTTTGGGAGGAAATGGACATATTGATAGATTCCTCCACTTTGAACTGCTTACAAAACTTGCCTGGACTATGTATCATTTGTATGCATTGTGCTCTATTTGTTGATACAGCGAATTATGGTAGTGCTGGCGTATCTTAGCTGATGTGTCACCAGTGTTACAATTTTTCCTAAGGAGCCGTCAATTGACTTGATGTCCTGGCATTTCTGTATCCTCCTCCCTTCTACTAGTGATAGTCTAATTTGGGGGGCCAACTGAGGTGAGGCAAAGAACCTCACCCCCCCACTGGTGCATAGGCCTATCCACAGGTATGGCTATATACTGGACCGGTAGTCAGTGACGGGTATGATTCAGTTGCAGTGGTATCAACCTAAGACAGGAGGCTGATGCCTAGAGGTCAGTTTTCCGATGACGGGTAAGAACCATATGTTGAATTGGACACACCTAACAGGCACGGTCCCTAGCCACATTGCCTGTTGCTTAATTAAACAGAAGGGAGCAGATGCTAGGAGCCACAACCAAATAATATAATGCATGGCACTTTTGGTTGTAAGGTGACGCCAGCTAGCCATTGAGATGATATGATTATGTTAAGATTTACATTCATATGGAAATTGGACTCCTGCTGTTCACCTTGGCCTGCTAGGGACTCATGTTATGGGACTCCTGGAGAGTTCCCATTGGTTGGGGAAGGATAATAGGAGGGAATTCCGGGGGAGGTCCTGGGCCCCGGTTCTGGTAGACGCGACCGCGTGGGCGGACCGGCTTGCTTGCCGGCGGGTATGGGGTATTGGTGGCATTTTCAAAAATAAAGTATTGTTCCTGCTTGAGTGGCTCTTGATTCTGTTCCCAGCCAGACTGTGGCATTACAGGAGAGAAATTTGTGTTGTATATAGGCTAATAAACGTGGGCAATGATATTGATTACAAAGTAGTCATTGTGGTATGTAGCTGTAATTCATTCATCACTGAGGAGGCAGCCAGAACCTCCTGAGGTGGTTATTTTTCCTGCTCAGGGGGATGTAAACCACCTAAGAAATTATAGTCTAGAATAATTCATGAAGAACAAAAGAAAAAGTCAGAAAGATATTTTCAAAAGTTGGAGCCCCTGATAGGTCCAGCCTCCACAGGAGCTAGAGCTAGACAATTAGAAAATCACTCCTGTTACTTATTTAAGGGGGTGCATCAAAGACAGGGATAAAGTTTCAGGAGTGGAGTTTTGCTTCGTGACATCTTGCAGTCAGCAGATTGATTGGCATCTTAGCAGTCACCCCGTCTATGGTGCTGTGTGGGACCTGGCAGAGCTGAATAGGGCTCACAATGTGTCTGGGCAGTCAACCAGAGGAAATGTCCATTGGAAGTTCCTAGATACCAGATTATCTTATTCATTAGTCTGCGATGCATGACATAGTCCATATACAGCCCATGGATGGCTCTCAAAACTCTTGAATGAGGGGCTGGGGTTGTGGCTCAGCGGTAGAGAACTCCCCTCTCACGTGTGAGACCCTGGGTTCAATCCTCAGCACCACATAAAAATAAGTAAGCGAAATAAAGGTATTGTGTCCAACTACAACTAAAAAATAATAAATATTAAAAAACTCTTGAATGAATATATCATTTTAATTACTCCCCCTTAAGTTGTTTCTAATTTTTCCTTACGTTGTTTTTGTTTGTTCATTGCTATTACAAACAATAGAACTAAGAACATTAGGTTATTTGAGTTAATTAATTATGAGGACTGTTACTGAGTCACAGGGTATGTGATTGTTCAACTTTACAAGGTAATGTAAAAAGTGCAAAGGGGTTGTACCCATTACTTCTCAAAGTTGATATGACACAAACTGAACTAATTAACTAATTACCATCCAATGAAACAGCAAACAAACAAAATGCACTTGGCCAGATGTGCTTCTTAACACAGTTATTGGCACTGCTGCATATTTGTCCTCTTTATCTCTTGCTTGAAAATCTACAACTGGACCATTGCTTTTTCTGCTTTCAATTCTCCCCTTACCAGTTTATAAATAAAAAATACTATTTGATTGTCATTTCTTCAATTAAAGCTCTTCAAGAAATGTACATTAGCCTATTGGGGACTGCAAATTCAAATATTCATGGGGACCAAGTAGGTGATAGAAATGAGCTAAAAAGAGTGTGAGAACTGGAGAATGTATGCCCTATAGAAAGTCATCGAAATGAATACTTTAAGAGAACATGATGCAGTCACAACAACAAGCATGTTTAAACCCCCAAACAACAACAGAAAATATGAAAATTTTTGGTTTTAACTGGTACCTCAAAGTTGACCTCCTTGTTTGAAACTAAACTTCCAGCCTATAATCCTGGAAAATTACAAAATGGTCCAAGGCTAAATTTTCTTGTTCGTCTTTTGTCACTCCCGTTATTCTAGGAATATAATGCTAACTTCTCTGTGTTCAGAATACTTTGAGATGTCTACACCTTTGAGCTTGAGTTTTCCAAGAATTCCTTTTGTGCTGCTTGGTTATCTGCTTATCTTTCCAATTTCAGTAAAATGAAACTTCCCCTCTGGAGCCTCCATTTAGCAGAATTAAGCCCTTCCTCTTCAGTAATGACTGCATCTTATCCTTACCATTAATTTATCTATACTATTTAATGAACTGTGTAGGTTGTGACACTATTTTATAGATTATGAATCAATTTAATAGGCTGATGCTCAGCTTAAAACAAAAGGAAATAGCCAGGAACTTTGGTACATGTCTGTAATCCTAAATACTCAGGAAGCTGAGGCAGGAGTACTGAAAGTTCAAGGTCAACCTGAGCAACTTAGTGAAATCTTGCCTCAAAATAAAAAAATTAAAAAAGAGATAAGGATATATCTCAGAGGTAAATTATCCCAGAGTTCAACCCCCAGTACTGCAAAAATAAATAAATAAATAAATAAATAAATAAAACTGGAAATATCATGGTACTTAGTATGTAGTAAACATTAAGTTTTATTTTATAAACTTCTGTTTCAATTATATATAAATGTATGTATGTATTGGGCCACAATATAAAATGTATTTTTACTATACTTCATTCATTTACTGTACTTGAACAAATGTGGATTAGTGTATGAAATCCTTGCTTTTTAATATGACCATGTCCTCTAGTAGTCTGTGAATATTTTGAGAAACTGAATCATCGTGATTTTCTTTGTATTATAATAAATCCAAAGAATGGGGCCTGGAACATAGTAGGTGCTTTAAAGAGATTAAAAAATGACTATGGTTAAGTGGAAGAAAGATCAATAGAGGGAAGGGTGCAGGGGGTGGGGAAAGGGAAGGGGAAGGAAAGGTACTGGGGTCTGAATTAGAATAAGATATATTCCATGTTTGTATAATTATATCAAAATTGATTCTATGGTCATATATTACTAAAAAGGACAAATAAAATTTAAAAAGAAGTAGATTTATTGTTGAATGAGTAAAATAAGAGTTAGAGAGAGAATATGCCATGGAAGTAACAGAGATAGTAATAAAGACAGACCTCTGGACTTTCTTAATGCCATGTGCTTTATTTTGTAGTGAAATTGGAATGTTATTTGGGTTCTGTTAGATGTTCTTTGGCTCACCTAAGCTCAACCTGCCTGAAACTGAGCTCAGTGCATGTTTTTACCATCAGTCATCTGCCACACTAGACACTTCAGAGTCATTCTTTACTATTTCTCTGAAGTATCTACCTCTCATTAGATACTTCTAATTTTTCACTAAGTTATGTGGATTCAGTCTTAAAAATGACTCTCTGATATGGCTTCTCTTAACCTAGATTGCTGCTTCAACCTCCTGAAGTATCATGTCTCCTTAGTCCCTGTGTTCCACTGTGCCAAGAGTGAACAGCCTTAAAAAATTATTTTCCCTTTTTTGTTTGTTCTTTTGCTTTAAAATTTCCATTTTTGCCTAGTTTGGCTCCATCCTAATATGTTAGCTTCATTTCCATCCATTTTTTACTTCACACCTCATTTATACTTAGGTTTTTAAGGAAAAGCAATGCCCCAGCTCAACACAGAGACTCTCATATAATTTGTTTAGGGTGGGTTCTAGATATAAATACATTTTAAATCTCCCCAGGTGATTCCAATAAACAATATAGGGTTGAGAACCACTTGTTTATTTCCCAACTTCTGAAATTTCCTTGATATATCGTGAAATTTAAGTTTCTTTGCCCTTGCATTCACTCTTCTCTTTACCTGATGAACTTTTCTTTACTGTTTAGTCTTCAAACCCTAGTTCAAAGACCATGTCCACTTTGAAACTTTCTCAGATGAAATGATCTGAAGGTTTGTGCATTTGTTATCATGCAAATGTTGAAACACAAGATGATGGTGTTGGCATTAGGGAGGTGATTAGATTCCACACTTATGAATGGAATTACTGCCCTTATATAAGAGGACCCAGAGAGTTGTGTTTCCCGACCACTATATGAGGTCACAGAGAGAAGGCACCATTTTTTGAGTGAGCAAATAGGTCATCAACAAACACTGAATATGCTGTTGATTTAATATTGGACTTAACAGCCTCCAGAAAGGGGACAATAAATTTTCAATTGGTTTACAATATTCAGTTATTGCAACCCAAATGACTTAAATGCCTGCTTCCTCAGGAAACACTTCATGAATCCCTCTAATTTAATATTATCATATTAAAAAAATATTTAGTTTATTTGTTTCCTTCTGATAGGGAACAGACAGACATGGGTAGTAGAAACATGAAGTTAAGGGAATGAATCTCCTAAACTGGGCTTACTGTGTTGACCCCCACATGATTTCTCTTTTCTTTGTTTATTTTAACTTAATTTATATATATATATATATATATATATATATATATATATATATATATATATATATATATAGTGCTGAGGATCAAACCTAGTACCTCACATGTACTAGACAAGAGCTGTACCATTGAGCCACAAACCCAACTCTGTTTTCTCTTTTCAAAACTGATTTACCTGTAACCCTGCCTGGCTTAATTTGACAAGATATGTTACATCCTCAGCAAACTACCTATTATCTACAAAAGAAATGAAGGCCTTAAATGCATATGATAAGAAGAAAACACGTTACCCTGAAGTGGGAGATTTTAAATGATTCTTACACAGACCAGATCCAGATTCCAGAACTCAGAAAGACAAAGATAATTCTTCCTAACCCTGTACTTGTAATTTTTTTTTGTACTGGGGGTTGAATTTAGGGGTGCTTAACCACTAAGCCACATCCACAACGCTTTTTATTTTTTATTTATAGACAGGGTCTTACTACGTTGCTTACAGCCTCGCTACATTGCTGAGGCTGGGTTTGAAACTGTGAGTCTCCTGCAAAATCATAGAATTTGCAGGGAAATGGATGGCACCAGAGCAGATTATGCTTAGTGAAGCTAGCCAATCCCTAAAAAACAAATACCAAATGTCTTCTTTGATATAATGAGAGCAACTATGAACAGAGCAGGGAGGAAGAGTAGGAAGAAAAGAGTAACATTAAACAGAGACATGAGATGGGAGGGAAAGGGAGAGAAAAGGGAAATTGCATGGAAATGAAGGGAGACCCTCATTGCTATACAAAATTACATATAAGAGGTTGTGAGGGGAATGGGAAAATAAACAAGGAGAGAAATGAATTACAGTAGATGGGGTAGAGAGAGAAGATGGGAGGGGAGGGGAGGGGGGATAGTAGGGGATAGGAAAGGTAGCAGAATACAACAATTACTAATAGGGCATTATGTAAAATTGTGGATGTGTAACCGACGTGATTCTGCAATCTGCATTTGGGGTAAAATTGGGGGTTCATAACCCACTTCAATCTAATGTATGAAATATGATATGTCAAGAGCTTTGTAATGTTGTGAACAACCAATAAAAATAAATAAATAAATAAAAATAAAAATTAAAAAAAAAAAAAAGAAACTGTGAGTCTCCTGCCTCAGCCGCCTCCTGAGCCATTGGTATTACAGGCATGCACTGCTGGGATTATAGACATGTGCTACTGCACCCAGCTGTAACCACATAATCTTTAAGAACAGGTTCTAATTAGAACTGGTTAGAATGGGCTAAAGTGACCTAGAGTTGTCATGGCAGTGGGGACTTGAATGTATCATGTTATCCTTCTGTCAGTCAAAAGTCAAGAGGTGGACCTGGATAGGTGTCTCTAGAAATTTCCATGGGACCCCCCCAAAAAACTGGATGGCAGTAGAGGCATGCTGTTTCTTCTCTGAGAGGACCCATTTTCCCCCTTGAGAGTGTCCCCTTTTTTTCTTTCTTATCCCTTCTAATAAATTCATGCCTGCTATTCTGAGTGACACATATGAAATCTTTCTGGCATGATTGCAAGAATCAGGGTCTTAAGGGGGAGTATCTGTACTGCCTCAGTTTTGCAGAAAGCACCAGACCTGTAATTTCAAAGAAGAATGTGCCACCCACCATATTGTCTTGTCATGATACATTTATAAGGTTGTAGTAGTTTGGACATGGGTTCAGTAGCCAAACTTAAAACTTGCTTAAATAAGAAAGAAGTTGAATATATATCTTATATCTCTATATATCTCTAGGCCAGTGGTTATAAATCAGGGATGATTTAAGGTCACAAGTCAGGATGGGGGAAAGGGAGATGAGGGAATGAAGGGTGGAAGTTCTACTAACCTTTAGTGGTTAGAGGTCTGCAATGATAATGAATAGCTTACAATCCACAACAAAGAAATATCCAACATAAATATCAATAAAGACACTGTTATGAAACCCTGCTTTAGCCATAAACAGTCCAGGGCTAGTAGGGTGAATTTCCCCATACGTTCATTGTTTCATCTTTTGGCTCTACCATCTCTAGGGGGTTTCTCTCATCTGAATGACTCATCAGTACAGCTCAGCAGCCAGACAGAGAGGGAAAGAGAGGAAGGCAGACTTCTTTCTTTTATGGCATGACTTCATATTTGTATGCATCAGTGTTCGCATCTGTTTGTCATAAACTTGTTTACACAGCTCCCCAAGCTACATAAGGTACTGGGAAATGTAGTTTTATTCTGTGATGCTTGTGCCATGCTAAACCTTTATTATTGTGTAAGAAGGCAGAACAAATTCTGGACAACTAGCTTTACCTGCTACATGTCTATATCTTCTACTGTATGGCATCTCCAGGGTAAACACTGTATCATGTTCATCTCTAGATCATTAGAGTAATAACTAGGACTAGTATTGGAAATTAGGAGTTGCTCAGGAAAGATTTTTTAAATAAAGGGCTGTTACTCAAAATTAGAAGGGTCATTGGACAACGGAACACTGAGATTTTCAATTTAAAAATGGTTATTGTTACAGAAATACTTCACTATTTGCTTTCTTCTTGATGGCCAAGAGCTTAAAACAGTTCAACTGCATGAGTTTTATCATGATCTCCATGGCACCAACCTTCCAAATTTTCCCTACTTTGAGTGACATCTTGAAATTCCTTTTTACGGTCATAGCCTAGGACATCTCTTGGGGTTAAAGACAAGGTTCTTCTTGGTCCTGGGATAGCTATTTGGATCTCCTAGAGATGTCATTTGGGCCTGTCATAGCTTTACATTTATTCTCATACCACATTTATTTATTCACTTTTTATGATCAATTATTTAATTTATTTCTTTTAAAATATTTTAGTTGTTTATAGACCTTTATTTTATTTACTTATTTATATGTGGTGCTGAGAATCGAACCCAGTACCTCACATGTGGTAGGCAAGCTCTCTACTGCTGAGCTGCAATTACAACACCAATTATTTAATTTCTTATAATTCCACAAGTAAGACAGACATCTTGGGAGCTGGGGACAAGAAACTAGAGAGCAAAGGCAGCTAATTTAGCCTGGGCTTTTCTTATACCATCACAAAGTTTCCCTCAGAGGGGAAGAGATTGCTGGTGGGTTCTACTTTGCCTGTAGGTTTTCTGTAAGTTGAGCACATAATAAAAAGACTGCTCTCTTTGAAGTTCTTCCTAACTTTACCACCTACTTCTCAGCCAATCCCTTTGTGTCCACCACTTTCTAGTGTAATCACCAAAATGGAAATTCGTAAAATGGTTCACAGTGAATTGATTACTGTCCAACTATTTCCTTTATGAGGGCCAATGACGGAAAGTGAAGCATGTTAAAATGAAAAAGACCCTGGTATCTAGGCTCTAGTCTTGAGAGTGAACATTGTGATCTTGGATATGTCATTTTCATTCTCTGTACTTTTGTTTCTACAGATGTGTACAAAGTGGAGGGTTAGATTGGAAATCCCTGGAAGGGCTTCTGATTTTATTACTCCCTTACATTAGTGAAGCATTTTTACATGCATAATCTAATGGTTTTGAATTTGGGGTCTGGCATCAAACATATCTGAGTATGCATCTGGGTCTCACCACTTCCTAGCTATATGATGTAGGGTCAGTTATTTATTCTTCCTCTGCTTTAGTTTCTATTGGACAGCAGCCTGTGGAAAAGGAATAAGGTGAGGGAAGTAGAATTCTGATCCTATCAATCTAGCTGGGGTCAGTGGAGGTGTGAGGATGGGGGAGAGGACACTAAAGGGGTCCCCTGGATTTTCTTTCCAGTTTTCCTGGGAGGATAGGCAGAGGGCAATTCAATTACAGTGTCAGCTCAGGCTTAACCCTCTTTCCCCAGAAGGTTTTGTGGATATTTCACTCTACTTCTTTTTCCATATGTACCCCAAGTCTCTGCCTTCATGGAGAAAAGAGGCGAATGAAATTTAAGAAAAATATGGCTTCCACATTACAGCATTCACTCTGTGCCTCTGTATTAACCTAGGGAAAGGTGAATGACCACTATGAACCTCAGTTTAGTCCTTTGTAACACAAGTTCTCCACTCAATTGTAGTTCCCACACCCATCTTCCTCACACTTCCTAGCACTCTAAAAATCTGTATTTCAGTAATTCAGCCTCCAAGCAACCTCAGCAGCGTCTGACTCTGAAGGCTGACACCCACCTAGCTCCAGAACTCTCCTTTGTAGCATACTCTAGCTGAAGTCTGTGTTTCTTGTCCTTCATGAAAGAAGCCCCCACACTCCTCGGGATCAGGCCCCACTTATCAGTCAAAGGAAAGTCGTACTGGGGGAGGGTCTGGTGAGTTCTGCATAGGAGAGAAGGGAAACATTGCCCCATGTCTTGCTCGCTCCCTAGCTCAGAGCAGCTTTCATATCTAGGGCCCTCACTCAATTCTGTACTCCCTCCCTGCTGGCTGCACTAGTCTCCTCTGACTTAACAGGAAGCCTTCCTTCCCCCAGGTTCCCCTCAGGCATGTCCCACCCCCCTTCCCGGTCTTGAGACAGGCTGTCTGAACTTCCTCCCTACGGACACTCTGTGCTGCCTTCTCTCAACTTTTTCCAGCAGAAAGTTGGGAGCTCCTCAGAGCTGAGCGGCACCTGTAGTGTTGCCATTTGCAGGGAGAGGCACCGGAGGACCCCAACCAGCTCACCCTCCATCAAAGGTTATCAGGGAACTGGGAGCCTGGGCGGAGGTAGGGGAAGGCAGAGAGAAAGAGTCCTTGTCTAGATTTCCTAGTCTGTGCTTAACTCAGAACAGCTGGGTATCTTTAGAGGCCCTTGGAGGGGTTCAGAGTTGTTGGGAAGAAACTAGCCAGGAACTGAAAATTCAGGTGTGGGGGAGAAGCAGTAGAGCCAGAGTTCAGAGGTGAGAAGTGAGAGGGCACACTCTTGATTGCCGCACCCTGCCTTTTTCTCGGACCAAGGAAGGAGACAACATAGGAGGGAGCAAGAGCACCACTCTGCCCTCACTCAGCATTCTAGGATGCTTGTGAGGTGCCATGGTTCCCTGGCCTTCTGCTTCCTGCTTGTCCTGCTTGAAACTCCAGGTAAGTGACGTGGTGCCTTTCAGCTGCCTGGGCATCCATGTTTCCTGCTGGATCTCCAACCCAAAAGCTCAACACAGAGAGATTAGGGGCACTGGAGAGAGAATGAAGAATCTTCACTGATCTGTGGCTTGCTAGGCAGACCTCCTAGCCCAGTTCTGCAGATAATTATGGCTGGAAGGTATCAAAGTCAGGGGTAAAAGAGTGAAGCAAAGCATCCAGAGTGGGCAACTGAGTGTCCCTGGAGTGAGCGTGGCCAGGTTTGTACCCAAATTTTTCACATGGAATGTTTGGTAGTTGTTAGCTTGCTTCCTTCTCAGAGAATACACACTGTGTGAGACATCAAAACAAAAATTTTTCTCTGATGAGGATTTCTTCATTTTTTTCCAAGCTACCAAGCTTTACCTTTCCCTTTTATATTCTGGCCTTAACTCCAAAGCCAAGAATGACCTTTCCACAGAGCTTCTAGGTTGTGTCCAAACTATATGCCTAAAGTTTAGAAAACAGAATAATTAAAGGTAAAAAGACATATGTGCACTCTTGCATTGACTTTTGGAAAGTGTAACTAGGAAAAGAAAGGGGAAAAGAAGATAGTCTGAATTGTCAAGATTTTTTGGATAGTTATTTTAGATGTGTTGCTGTTTACAACTGTCAAGGGCATTCTGCTCCCAATGTGTTTTAAATTATACTAAAAACCTTAGAAAAGAAAAGCAAAGCCCTTAGTAAAAGTAGGCACTAGCTTTTGATTCAGTCATTGTCCTCTTCTCTGTAAAGGAGAGGCAAGGGAATCCACCCTCCAGAATGTGGTATCTGTCATACCATTCCCAGCCATGGGTATGCTCAAAGCTCCTCAGGGTCAAATACTTAAAGATACCAGCAGGGATGTACGGGATATAATACTCTTTCTGTCCCTGCCTTTGCTGAAGGTTGGAGATGGCTTGCTGTGCTGCCTTTATAGTTCTCCAGACAGACAAGGCATTCAGAAAAATCTCAGATCCAAGCTTTCCATCTATACACTCTCAGCCAGTTCCTGCAATGGGATAGACTAGTCAGTGGGCAGTAGTAGACACAACTGGAAAATGTGGATAGCTTATCTTTTATTTCCTACTTGCATTTTCCTTCAGCACTGAGTTTTCTTTTGTTGGAGTTTCATTGCTTTCTCTCACCCTTTATAGCCTTACATCAGGAGTCAGAATCTGGTACTGTCAGTATGTGTCCTTGATTATTTCAACTCTTTGAACATCTAAAGATTCTTTGAGGTAATTAATTACAACATAATGGTAAGTGATAATATATGTTAGCTATTCAACAAAACTTTTTATCTTGTAGAAAGGGAAGAGTAGTGGTTGTTTGAAAAACTGGTCTTTCCTTTTAGCTGTGCTGCAAATTCACTGTGTGTCTTCTGTTCTCTAGGCCTTGGTTTTTAATTAGAAAAACAGAGGTGCATACTTTTATTTGGCTTCCATCTTCATTGTCAGGAGAACAAAGAGCAAACAAAGTAAAGTAAATATTGGTAGGAAATAGATAAAATGTTCAGTGTTTTAAAGAGGGAAAGAGAATATTTTTCTGCCAGAATTGGGTAAAAATTTCCCAGCTAAAAGAATGGTTTCCCTGGGTACTAAGGAAACTTATGGGTAAAACTTTAGAACCTATGAAAACAGTTCCTAGGGATGCCACACATCTAGAGAGGGTAATTGTAGTTTTATCTTTGAAAAAGGAGGAAAAAATACCTGTGTTCTTGATGTTGATGGCTATCCTCTGGAATAAAATGTAGACTCATTGATTTTGAAAGCTTTTAGAGGAGGAATCCATAATCATTAGAACTTGTGTTGGTTTCCTGTGGATAGGACTTGTCATAATAGCTCAGTTTCTTTTAAAAATGTGATTTATATTGTCTAAACAAAAGGGAATGCTGGAAACATAGATTTTGGGGGCTGCTGAAGACATTGGGTAGTTAATTTTCCTATCTTTCTGGGAAGGATGGAGAAATTTGGAGATTGGATTTAGGAGAATTTGCAAATGTTTTGAATGATGTCTGATTAGAGGTTACACAAACCATAGAATTGTCTGATTAGAGGGTACACAAGCCATAAGATTTTAAAATAGAGTGTCTCGAGGACAACATCTAAAGAAGAAAAATACAGTTGATTTTGGCCTCATTCTCTTCCATATTTTTATGCTACATATGAGAATTATATCAATTATACTAATAAGCAAATATTCAAATTAAAAGTAGAAAGGAAATAGAGTCGGTTACATAATTAGGACACAAAAGAGGATTATGAATTTTAATAAGCTCAAATGTAAACACTTAACTTTGGGAACACCATCTCCAAAAAAAAAAAAATGCAAAGGGTAAATTATTCTTTAAAGACAGAATGAGGAAGACATGGCTTATAGACATGGGGGTTTGAAAAGTTATTTTGGGGGGTTTATTTTTAATTTATATCATTGTGCTGAATTTATAGGCAGGTAACACATTTGTAGTTTAGATTAACGGAATAGTGTCTGAACTATTAGTTGCACTTTTTTCTTCATTGGTCAGCCTATCTTGTTATACTGTAGCCTGACTTGGGCCTCACATTTTCTGTGGGACACTGACAGACTACAGTATTTAAAGAAGAGATTAAACAGGATGGAGAGTATTCTTGGTATGTTGTTTTATAAGGAACAAAGGATATTCATATATTTAGCTAGAAAAAAATGTTCAAGGAGATGAATTGCAAAGGGAGTTTGAAATTTGTCTACAAAAACCTAAAGGGTTTTTTTTACATGCAAGAATATTCTGACCATTTTGGCTGCACCAAATTAAATGGGCTGACTTGGAGATCACTGGGATTGTTCAGAAAGAGCACAAATTTCACAATGCACAAAGTTCCTATATCTTCCCTGTGATAATCCTCAGGATATTTAAATATATCTCATTACTGTAGACTAATCTATCCTAGGCCCTTCAATTCTTCTCATATAACATGATTCTGAATAATTTCTCTGTAACAATCATCTTTTCTTGATATAATTCTATTTAATTATGGCTCACTGAAATTTAGACTACAAGAGACCTCATTCAAGAAAAAATCTTATATTCTTATTGTCTGGTCAAACTATGAGTCAATATTAGGTTCTTTAACTATGATGGGGAAGAGTAAAGGTGGAAGCTATTGTGGTAGCACAGATCCAGGAGAAGATCAGTGTGATATCAAATAGATTTTATATTAGCAAGGATTCTGTGATTCTATAAAGTATCAACTGCTCAATATACATAGAGTTTACTAAGGATTGAGGGAAGAAAAGAAGTTAATAAATAAAATTATCAGGGATCAGTTCAGAACAATTTGTGGAGCAAAAACTTGTGGAGCCTATAGACATTATGTACCATCAGGTATGACCCTGTACCAATTCAAAAGGCCAAGACAAAAGTTAGCTGGTTCTCAAAGGTAAGTGCTTTTCTCAGGATGATAGGAAGAAACATCTGATTTATGGTGGTTTTGATAAAGGTTTCTAATTGGAAACTTTCAAAAAATCAAACACTTTACTGAAATGAAGGAGCTTCTTACCAGAATGGGAAAATGATGTAATCTTCAACATTCAGCTGAAATTAAGTTATTGAACTTCCTGCCTTTCTGTCAAGTTTACAAAAGGAAAGAATGCTGAATCTCTTCAGGGAATGCAAAGTGGGGGCAGGGGCTTGGTGAACTGAAAGGTGTAGGGATTCAAGGTTCATTACATATTCCTTGTTTTTGGTGGCCCCAGACTTTCCATTTTGAAGTCTTTTTCCAACTTTGTAGATGTTCCCTCAATTTCTACTGGATTTCCTACTGTTCTTCTTCTGCCTCTCTGTAACATGAATATATGCATTTGGCCTGAGGCATACAGCAACCATCCACAAATTTAAATTGAAATCCACTTCGGTAGATTGAGCCTGATGGTTTTGTTACCAGGTTAAAATGTTAAATTGTGTATTGCTGAACTCTAGGATTTCAGAGAGAACATAAGAGAAGTCCAATGAGTTAGGATTATATGTCTATACCTGCATTTCCTTTGTCTTTCAATCAGATTTATTTTGCTCTTTTCAATTATACATATTAAATTTTGAGGAGAAGTTCATCTGAAATGATGATCAAATGTCTAAAATGAAAAAAGAAAATACTGGAGGATCTCAAGGACTTTTTCCATTTCTAAGAGTCCCTAAGTCTCAAACGTTATTCCCAGGGAAGTTGGGATATCCAAGGAGCAGGAAACCTTATGTTATTAATTCTGCCATTGCCTTTTTAAAAAATATTTTTAGTTGTTGATGGGCCCTTATTTTATTTATTTATATTTGGTCCTGAGAATTGAACTCAGTGCCTCACACATGCTAGGCAAGCACTCCACAACTGAGCCACAACCCCAGCCCCTGCCATTGCCTTTTGTAAGTGATTAATGTAGTATATTTGAGGGCACCTTCCCTTCAAATAGTAAGGTTCCAATTTATTGGCTTGGTGCCATCAAAGTTCTCGTAGCAATCTAAGAGCCAAACATTTATTCTGGGATACTAGAATTAAATAATTTGGATTTATTTTTCTATTGGCCCACTAGTAGTATCATATAATCAGAGAGAGACAAAGCTGCAAGGTGACCCTTAGAGTAACCATACATCCCCGTTTCCTCAGACTGTTGTCACAACATGAATGTTAGTAATGTCTCAGTTTGGATGATAAATTATATTGTCACTTTACTTCCAATATTGTTAGCCCCAAATCCTTGAGTTACAGAAAGGAAAACAGAGGCCTAGAGAGGGAAAGGGGTTTACCCAAATTTACATAGCAACTTTATGGCATCTCTGGAAATCTGGCTTGAACCACACACCTGATTCTTAGTATAGTTGGCATTGATCCAATAAAATGAATGTTTACTTTTAATTTGTTTTAAAGAGCTGTTTAATTTGTTTTAAGAAATTCATGCCTCCAGTTCCCTTTGCATATCCCTCAAACCCAGTATAAAAATGTGTTTTCTTTCTGTTTTTTTCTTCATATTATCAGAACATTGTGAAACAAAGAGCTCTAGGTTTTCTATTTTTAGAATTTCTTAAGTAATTAAACAGGGGAAGAATTTCTTGGTTCTGGTTTTAATGATGAGTCTGGCTATCAAACAGTTCTCCCCCCCCCCCTTTGTGGAACCCAGACCCTATTCTGGAGAGATTCCATATATAGCCTTGTAGAATACTTAGACTCTCCTTTGCTAGATGCAAGAGATGCTGAAAAGCATTTAAAACATAATTTCATTATCTTACTCTTCCATCATCATCTAGCCAAGTGGTTGCCCAATTTATGCTTTTACATCATTAGCTTAGGAAATAGCTCATTCCATTGCAGGAAAGCAGTATTAGAAACTTCTTCATTACATGGATTTTATGTCTTATTTTCCAGTTTCTACTATCCACTATTCCAATGTATGAATCCCCACCACGAGTCATGCAGAATCTAATTGGTTTCATTCCCCCGATAGTATTCTTCCATAGATCTGAATATGGAAGGAAGTTAACATTTCTTAAGTGTCTGCTATATGCTGGACATATTTTATTTTATTACTTTAATCCTCACAATTCTATGAAGGAGGTATTATTATCTGTATCATCATATCAGGAAACTGAGACACAAAAGGGCTACATGGCTTGCCCAAAACAGGCAACTTCTAAGTGGCAGAGAAGTAATATGAATGGAAGCAACCAAGCTCTAGAACACATATCCTAACCATGGTCCATGGTTACCTTGCTATGCTCCCCTACTTTGTTTTACTTTTTCCTGTTAATGTGCGATTAAGCTTGAAACTCAATTGGATCTCATTCCCTCCACCACAGATAATTAGCAATGAAGCCTTTTGCAGGTGAATGAGATTTTCAAAGCCAGGGCTGAAAATCTGCTGCAGTAGAAAAAGGGAGGGGTGAGCAGGATGGAGAAGATCTTATCTCTGGGAGGCAAATTTGTGGTTCTTTGTTATTCCCTTGGCTCTTTCCAATCTCAGGACTGCCACTGGTCATAGACATTTCCAAACTTGGCCCCAGTCTGGCTGCCATCTCCGGATAAGGAGGAAATTTATGGATGTTAAATCTATTTTCAGATCCTACTCACTTTAGCTTTGCTTCTCTAGATAGGTTTCCTTAGGTCTTCCTGTGTTCTTTTGTAACTGTGGGAAAGACACCGACAAGGAAGTAAATGGGAATGTTTGCTCAGGTTCAGGAATTGTTTGGTTAAAAAAAGGTCAAGGTATTGTGACCTACAAATACCTAGCCAATTTTCTCTCATTGTCTCACCCCCCAGTGCTTCTCAGTTTTCTTTTCTTTCCATTATTCTTTCCCTCTTTGCAAAATCTTCCATTCTTCCTTTATCCAGATGGCAATGATGGCACAAATAGCATGATTTTGGGAATTAGATAACCTAATTCTGGACTTACCCTTGCCATGAAAGAGTGTATTTCTCTCTTGGAGTGCCAGTATCATCATCTGTAGAATGGGAGAGTTTGACTAGAGATCATCTTTGAAGTACCATGCTGCTTTGAAGCACTGAGTTCTGCTCTACTTCATTGCCCCTCATTTGTTTCTTTCACTGTCCCCTTACTCTTTATTCTCTTTCTTTCCTCTGATTATATAACATTTTAATAAGAAAATATCACTTATGTTTGAATTGTAACTGGACTTATCCAGAGTCCATGGGTGGAGACAATTTTAATCACTAGTTGAACACAGCAGCATTTTAAGTGTTTCCCTAAAAACTTATCCCCATGGTCAGATTCAGTGAAAGAAAACCATATACAACTCACAGATACTGTTAAGAATTGTTGTCTTACTATCCTCTGAGTGTGCATATGTATAATTATATAGATATCATATAAATAAATGGGATAACCTATATATAGTCTTTGAAGAAATAGTATGTGTTATTGGAAGTGTATTAAATCTGCCATAGTAAACATTTCCTGGGCAAGGTTTAGAATGTCTATGAGTGGTTAGTCAGTTTTCTTTTTTTCTTTTTTGGTACTGGGGATTGAATCCAAGAGCAATTAACCACTTATCCACATCCCTAGCCCTATTTAAATATATTTTATTTAGAGACAGTGTCTCACTAAGTTGCTTAGGGCCTTTCTAAGTTGCTGAGGCTGGCTTTGAACTCATGATCCTCCTGCCTCAGCCTCCTGAGCCACTTTGATTACATGCAGGGGCCCCTGCCCCTGGCTTGGTAGTTTTTCATTGCTATGACATTTTATATGTAATATAAAATGAAATTTTATACATACAAAATTTATGTATTTTATACATACAAAAAATGAAATTTTATACATTAAAAATATGAAATTTTCATTGCTATGACAGAATACTTGAGAAAATAAACTTAAAAGATTAAAGATTTATGGGGCTGGGGTTGTGGCTCAGTGGTAGAGCACTTGCCTAGCATGTGTGAGGCACTGGGTTCAATCCTCAGCACAAACATAAAAATAAATTAATAAAATAAAGGTATAAAAAAAATTAAAGATTTATTTTGAATCATAGTTGCAGAGGTTTCAGTCCAAGGTCAGCTGGCTTCATTGGTTTGAGCCTGAGACAAGGCAGAATATCACTGTAGTGAGAGTGTAGCTTAGCAGGCTGTCACCTCATGACAGCAAGGAAACTGAGGGAGAGGGAGAGGAGAATTGGTGGGGGGGGGGAGAGAGAGAGAGAGAGAGAGAGAGAGAGAGAGAGAGAGAGAGAGAGAGAGAGGAAGAGAGGAGAGGAGAGGAGAGGAGAGGAGAGATGGGGGATGGGACTGGGGCAAGAAATGCTCTTTAAGGACATGCCTCTAGTGGTCTACTTCCTCCATGTAGGAAGTTTCTACCACTTCCCAATAGCTCTACCACCTGAGCACTAACACTTAAAAAATGGGTGCCATTGGGGAATATTCCATATCCAAACTATAATAATTAGGAAGTAGTCAGGGATTATTTATGAAGCTTAGATTTTATATACAGAATAGATGTGTTTTGGGCCAAAATAATTGTGATATTTTATTTTCTTATGGACAAAATGACCTTTGGCATCAGGTATGCTAGATTATAAGAATGTAGAATAGGTAAAAATGAAAAGTGGGATCATGTAAGTAAATATAATATATTTAAAACATGTCCAGAAAATGGAAATTTTTCTTCAGTACAAAATTGTTGGACATATTAATTAGAAATAGACACAACAATATGTGGAACTTTTTCCAGATATGCTAAAGTTGAGTTTATTTTTATTCACATTGTCCTAAAGACTATAACTATAATGATGAAATTAATGATAATTGCAAGTGATAATATAATGCATCTGTTTGGATCATCTTTACTCTTTAAAAATTCAAGTTTACCATAGAAGATAAGGAGAATTTAGATATTGGACTCCTTAAACTATAGGCTAGAACAATGGACAATCAAAACTGTCATTTAAAAAAATTAAACTCAATTTTACCTGAAATAAAATGTACATTAAATAAAACATACCTATATTCATGCTACAGTTTGATAAATGTTGACAAATGTACATGCCATGTAGCTGCCACCATAATCAAAATATAAAAGATTTTCACTATCTAGAAAGTTTCCTGTGACTCTTTAAAGTCAATTCTCTCTACTACCCCCAGGCATATGCAGCCAGTTATCAACTTTCTGACTCTATAGTTTAGTTTTGCCTGTTTAAGTTTCATATTAATGGAATAATACACTCTATATTTTGTCTCTGGCTCTTTTCACCCAGCAGTATTTTGAGATATATCCATATTGTTGCATGTATTTTTACGTATTTCGTTTATTTGTTTTTGATGAGTAGTAGTATAATCTGTGGATATTTCATGGTATGTTTATTTCCTGTTGATAAGCATTTTAGTTGAGAATAAATTTACCATCAACATTTGCATGTGGATGTTTGTTGATATTTTTTTTTCTTGAATAGGTACATGGGAATGAATTGCTGCTAACTATAAAAATGGTTGCATGTTTTACTTATTTATGAGTTTATTTAAACACCTAATTATATACTTTAGTAACCAATATAGAAAAATCAAATAGTATTCAGTAATTCATAGTATTTACATAACATTATTTTAGAATATTATAAAAAATGAAGCAATTCCCGGTTTTCACTAAGGACACTGGCTGACATTTTACTTTCAAAATGTTACATTCTGTTTTTGAAATTTAAATCAGTTACAAAAATTTGAAATATTGTGATCAAAGCTGCTCTTTCAATGTTTTAAACTCAAATATATATTAGCTAATAAAGAAAATTATACATGTGTATGAAGTATGAAGTGATATTTTCATCTGTATACATTGCTTAATATTTAAATCAGGTTAAATGTTTCTATCTCCACAAATGTTTACTTATTTCTTTATAGTGAAAACATCTGATATACTTTCTCTTAGTTTTTTTTAAATATGCAGTACATCATTGATATTCATAATCACTTTACTGTGAAAGAGCACACTAAAATTTCTTACACCTAGCTAACTATAATTTAATACCATTGATTAAATTTTCTCCATCCCTTGTTTCTCCACACCCTCTCCAGCCCCTAGCAACTGATATTTTACTCTCAACTTCTATAAGATAAACTTTTAAATTCCTTGTGTGAGTGAGCATGCAGTACTTGCCTTACTGTATTTGGTTTCTTTCACTGAATATAATTATACCCAGTTCCATCTGTGATGTCACAAATGGCAATATTTCATTCTTTCTATGGGTGAATGAAA
Source organism: Spermophilus citellus (assembly GCF_964194105.1). Lineage (NCBI taxonomy): Eukaryota > Metazoa > Chordata > Mammalia > Rodentia > Sciuridae > Spermophilus > Spermophilus citellus. The sequence continues at coordinate 76,677,894 of NC_138190.1, forward strand.
TTATATTGTATATAAGCACCACATTTTCTTTATCTATTCATCAGCAGATGATTGCTTCCTTTCTTGGATATTGTGAATAGTGCTGCAGATGTGTGGGAACACAGATGTCTCTGACATATTGATTTAATTTCCTTCAGATATATATCCATTAGTGGGATTTCTGGATCATATGCTACCATTTTATAATCTGACCAGCAAGCAAATGAAAGTTCCAGTTGTTCAAATGTCCTCAGCAATACTTTTTGTTGTGTTTGTAATTTTAAAATTCTGGTGGATTTGTGATGGTACTTCACAGCAGTTTTTATTTGAATTTCTCTGATAATGAGGTTTTTTTTTTCATGTTATCATTTGCCTTTTACTACCTTCTATTTGTAAGGCACTAAATATAATATTTTCCATACTTGATTGAGTTGATAATCTTATTGAGTTGTAAGAACTTTTTTCTATATTATGGCTATAATTTCTTTGTTAATATATGTATTATTAATATCGATCCTACTCTATGACTTGCTTTTATAGCTTGGTAATATTGTCTTTTGACAAGCAGTCTTTATTTAACAATGTTTTCATTCATATTTCATGCTTTTTATTTACTAAGAATTTTTTATGACCCACAATCATGAATATTTTGATGTTTTTCACTTTTAACCCTTATATTTGGGGGTTATGCTTATTTTTAGTTAATTTAATTATCTCCATTAATTTGAGGATTGATGATTATTTATTTTGCCTATGGATATTTAATTATTTCAGCAGTATTTTGAAAAGACTGTCCTCTCTAATGAATTTTCTTGACATTTGGCATCTTTGAAAATCAATTGACCATATACTTGTGGATCTATTTCTGGAATCTCTGTTCTCTTCCATTGGTTTATAATACCAGACTGCCTTGACTTAATAACTCTTGAAATCATTTAGTATAAATATTTCAACTTTGTTTTTGTTTTATAAGGTTGTTTTGCATATTCTAGGATTGTTACATTCCTGGGGCTCATATAATTTATTTCCTTTCTCTGGGATTATTGCTCTGTACTCTCTTTTACCTAATGTCTCTAAAAGTAGCTTTATAGCTTTTCTCTAGCTTTCTGGCTCTTCATAGTGGAGGGTCTATTCCTATAGTAATTAATCCTCTGTAAGTATATGTTGAAGTACTTAACTGTCTTCTTAGAATCAGAGAAATATAGAAAAAACATTCCCTAGATAATAAAAGGAATGACTCTATTAAGATTTTTACCAGCCAAACCATAATGCCTGGAACAAAGTATATTCTTAATAAAGAAGCTAATTCAATATATATATATATAATCACTCAGACTTCCTCCACAGATGGAGCAATTTGTGGCTTAAAGTGAGGAATCAATTTGTTCAATGTTACTGGTTACTGTTACTGTTACTGGTTATAGTTACTGGTAAAGTTGGAATTGGAAGAACCTAGGCCCCTTGACTTAATTCTTTCTACTAGATAGATATTATATAAATAACTGAGCAATTAAATCATTATATATTTTATTGAAAATTATGTACCTATAAATCACGTTATTATAGCTGCAAATGGATCCATTTTATTTCTGTACACATAATTAATAAACTTGCATCTTCTGAATATGCATTGTATACAAGTCCCTATACTTTATGTGCAGTGTTTTTTTCTTTTAAAGAATGTCATACATGTTCTTTCCCTCACAGATTTTATAATTTAGTTTCTAGTAAGATAAATTAGAATAATAGATATGAAATATTTATCTTTCCTTATATGCTACATTGTTCAATTTTCAGAAGACTTCTGTGACATAAGAATTATGCTGATTTTATAGAGGACATCAAAACCTAGAGAAAATCCAAAGCCTCTTCCACAATAATATGTGAATAACTGTCTAGTCTCAGAGGTGGTTAAGGAGGAGGTGGCATTTTAGGCAGTGTTCTTACTAATCAGAGAGTCTATCTTATTGAGTTGTAATATTTTGTTTTTTTAAATCAAGTGTATGCTCAGCATGGGGTCAGGATATCTATCTCTCATTAAATTAATTCTTATAGATCCTATACTTTTTAGCTCCCCATCCTTTGGAAATACAAAAGGAAATTGATTTAGGTTTGATTCTTTTTCCCACTTGCCCCTCCTGGATATACTTGAAGAGCTGGAAAGCTTTTGACAAATGCTGCCTTTAGTAGCCATATCTCAGGCTTGGTATAGACAAAGGTTACATGCCTGTGGCTAAGAAAATCATGTTTTAATTTTAAATTAGTTTGACCACAGAAAGCCATAGGTGAACCATGGAATTGCTTTGTCACTGTCATTTTGGCTCAGGACCATGTCCTTCCCACAGTTGCCAATCTCCAGGACTATTACTCTTTCCTTGTGTGGTGAGCAGACTCACCCAGTGATAACAAGATGCTGGAAAAAAGCCACGTGTTTCAAACTGGAATGTACACAACAGAAAAATGGTCCCTCTTGTTCTAGACAAGAGGAGTCTGAGTTGTTTGCTTCTTCTGCTATTAAACCCAGAAATTTTAGTTTAGTGTAAATTGTGAAAATATCTTGTGAATTATTTCAAATGTGATTTAATAAAAAGTGAGTCAAATGCTAAGCCAATCACCTTTTTAAAAATATTCACACACTTGTCTACAAAAGCAATTTTCATAACCTAGCTTATCATAATTATCAGTATTATTTTACAATTCTTTCTCCACTGTGAGTCACTGGGGATAAAGGAATTCAGGTAGCTCACTCTTATATATGGGCCATATATTTTCAGTTGATTGTCTCTATGGTTTTGTTGAGCTGGCCATTCTTTTTTTTTTTTTAGAGAGAGAGAGAGAGAGAGAGAGAGAGAGAGAGAGAGAGAGAGAGAGAGAGAGAGAGAGAGAGAGAGAGAGAGAGAGAGAATTTTATTTTTTAGTTTTCGGTGGACACAACATCTTTGTTTGTATGTGGTTCTGAGGATCGAACCCGGGTCACACGCATGCCAGGCGAGCACACTACCTCTTGAGCTACATCCCCAGCCCTAGCTGGCCATTCTTGACAATATCTGAATATTTGTTTCACCACAAAGTCCTACTTTGAATTTCAAACATGGTCCTTTAGTTTATTGTTTTTTTTTGAACACAGGCCCAAGTGGTGGATTGGGGGGCTGGAAATTTTGGGATGCTGTGGGGCTGCATATGGGTAAATGGGAGGACATGGGAATGTAAGGTAGTGTGCTGTCTCTTTTGTGAGAACAAAGCAAACAACTTTGATTTGAGCTCTTGTCCATATAATTTAGTAGGGTCCTGGAATTAGAAGTCAGTAAACAAGGGCATCTATTTCAACGTTTTATGACAAGGCAGAGATCTGGAAGCCCAGGGTCCAATTAGCATGAGGTTGTTAATTAAAGCACATAACATATTCACTTCATCATTGCTGGATTTATATATATATATATATATATATATATATATATATATATATATATATATATATATATATATATATATTTGGTTTGGGAGGAATGAGGAGATGAGAAAACCTGTTCACATTTATTGTTCTGACTGGATCTTTATAATTTCTGTAGACAGAGCTTTTTTCTCCAGTTTTGTGTAGGGTATAAAGGCAATTTCTAACCTTGCATCACTAGTATTCTGAAATTTGATGTGCAGGCAGCATTCTGGAACTAATTTAGTACAGTGGAACACAAAGTGGCCTGAGAGTTAGGATACTGTTTTCTAGGTATGACTGTTGTTCATTTGTTTTTATTTCAGAGCCTAGAGAAAGGAAGTAAGTTATTTTGCCCACATTTATATTCTAGTATTAAGAAGGAAGACTTGGCTGTTTTCAGGCTTGGACAGAATATGATTCTGTCATGGGAGAAGAGGTAACTCCAGGGAAAGTGTTCCAAGAGTTCCCAGGAGAGGCTGGGTAGAATTTGACTCAGGAAAAGTAGAAAACAATTTCAACACATCAGTAAAGGCACAGAAATTTATTCCGGAAAGCAAGGAATATACATTCAGGGAAGAATGTAGGTCATCTCAAGAGGGACAGATGAATTTTGGGGGTTCTTGACTCCTTTAAAGTAAATGGTGAGGAGCAGATATGAGAGTTTGCAGGGATGAAGTGAATCTGCTGATCTCAAGATGGTTTATGGTCATTCTCAGGATCTTTAGGCTAATGTGGTCTCTATTATCTAACTGGTAGATAATACTGGAAAGTCCTCTAAATTAAAGCTGTCTTAATATGTTGTGTCTCTTATAATTTATTTATTTGTGGGCTAATTAACAGTGTACAAGGGGATTTAAAGATTTTCCAGAAATTTGGGAATGGCAGTCCTGGAAGAGAGCCTGCTTTTGGGATAGAGCCTGGCTTAGGGAGTAACAGGTCTGGAAAAGTTTACAGAACTTCTGAATTAAATTTTTAATTTTTTTCTTGTCCTTCTTTTGTGTCTCCTTTCTACCTAATTTCTCTGATCCTACCTCAATTCTGGCATTCTAAGAAGTGAGATGAATTACATTGAGGTTTATCATTGCTTTGGAACCCATCATTCTCATGTTTTTGAGAAGTGTTGCTTCCTTTGATCCCATAATACAGGGCGAACTGAACTATTGCTTTCCTTTTTAACTCAATATCAGTAATAGTCAAAGAGCATGAATTTGTAGGTCCTAGAGATCTGGGGACCTGGTGGTCAGCTTAAAATGCTTTTAATTTTTTTCTATCAAAGTATAACATGTACAGAAAAGCATACACAGAGATCATAAAGTATTCAACTTGATGTTTTCAAAAATTAAACACACCTTTATAACCAGCACCTATATCAAGAAACAACATTATCAGCATCCCAGGAATGGCCCTTCTATACTCCATCAACATAATTCTCCCAAATATAACTATTCACCTTTCTTCTAATAACATGGAATAATTTCATTTTTGTATTTTACATAAATTGAGTGATAACCAATATATATCCTTAGTGTCTTTCTTCTTGGCAGCGAATCCAAATTGTCATGGACAGTTGTAGTTCTTTACTTCTTATTGCTATGTAGTGTTCCAATGTATTTAAAAACCAAAACTTGAAATGTATCTATTTTTGCAATGTATTGATATAGACAAAAAATTCTTGCTTCACAAATAGTTTTCCAAATTCTCATCCACATACTAGTCATAAAGTTTCTCTATTTTCACACACAAAGAGAAAAAAAAAGCAAGATTGATTTGACTTCAAGATCAAATCCAAATTCCTTAAGATCTTTCCTCAGATGCTTTTGACATTAAAGACTAAGAATCTGCTGATGATGCTTATGCATATATAATTTTTTAAAAATATAAGTTTTATTTTAAATTTAATTTTTGCCTTCTTTTCACTTTTCACATCAAGTTCCAAAAATGGCATTCTATGTATGGCATGAATGTGCCAGGTTGAGAGGCATGAACCTGAATGATATTGATTTTTAACTTTAGAGATAAAGAGGAAGAGGAAATAAAGAGAAACGGAATTTCAAGTTACTTGTCTGTCATAGAAAAAGTTATCTGGCTCAGGTTGTTTTTTTTCTTTTTTAACCAAATCCATTTTTTTTATCTTAACCCACAGATAATGATGAACCTTGCCAAAGATCTGGACCCAGGAAATTTATGTCTTGATTGATGTTCAAGTTATTTTTTTATTCTCATGTTTCTTTGGGTAGAAGTGGAATACAAGACTAGTAATTACCAATTGTTTAGTTCTTTATCATTTACATAGCACTCCTCATGACCATTCTAAGCGGGAGGGTAATTATACTTTGTCTTTAATTCTATTTTACATAAGAAGAAACAGAGTTAAGAGATTTAGTGCTTTATTTTCCTAGGATGATATATCTGGGAAGTACTAGTGTTAGAGCTTAAAACCTGAGGATATGAATACAAAGCTCAACTTTTACCAGAAAACCACATTTGCTTCTCTTAGTTTCAAACATTATTATGATATACAATGATTACTCAGATTATGTGCTTCAAGATTGAATACAAATCACATGTTTACAATTGATTCTTAATCTTGCCTTCCTTACTTTACCCTGTATACTACAACCATATTAATAATCTGGAATCATGTCACTTCTTATATCAAGAGCCACAAATGGTTCCTCACTGACTTCAGGATCAAATCCAAATTCCTTAAGATCTTTCCTCAGGTGCTTTTGACAATCAAGAATCTCTTCCCAACCTTACTTCCACAACATATGGGAGATCAAGATAGGGAGAGATTTCTCAGGGCAGTAATATATAAATGAATTACCTTGTCTTGTTGACAAAATTGGCCATCTGGATCTCCTACATTAGTCTCTTCCTCTCCCTGGGGAAATGTAGATCACATTGACTTTTATATATTGACTTTGGTAAGGTTGTTGGTTTGTCATATCCATGTGGTCTCAAGATAATAATTACCTCAGATTAATTATTCAGTTACCCTGGTCCTCAATTTCTTGAATCATAATAGAAGAAAAGGCAATTTCGGCATCCTGTGTGATTAGTCCTTCCTTCCTTCCTTCACAATGCACTTTAACTATCAGGGCAGCATGGATCAAGAGGAATGGGAAATGAAGAGATTGTGACCTAGTGGGATTTCCTCAAGACAGGCAGTATATGAAATGCTTTGATTTCCTCACTGGCAGACTTTATTGTTATTGACTCCAGGAGTATGATGTGATAGCAATGGAAAGTCTGGATATATTTGGATCAGATATTGTTCTGTGTTAAAAGTTAGGAAGAGAAAGAGAAGCCCAACTCTGTGGTCTTAAGAATTAGAGAGTATTTTTTGCCTCTACAGAGAAACAAATCATGTTCTTGCTAAGCTGCTTCCATTGCATCTAGTGATAGTATCTGTACAGTGAGAGGCTTCCACCTGCCAATGAGCTTACTCAGTGTGGGCCCTTGATGTCTTATGCCTAAGTGATTTCATAAATCACTCTTCATATATGAAAAATATTCTAGTCTGGTCTGTAACAGCAATAGTAGGATACAAAGAAAAATACCCAAATTGGTACCAAAGAAATTCCTTATAGGCCTGAGAAGAGATTAACATTGAATATTTGTGGAATTGCAGAACAACAAGATGTAGTGGCTTTAAGGGACTTTAAAGATCTTCTAAAAGTGTTATTTTCAATAGCAAAATAGGAAATTGGTCATGGCTTTTCTGAGTCCTCCCTTCAAACTAAGTAATTGTAAACCTTTGACCCTATTTCTCATATGACATGACTTCAAGTTCCCATCTAGTATTTGTACTTAAGGATTTTGGAGCAAGAGACAAGATAGACCTGAGATGAAAGTCCTGACATTGCTCTTTATTAAGTGTAATAACATAGGTAAAATCTGTTCTTCTAATTTGAAAAAGAATGGGGAGATCATAATATCTGTTTTATAGGCTTGCTATAAGGATTAAGTGAGATAGATGGAATAAGCCTAAGGCATATCAAGAGACTAATAAACTTGAGGTTCCCATCATTATGATGATACTCTCAAACTGTTTTTATTAAATATTTATTTTTTAGGTGTAGTTGGACACATGCCCTTACTTTATTTATTTATTTTTATGTGGTGCTGAGGATTGAACCCAGGGCCTTGCATGTGCTAGGCGAGCACTCTACCACTGAGCTACAATCCCAGACCCTCTACCTTTTTTTTTTTTTAATTCCTTTCTGCTCTCTATTTGTACCATTCTTTATCATCAACAAAACTTGTGGTGGGATTTGAAGAGCTTCAGAGAGACTCATCCCTTCCCTTCGGTAAAACTCTTTATCACTGACACCTGAAATATTAACTATTAGGAAGGTCTTCCTTTTTGTTAAAAAACTGTGGTTATTATTTGGGTAAATCCTCTCATGAGAGACATTGAGGCATAAAAGACAAAAAAGAATGTATATTTAAGATATACAGCCTGATGTTTTGATGTATATATTTTTCAAATAATTACCACACTAAATGGATTAACCCATGTATCTTTACACATAATTATCATTTTTGTTGTGAGAACATGTCAGATCTACTCTGATAGCAATTTTCAAATGTAAAATACATTTTATAGAGTCATCATTCTGTGCAACAGACCTATAGATTTTATTTCTCTCATTTGACAGAAACTCTTTACCCTTTGACCAACATTTCTTTTCATTACCCTTGCCATTAACCACTGTTCTGTTTTCTGCCCCTGAAAGTTCAAATTTTGTAGATTCTATATATTGTTGCGATCATGCAGTATCTATCTTTATATATGTGACTTATATCACATAATATAACATCCTCCGGTTTTATTTGTATTGTTGCAAATGACAGGTTTTCCTTCTTTTTAAAGCTGAATCATATTCCAGTGTCTTTATCCATTTATCTATTGATGGACACAGGTTGATTTCATATCTTGGCAATTGTGAAAAATATTGCACTAGAAGAACTTATAATCAGTTTGTCAATTCTATAGAGCATCCTGCTGGGGATTTGACTGTAACTGCACTTATATTATAAATACCTCAGGAGGAATTAGAAATTTACAGTAATATGGAACAAAGAATGTATCTTCATTTATACATGTTAGTATTTTAGGTCTTTCAGTAAAATATAAAATAGATTTTTTTCTTTATAATTTCACACATACATTTGGTTTATTCATGGGAATTTAATCGTTTTTGTACCTATTATGGAAAATATATTTTCCCCAGTTATAGTATCTGTGTTTTTTTTTTTTGTATAGGAAAGTTTTAGGATTGTCTGTATTGGTCATATCTTCTCAGCCTTCTGAATTCTAATAGTTGTTTATTTGATAGATTTGTATATAGAAAGACAATTATTATTTAGAAGTAATGGACATTTCATCATGTATACTATTTGAACTCTGTATTATTCAAAGTTCAGTTGCAGATAATATGAACTGCTCTAGCTATTTGAAGAAAAAAGATATTTAATACAGTGAATTGAATATTTCCAAAATTGTTGAAAGTTGGCAGATTAGTCTCAAGGGATGACTTCTATAATAATTGTCATGAAAACTTTTTCTGGGACTGGTAGTACATCTCAGTGGTAGTGTTTGTACTTGAGGCCCTGGGTTTGATTCTCTTGAAAGATTATACTAGAAAAGTTCTATGTAAATTTAAAAGAATAATTCATGTATAAGAGATTATTATCAACATTAATATTAATATATATTGATGAGATTTGGAATGAGACACATATGGGTACCTTGCTGGAGCTAGAAGTGGAGAATAATGTATATGGAACACAAGAACAAGAGTAGATTCATTTATTGCCCTCTGTGAACTCAGTGGTTCAATAGCTGATTCAACTCCATGCTATTTTTATTGTATCCAGCTACTGCCTCTAGCACTAGAGAGGTTGTTCCTGATTCAGATAGAGATGGTTTCCTTCCACATTAGAGCCACAGCCTGCTACAGCCCCACTACACTGGGGCTGGGGTGTGGCTCAGTGGTAGAGTGCTTGCCTTGCACGTATGAACCTCTGGGTTCGATTTTCAGCACCACATAAAAATAAATAAATAAAATAAAGTTATTGTGTTCATCTACAACTAAAAAGTATTTTAAAAACAAATCCACTACACCCCTCATGAAAATTAAGTTAAATAATAGATGTGAAAGTCCTTTATAAACTTTCAAAAATAGAGATCAGGGATGGGGATGTAGCTCAGTGATAAAGAATTTGACTAGCATGCAAAAGGACTTAGGTTCAATTTCCAACACTAGAAAGAAAATAGAGATTTGCTTGAAACAAAAGTACAAAGCTATCCATAGTTGAAAGAGCTGAAGTAGCCTATCCAAGAGATCTGTGGACTATAGATCCGTGAAACCAGGAACAACAATGTTTTTAGTAATATATACACATAAATAGATATTTAATGAAGCCAAGGTTAATAATAAAAGCCTTTCTCTGCTACTCACTTTTTTTTCGATCTTTTCATGATTTTCTTTTCAAAATTTTCTACGTCTTTCTTTTATTTTATTGGTAAGGTGTTTGATGTATCAACATTCCTCTATCCTTGCCAGGAAATGTTTACTGAAAAGCCAGGGAACTCATTTTAATTTTCAATAAAGACATAGTTTTCAACTAAGTATCAGCTACATGTATTAGTTCTGAGTAAGGGAGAAGCAGAAAAAATTTTAGGCAAAGTTCTATAGTTATGAAACTTGCAAATTTTCTTAAAACATCAAGATACATAGAAAAAAACCTGGAGAACTTATCAAGGCTATATAATTACAGGCAAGTCTCTATTAAACAATATTCAAAAAGGTGAAAAAAGTGGAAATCACCCTATCTAGTTCTAAGGGACTAGCATAATCCTGTTTCAAACCTGAACATTGACATAAAAAAAATGCTGTTTTCTGCACATATGAGTAGAAATGGAAAAACTGGGTGGTCTGTTTGGGAGAGATTAAGCTATTTGCAATATAAGAACAAGTCAGAAGACCATATACACAGAATATAATTGTGTACAATGTGGTTGTGAATAAATGCAATGTGAGGCAAACAGGAAGAAAATGTGTAGTAAGCACACTTTTTAGCAACAAACAACATACATCTGGTTGACTTTGAGCTGTGTCTATTTTGAATGATGGGTACGATTATAATCCTATAAACAAAAGTAAGAAAGCAGGAATGAGTGTGATTATGAAAAGTGAGATTCCCTGTCTGAAGTAGTAAGCATACAGAGAATAATCATGGGGGGCCCCATTAAAAAGGTATGACTTCATGACTTTTTACGGTAAATGGATGGATCTGGGGACTATTATGCTAAGGCAATACCAAAAAAACAAAACAAAACAAAACAAAAACAAAAACTAAAGGTTGAATGATCTCTCTGATATGTTGATGCTAAAATATAAGGGTGGAGGGAGAATGGAAGTTCAGTAGATTAGACAATAAAGGGAAGTAGGGGCAGGAATAGAAAAGACAATGGAATGAATTTGCCATATGTTTCCTATATACATATATGAATATACCAAAGTGAATATCCACATCATGTACAACCATAAGACTGGGATTCTAATTAGAATAATATGCACTCCATATATGTATAGAATATTAAAATATACTCTGTCATGTATAACTAAAAAGTACAAATAAAAAAAGAAGAAAAGTAGACTAGTGTCACATAAAGTAAAATGGTGAGGTGGACTGGGATCACATGAGGGTTTTATTAGTTTTTTTTTTTAATCAACTTGTCTTCTAGTAAATCTAGAGGATTTTGGAATGTGGAATCTAGAGGAGAAGACTAGAAACAAAGACTAGACAGATATGGGTGGGAGTTGAGCTCTGAGTGAGAGAGGATAGTGAAGTCTCAGCTGAAGAGGAGGAGTGCAAAAGATGTCTTCTGTATCCAGCATTGTGTGAACCCTTCCTTCATGATAGCTTGAGTACATTAGCAGCCCTCTCCAGAGGCTAGAATGGTTAACAAGATGACATTTGATTTTAATAAGAGCCATAAACATTGCCTTCTTTATTCAAAACCAAACAGCACTCTGAAGCAATGCAGAGAACTAATTAGAGTGCTTCCCAATTAGTCTTTAAAAATGAAAAAAAAGCAGATATAAAGAAGTAAATGTTTTAAGTGGTCAAATGTTCTAGAGAGATAGAGGAAAATGTCTGTTGGTTTTCCTTATCCATTGTGTACTTTCACCTTGAGCAATAAAATAGTCAGCTTGGAAATAAATTGTTCTGCTTCTTTTGTGATGTTGGCTCCAAGTTGGGTCTTTTAGGCTACCATTAAAATCAAGGATGTCTTGGTAGGAAGCTAAGAAAGAAAGACCCTTGTTGATGACTTAAGGAGGAAGGAGTTGTGAAGCCCCTGAAAGATAAAGGAATTCTTTACTTTATTCCTTTTGTTGGTAGAGGGAGAAAAAAAAGGTTATGACATAAGATTTTCTTTTAAAGTAGTAAATAGACCGAAGGTCATTTGGCAACCTTTGTTTGTAATACATTCCACACCCATCCACCTCCTTCCTGTCAATTTTACAGGCACCCAACAAAAGACAGAGGATTTGAGGCAGGCCAATGTAGACCACTATTTGGATAGTGAATTTGAAACATGGTCCTTGATTACCACTAATAGGCACTGGGTAAAAAGGTTTTCTTTGATGAAATGTTTGAGTATGGACTAGTGTTCCCATTTGTGTACCTTCAATATCAAGCACAGGCCTGCAACACATTAGAGGTGTGTTGAATTGGAAAGATATCTGAACTGTTTAATCCTTTATGCCAACTAGCTCACCTCTTGGAGTTTTCTAATCTACTAAAAAGTTTGGAGCCAATCATGCCCAGATCTAGGTCCCCACAGGGGAAAAGAAAAGATGGAAACAAGTCTTAGTTTAGGAAATTACTGTCAAGTTGGATAGATGAATCTCCATAGTGTGTGTTTTGCATAGCACATAAATGTAATTTTCTTTATTTATGTATTTACTTATTTTTTAAATGATGAATACAAATGTCATATATTTGGCATACCACATAATGTTTTAAATTTTATCTGTTGTAGATTAATTAAATCAAACCAATTAATATATCCATTGCCTCATATATTTATTATTACTTGCAATGGGAATACTTAAAAATTAGTCTTTTAATAATTTTCAAATATATGGTACATTGCTATTAATTATAATTACTATATTTTATAATAGATCTTCTGAACTTATTTTTCATTTCTAACTGAAATTCTGTTGACTAACACCTCCACAATCCCTCTTTCTACTCAAGCCTCTGCCTCCTTTAATTCTACTCCTTGCTTCTATAATTTTTTTTAAAGATGCCACATACAAGTGAAATCATGCAGTACTTGTCTTTCTCTGGTTTGTTTCAATTAGCATAGTGCCCTGCAGGTTCATACATGTTGTTGAAAATGACAGGTTTTATATTCTTGTAAATTTTGTGATTAGTATTCTATTGTTTCGATGACACATTTTATTTTAAAATGTTTTTATAGTTCATTAGAATTATACATAATAGCGGGGTTCATTTTGGTATAATCATACATGTGTAGAATATAATTTGCTATATTTAAGTCCCTAATACTTCTTCTTACCCTCCCTGCATCTTCCTCCTGTTCCTTTTTCTCTTCTCTACTTGTTTTCCTTCTATTTATTAATTGTGTTTTAAATTGGAATGACACATTTTCTTTATACATTCATCCACTGATGGAGAATTAGGTTATTTCATATTTTGGTTTATTGTGAATAGTGCTGCCATGAACATGGGAGTGCAAATATCTCTTTGGCATACCGATTCCACTTTCTTTGTTATAGAAACAGAAGTGGGAATACTGAAAGATATGGTGGTTCTATTTTGAATATATGTTTAGGAACTTCTCTATTTTTTTAATAATTGCTGTGCTAAGTTTCATTTCTGCCAACAGTGTACAAAGGTTCTCTTATAACCACACTATCACAAATACTTATCTTTTTGATAATAGGCATACTAACACTAGTAATGTATTATATCATATATTACATTTCCATGATAGTTAGTGATGTTGATCCACTTTTTATATAACTGAGGTCCATTTGTATATATTCTTTTGAAAAATACCTTTGCAGTTCTTTGCCCATTTTTAAAAATCAAGTTGTTTTCTTGCTATCAAACTTTTTGAATTCCTTATATCTTAACCCCTATCAGATGTATATTTTACTATATTTTGTCTGATTTCATAGATTGTTTCTCCATTCAAATGATGATTTCCTCTTCTTTGCAGAAACTTTTTAGTTTGATATAATCCCATTTTCTTATTTTTACTTTTGATGTGCATTTTGTGTCATGTACAAAAAATACATGAAATGTTTTCTGTATTTTCCTCTAATAGCTTTACAGTTCAGGTCTTTAATCCATTTTGAATTTATATTTGTATATGGCTTGAGAGAAATGATCAAATTTATTGTTTTGCATATGCATATTTATTTTTCACATACCCTTTATTGAAGTATTAAAGAGACAATGTTCCCCTTGTGTGTTCTTGGCATTTTTTTTGAAAGAACAATTGGTTGTAGTTATGTGGATTTATTTCTGGACTCTATCTTCTACTCCATGGACTACATGTCTGCTTTTGGGCTATTACCATGCTGTTGGGATTCTTATGACTTTTTAATAGATTGTGAGATAAGATTGTGAGATAGCTGTTCTCTTTTTGCTCAAGTTTATTTTTGCTATTCAATCTTTTGTGGTTCCAAATGAATTTTAGACTTTTTACTTCTGTGGAAAATATCATTGGAGTTTTGGTGTATATTTCTTTGAGTAGTATGTTTGTCAGTTTTGTCTTGCTGTGACCTAACCCCTGAGGAGGACAACTTAGAGAAGGACAGGTATATTTTGGGCTCAGGTTTCAGAGATTCATTGAATGTTCAGCTTACTTACTTGCTCTAGGCCTGAGGTATGGTAATACCTCATGAAGAAAGTGTGCAGTAGAAAAAAGATAGATGCTGAGCACATGGCATTCAGGAAGGAGAGAGAGAGAAGAGAGAGAGAGAGAGAGAGAGAGAGAGAGAGAGAGAGAGAGAGAGAGAGAGAGAGAGAAAGAGAGTGTGTGCAAATGAGGAGCCAGAGACAATATGTAGTCCAGTAAGGCACACCCTTAGTCATCTGCTTTCTCTAGCCATGCTCAACCTCTCGATAGTGACCAACCAATAGTACATTCAAATTACTAATTCATCAAAGCACTGATGAGGCACAGCTCTCATACTAAGCATTTCATGTCTGAACACTCTTGCATAATTGCATGAGTTTTTTAGGGTACACCTCATATCCAAACCATAGCAAATAGTGTGGTATTTTAACATTAATTCTTCCAATCCATGAACACAGACTATTTTTCCATGTACAGATGCTCCTTGATTTATAATTGGGTTACATCTCAAAGTCTTCATGTGTTTAAAGTACTATATGTTGAAAATGTTTTTTAATAAACCTAGGCCATTGAACACCATGGTTTAGCAACACATTATACTGTAGTATATAGGCCAGCCTTAGCAACTTGGTGAGATCCTGTCTCAAAATAAAATTTAAAAATCGACTGGGGTAGCTGGGCACAGTGGCACATGCTTGTAATCCCACTGGCTCAGGAGGCCGAGGTGGGAGGATCATGATTTCAAAGGCAGCCTCAGCAAAAGCAAGGTACCAAGGAACTCAGTGAGACCCTGTCTCTAAATAAAATACAAAATAGGGCTGGGGATGTTGCTCAGTGGTTGAGTGCCCCTGAGTTCAATCCCCAATACCAAAAAAAAAAAAAAAAAAAAAGTTTTGGGTTGTAGCTCAATGGTAGAGCACTTGCCTAACATGTACCAGGCCCTGATTTTAATCTACAATACTATAAAACAATCACACAAACAAACAAAAAAAGGAAAAGTAAATCTAAATCACAATGAAATACTTCTTCATATCCCTGAGGATGACTATAATCAGAAAAGAGATGTTAATAAATGGATAAATTAGTACCATCCTACACTGCTGGTGGGGATTTGAAATGGTGATTGGAGCCTTCCGCCCCCCAAAAAATTAATATCCCAACAATTCCACTACTAGGCATATGCCCTTGAGAAGTGAAAACATATATACACACAAAACTCGGTATATCAATGTTCATACTAGCATAATTAATAATAGCCAAAAGGTGAAAATAACCCAAATGTCCATCAACTGATGAATGGATAAGCAGAATGAAGTTTATGTATACAATGGAATATTTCTCAGCTATTAATAAAATGAAGTAATGACACATGCTATGACATAATGAACCTTGAAAACATGCTAAATTTAAGAAGCTCGTCACAAACACCCACAAATTTCATGCTTAAATTTAAGATAAATATCCAGAATAGGAAACTCTCTATATAGAGAGATTATATTAGTCATGGTCTAATGATGAGAAGTTTGGGGAGAAAAGGGGGATAAATGCTAATGGTGTTTTTTGAGGACTGTAATGACTATAACTGTTTTAAAACTGATAGTTTTGATTTTTGTACAATTCATATCTCTGTGATCATAATAAAACATTGATTTATACAATTTGGATGGGAGAACTGTACGTATGTTAAATAAATTTTATCTCAATAAAGCTATTAAAAGAACAAATTATTCAAGTAACTCCTAAAATGTAACTTGTTTTAATAATTCTCCCCCAGTGGATTAATTTGTACAACTATTTTACACGAATTTACTGAACATACATATACATATATGTGCTAGGCAGTGTCTCAGGTTCTAGCAATACACTTAAATATGCTCCTTACACTTGATGTGGTAAGGAAGATGGGAAAATTATGAGGCAAATCAGATTATGCAATCTGAAAAGTGCCATGTGAGTGATTGACAAATTTTCTCCAAGTAGATTGTAAACTCCTTGGAATGCACTCATCTGTGAGTCATTTACATACCATAGATACAAGCAGGAGTCAAAGGGTTTTATTAAAGTGTCATCTATGTCATGAACCATGAGTATGACAGGATAAGATCTTCTTGTCTTCTCTGGCATCATTGAAGCCTAAAAAATGTGTAGACAATTGCCAAAACCCTCCTTTGTTTCACTCTGTATGTAGTTCAGAATTAAGATCCATGGCCCTTTCTTCCTAAACTTTTGCCTTTCTACTTGATTCAATTATTTTCAGAGCCATGAGAAGCCCATCTAGGGGAGAATTGTAGAATCTTTGGAAACAGGGACAGTGGGGAAAAAATGAGAATGTAAAATTTCCCAGATTGTGTCGCTTGGATTTTGGCAAACAAAGGAGCAAAACATTTCAATTCTTGACACATGGGCCAATTGGTTGCAAGAGTGGAAATGTTGTGTTGCCTTTTTTACTTGTACCTACCATATCTTCACTAAAGTCCTTTATCCCTTCTTATTTGAAAAATTGATACTAGCTAAACCCCCATGGCATGAGGGTCTTGGTGGAAGTTTCATTTCAACAAATATTTTTAGCGCTGGCATGCTATTGTTCTAGAAGTCTGTCCCTGTTAAAACATAATTCTGTTTATTCTTCCAGATGGTAATCTCTAAGAATAGCATAATGCAAAAAATACAAAACCACACTCTGATTAGTTTAAAACAATGGAGTACATTTATTGCTTCATAATTAGAGGAAGTTTCCATAGGTAGAATGGTCCTTGGTGTTGTTTAGTTTGTTTCTATAGTAAAGTGATGCTGTTGAAGATATAGTTCCTTTATTTTTCTACTGTTTCTTAAGGTATGGTTTCCATTCTTAGAATGGCCACCCCTAAATAAGTTTTAGTCACAATTAGGAAAATAGATTTTTTTCCTGGAATTCCTAATAAGAGTTGTAAAATTCAGCCTAAGAAGCCAGTGTGGATTACATGCCTACTCAAAACAATGGTTTGTGGCTAGAGAAATGAAATGAACAAATTGGCTTATGTAAATTAGGTATTACTTTTGAATATTAACAAGTAGGGCTAAGGTTATTTCCTCCTGAAATCCATAGACTGTTTAGGGGAGAAAGGGAAATGCCAAAAGGAAAATCTGAGTCTTAACTAGAAAGTTAAGAGGAGGCAATGCATATTGAGAAGAGAATCAACAAATGTCTGCTATGCAATATGATAAGATTTCTGAGGAGGGCTTTAGCCATAGATTGGCCTGTAGGAGAAGCAAGCAATATTTCAACTGAAGAAGGGCCAAAAATAGTCTTTCTTGAAAAGAGCTAAGGATATGAAATCTTTTTTTTTCTTTTGCCTAAAATGTCTCACTGAGCTTTATTTTTTATTGATTTAAAAAAATATAAATGACAGTGGAATGCATTACAATTCTTATTACATGTATACAGCACAATTTTTCATATCTCTGCTTGTATATAAAGTATGTTGACACCAATTCGTGTCTTCATACACGTACTTTGGATGATGATGTCTATCACATTCCATCATCCTTGCTAATCCCCTTCTCCCTCCCTTTCCCTCCCACCCCTCTGCCCTATCTAGAATTCCTCAATTCCTCCCATGCTCCCCTCCCTACCCCACTATAAGTTAGCCTCCTTATATTAGAGAAAACCTTTGGCATTTGTTTTTGTGGGATTGGCTAACTTCACTTAGCATTATCTTCTCCAACACCATCCATTTACCTGCAAATGCCATGATTTTATTCTCTTTTATTGATCACACATACAACACACATTCCAAATGCTTTCTTAAGTGAGTATTCATTTATGTATTTTTGGTTTTGATATCTTTAACATAACTGTAGAGATAGTAGGGTTCTCCAAAGGTTACAAGCCTTTCCCATTCTGTGAGTATGAGTAGATTTGTCAATGGCATATAGAGAAATATAACTCTTGAGTTTTCCTGGCCCCACCAGTATGCAAATGACATGAATGGCTTTTGCATAAATTTTTATCCTTATATATTTGATTTAATGAAAATATGGTATCTTCAAAAATCAGAAGATATACTCTCTTTTGTGTATATTATCAGCTGGTTCTTTTTTCCTTTCTCTTTTATAAATTATGGCATAATTTTCTTAAATTTGGAAGGCAACTAGGTACAGTGGGAAAGCATGATAGTAGAAGTCAAATTAGGTTCAATTCTGATGCTAACTAGCTGTATGTATGACCTTAATCTGAACCTTCTTCTTCTTGGCATTGTTGTCTTTATAAATTAAATAAAGTGATTGAACAAGATGGACTTAAGGACCTTCCTTGCTCTTCTAAGTACATTGCATGAACAAAAAACCCACTAATAAATAACCTACATATATCTATGCAGCTGATTGAACTAACTCAGTGATAGGTTTCATTGGAAATAACTGTCTTTTTCCATCTCAGCACATGAGCATTTATAATTCAGCTTGTAATCATTCTCACTTGTTCATAGGGGACAAGAATTTTGGATAATGCAAATACACAGATGATCTGTCTGCCTCACTAGGAATAATAACAACCACTTACTTCCCTCCACTTATTATCAGATATGTGAAAAGGGAGCAAGATGCCTTAGATTTGAGATTCATTTTAGATTTCTTCTGGAGGAGGTATTGATAGACATTAATTTGGTTCACAAATGCAGCAAGCCAGAGCTAATCTCTTGCTGGATAATGAGACTATGAGGAATAGTGAGTTGACAGTATTTGGAAGTCAATGAGCTTGGGAAGGGAACAGAAGGAATGGGTCCCGACACTCTCTCTTTCCTTAGCATTATAACTGCTAAATGTCTTTGGCCAAAAGGAAAATAGTTTCAACTACTATAATCCAAACTAATGTAGTTGGTGTTGAACTTAGAAGGTCTGAAGCAGGCAGACAGCTGCTTTCTTCCTGGACTTGGGCAATGATAGACTTCTTACCCTCACCCCACTGACTTCTTTGCAGCTTCAACAGCTATATAACTAGAAATCTTCCAGCCTCATGTGAAGTACTGAAGGTCTCTATGATTTTATATTATATAAGGAAGAGCAGATTCAAATATCTCCTTGCTCTTAGGCCCTAGAATTATGTGATGAAGAAAAAAAGAACATTCATTATTTCTACAAATTTTTCTTGAGTGTCTAGTATGTGCCAGGAATTTTCCCAGGCCCTAGGTTTATAGGGGTAATCAGTAAAATTATTGCCCTCATTGAGATGAAATTCTGCAAGAGGGAGACAGACATTAAGGCAATGACTAAATGATACAGTATATTATAAGGTGGTTAGTGCTGTGGTGACAAACAAAACAGGAAATTGAGATTGGGATTAGACATTGGCAGAAAGAAGTAGATTGGAATATGATAAGAAATGAACAAGGGAAGCTCTGCAGGTTTTCCCATAATTTTATCTTCAGTTTTCCAGAATGTAGGGTTGTTTGCTCTGATTTATAAAGCAACAATAAAATCCCAAACTATCAAAACAAAAAAACAAAGCAAAGAAACAAACAAGCAGAAACATATCAATTAGTTTGGCTTCCTCAATAGCAAAATTGTCTCTTGAACTAAAAAAAAAAAAAGAAAAAAAAAACCCAACAAACAAGCAAACAGAAATTTGAAATGGGAAACCTGGTCTTGGTTAAAATCAGATTTTGATGTCAGTACCCAAATTTTCCATGATTTAAAGTCTATTTTTTTAATTTCTCTGTCTTCTCTCTCTTTTCCATCACCATCACTGCCTATCTCACAAAAACTTGAAAAATATAAATTAATTAGAATCTGTAGAAGGAGGTCAGTACCTCACCTGTCATAGTGGTGGTGTTTTTTCCTTTATTGTAGAGAAATAGTTGCTCTAAAACGTCCAGGATTCCATGGAGGCAATGTGGGGTAGAACAGCTTCCTCAATGTTTTTGTTTTTCAACAACAATGGTCAAAGCACTTTTTTACTGGCTCTTATCTTTAAGAGTAGTGCCAGTGTGACTGCACATCATTTCCTTCTCCTATTCCTGAGAATAACACTCACTTGGAGGTTCAAAGGAATGGAATACCAGGCTCTGGTTTGTTATCCCTTCTGTAGACCTATCAAATCATTTATTTACGTTTTTTTCCCTCCTCATGTTTTTAGCTCATAGATTCTAAGCCTCAGGATGGAATGGAGAATGTCCTAAAATGTAAAATAACTAAACTTAATATTTCTTTTATAATTTTTATCTATGGCTCTCTAGTTCCTTTCTCTCTCTGGGCCTCAGTTCATTTAGGTATAATTATTTGAACAGTTATAATTGTTAGAGCTTGCTAAGAGGATTATATGACAATAGAAAGGAATGCACTTTAAAGCTATCATGAGCTGTCCAGATGCAGAGACTGACATTGAGTCATCATAGTTAAGGCCCCAGAGCCAGCTATTGTCAGTCACCAATATGGGAAAGATGGGCCGTCCCTAGCTACCTTTAATTTACTGTTTTGAGAGGAGGTGGTAGCTTATCAAAATAACACACAATTCAACAATAATACAATGTATGCATGTATTGAAACATCATATTTTACCCAGTAAATTTGTATAATTATTAAGTGTCAATCAGTAGTAGAAACAATTTTAATATAACACATGAACAGAGACACAAACTGCATGGGTGTTCACCTTTTGTTACTAAATTATTCAAATGAATAAGTTAACAAAAAGCATGTACTTGTTTTAGCATGTACATTCTAAAAGCCATTAATGAAGACCATAGCCTCTTAAGGGAATAAAGAAATTGTTTCATTAAGAACAGATATACCAAGGAGCAATTTCTCTAAAGAGTATATGTTAATGATAATTAGTGCATAAAAAGATATTCAATATCCTTTGCCATTAGGGAAATGACAAGACCCTGATTCTACTATATATATCTATCAGAGTGTCTAAAATAGTGAAACTACCAAAAGTTGGTGAAGATGCCGAGTGAGTGTATCACTTTTAGTGGGAATTTAAAATTGAGCAGGCACTCTGTAAAATCAGTCTGGAATTTTTTTAGAGAATTAAAAATGCAATTATACTATGACACAGCTTTTCCACTCTTGCATATTTATTCCAGAGAAATAAAAATTAGTGTTCACTCAAAAACTTTTATACATGTTCACAGAAGCTTTGTTCATAATAGCTCCCAGTTGGAAACAACCAAAATGTTAAAAAATTATGGCATATCTATACCATGGAATACCAATCAGTAATATAGAGAAGCCAAATATTGATAGGCACAATGATTTGGATGATTCTCCAAAGAACTATGTTGTGTGAAAAAAGCCAATTCCCAAATACTACATATTATGATTCTTATAATGTTCTCACAGTTAGAAAATGTGGAGATGAAGAACAGATAAGTAGTTTCCAAGAGTTAGACATGGTGAAGGCAGAGGGGGAAGGTCAGTGGGTAGGAGTATAAATGAGGTCTTTGCAATGATAGAATATTCTGTATCTCAATTACAGTGGTGTTTATGCATTCTATACATGTACCAATGTCAGTTTCCTGTTTTGGACATTGTTCTATAATTAAGTTTTAACCATTGTGGTAAACTGAGTATAATGTATATAGGGCCTTTCTTACTCTCTTTGAAACTTCCTGTGGCTATACAATCATTTTTTTTTAAGTAACAAAAGCACATATAACAATATCTGTAATCTAAGTTCAGTGATTTATCTAAGACAAAATTGAAGTGAATCACTAATATATGTTGATTCTTCAGCCCATCCCATCCTAGAATCAGGGCAACACAGAAGACAAACTAGGAGTTAGACATCCAGTTGGAGAGGAAACCAATACACTAAATGTCACTGTTGTCTTTTGAATGTGGTTGTGGGGAAGGTTTCACACCTGAAAAATATGTGGCAAAAGGTGCTTGTGGTGGCTAATTACATCTCAGTGACTTTCAGTAGTAAGACTAGTCAAGCCAATAAATAGAGAACAAGATCCTTCCTTTAAAACTACCCTTCAATTCCACCCTATTGTTTCTCTGCACACAGATGACTATGTAACTTGTTTGCTGCTGGTGAGTCATAGTTTGCTTGTTCTGTCCTCTGAAGGACTTAACAGGGTCATTGCAGAGTGAACTTGAATTTTATCTGACGAGTAGGTTTATCCAATTTCCAACTTTTATTTGCTGTATTTATGTTTAGTGTCTATTTTTTGTTGTTTATGAGCCTAAGTAAGATTCTTAAATCTTCTGTATTTTGAGATAGCACATGACTCAACTTGTTCAATATAGATTGTCTATGCCTAATGTTGAGGTTCAATATTAAAGCCCAAAGCATCCAAAGGACAAAGTGATTTGGCATAAAGTGTTCACTTTTTGCCTGGATGCTGATTATTGTTCACACAGCTTTGATTTTATAGTATGGTATGTAGTTCAATTATCCCAATCTTGCTTGAAAGCATTCATCCTTCTGCTCTGACCAACAGTGATCTTCTGCCTGCCCAAATATGCCCTTGTAGATTTTTCTGCCTTTGTCATTTGTCTCATTGTACTCCCCTATTTGAAGAGCCCTGTACTTTCCTGACAGCAGAATTTTGCTAAACCTTTAAGCCCTAGATCAGAAGCTACTTCTTCTCAGGATACATGATAGTGGAGTTCATTTTCACATATCTATACATGCAAAGAATATAATTTGCTCCATTTAATTACTCAGTACTTCCTCTTTCCCTACCTTTCTCCCTTTTCCTGTTCCCCTTTCTCTACTCTACTGATCTTCCTTTCTATATAGTTATTGGTTTTTAAATTGGTACTTTGTAGATATTCATAAAGGTGGAATAATTTTTTGTATATTCATACATGCACATAGAATAATTTGGTCTATTTCAGTTTACAGTTCCTCTCTTTTCCCATCCCTCCTCTTTCCACCTCAATCCCCTTCCCCTACTGATGTCACTTCTATTTTCATGGGGTCTTCCCTACCTTTTCTCCCCTTATTTTGTTCTATTGTCTCTCTATGAGAGAAAACATTGATCCCTTGACTTTCTGAGTCTGGCTTTATCACTTAGCATGATGTTTTTCATTCCCATTCATTTAATTTACCAGATCTCTGGAGGAATGGCCTTGAACTCTTTAGACCTTCAGGCCAAATATACTTGTTCCATAGCGTTAGCTGCTTTGGTAAGTAAACCTCCTCATCCTTTCAGGCTATTTCCCTTGTCAGAAAAGCCAGACCATTTGATCACTGGCATGAATCCACTGAGGATGGTTTATATGCTCCATTTTATGAGCTTTTAACACCACAGCATGTCAGCATGAAAGTTTTTTAAATACAACCCAAAACCTAGCTGGTCTAGTTCCCCTGCTTTTATGGATAAGAAGCTATGGAACAAGAGGACAAGAGAAATGATATATCTGAGATCACACAGCAAGTCAGGAGCCAGATCTGGCCTAGAAAATATGTCTTTTGGATCAAGTGCTGCTGTGTGTCAGACACTTTTCCCTTTATACATCTTAACCCTAATTCACACAATATCCCTATCCGATGGATGGCATTATTATCATCTCCATGTTACAACTAAGGAAAATGAGGTACAGTTTGACTAAGTAATTTATCCATAATCACAGAGATAATGGGTGGGAGAGTCAGAATTCAAATCTAGGAAGTTGACTCCAGATTCTATATTCTTAAGCACACTGTTTGCCTGCCACTCAGGGCCTGGCAGGAACTGGAAGATAATATGCCCCTGCCCCTTCCTGACACTTGAGTTGCCTCCTCAGTCAGCCCATTACCATATACTGAAGGTAAACCCCAATTCCAGTGCTCTTGACTTATCATGATTGTCCTATTGTAATCAGAGAAAGTTTTTTTTGAGTATCAGCTCTCTAGGGCTGATTGATTTTTTTCATCTGTGGGAAATATGAAATTGGATCTCTAATCAGAATTGGCAAAGGGAGATTCTAAAACGTTTAGAGCCATGAATGATAGTCCATCCTACCATATCTGCTACCATCTGGACTAGACTGGTAGCGACCAAGCAGGGAACCCTTTGTACTCAAATGTGTTCTGATGATCCAGAAAGTTCCTACCAACAGTTTATCTATATAAAAGCAAACCAGATTCTGTGAGATTGAATCATAGAATACTTTATGCCCTAGGCTCACTGCTTCTGCACAGAATCAGTTGTCCTCTATTTGTAGTATTGTGGTATTTGGAGTACATAAAGAATGCTATTTCTGGAGGGGAATATTGGCCTAGAGGAGGTAACATGAGAGGACCAATAAACAGTATGTTTTAGTTTATATTTTCCTTTGGAACCATTTCTTCAAGAAAAGGAGAGAATTATATAGAATTATTTATACAATTCAGAAATTGTAAAAATGCTTTGCTTCCATTGTTTGATCTTAGGTGACACAGGCTAATCTATAGTACTGGGAAAGAAAGGGAAGCAGAATAACTAAATAGATATACTATGGGGGTGGGAGGGAAAGGAGGATACTTTCATGGGTCTCCAAAATGCTATGTTAAGAACTGTCACTCTCTACTCCCCCAGCTTCCTGCATGGTGTTTCCCCCTTTTCAGCAATTGACTCCCCAAGGAAGCCTTCCTAGACAATATGCAAGGTCAGGAAAGAATGTGCCTGACCTTGGCCTGTGATTAACAAGAACACAATTTCTGTCTAAGTTGCTCCTATAGAAGGGCACATGCTTTCTTGCTTCTGATGTATTGTCAACCTGAGCCTGGCTTTTCCTCTTGGCAAATGTTACTATGAAGAATTGGAGGTGAAATTTTCTCACCACTGGCAGCTCTAGGGTTTGGGGTATGATATGGAAGAAGTTTAAAAGGAGCTTGCCTGGATTGTCAACTTCAGGTGGAAATGACTTTTCAGTGGGCCAACTCTATGGGTTCTAGAAAGAACTTGGTTTGAGGCTCCTTTGTTCCTCCTTTGTTCACTCTAAACCACATGTGTCTAACAGAGCTTCAAGAGATTTGATCTCACTCTTTTTCTAGGGGTTATACTTCTCCTAGCATCAAAGTAGGCTGAGAAATAGTCAGAGGCAGAACTGATATTCAATCATAACCTACAGATTCAGCCCTACCAGTTGGCTATTTGTTAAGATAGTATGCTATACTGGTTAGGAGTACAGGCTTTGGAGTCAGATGTCTGGATTAAATCATAGCACAACTTACTAAATGTGTAATCCTTAGTGACATAACCTCTGTGTCTCAGTTTTATCAGTGGTAAACTAGAGATAATGGTAGTACTTATTGATACTTGTAAAACTTCTTAATGAATGTTAGCCGTGTTTTTTTTTTCCCTACTGGCTGTTCAAGAGACTGAGATCCTTTCTGTCTGGGCCCATGTCAATGCTTCAAATTTATACCAATTTTTTTTTCTCTTTCAAGTTACTGGATTCTAGCTACTGACTTTTCCTAAAGTTGTTTCTTTTAGTCCAGCAAATATATTTATATAAAAGAACTTCTTTTGCCTTCTATTATTTAATCCCTTTCCATATATTTTCTCTTTAGCTTCTTCAAACTTCTGAAGTGTGGTTTCTTGTATAAGCCCATGTTCCTTCACCAGTTTTTCTTGCACAGACACACAAATAATCAAAAGGAGCAGAAATTCCAGAATTTCTTGGTTTATACATTAGTACATCTAAATTTCAGGTGCATTTTCATTATTTTTTCTTTGTCCAAATTAGACTGTTGCTCTTGTTAAAGACTAACATATTTGGAGAGAGGGAACACACACTATGCTCTATGTAGCCTTTTTATATGTGCTGAACTCTCAGTGCTTGTTATTCACATTGAATTTGAAAATATTCTGCTATAACAAGACAACTCCCAACTCTTTTATGCACTACTTCCTGAGAAGGCTCCTACATCATCTCCAAGAAAAACAAATTCAGTCAACAAGTCAAAAGTCCATAAAGCACAAGCAAGCTCAAGATGAATTGAGAAAGAGCTAGGAACCAGCAAAGGAGGATAAGTTAATGGGGCTTAGGGGCTATCACCCCTAAACTTAGAGAGGCATGTCCATTTCTTCTCCCACTTTTTCTCTACTTTCTGCAGTGGATTCATGGGATGGCTAAGAAGGGTGATTTTAATATAGCTGAAAATGAACCTCATCAGAGCCAGATATTTTAGTTTTGAATCTACCTTGTTCTAAGTATTTCCTCTAACATGTTGTAGGCATGGTCACATCTAAGCCTTATGTTTCATAAGCAAAGTGCAATCAATATTTTTTTCATGGAGATGATAATTAGCTTATAACAATGTACATTTAATGTGCCTGGCAAAATGGACAGCAATAAGTAAAATATGAGAAGCACTCCTTCTTCTGTTCCATGGAGCTTAGAGATAATACTAGTGAAAACTCTCTCTCTCTCTCTCTCTCTCTCTCTCTCTCTCTCTCTATATATATATATATATATATATATATATATATTTTTTTTTTTTTTTTTGAAAGTATATGTGTGAGTATGTGCATGTGTATGCATGCTTGCACTTTTGTGCTAAAGTCTTCCTTGCATATAAGAGATCATGTTCCAGGCATACCTGGCTCATCATTTGATAGAAATTCTCCAACTAGACAAGACAAATTCCTTCACAAAATGTGAGCTGGTGACCATTAACAGTGTTACTGAAGAATTGTAGTTTCAAAACTGACAGCTGTACTGATCTACAATTTTATACTGAACACAAGAGCTCTAAGAGTCATGAAACTGCTTCCCAGTCTCTCGTATACACACTATTCCCAGGGAGAATCCAAGTTCAAGAGGCACATCTTTAGCTCTGAGTAGTGATGCTAATGGTAGAACTCATAGATACCGAGGCAGAAAATCAAGGGAAATACTGCTATTTTATAATAATAATAATAATAATAATAATAATAATAATAATAATATATTTTTAATTTTTTTATTATTTGTCCAGTAATAATAATATAATACTTACTGGACAAATAGTGTTCTTGATGTATTAACCTTTGAAATCTTTTAAAAATAATCATTCTATTTATTTGTTCTAATTTGTTATACATGTCAGCAGAATGCATTTCAATTCATACTACACAAATGGAGTATAATTTTTCTTTAAAACCTTAACCAGAAATGTATGTGATAGTTTCTACTTTATTCCCATTATATATATGAGATGATTGCAAAGAGGTGACACATAATGGAAATGAGTCATAAAGCTAGATTATATGTCTTCACAGTCTGTGTTCTCAAATTCTGTATTAGATGGGATGAATTATTAAATTGTTCAAAATACATCACTTATTTATTTACTGAACATTTATGGAATTGACCACTCCCTGTCCAAGCTCCCAGACCTCTTTTTCATACCTTTTGTAGTACTTTAACAAATTCAATAAAATAACTTGTTGACATGTGGTTTTATCAGTAGACAGAGTGCAATGACCATACCTGAGACATCTGTTGCACTTATATCATCTAGCCTGTTACATGGTTCATATCTTGAGTTGGTCATGGGACAGACTCTGTTGGATATTTTAAAGTAAGGAGTAAAGTGAAGAATAAAACCAGTTTCCAACATGACATTGCTCTCAGTCTCTGAGAGGGTCAAACAAAGGAAACATGGTATTTTCCCGTGAGGCAGAATGAAATAAGACCTATAATTATGGTATCATAGTTTGTTGCTGGGGAGCCTCAGAGAAAGTACCAGTTAATTATTATTGTAACTTGAATAAAGAAATGAGGAGTTCAAAGGTTCTCAGCAAAAATAAATTATAAATGTTTAAGGAGATGGAAATATAATTATCCTGATTAGATCATCAAATATTGAATATATGTATGATATTATCACACTGAACCTTAAAATATGTGAAAACAACACAAACAGAAAAAATATTATGGAGAACATTGATATGCAATGTAATGTGAAGTAATACCATATCTGAATACAATTAAGTTTTAGCAACTTGCTTGGATGATTTGGCACGAGGCCATTAACACTGGATGTGGGAAAAAAGATGAGCCGAAGTCTACAGATGCCAACAGCAAAACTTACTAAGAAATAGTACATGCTTCTTTTATTTATTTATTCATTCATTTATTTATTTCCACTTTTTGAAAATTTGTTTTAATTAGTTACACATGACAGTACAATGATCTTGACATATCATACATTTGAATCAAATGGGGTATAATTTCTCATTTTTTGAGTGTACAGGTTGCAGAATCACATTGGTTATACAGTCATGTATATACCTACAGCAATAATAATGTCTATTTTATTCTGCTGTCCTTCCTTTCCCCCCTTCCCCTCCCCTTCCCTCCCATCACTTCTCTCTACCCAGTCTAATGTGACATACTTCTTTTTTTTCCCCTCACATCATCATACCTGTATTCTGTATAATGAAGCGGGTGGTAGATAGAACAAAGGTTTATTATAAGCCTCAGTTTTTATATTTTTAGCATCAGTTTTCTGATTTTCAGGATGAAGGATCATACTTGCATCTACTGACAGGGTTGTTGTGATCTAGTGAGCAAGTGTAACTATTAGCATATTTAATAGTTCCTCAATATTAGTTTCATTACACTTGAAATGATTGACAATAAATATTTGTTTCTTGGCTTATTTATTTTTAATAGGAGATTTATTATCATGGTATATAATCGAAAGTTTATCTAAATGTATTTTATAGGTCACCTATATTACTCAAAATATTGTGGAACAAACCAGTCCAAAACCCAGAGCAAGCATCACATATATTAAACAAATGAATTCTATTCAGAGTTTCCAAAGAACTCTTGCAACTCAAAAAAAAAGTTTTTTTAAATCCCACAAAAGGGGCAAAAGATTTGTATATACATTTCTCAAAAGAAATGATGAAAAAGCACATCAACTTATATGCAACGATTAGTAACTTGGAAAATGCGAATCAAAACCACAATAAAATACCTCAACATACTCATTAGTTTGGTTAAAATGTAACAGACTATAATACCAGGTAGGGGTTGTGGCTCAGTGCTAGAACTCTTGTCTAGCATATGAGAGGCCACCAGGTTTAATTCTCAGCACTGCCAAGAAAAAGGCCATATTGAATATTTGTAAGAATATGAAGTCAACTGGAACTCTCCTTCTTTGATGATGGGTATGCAAAATGGTACAACTACTTCAGAAAAATGTCAGGTGCTTAAAAAGCTAAATAAATACAGGTAGACTTATAATGTGGACCATGTGATCATTCCACTATTGTGTGTTTATCTAAGGTAAGTGATGATATATGTCCACACAAAGACATGAATATTCATAGCAGCTTTATTCATAGTAGTCCAAACTTGAAACAATTCAGATGTCCACCTACAAATGAATCTCTAAACATAATGTGATATATCCAACCAATGGAATACTGCTATGAAATAAGAAGCGATTAAATATTGATAGATGCTATGACATGCCTGCATTTCAAAATAATTATTCTGAGTTATTGAAACTAGGCATAACAGAGTATATATTGTATAACTAAATTTATTTGAAGTTGTAGAAATTTCAAAAGGATCTATATTGAAAGAAAGCAGATCTGGGAGCAGGAATAGTTAGGTTACAAATGGGGCACTTTGGGGGCTGGGGATGTGGCTCAAGCGGTAGCGCGCTCGCCTGGCATGCGTGCGGCCCGGGTTCGATCCTCAGCACCACATACCAACAAAGATGTTGTGTCCGTCGAGAACTAAAAAATAAATATTAAAAAAAAATTCTCTCCTCTCCTTTCTCACTCTCTCTTTAAAAAAAAAATGGGGCACTTTGTAGAAAAATATAAACATGAAAATCTGTAGGAAAATTTTTTGGGTGATGAATATATTCACTATCTCCATAGTGGTGAGAGTTTCCTATGTGTGTACATATATGTTTAAATGATCAAATTTTACACTAAATTTTTGCAGTTTGTTGTATTTCAATTATACTTAATAAAGTTATTTTTAAGAACTCCATTGTCTGTATTGCATATTAAAAATTTATGAACTGGGAGTGTAGATCAGTGGTAGAGTGCTTGCCTAGCACGTGTGAGGGGCACTGGGTTCAATCCCTGATATAGTGGTGAAACAAACATTTGCATCTTACTTATGCAACTCTGAGGTTGTGATGATTCAATCTGAATTCCATTAGATTTGGTTCCAGCCTCTGAACCAAATGCTCCAATTATCTCAAATTCTCCTTAAAATACCAACCTAACTAGGTCAAGTTCTTTCCATAACAGAGTAAGATGAATAAATTAAACATAAATGTGAAATTTCTCAAAACCTCACACCAAAACTGAAGTACTGTCATTTCCCTATTTAAATGGTTAAAATTAATTGGCATATTCAAATTCAACATCAGTGAGGCTGTTAATTAGATACTTCTCACTCTCATGGGTAGGTAGTTCTGAACAATAATTGCAAACAATTCAGTCTACCACAGGTAATCACACTGAAAAGTGCCATTATATTACCTATCCTCCTAGTTTACCTGCTTTGAGACAACCAACTGTATCGAATTTCATGTGCTTTTAAGTTATATGTACATGTGAATTAATTTATTTTCTTATTTTACAGAAACATTATATACTATACACACTGATTTATATTTTGCTCTTCATTTGAATTATTTTGAAGACTGTTCTTTATTGGTATATAAAAATTACTTATTACCATTCTACAGATATTGTAGCTCACCATGTTCATATATTATAATTTAATGAATCCCCTTTCTATGGGCATTTGGTAGTTTCTAATTATTTGCTGTTATAGGAATTGTAGTAATTGGCATCATATACACATAAGTTTGTACATGTGGAATGATATTTGGATGTATTTTAAGACAAATTTTGAAAAGTTCTAATGGCAAGAAATTTTATTTTGGTTCAGGTCTTGCCAGTGAAGAGACCCTGATGAAACCAAAACTGAACATTTTGGGAGATCAAGTGGTGATCCAGGCTGGTGGAGTGTTTGACATTACTTGCAGGTAATAATATCAAGACTTTCATTTTGTTGTAATTAAAATACCCATGTAGGAAGTTTACAGAAACATGGTTTTGTTCCTACTACAAATTTAAAAAATTATTTTATAATCATAGAGAATAGGTTTTGGAAGTTAAGATTTATTGATATTGTTTTCCACAAAAATGGATTTCTTGGAGGTGGCACGGGCTAGTTCTTCAGTCGAATCCAGGTGCTTTTCTTCTTGTCTTCCCTTTTTATTCATAAATTTTGGGAATTACTTTAAACTCATATACAATTTTATCTGACTAATGTGTGCATTAATTCTCTTGAAAAGCATCTTGCTCTTGTGTGTTTTGAAAAAATGTCAAAAGCATGGTGTGTGACACTATAGGCTTGGTTTGGTAATAGTTAAATTAATGGTCCTCTTTTCTTAAAAGGTACCTATTTCTTCTCTATCAAAGCATCATATTTGTTATAGATGTGCACATATGTAGCCAAATGCAGAACTTTATATTTCCAAAAAATATCTAAATGATATGTAATTGCTAACCCTTGTCTTTACCTTCATGCTCTTTCTCTTGGTGAATTAGATAGCACTTCTAGGAGAAAGAGGAAAATTTCAGTTTGAAATAGCCTACTAGAATTTCTTAATGTAAGAACAATAGGCATGGGCATATATGAGAGATTAGGCAGGCTAGTATTGGAAATATAAGAATCATTCACAGAAACTGGATAGGAGTTGAAATTATATATAGAGATGAGGATAATAAAAGAGTGTTTGAAGTAAGGAGAGAACAGTAGAAAGGTCATAATCCTGAGGAGACCCTGTACTTAAGGAAAGAGTGGGAAGAAAGGGTATTAGGAAAGTGCATGGATAATAAATAGAAAGGAGAAACAAGGGAAAATCAAGGTAGAGGAGAGTTTCAAGAAAGAAAGAATAGGCAAATTCTGTGATAGATGTAGGTGCAGGTGCTCAATAAATTTATATTGGGTTGAATTGAACTGAAAAAGAGCAGAATCTCCCTCCTTCTTTAAGATAACTTATGGCCCAATGTATCAATAAAATAAGGTTGGAGTATATGCAATAGAAAACCCAAATTTACAGTGATTTTAGACACAAGATTTCACTGTTTGATGGAAAAATTCCCAAAGATCGATATCTATAGCCATTATTCCACTTCCATAAAATAATTAGAAATTTAGACTCTTTCTGTATTGTAACTCTGTCTTTCTTAACTGATGACTTACACCACATTGTCCAAAATGGCATCTTGAATTTCAGTCACCATGTCTATATTCCAGCTAGTTAAAAAGAAGAATGCCAGAGAAATACATGCCTTTTCTCTTTAAGGATACATCGAAAATTTTTCCACACTAATTGTGCTTATATCTTCTTGCCCAGAACTTAGTTACATGGCCACACATAGCTGCAAGAGAGGCTTGGAAATGTAAAATATATATATATATATATTTTTTTTTTTTTTTTTTGCCAGAATGCCATATGCCCAACTAAATCAGTGAAGATTTTATTTAAAAGAGGAGAACAAAGTGAGTTATACTAGGTATATTTTATTTGTAGTGGTGATATGCAACTTGTTTCCTATATCATTGGAGGGTGAGGTCTTCTATCCTAGCTACTGTGAATTATTGTATTCTCCTTTATGAGCTGAACTATTCCCCTAGCTGATTGGGATCCTAAAAGTATAGTTTCATCTTGACCAGTAGATTTGAGTCAGAATTGAAGGCCACAAAAGCTGTCTTTTCCATACCTGGGGGCCTTTCCAGCCACATCTTTAGGTATAGAGTATGATTGAGAAGCTTACTTCACTTCATTTTTAGCTCCTATTCATTTGGTCCCCTTTACCCCAGTACCCCTGAATGGCATCTGACCTGTAAACCAGAAGTTAGAGGAGTTGCCAGTGATTACTTGCTGTGCCTTGTCCTATCATATTCCAATAGGTTGTAATTGTTTCCAAAGCCTCTTCTCTGGGCCTCATGAATCACAGCTCTCGAATTAACTATTAATTTTAAACAATTAACCCCAGTTGATGCATGTGAAACAGGTTTGGTTATGGATGGGTGGTTGATTGCTACTTCAGGTTAGATCTGTGTCAGTTCTAGGAGGATTCAAAAGAAAGTGAATTTGGGAAACATGTTAATAGGGCCCGAGGTGGGCATAGGAATAAAATGAAGGAGGAATGGCTTCTAAAGATAAATGATTTCTCAGAAGTTTAAAAACTATTGGGGGCCCTGCATTTATTTATTGTATATAAATGTAAATAATCTCTCATTTATTTGCTATATGGAAAACTATTGTTGATGAAGGCAAATTCTAATCCATCCCCTTAGTGTCAAAAAGCAAATAAATTATTGATTAGAAAAATAATTCACTGCTTATGTGCTGTAGAAGAAGAGTGCTCTGTCTGATGTTGGGAATTTCCACACATGCATAACTGGGTAAGACATATTCTCTGCTTTCTAGCAGATCACATCACAGTTGAATGAACAAGACAGCCACTCAAAAAAAGGGATGTTGAAAGGAATAAGAACTCTCAATTGGAAGTTTCAGGATATATTTAGAATGGAGGATATTTTAGAAAAAGGAATAACCTCAAATAAGGTTTAGAAGTTGCACTATACATCTTTCATAGAAGTTTCAAGTGCTTGATATATTTAGACCCACATCAGTCCCATAGAATCGAAGCAGGGATGGTTATCTTCATGTATTTACTCAATATATATTTATTTAAGACTGGACTAAGTCCAGAAGATGAGATAATATATATTATAAAGATCTCTGCTCTCATGGACCTGAAATCCCAATGGTAAAGACAGATAATACATATAATAAATAAGACGTTGTAGGGTATATTTGAAGATGATAACTGCAGTTGAGATAGTAGCAAGGCAAGGTGATGGAATGAAGAGAAGTTATTTCTTTGAAATGCTTGGTCAGATTAGAAATGCCATTTGAGCAGAGGCATAAAGAAGTAAAAGAAGGAACCATGCAGGTAATCTGGAGGAAGAGGGTTCCAGACAGAAGGCATAGAAAAAAATGCAAAGATCTACACAAAGGTGTAATTTTGATATGTCAAGGAATAGAATGAAGGATGGCATGAAGAGAAAATAATTAAGTGATGGGGAGGAAGATAGATTAGACTGGACAGTTAGCAGGGTCTTGTAGACCATAAGGAGGTTTTTGAATTTATTCTGGATATCAGGGGAAGCCATTGAAAGAATTAAGAAGAAGAATGATTTGATCTGAGACATTCTTTAAAAAGTTTATTCTGACTGTTACAGCGGATATAGTTCACAGGGAAAATAGAAGGTTACTTTAGTTATCTATGAGATAAATGAAGTGGGCCAACAGTGGAGGGGATAAGAAGAGGTCAAGTTCTTAATATATTTTGAAGATAGAGCCTATAGTATTTTATTATGGAGAAGTAGAGTGTGAGACAGTAATTTTGGGGGTACTTCAGTCTGTGCCAGACATTGTTCTAAGCACTTTGCATGAATCAGCTCATTAAATTGTCATAATAACTCTGTCAGGTACGTTCTATCAACTCTACAAATGAGGAAACCAAGGCCTAAAGAGAAGACATTTAAGATTTCAAATGGTAGAATTCCCTGACTCCCAATGGCTTTTCAATCGTGCCAATGTACCAGCAACCCTCCATACTTTCTGAGGCTTGGAAATTCTATGAAGTAGACTGAGCTTACATTTTGCCTAGCTGGGATTTTTCATGTTTTTTTTTTTTTTTTGTGTGTGTGTGTGTTGGGGTTGTGTCACTATTCAGGTAGACTTTAGTAGTGTTTCCTTTTGCAAATTGTTCAAGTTCTCAAACTATATACTGCAGACCTTTTGTCTGATAGGCTAATTCAACATCTTATACAAGGTAGATAAGGTAAATAAGCCATACTTTGATAAAGACCAAGCTTTTAGACTCCACAGAATGTTATTGGGAATGGAATCCTAATCATTCCATGCTTCCAGCTGTTCAGGCTCAGGCTCATGAATTGGCTATCAGAGTCTTCAGAACCCAGACTGTATTATAGTGTTCTTCCTTTAATATTTGTAGAAGTTTCCACTCAAAATCAACCAAATATCCAGGAAGGTGATTGGCAGAACCTATCTGATGGGAATTGATAATGGTCCTAAATCAGAGGCATGGCATATGAACACACTCAGCCAAATTCTTCCTTTCCACTCCCTGGTCTATAAACCCAAGGCCTTTGTTTTTAACTCTCCTATCAAGTGATGCTCTTCCTAAAGATCCTCATATTCTGGCCACCCCTCCACACTACTATAAATAATTATTAATGTGCCCCATTTTCAATAAATCTTCTAATTTAATGCATGTCTAACTTATGCTTGATTTTTACGGTATGTCATATTACAATAGATTCTTTTCATAGGAAATGGAACTTCATTAATAACAAAGTTATTCTTTATGATGATGCTAAAATTGTCAGAGATTTCATTGGGATATAATGATACACCTTGAGGGGAAAGATAATGGTGTGAGTTTCTCAAATTCTCCTTAAAATGGGTATTGAAACTGAAGTTGGAATTCTGTGGTAGGAATTCAAGCATAAAAAAGGGGCTTGAATTGATTGATTTTGGACCAAGCAAATCATAGAACACACAGCCAATTTTTGTGGGCTCTGTAAGCTAATAATGATTTTTGAATTGTTAAATTGTTATAAAATGTACAATTTGTGATAGAGACTTTCACAAACTAAAATATTTATGTGGCACTTTAAGGAAAACTTTGCCTATACATGAACCCAAGATTCTGTCTGCTGCTCTAATTCTTTGTGTCCAAGTACAGGACAAATAATGTGGGCTGTTCATGTGTGAGGATTTCACAAACTAGTTTGGGTTGGACTTGGGCATTACCAAGAGCAGTTAGAGATACTGCACATACAGGGATGAAATCCAGAAGAGTAGTATCTTCTGTTGGCTCTAAATGTCAGTTTTCAGACTCCAGTCAGGTAAGGCAAGAAGGAATCAGGAAATGGCAACACTGGCAACAAGTTCTCATGGAATTCAAGGATCAACAATAATGTTTACTTAATATGGCAGCTCTGACTACTTTAGGGAGTGTATTAGTTCTCTAGTGTTGTCGTTACAAAATACCACAGATTGGGTGACTTCAAGGCCAGAAATTTATTTCCTCATAGTACTGGAGGCTAGAAGTTTAAGATAAAGCGTTAGCAGGATTGGTTTCCCCTGAGTTCTTACTCATTGGCTTCCAGATGCCCGCCCTTTCTCTTTCTCTTTTCTGTATGCACACATCCCTGATGTTTCTGTGTGTCCTAATCTCCTCTTCTTATAAAGATACCAGTCATGTTGGATTAGAATCCACAATAATGAACTCATTTTAACTTAATCACCTTTTAAAAGATTTACCTCTGAATACAGTAACATTCTGATGTGTTGGGGGATAAGGCTTCAAAATGTGAATTTTGAGGTTATACAATTCAGACCCTCATAGTGGGTTTGGAATGATTTCTCTTAGGATGTTTGGTTCTGAGGGTATTCAATTTATTCAAAGACCCCATAATTGGGCAAAACATACCTTAAAGAAGCCATGCTTCTATTGGAAGTAAGACTTTAGTGGAAAGAAGAAATAGGGGTCAGACTGAGGAACTATTACTCAAATTCATTTCTTTCCAATTACAGTGGAAGCTTCAGGGTACAAGATTCTTGGGAGCAAAATTTGCAATGTTGCTTTCTAACCAATCCCTATCTTTTTTTTTTTTTAAGAGAGAGAGAGAGAGAGAGAGAGAGAGAGAGAGAGAGAGAGAGAGAGAGAGAGATTTTTAATATTTATTTTTCAGTTTTCAGTGGATACAACATCTTTATTTTATTTTTATGTGAGGATTGAACCCAGTGCCCTGCGCATGCCAGGAGAGCGCGTTACCACTTGAGCCACATCTCCAGCCCTACCAATCCCTCTCTTGATCTTTCTTTCTCATGGCATTATATAACAATCCCCATTTTCAACAGTCTGAATCACACTCATGGCAACATATCATCTTTTCAAAATAATGAAAGTATATTGTATTTATAGAAGGTGCTTGAGGTGAGTGGTTGTCTCTCACATTTTTTCATGTTCTACTTTTGGGGTACTGTAGTAAAATTAGGAGCCATGATAAACAGTGGTTAAACAAATATGTGCATACTACAGACGCTATGATATGACATGGGGAAATGTGTCTATCTTTGGAGAACTGGAATCAAGTTTGGCTCAAGCTTACCCCACTCCCACTGCCTCCCACACATGTGGTTTCCTTCCATTGATAAAACTTTTCAAAGGTTTCTGGATGAATCTTCACACCTTCAGTGGGAGAGGAGGATTACACTGCTGTTTTACATATAAGCAACATAAGCTTAAGTAACTAGTCAAGATTATGTAATTAAGTAACTAGTCAAGATTATGTGACAGCAATAATACTGAGAATCAATATCCAGGTTCTTTTTCCTTCCCACTTTTTTGTTTTTTACAATGGTTGTTTTTGCTGTGCAAATGGTGAGGGAGGTGAGAATTATCCTTGGTGGGTGTTTTAGTCAGCTTTTTCATTGCTATTACTGAAAGACCTGACAAGAACAGTTAGAGAAGGCAAAATTTATTTGGGGGCTCATGGTTTCAGAGGTCTTAGTTTATAGATGGCTGACTCCATTCTTTCGGGCTTGAGGTGAGGCAGAACTTCATGGTGGCTGGGTGTCATAGAGGAAAGCAGCTCAAGAAATGGCTCTGGGAAGCAAAGAGAGAACTCTGCTCAACTAAGACAAAATATATTCCCAAAGGTACAGCCCCAATGATCCACACCTTCCATATACACTGCACTTGCCTTCAGTTACTACTCAGTAAATTCCTATCAGGGGTTAGGGTTAGGGTTAGGGTTCACTAATTGTGTTAAGGCTCCTGTAACCCAATCATTTTACTTCTAAATGTTTTGCATTTTTTTCGCACATGGGCCTTTGGGGGACACCCAATATCCTCAAACATAACATTAGGAGAAGGAGATAGATTTCCTTCATTTTGTCTGCATGTGGAATAATTGTAATGGAATTAAATTTAACTTTGTCCCCGGTGCTTTCTCACAGAATGCAGAGAATGTCATCCAGGTGCATATCTTTTCAGAGCTCAAATCATTTCCCAGAAGAGATTTTAAAATTTAATGAGGAAATAAATGTGGAAAAAAATCTACACTGAGATCTAGCTTACACATTGTTGGTCCTATCAGCAACTTCTTGGATAAGGCATTTTGCCTTCCTGAGCTTATTTGCCAAGTGGAAACAGTAGAGACAGAAAGGACATAAAGAATGACTTAATGTAATATTTTCTTACACCTTTGTAAGTTGTTTTCCCAAAATTTCAAAGCACCCCTATTGGGGAGAAAGCTAGCTGAATATTGGGGAGAAGAGGAACTGCAGTGGAAGATAGAGACAAAGACTTGACATGTCTTTGAATCTTACCTGCTTTTCAGATTCTCATCTAGCCCATAACTAAGTATCCCAATTTCAGTTGCCAGTTCTTTCATGTGCATCAAGCTATCTGCTACAGTTAAATCTTCAGAATTAGGGGCCTGAAGTATGGCTACTTCTGCACTGTCTCTCCCAGACCTGCTTTAGTATGGCTTGCTTTCTTAATTAATTTGTTTGTTTATTTATTTTTTTGCATTGTTTTCTCAGAGGATTGGCTGCCATGACCTGGACCTGGGGCATTGGACTTGCAGGGAGTCGGACCCGCATCTTGGAATATCCCTGTTCTGATAACCACCTTTTCACTTGTAACCAACTCACTATCTTCCACACAGAAGCTGGTGATACTGGCTACTTCACATGTAGTTACAAAGATGTTGCTGACACCAAGGATTCTAATGGCAAGGCCAGTGTATATGTGTATGTCAAAGGTGAGTGGGTACCTCCTACCTTTGGACTCAAGGATATTGTATTTTTTTTCTGTACATCTAGATACATATATCCCAAGGTCATTTTGGAACAAGCTGGAATATTTTATTTTATGGGGAGAGAAGGAAAAGAAGAGTTTGATACACGAGGGACAGACTTGTGCTTTTTGACTTTGGTGTGGTTTGCCTGCACAGCTTCATAATTTGCAAAGATAACATTCTTTATCTCTGATCTATGGAAACAAGAAAAAACAATATGAAGTTGATTTCAGCTGCTTCCAATAATATTTTTAGTAAAGAAAGGAAATACTTTTGCAGTACTTACCATGTATCAGGGACTGTTCTAAGAGATTTACAAGTAAACGATCCGATGAAGTAGGTATGAGTTTTACCCATTTTATATGTGAGGCAACTGAGGCATACAAAGGTTAATAATTTGCCTAAAATCACACATCTGGCAAGTATCAGGGTAAGGATCCAGATATTCTGGTTATAGGGTTTATTTTCATGTTAACTACTATGCTGACCTTTATGCAGTACTTATTATGTTGTTAGCCACTATTCTAACCATATCATGTATTTTGAACCTCATTCAATATTTACAGAAATCATGTTCATATATGCACATGATATAGTTTGGTTAATTTCATTCTACTATACTACTCCTTTCCCATCCCTCCTACTTTCTGTTTTTTTTTTTAAATCTGTATTGCATTTTATTTTATTTTTTTTTAACATTTGAATCAGATGGGATATAATATCTCATTTTTCTGAGTATAAAGGTTGCAGAATCACATTGGTCATGCAGTCACGTATATACACACAGTAATAATAATGTCTGTTTCATTCTACTATTCTTCCTATCTCCCCAACCCCTCCCCTCCCCTCCCATCACTTCTCTCTACCTAATCTAGGGTAACGCTATTTTTTTTTCTCACATCTTCATACATATATTTTGTATAACAATGAGGGTCTCCTTCCACCATCCATGCAATTCCCTTTCCCCTTCCCTTTCCCTCCCACCCCCTTCCCTATGTAGAGGTAATCTTCTCCCCATGCTCTTCCTCTCTTCCCCATCTCTTTACACCTCATTCTCTTTCCTCTACTCTCTTGTTCTCCCTTTTATATTCATGAGATTTGTCCCCATTTTAAAACTTTTTTTTCTCTCAGTTTCCACATATAAAAGAAACATTTGGCTCTTGGCTATTTGAGTCTGACTTATTTCACTCAGCATGATGTTCCATTCATTTTCCTGAAAATAACATAATACCATTCTTCTTTATGGCTGAGTAAAACTCCACTGTGTATAAATACCACCTTTTGGCTATCCAATCATCTATTGAGGGATACCTATGCTGGTTCTATAACTTGAATATTATGAATTGTGCTGCTATAGACATCTATATGTAGGCATCACTATAATATGATTATAGTTCTTTTTGATAAATAACAAGGAATGGGATAGCTGGGTAAGAATGGTGGATTCCTCCCTAATCATTTTGGGCATCTCTGTACTGCTTTCCAAAGTGGATGAACTGATTTGTAGTTCCAGCAACAATGAATGAGTGTACCTTTCACTCCATATCCTAGGATTTATTGTTCTTTGTATTCTTTGTTTAGATTTCAAATTGTTATATATGACAATATAATACATTACAATTCATATTATACATATAGAGCACAATTTTTCATATTTCTGGTTGTACACAAAGTAGAGTCACATCCTTTGTGTCTTCATACATGTACTTAGTGTAATGATGACCATCGCATTCTACTGTCTTTCCTACCCCTATGCCCCCTCCCTTCCACTCCTTCCCTTTTTCCCCTTTGTCCTATTTGGAGTTCCTTTTATTCTCCCATTCCTACCCCCTAGAGCATATTATGGATCAGCATCCTTAAATCAGAGAAATCATTTGGCATTTGTTTTTTTTTTGGGGGGGGGATTGTCTAATTTCACTTAGCATTATATTCTCCAGCTCCATTCATTTACTTGTAAATGCCATGATTTTATTCTCCTATAATGCCAAATAATATTCTGTTGTGTATATATACCACATTTTCTTTATTCATTCATTTACTGAAGGGCATCTAGGTTGGTTCCACAGTTTAACTAATGTAAATTGTGCTACTAAAACTATTTATGTGGCTATGTCCCTGTAGTATGCTGTTTTTAAGCCCTTTGGGTATGTTTTAAACCAAAGAGTGGAATAGCTGGGTCAAATGGCGATTCCATTCCCAGTTTTCCAAGGAATCTCCATACTGCTTTCCATATTGGTTGCACCAATTTGCGGTGCCACCAGCAAAGTATGAGTGTGCCTTTTCTCCTACATCCTTGCCAACACTTATTTTTATTTGTCTTCATAATAGCTGCCATTCTGACTGGAGTGAGATGGCATCTTAGAGTAGTTTTGATTTGCATTTCTCTAATTTCTAGAGATGTTGAATATTTTTTTCATATATTTAGCAATTGATTGTATATCATCTTCTGAAAAGTGGCTGTTCAATTCTTTGGCCCATTTATTGATTGGGTTATTTGTTTTGTTGGTGTTAAGATTTTTGGATTCTTTATATATCCTAGAGATTAGTGTTCTATCTGATGAGCATGTGGTAAAAATTCATCCCTATTCTGTAGGCTCTCTTTTAACCTCACTGATTGTTTCTGTTGCTGAGAAGAAGCTTTTTAGTATGAATCCATCCCATTAATTGATTCTTGATTTTAATTCTTGCACTATAGGAGTCTTATTAAGGAAGTCGGAGCCTGATATTACATTATGAAGATTTGGGTAGACTTTTTCTTCTATCAGGCACAGGAACCCTGATTTAATTCCTAGGTCCTTGATCCACTTTGAGTTGAGATTTGGGTATGGTGAAAGATAGGGGTTTAATTTCATTTTGTTGCATATGGATTTCCATTTGTTGAAGAGATGCCTTTGTCTAATACGAGATAACTGTATTTATGTGGGTTTGTCTCTGTGTTCTCTATTTTATACCATTGGTCTACAAGTCTGTTTTGGTGCCAATACCATGCTGTTTTTGTTAGTATTGCTCTGTAGTATAGTTTAAAGTCTGGTATAGTGATGCCACCTGCTTTACTCTTTCTGCTAAGGATTGCTTTAGCTCTTCTGGGTCTCTTATTTTTCCAGATGGATTTCATGATTGCTTTTACTATTTCTATGAGGAATGTCATTGAGATTTTGAATGGAATTGCATTAAATCTGTATAGTGCTTTGGTAGTATGGTCATTTTGTCAATATTAATTCTGCCTATCCAAGAACAAGGTAGATCTTTCCATCTTCTAAGGTCTTCCTTAATTTCTTTCTTTAGCATTCTGTAGTTTTCACCATACAGGTCTTTCAC
This sequence comes from Spermophilus citellus, assembly GCF_964194105.1. NCBI lineage: Eukaryota > Metazoa > Chordata > Mammalia > Rodentia > Sciuridae > Spermophilus > Spermophilus citellus. The sequence continues at coordinate 76,720,391 of NC_138190.1, forward strand.
TTCTTTTGTTGATTCCCAAGTATTTTATTTTATTTTTTTGAAGCAATTGTAAATGGGGTAGTTTTCGTTGCTTCTCTTTCAGAGGATTTGTCACAGATATGTACAGCGATTGATTATGTATCATCTTCTGAGAATATAAAATACAGTGATTGATTGTATATCATCTTCTGAGAATATAAAATCAACACCCATAAATTTCGATTTATGGGTGTTGATTTTATATTCTGCTACTTTGCTGAATTCATTTATTAGTTTCAGAAGTTTTCTGGTGGATTATTTTTTGGTCTTCTAGGTACAGAATCATATCATCAGCACATAGTGCTAATTTGAGTTCTTCTTTTCATATCCATATCCCTTTAATTTCTTTCATCTGTCTCATTGCTCTGGCCAGTGTTTTAAGAACTATGTAAAATAGAAGTGGTGAAAGAGGGCATCCCTGTCTTGTTTCAGTTATTAGAGAGAATGCTTTCAATTTTTCCATTTAGAATGATGTTGGCCTGGGGCATAGAATAGATAGGTTTTACAGTGTTGAGATATGTTCCTGTTATCCCTAGTTTTTCTAGGGTTTTGAAAATAAAGGGGTGCTGTATTTTGTCAAATTTTTTTTTTCTGCATCTATTGAGATGATCATATGATGCTTATCTTTGAGTCTATTGATGTGTTTAAAAACATTTATTGATTCCTTTATGTTGAACCAACCCTGCATCCCTGGATGAATTTCACTTGATCGTGGTTTATTATCTTTTTGTATTCCATTTGCCAGAATTTTATTGAGAATTTTTAAAATTTATTTTATTTTTTAAAATACATGACTGCAGAATGCATTACAATTCTTATTTCACATGTAGAGCATAATTTTTCATATCTTTGTATATAAAGTATGTTCACAACAATCCATGCCTTTATACATGTACTTTGTTTTTTTTTTTTGCATTACAATTCTTATTACACATATATACCACAAGTTTTCATATCTCTGTTTGTATATAAAGTATGTTGACACCAATTCATATCTTCATACATTTTTTTGGATAATGATGTCCATCACATTCCACTGCCCTTGCTAATTCCCTGCCCCCTCCCTTCCCCCCCCACCCCTCTTCCCTATCTAGAATTCATCTATTCCTCCCATGCTCCCCCTCCCTACCCCACTATGAGGATTTTTGCATCTATGTTAATTAGAGATATTGGTCTGAAGTTTTCCTTCTTTGATGTATCTTTGCCTGGTTTTGGAATCAGGGTGATATCGGCCTTATAGAATGGGTTTGGAAATGCTCACTCTTTTTCTATTTCATGAAATGATTTGAGGAGTTTTGGTATTAGTTCTTCTTTAAAGGTCTTATAGAACTCAGCTGTGTATCCATCTGGTCCTGGGTGTCTTCTATTTAATTGCTTGAAATTGATATGTTTAAATCATGTGGTTTTCATCATCCTGGTTCAGTTTGGCAAATTATATGACTCTAGGAATTTGTCGATGCTTTCAGTATTTTCTATTTTCTTGGAGTACAAATTTTCAAAATAATTTCTAATTATCTTCTGTATTTCTGTAGTGTTTGTCATATTTCCTTTTTTTTCACGGATGTTAGCAATTTTTAGTTTTCTCTCCTCTTCATTAGCATGGCTAAAGTTTTATCAATTTTATTTATTTTTTTCAAGGAACCAACTTTTTGTTTTTTCAATTGTTTCTTTTGTTTCAATTTCATTGATTTCAGCTAAAATTTTAATTATTTCCTGTCTTCTACTGCCTTTGGTGTTGATTTTTTCTTCTTTTTCTGGGGTTTTGAGATGTAATGTTAGGTCATTTATTTGTTGACTTTTTCTTCTTTTAAGGAATGAATTCCATGCAATGAAATTTCTTCTCAGTATTGCCTTCATAATGTTCCAGAGACTTTGATGTGTTGTATCAGTTTTCTTATTTACCTCTAAGAATTTTTTAATCTCCTCCTTGATGTCTTTTGCAACCCATTGTTCATTCAACAGCATATTATTTAGTCTCCAGGTGTTGGAGTAGATTGTATTTTTTATTTTATCATTGATTTCTAATTTCATTCCATTATTATCTGATAGAATGCAGGATAGTATCTCTGCTTTTTCATATTTGCTAATAGTTGCTTTGTGGTATAATATATGTTCTGTTTTAGAGAAGGATCCATGTGCTGCTGAGAAGAAAGTGTATTCACTTGTTGATGGATGGAAAAAAAAATATATATATATACTGTTATTGGTTGTTTTATTGAGTTCTATAATTTCTTTGTTCAGCTTCTGCTAGGAAGGTCTATCCAGTGGTGAAAGAGGTGTGTTAAAGTAACGCAGTATTATTGTTTGTGGTCTATTTGACTCTTGAACTTGACAAGAGTATGTTTGATGAATGTAGATGCTCCATTTTGGGGGCATATATATTTATAATTGTTATGTATTGTTAATGTATGGTTCCCTTAAGCAGTATGAAATGTCCTTCTTTATCTTTGTTGGTGAACTTTGGCTTGAAATCTACTTTATTTAATATGAGGATGGAAACCACTGCTTGTTTCCACAGTCCATGTGAATGGTATGTTTTTTTTACCAAACCTTTCACCTTCGGTCTGTGGCTGTCTTTTCTTATGAGTCTCTTGAAAGTAGCATATTGTTGGGTCTTTTTAAAAAATCCAATCTGCCAGTCTATGTCTTTTGATTGGTGAGTTTAGGCCATTAATATTCAGGGTTATTATTCAGATATGATTTGTATTCCTGATCATATTTGTTTATTTTTGGCATTTAACTTGATGTGGTTTCTCCTTTGATTAGTATTTCCTTAATGTAGTACCTTCTTTTGCGGATTTTCATTGTTGTTTTTAATTTCATCCTCATGGAATATTTTGCAGAGTATATTCTGTAGTTACACTTTCTAGTTGTAATTTTTTTAAAACTTTTGTTTATCATGGGAGGTTTTTATTTTGTCATCAAATCTAAAGTTTAATTTTGCTGGATATAAGATTCTTGGTTGGCATGCATTTTCTTTAAGAGGTTAGTATATGTTGTTCCAGGATCTTCTAGCTTTCAGGGTCTGGGTTGAAAAATCTGCAGATATTCTAATTTGTTTCTGCCATGTATGTAATCTGACTCCTTTCTCTTGTGAGTTTTAAAATTCTCTCCTTATTCTGTATGGTAGGCATTTTCATTATAATGTGCCTTGGTGTAGATTTGTTTTGATTTTGTACATTTGGTGTCCTGTAAGCCTCTTGTATTTGATTTTCCAATTCATTCTTCATGTTTGGAAAATTTTCTGATATTATTTCATTGTCTTCCTTATCCCAACAGAAGTGAATTCTTAAATTCACTCTTTTTATGTTATCTCATAATTCTTGAATATTCTGTTCATGGTTTCTTACCATCTTCACTGTGTGATCAATATTCTTTTCAAGATGATATATTTTGTTTTCATTGTCTGAGAGTCTGCCTTCCAAGTGATCTAATCTGTTGGTGATGCTTTCTATAGAGCTTTTAATTTGGTTTATTGTTTCTTTCATTTCAAGGATATCTGATTTCTGGTTTTTTTCATAACCTCCATCTCCTTATTGAAGTAATCATTTAATTCTTATATTTGCTTATGTAGCTCTTTATCAAAATGATCCTTTGCTGCCTGTATTTGTTCTCTTATGCCATCCTTAAATTCACAGAACATTTTAATTAAATACATCCTGAACTCCTTTTCTGCCATTTTTTTCTGTTGTGCTGGCCATGGATTCTAATAATATAATATCTTGAGTTTTGGGGGGTACCTTTTCCCTTGTTTTTTCATGTTGTTTGTGTGTATTCACTTCTATCACTCTGGATCTGAGGTGTTACAGCCTAGATGCTTATAGTGTTCCTGCCAGTTTACAATGCCTCTCCTTTAAAGGAGAAAACAATGTGAACAGATCCCATTATAAACAATATACAATGTTAAACCAAATAGCTGTTATTAAGACATTTACAGTGTTGTCCCAATATACAGATATGGTAAATTTAATTATTATCTATGATATAAATAGTAGGTTTGCAAAAGGGTCTACAGTTTCTAATAGTGGACAAAGAACTGAGGGTGAGCTATAGAATGAGATGTTGAGGGGGTAGGAGGTGACATATAGAATTATAATATCTTAGAAAGAATTTGGTTCATAGCAGGAGAAGAGAGAGAAAGTGATTATGGAGAGACAACTAAGTGGGAAGATAGTAGAGTGCAAAAAACAAGCAAACAAAAATATTAAGAAAAGTAAAAAAGGGGGCTGGGGTTATGGTTCAGCAGAAGAGTGCTTGCGTAGCATGCATGAGGCACTGTGTTTGATCCTCAGCACCACATAAAAATAAAATAAAGGTTATTGTTCCACCTATACCTAAAACAAATATTTTTTAAAAGGTAAAAATAGGAGATAAAAGAATATACAACACTACTGTAATATACTATTCAGACATCCCAGTCTTCACTAGCCTAATTCTTGAAAAGTACTTGGTTTCACAAATGTTGGGGATGTGAGGGCCAAATGAGGGAGGGAGGGAGGGAGGGAGGGAGGGAGGGAGGGAGAGAGAGAGAGAGAGAGAGAGAGAGAGAGAGAGAGAGAGAGAGATATCTCAGAGAAAGATGCAAAGATTGTTTTTGTTGGAGAGCAGTATCTTTCCAGCTTTCCTTCTCATGCAGTAGGTGGGGTTGTTTGTTGTTTGGTGACATTTACCATCAGGATAGTGAAGATTATAAGGTGGGAGGGTTGGTCTTTGGGGCATGGCTCTTGGAGGTGAGGTATAGTACTTGCCAGTCCACAATGGGAGACTGCATCCCAAGGATCTCCTTTGGGGGCCCACTCATATGATATAAGCATTTGGTCTTATCTCCTTATATCACTTGTAGACTTTGCAATTCCTGGTCTCTAATTTAGTCTCTAAACCATATTTCATTTACCCTCTCCCTTTCTACTTCCCAATTAGGAACCTTTCTCTCTGGAGGTCTTGTTGGACTGCATTCTAGGGGCTGTGAACCTGTTGTGGAGAGCTGTTTTATACTGGGCAATTCAGGACCCAGTTTTGTGACTTGGTTTTGTGAGCTATGGACTGTCTGCATTGCCACAGGCACTGTGCTGGGTTAGTGGCTGCCAGGTACAGGGGGCAAGTTGGGGACTTTTAGTTCCTTGATATTTTTTCGAAGCCCCAGCCTGTGTTTTAAGCTGGAAGTTGCCCCAACTAAAGATGGCAATGAAAGTGAATCAATGTGGAGGTGGCTGCTTGCAGTGATGGGGTGTTGGGTTTGGTGGGGCTGGGTAGTAGCATTGAATGGCGTGTTCAGAGATGTAGCTCTATGGCATGCAGTATTGTGGCTGTGCTGTCACCAGACCCAGTGCAGTGTCCCCAGCTGCAGGCTATCATGTGTAGGGGACTGTGGCAGTGGTTGCAGTGCCTCAAGATAGAGGTGACTGGAGGAGCCCCGTGTTGGTAGATGGGGGTCCTCATGGGAGTGGTGGCCAGATGTCCTGTGTGGGAGCAGTGGCTGGAATTCCTGCATGGGTGGGTGGCCAGGAGTCCTGCATGGGTGCTAATGCTGGTGGTCTTGCTTCAGCACCTGGAGGACCTGCATAGATGAGTGGTGGGGAGTCCTGTGCTGATGCTGAGGCCTGGAGACCTATGCTCATGGCAGCTATAATTCCTGAGTGGGAGCAGCTGTCAGGGGTCCTCTAATCACTTGCAGTAAAATAATATTCCCAGTAATTGAATTCGAGGTCCCAGAGCAGCACAGAATGCAGCCTCCCTCTATCCTGCCATCTTGGATTCCCTCAATGTAGATTTGGTTTGCATTTTTCTGATTGCTAAGACTGTTGAACATATTTTCATATATTTTTGGCCATTTGTATTTCTTCTTTTGAGAAATGTCTATTTAGTTTATTTTTTTGTTTTATAAAATATTTTGAATATTAATCTCCTGTGGAAATATTAGCTGGCAGAGATTCTTCCCCATTCACTCTTCACACTCTTATTTTTAAAAATTTTTATTGTTGGTTGTTCAAAACATTACATAGTTCTTGACATATCATATTTCACACTTTGATTCAAGTGGGTTATGAACTCCCATTTTCACCCCGTATACAGATTGCAGCATCACATCGGTTACACACTCTTGTTTGTTGTGCAGAAGCTTGTTTATTTGAATCTATCCAACTTACGGATTCTTGGTTTCATTTCTTGAGCTTTAGAACTATTGTTAAGGAAGTTATGTGCCTGTGCCATTATGTTGGAGTATTGAGCCTATATTTTCTGCTAGCAGTTGCAGTAATTTTGGTCTGATTCCTTGGTCTCTGATCCACTTTTATTTGAGTTGATTTTTGTGCAAGGTGAGAGATAGGGTTCTAGTTTTATTCTTCTATATAGAAATATCCAGTTTTCCTAGCACCATTTATTAAAAAGACTATCTATGCTCTAACACATTTTTTGCAACTTTTTGAGTACCAGATGATAGTATCTATGTGTATTTGTCTCTGTCTTGTATTCACTTTCATTATTACTCCTGCCAATACCATGGTATTGGATGGTATTGGATGGTTTGGATGCCAATACCATGCTGTTTTGGTTGCTATATTTCTATAGTATAATTTAAGATTGGTTATTGTGATGCCTCCAGCATCACTCTTATTGCTCAGTATTACTTTGGCTATTCTGAGTCTTTTATTCTTCCATAATAATTTTAGTAATAATTTCCATAGTAATTTCCTACTTCTATGAAGAATGCCTTGGTATTTTGATGTGGTTCACATTGAATCTGTGGATCATATTTCATACTATGGCCATTTTGGCCATATTAATTCTGCCTATTCAAGAGCATGATAGGATTTTCATCTTTTAAAACCATTTTTATTGTTTTCTTTCATTTGTTCCTATAGTTTTCACTATAGAAGTCTTTACCCTCCTTGGTTAGATTTATTCTCAAATATTTTATTGTTTGAGGCTATTATGAATGTGATAATTTTTATGATTTCTTTTTCATTAGATTGACTATTGGAATATAGAAAAGCTATTGATTTTTTATCTTGATTCTGTATCCTGCTACTATACTTAATTTGTTTATCAGATCTTAAAGTCTTCTGGTAGAATTTCTTGTGTCTTCTACATATAGAATCACAACATCATCAACCAGATTATTTGCCCTCTTCTTTTCCTACTTGTATCACTTTAATTTCCTTGTCTTTCTTGATTCTCTGGCTAGACTTTCAATAACTATATTAAATAGGAGTGGTGAGAGTGGACATTTTTGTCTTGTTCCTGATTTAAGAAGAAACAATTTCAGTTTTTCTTCATTTAGTACGATATTGACTTTGGGTTTGTCCTATATTGCCTCTATAATATTGAGGTCAGTTTCTTCTATCCCTAGTTTCTCCAGTGTTTTAAACATGAATGGATGCTTCATTTTGTTCATGTCCTTTTCTGCATCAGTTGATATGTTCATATGATTTTTTCCTTAATTATATTTATGTGATGAATGACATTTATTGATTGCATATGTTAAACTAATCTTGCATCTCTGGAATGAAATCAACATTAACATGGTGTACAATCCTTTTAATATAATTCTCAATGTAGACTACTAATATTTAATTAAGAATTTTCTATCTTTTACCATCAGATATATTGAGCTGTAGTCTCTTGATTTTTTTTTCTGGCTTTCATGTCAAGGTGATATTAGCTTAATAGACTGAATTTGATAGTGTTTCCTCTCTTTTTCTTTCATGGAATAATTTGAGTATGGTCATATTAGTTCTTTAAAATTATGATAGAGCACTTCTGAAAATCCATCTGATCCCAAGGTTTTCTTTGTTGAGAGGCTTTTTATTACCGCTTCAATTTTATGGTTCATTTTGGGTAAGCTATATGTGTCTGGAAATTTATCAATATCTTCTAAACTTTTCAATTTATTGGAATATAAGTTCACAAACTAGCTCCTAATGGTCCTTTAGATTTCAGCAATGTCTGTGATGATGTCTCAAATTTCATTTCTAATTTTATTTACTTGGGTCTTTTTTTTGTATTTACTTTGTTTAGTTTGGCTAATGGTTTTATCAATATTATTTATTTTTTCAATTCCCAACACTTTGTCACATTGATTTTTATGTAATTTTATTTTTAATTTTAGCTCTAGTCTTAATTATTTCCTGTCTTCTATTTGTTTTTATATTATTTCTTGCTTCTCTAGGGTCTTGAGACATTACATTTGATTCTTTCTTTGAAATCTTTCTATTGTTTATAAAATGTAGACAATCCATGCTAGAAACTTTTACCTTAGAACTACTTTCATACTTTCCCAGAGATTTTAATATGTTGTATGTCTCTTTACATTTGTTTTTATTTTTTAAAAATTTCTTCCCTGATTTCTTCTCTTTTTCCTCTTTCAAAAGTGTCTTATTTAATCTCCATGTTTAAAAATTATTTATGGTTTTATCTTGTTCTTTTTAAAAATACATTTTACACTTTTCTGGAAAAAGTACAGATTTTTTGAATCATTGCATACTTTTTCTTGTTCCTATTATCACCATAACCCAAGTTAAAATCTGCCAGCAATATACATGCCACTGCCTGAATGCTGATGTTCTTTGAAATTTCCTCTATTGGATAAACTATTCCACCACATTTAATATTTTTAAAACTGCAAATTGTTAACATATTAATTGTACAAAGTAATGTTTTTCACTGTGACATTTCCATATATGCATATTGCATACCTTGAAAATATCTACCCTTTCTTCAACCCTCTCTTTCCCTCTTATCTAGATTACTTCAGTTAATGGTTCCATTCATTTTCTTAGAAAAGTTATTATTTCATCCTTCCTTATGGTTGAATACTATTCTGTTGGGTACATATACCATATCTTCTTTATTTATCAGAACATAGGCACCTAAGCTGATTTCATATCTTAACAACTATTGTGAATAGTGCTTCAATAAATGTGGGTATGTGGGTATCTCTTTTGATGCTCACTTCATTCCCTTTGGATACATACCTAGGAGTATAGATGCGTTACATGATAATTCTAGTTTTACTTTTTAAATAACCCTGCATACTGATTTCCATTGTGACTGTAGTGATTTACATTCCCATCAATGGTATATAAATATTCATTTTTCCTGCATTATCACTACCATTTGTGCCTTTTGTTACTATTTTTTTTCTTCTAACTGGAGTGAGATGAAATCTCAGTGTAGTCTTTATTTTTATTTCCCTTGTGGCAAATATATTGAGTATTTTCATATAATTTATTGGCCATTTTTATATCTTTTTTGAGAAGAAATTATTCAGAACCCTTGCCAATTTTGTTGGGCTGGATTAGTTTTTACTGTGAAGTTGTTTGTATTATTTATGAATTATGGATATTAACCCCCTGTCAAATGAATAACAGAAAAGATATATCCCATTCTATAGCTTGTATATTCACTCTATCAATTGTTTCCTTTTCTATGCAAAAGCAAATTAATTTGATGTAATTCCATTTGTCAATTCTTGCTTTTGTTTCCTGAGCTACTAGAGTCTTATTAAGGAAATTGTTGGTTATGCCAATACCTTCAAGTGTTCTTCTTAAGTTTTCTTCTAGTACATTTTAAAGTGTCAGTTTTTTATGTAAAGGTCTTTTATCCATAGGATCTATTTAGCACAGGGTGAGATACAGAAGTCTATAGATGTCTAGTTTCAATATTCTGCAGTAAGCAAGAAAAGCAAGAAAGAAAATAGATACAAATATGTATCTTCCTTGCATTCAGTTTTCCTAGCACCATTTGCTTTCAAGACTTTTTTTTCCTTTCAATGTGTGTTTTTGGCTCCTTTGTTAAGAATCAGTAAATGATAAATTTCTGGGTTTATATCTAGGTTCTCTTTTCTGTTACATTAACACACTGTTATATCTGTGTTAATGCCAGTATTATGGTGTTTTTGTTACTATGGCTTCATAATACATTTTGATATCAGGTGTTTTTATGCCTCTATTACTATTTTTTTTTTTGAGAGAGAGAGAGAGAGAGAGAGAGAGAGAGAGAGAGAGAGAGAGAGAATTTTAATATTTATTTTTTAGTTCTCGGCGGACACAACATCTTTGTTTGTATGTGGTGCTGAGGATCGAACCCGGGCCTCATGCATGCCAGGAGATTGAGCTACTGCTTGAGCCACATCCCCAGCCCTATTACTATTCTTTTTATTCATGATTGCTTTGTTTATTTGTGGTCTTTTGTGCTTCATTAGGATTGTTTTTATTTTTTTTTATTTCTGTGAACAAAGTTATTGGTATTTTCATGAGGATTGCATTGAAACTGTAGATCTCTATTGGTAATATGTAGGTCTTAATAATATGAATTCCCCCAAGCCCAAAACGTGGAAAATCTTTTTTACCTTATAATGTCTCCTTCAAGTTCTTTCTTCAATATTCTATTATTTTCTTTGTAGAGGTCTTTAAACTCTTTATAGCTATTCTTGGATATTTTATTTGTGTGGCTATCAAGAAAGGGATTATTTTCTTGATTTCTTTCTTAATGAGTTCACTGTTGTGTAAAGAAAAGATACTGGCTTGTGTATATTCATTTTGTATTTCATTATTTAATGAATTTGCTTATTAGTTTTAAGATTTTTAGTGGAGTCTTTAGGTTGTTCTACTTATAGTATCAGATCATCACCAAACATGGATAATTTGACTTCATCCTTACCTATTTGTATCTCTTTTCTTGCTTGCTTTTGCCTAATTTCAATATCTACATTTTCTTTTTTATTTAATTATTTTATTGTTGGTTGTTCAAAACATTACATAGTTCTTAATATACCATATTTCACAGATTGATTCAAGTGGGTTATGAACTCCCATTTTTACCCCATATACAGAATGCTGTGTCACATCAGTTACATTTCCATTGATTTACAAATTGCCTTTCTAGTGACTGATGTATTCTGCTGTCTATCCCATTCTCCACTGTCCCCCCTCCCCTCCCCTCCCCTCCCCTCCTCTCTCTCCATCCCCTCTACTATAAATCGTTTCTTCCACTTATATAATTTTTCTCCTACTCCTCCTTTCCTCTTATATGTAATTGTGTATAACCCTGAGGCTCACCTTCCAATTCCATGCAATTTCCCTTAACTCTCACTTTCCCTCCCGCCTATCATCCCTGTTTAATGTTAGTCTTCTTCTCCAGCTCTTCGTCTCTACCCTGTCCTTGGTTACTCCCCTTATATCAAAGAAGACATTTGACATTTGTTTTTTAAGGATTGGCTAGCTTCACTTAGCATAATCTGCTCTAATGCCATCCATTTCCCTCCAAATTCTATGATTTTGTCATTTCTTATTGCAGAGTAATACTCCATTGTGTATAAATGCCATATTTTTTAATCCATTCATCTATTGAAGAGCTTCTAGGTTGGTTCCACAATCTTGCTATCGTGAATTGTGCTGCTATGAACATCGATATAGCAGTGTCCCTGTAGCATGCTCTTGTTAGGTCTTTAGGGTATCTACATTTTCTATTACTATATTGAATAAGAGTGGTGAGAATGGATGTGCTAATTGTCTCCTGATTTTAAAAGGACTATTTTTATTTTTTCCCATTCAGAATTATGTTGACTAGGGGTTTGTCATATATAGGCTCTATTATATTAGTAAATGATCATTTTAAAAAAATATTTATTTTTAATTGTAGTTGGACACAATACCTTTATTTTATTTATTATTTTTATATGGTGCTTAGGATTGAACCCAGAGTCACACATGTACTGTGAGCACTCTACCTCTGAGCTACAACCCCAGCCGCTAAATGATCATTTTTATAACTAATTTATTCTGAGATTTTATTAGGAGGGAAGGTGTAATTTTATCAAAGAGTTTCTGCTTTACAGAGATGATCATGTGATTTTCATCTTTGATTTTATTTATGCATCCTTTTATATTTATTAATTTGTGTATGCCATACCATCCTTCCATCCCTGGAATGAAATCATATTTATCATGGTGTATGACCTTTTTAAGGTTCATTTGAATTTGGATTATGGTATTTTTTTTTTGTTGTTGTTGCTGGGTATTGAACCCCAGGCTTGTGCATGTGAGGCACACATTCTACCAGCTGAACTATATCCCCAGCCCCTCATGGTAATTTTATTGAGGATTTTAAAATCTATGTTCATTAGTGATGTCTGTATGTAGTCTTAATTCTTGTTTTGTCTTTATAAGGTTTTGGAACCAGAGTAATACTGGATTTGTGGAATGAGCCTGAAAAAATTACTTCTTTTTCTGGTTCATGGAATAGTTTGAGGACCATTGTTCTCAATTCTTCTTTAAAATATGGTAAAATTCAGCAGTGAATCTGGTACTGAGATTTTCTTTGTTGGGAGACTTGTTGTGACTGTTGCAATCTAATTGATTTTATCCCTATATTTAGGGTTTAAACATTTCCTTGATTTAATTTTTTACATGATCCTAAATTTGATTGTTTCTTATAGATTTTCCAATTTATTGGTAAATGGTTTTTCAAAATATTCTCTAGTGATCCTTTGAATTTGTAAAACTTGTAAAGCCTTATTTTTAACTAATTTAGTTTGTCTTCTCACTTTCTTTTGATGAATATAGCTAAATATTTGTCATTTTATATCTTTTCAAAGAATCAGCTATTTGTTTAATTGAGCTATTGTATTATTCTTTTAGACTATTTCTTTTATTTTTGTTCTTATGTCTTTTCTTCTACTGATTTTGTTTGGTTTGCTCTTTGTTTTAATAAGACTATGGGCTACATCATTATTTTATTTATTTGAAAAATTTTTGATGTAGGCATTCATTGTTTTAAACTTCCCTTTTAGTACTGCTTTCTATAGATTCATGTATGTCCTGCTTTATTTTCAATTAGTTGTAGAAAGTTTTTAATTTCTTCCCTAATTTCATCAATTATATGCTGTTCACTCAAAGTGTGTTGTTCAATATCTATATGTTTATATAGTTTATGAAGTTTCTTTTAATGTTTTTTGTAGTTTTATTTTAGTATGATCAGATACTTGTGGCTTGTTTCTGGTTTTAGTCCATTATGATCAAATAAGATACAGGAAAGCATTTCTATTTTATAAAGATTTCTTTTGTGGCTTAATATATGGTCTATTAGAAAAAAGTTCCATGTGTTGATGAAAGGAAATTGTATTCTGCAGCTGTTGGGTAAAATAATCTGTGTCCATCAAGTCCATTTGATCTGTAGTGTAATTTAAATCTGTTATTTCTTTGTCTGGCTGATCTGTAATAGTGTGCTACTAAAGTCATCTACAGTGTAGTATTGGCCCAGTCTCTCCCTTTATGCTTCATAGGTTTGTTTTATAAATTTGGGTGGCTCTGAATTTTTATGCATATGTATTAATAATCATCATATCCTCTTTTTTCTTTTAAATTTTTTTTCATAATCATATTTTCTTGATAGTTTCCTTAACCAATATGTAGTGACCTTCTAATTGATTTTGTCTTAAGTCCATTTGCTTGGATATAAGTATAGCTATTCTTTTAGGTTTGGGATTCCATTTCTTGTAATATATTTTTTCATCCTTTTACTTTCAATTTTATTATACCTATACATGCAAGGTGAGTTTCCTAAAGCCACATATTGTTGGATCTTGTTTCTTAGTCCATCTAGCCAGTATTTTTCTTCATTTGAGAATTAAGACCATTTGCATTCTGCATTATTATTGAAATGCATGCTTTTCTTTCTGACACTTTATTGATTTTCTTTATATTTTTTAGTATTCTATGTAAATTTCTTCCTATCTTATTCATCTGAGACTCTTTATGGTTTAGCATATAGATATTTTTTTGATTCTTTCCTATTGTTCACTCTGTGTCTATTATTTTTCTAAGAGGTATTCTTTCCCTTGTTCTCATGATTGTACTAATCATTATACCTGATACGGGTATAGGATTCCCTTACCTATCTTCTGTAATGCTGCTCTACTGATCATGAATTCCCTTAGTGTATGCTTATCTTGGAATTATATATTTATACTTTGATTCTAAAGGATCATTTTGCTAGGGAGAATAATTTGCAGTGGAAGTTATTTTCTTTCAGAATTTGAAATACATCATTCCATGTCCTGCTGGCTTTCAGAGATTTTGTTGAGAATTCTGCTGTTACTGTAATGGGGGGTGCTTTTAAATTCATCTCAGTACTTCTCTTTTGCAGAATTTAATATTCTTTCTTTATTCTGTGCTTTTGCCAATTTAATTATAATTATGTTGTGGAATGCTTCTTTTATGGTCCTGTCTCTTTGAGATTTAAATGCTTTTTTATCTTTCCCATCATTTTTAAAATTATTCGTAATTGTTCCACTGAATGGATTTCCTTTGTCTTCAACATGTAGCTCTATCCATCTAGTTTGCCAGTTATGTGAATGTTTGATCTAGAAAGCAGTGTCCCAAATATCTTGTATGTTTTTTGAATCCTTCTTTTTTATTCATTGTTATCTGAATGTAATACTTTGACAGGTTTTTCTTTATGCTCTAAAATTCTTTCTTCTTTACTTAGTCTATTGGTGAGGATTTAAAATTATTAAGCTTTATATTTCCAGGTTTTTTTTTTGGTACTTGGGATTGAATCCTTAAACATTGAGCCACATTCCCAACCCTTTTTAATTTTTATTTTTTTAAATTTTGAGATAGAGTCTCACTAAGTTATTTAGGGTCTTGCTAAGTTGCTGAGGCAGGCCTTGAAGTTGAGAACCACTAGCCTCATTCTAATGAGTTTCTGGGAATACAGGTGTGCACCACTGTGCCCAAACCATTCCCAGTGATTTTTTTTTTTTTTTTTTTTTTTTTTTTTTTTTTTGCGGGGGGTGAGATCTTAGGTACACTCAATCACTGAGCCATATCCCCAGCCCTAATGAGTATTTTATTTAGAGACAGGTTCTCACTAAGTTGCTTAGTGCTTTGCTTTTGCTGAGGCTGTCTTTGAACTCTTGATCCTCCTGCCTCAGCCTCCCAAGCTGCTAGGATTACAGGTGTGAAGCACTGTGACTAGCACTTTCCAGTATTTTTATCTGGTTCACTATCAATATCAATATCTCTATCTCTTTGTTGAATTGCCCTTTCATTTCCCTCAGTGTCTTTGTTAATTAGTTCAGTTGATTATTTGCATTCTCTTGTATTTCATTGATATATATATATATATATATATATATATATATATATATATATATATTTCTAATTTTTTGCTTTTCATCTACTTTGTTATCTTTGCAATCTGTCATTAGGGACATTGGAACTATGGAGAATATCATATTGCCTGTTTTTTCATATTTTTTGTATTTCATCTTTGAGATTTGTTTGTCTTTTTGGATGGATTTCTCACTTTTATGTGACAAATTTCTTATTAAGCAGCCTTCTTGATGATGTGTCCTATGATACCAGTGTGTTTTATACTATTAACTAATTTCAATTTTACTTCACTATGTAATTTCCTGAAGCTTCTTTGGATTTGATTAGTGTGTTTTGACACATGAATATCATGTCAGAGCCTGAGGAACCCATTTTTCCTGTAGGTCTTTCAAGAGTGGGGTTCCTCTGATAGTTCTGACATAAGCAGAAAAGAAAGTAGAGTATGAGTTTCATTCTGTGATTACTCCTAAAATAGGCATACAAGCCCCTTTCAGATGATGGGAGTTTCTTCAATCTGTGTTGATATTGACACTTACTTGACAACAATTCTCATACTGACTGTTCTAATCATGGTGATAGGGCCTAATATTTTCATCCTCTGTTTAGACACTGGCCCAACTACAAGTGTTGCATGGTTAGATAAAGTGCCTTGGTATCACAGTTTCCCCTCTGTAGTATTCCCATCAAGTTTTGCCAGCAATGTGCAGTTTGATATGTGAGTGACTGAGGTTGAGGGCCCTTGCGTGTGTGTGTTCACATTAATTGTATTATTTGTCTGTTTTTGCTATTGTGGTGAGTATCCAGAAGCGAGATTTCAGTGCTCCCCAAGAGATATCCACTTGGGGACAGCTTGTTGGGTGGGGACATTTTCCTCACTATTTTTTACACACATACACACACACACACACACACACACACACACACACACACATATATATATATATATATATATATATTTAGTTATAGTTGGATACAATATTTTATTTTATTTATTTATTATGTGGTGCTAAGGATGGAACCCAGCGCCTCACATGTGCCAGGCGAGCACTCTACTGCTGAGCCCCAGCCCCAGCCTCTTCCTCACTGTTCTTTAAGTTGAACTATCCACCCAGGTTTGAGCAAGGACTATTTTGTGGCTGGAGAAAGGTGTGGTTCCTCTCAGCTGGGCTGGTAGTGTATTTCAGTGGCAGAACACCCATGCAATGCTTGGCTCGATCCCAAGCACTGTAAAAAGGATAAAGTAAATAATCCAGGTAAAGAAATGAAAAAAAAAAAATAACATGTTAAGAATAGCAACCACAAATACAATAGAAAATAAAGGGGAAATAATATAGGGTAAAATAAAAAGTTAAAAAGTAGTAAATTGGAAAAAAATCACATAAAATAAGTAAAGAAAGGTTAAAATATGGAAAAAAGGAAATACAATTGAAAACAAAAAGAAAGAACAAAAGAAAAAAAGGAAAAGCAGAAGAAAAGTAAAAGTTTAAAATTGAGGAATATAAAGAAAAAATGAAAATCTAAAAAGAAAATAAATAATAGTAAGAGCTATGAAGTCATCAATAAAAATTAATTCTTTCCTCCTGTTTACATGAGTGGGTAATAATTGATTTCAAGCTAGAATTACAAAGCTTGTTTCAAAGTTGTATGATCTATGGACAGAGCAGAGCAAGGTCTATTCACCCCATGCCACACTAGCATGCCAAAAAGCTAGTATGGAATGTGGAACTTTTCTGGCAACGAATCTTTCCAGATCTTTTGGGGCTGCATGCTCCAAGGTTGGGGCTAAAATCTGTGATTCATTCTGTCAATAAGCTGACACAGAATGCAGAACTCCCCCAAGATTCTCTCCAGAGCCTATTGTGCTAATACGGTCTAAGGGAAAGTGAAACAGCAGTTCTACAGTGTTTTCCCAGATGTTCCTGAGGGCAGAGAGTGGCAAGGGAGTCAAATATATTTGTTCTGGGATGGGGTTGGTAATAGAATTGTATAGTCTCCTGCCCACAGTGTTCCTAGTGTTGGCTTTTGCATAAAATCACATGTGATTATTCAGTCTCCTGGACTCTGACAGTTGGCCTTCTGAACTGCTGATTTTAAGGACAAGCACCTTCTGCTCCCCTCCATATGCCAGACCATTTTCACACTGCATAGAATTCTCAATGTGTCTATGGCAGAGTCTCCCCTGTGGGACAAATTGACTCTTGAGGCATTATCCCACTAAACCAGTAGAGAGATGTTGACATGATGTCTGGGAGACAGGAAAATGCAGTGGCCTTTGGCTCCCAGAGGAGTAAGCACAGACAATAGGACCTTTATCATGATGACTCCCAGTTACAGCACCATTAGAATATGCTAGGAAGTGCAATAACTCAAGAACCAGCTTGCTCTCTAAACCAAAGTTCAAATGTCTGTTTAGACCATATTTGTGCAGGGTGCTGGATTTTTAACTAGGGGAACTCACCGAAACTCTCCTTCTTTTACCTCTATGCCCGATAAGTGGTTACTCCTAACCCTCTACCACAGTGCTACACAGCAATAATGTGTGCTGTTTCACAATCTATTCCACTATTCAAAGTCTCTGGTCTCCAAGTTTTGATCTGTGCACTATTGAATTCCAGTGTTCTCCCATTATTTCCCACCTCAACACTACACTCCTATTGTTTAGATTTATATCCTGGATATGAAAGTGACTGCTGGGTGCCTCTAATCCTCCATCTTTAATTTCCCAAGCAGAATTTCTACAACTTTAAACTTGGCCTCACGCAACGTCTCAGGGATGGGCAAAATATATACAAGTTCTTTACCAGAATGTAACACAAATAGCCTGTAGTCCAATTATAAATAGAGTGCTCATTTTCATCTGAAACCTGTTGAGCATAGCCTTTACTGTCTGTATTCTACTCAGAATTCTGGTCTTCTGAGTTTCTATCAGAATCACCCATTAAATACTTCTTTAAAAATTCTAGGGTTTCTCTAGCATGCGTCTGCAACCTTTTTTTTCAATTCCTTCATGAAAACCAATTCCAAAGGCTCCTGAACAACATTGACAGGTTTATTTGTAGCAATGACCCCACTTCTTGCTGGAAGTCTTTTGTTGGTGTGATAAAATACCTGAGATGAGTGATTTCAAAAGTGGACAGTGGACAGATTTATTTCCATTCAAGCTCTCAACAGTTTCAGTTCATAGTCACTTTGCTCCATTATTTTGTATCTGTGGCAAGGTAGAAAATTACTGTGAGGTGCTCATAGTAGAACAAAGCTGCTCACCTCATGATGACCAGCCAGGAAGCAAAGAGTCAGAGGAGTGACAGGGTCTTATTATAGACCTTCAGGGCATGCTCCTCATGACATTCTTCTTTGAATTAGCCTCCAACTCCTATAGTTTCTACCATCTCCCAATCATACCATTAGCTAAGCCTTATCACATAAGCTTTTGGGAGGTGGTTAAGATATAAACTACAAGGGCAAGACATCTGTTGTTGGCATGTTTTCACTGTTTCAGTACTAGGGGATAACCTAATACCAGATTTGTCCCAGTCACACTATGTTTGTGTTTTTCAGAATGAACCAAGAGAATATCTAGAAATAATTCTGCCCCCATAAAGTTCTCCCTTGGGCCAGGGTAGACCTGGATGCCTTGTTCACAGTAATCAGGCTATGGTCAGGTCCTGTAGGATGCTGCCCTGTTCTTTATAGAGTCCTCATGAATGGCCATCCTCATGTCTGTGGCCACCAATGACACCAACCTGTGTCACACCCTTACTGTGCATCCTGCTAATACTAGCACAGAGTTGGGATACAATCAAGGATTGCACTGCTATGGGGTTCCTTTTTCAGGTTGAACTAGTGACCCAAGAGCACAGCAAACAATTAGGGGTAATGTTATCTGGAATAGAATTCTGATAAGGCGAGGGCTGTGTGTCTTTCTCTAATACTAGAACTGTTCCAAAGGCTCCTCAAGCCTGACTATTGATGATACCCACTAGTATATTCCCAGTATTAGGCATTGCCAGATCAAGTACCAAGTTCTAGAGCAAGGTCTTTGCTTATTATCCTGTACTACCCACAAGGAATAGGGTGTTGTACAGTTCTATGCTGCATGAGGTTTGGATAACATTGGGGTGGGAAGTCAATTGGCCACAGAGGCTGATGCTAATGTGGATACTGCATGAATCTCACAGCCAGAAGTTCATGCACAGTCTTGGGAGCTTCCTGGGCCCTATGATGCAGGTGACTTTGATGGAGACTGAAACAAGAGTCTGTCCCAATTGGGCACAAGTCTCCCTGATGTAGGAGCAGTTCTAGAACTCCAACTGGCAATATGGGCTTGCCACAACTGTGTTGCCTGAGGTTGGGGAATGGGTGGTGGAAATAGTTCCTAGGCATCCAGCTAACTTCTACTGAGTGGCATCTGAGGCTCACAGGCACAGAGAGGGGCTGAGTATGCTCCAGGCCTACTACAAAGTTGGAAGTGATGGTGATGCAAGCCAAAACTTGATTTTGTCCTGTTGGCAGTAAGAGTTTTCTGTCTGACCCTTGGGGACATCTGGAGATTCTGTGAGCTCTGGAGTGCATACAAGGACTTCAGTTTCTACCAGGTCCTTGTTCTAATTGCATCAAGCCTGGGTAGAGCTCCAAAACAAAACTCTGTGCTAAGTTTAATAGATTTATCCTCTATGGGTGGAGACTTTCTCCCTCCTCTGCTGCCAGAGATTGATGGAGGAGTATTGAAGGCAGTCAGCTGCATGGCCCAATATAATTCTAGTGATTCAGTCTGTGGGTATTGGCTTGTTGGTAGGGATTGTGTAGCTTAGTCCAGCACTGGGTTTCACTGTGGCAGACCTGATAGAGTTCTTCAAGTCTAAGATGTGGACTTAATTCTGTTTCCTTACCCAAAGGTGGTGGCTGCTCTGTTCATACAGGACTTTTTAGTGTTGAGGAAGTGTAACAAAAGCAACTCATTTATTTATGTCTTCTTCAATATTTATTTTCATTTGTTTACTAAAAGCAGATACCATGGTCTCTCACCTTCTTTCCTGAGCTCTGCTGAAGGTAGTTTGGTGCATGAATAGCTGTTTCACTTCGTGTGTCTGTGGAGAGATGATCATTGGAGGTTCTTACTTAGCTGCCATTTTTCTCTGCCTTTCCAAGGCAAAGGCAGATGCAGATGTTTGTACGCACACACACACACATACATATGCATAATTATACACATTTATACACAGTTGTATATATATTTATGCACATAATTATTAATTGGCAATTATACCTCAATGAAGCAAAAACATTTTAAAGACAAAATGTATGAGTTTGTGATCTTAGTGTGGATAGGACTGTAATGGTATTAGATTTATAGGAAAGGGAACAATGTTAGAAAATATACAAAGACGTTTGGGAGACCTGCTTCGGACAAAGTGAATGAATGAAAATAGCTGATGTGGGAAGATATGGGGAGAAGAAGATTTGGGATGAGGAGTATTAGGGCTTGTATAGCAGTCCCAAGACATTTCCGAGATAATAAATAATACCAGAATCCATTCTACAGTTATACTTTTCACTAATAAATGAGTTCAATTCTGTGGAAATTTCATTCGCTTCTGGAATGAGAAATGGAAGAATGCTCTGACCTCTTCTGGTTAGATGACCCCTTTCATCTGGGTCTCCTTATCCAAATTTAGAAATCCAGACCTCTTTCCAACTCCCTCAGGCATTCAGCTAACTTCATCTGATAACACTCCTAAGCAAGTAATACTCATTCTACTCCTGTTTGGAAGGGTTTGAAATTTCAAGATATATATGGAAATGAGGAAGGCTGAAAACCACAGTCATTTGGAAACTATATCATAGCCTTCCACACCTACATGGGACTTGAAGCTGGAAATAATGCAAATCCTTACTGAAAATGCATTACCTCCTTAGTAGTGGGCCTAGGTAATCTTGAGAGAGAATGAGATATTTTTCAAGACAGATTTTGAAAAGTTATAAACCATGATACTGGGTTGTTTCTTCATTCATTGCTCTTAAATGAATTTAGTACGTTGCATGCAAGCATGGACTCTTTTGGAAAGGCACTCATGCTTCTATTTAGCAAATATATTTTATATTCTCCTTCAAAATCCATTTCCCTTATTGTCAGAAACAACATCCATCTTCATTCAGTATTTTCCTTTGATTACCTCAACACTCTTGACCATGTGATCATGAAAGCAAAAAGGAAAAAGAAGGTAGTAGAAATAGTATTCTGTATTCTCATGCTCAAACCTAGAGCACCTGGGTTCTTATGTTGGCTCTATTACTATTTGGTGTGGGCAATTATATTCCCTACTTTGGTTCTCTGTTTTCTTGAGTATAAAATACCAGCATCTAAACTCTGACTTGTGAAGATCCTGGCACTTGAGGTTTATTTCATACTCTTATTTTAAAAGCCCCACATGGATGAGTTAGAAGATCTATACAGTTGAAGGCTTATACAATCAGAACACAGCAAGCACACATATAAGCTTGTTGGCTCTGCTTTGAAGGTGTATCATAAAACTCATTTCTTCTGCCCATAAAAACTGCTACCATTGTGGCCTGAGCCACAATTGTATTAACCTGGGGACTTCCAAAATCTTTTGGTTGCTTCTGTACCTAAGCCAAGATAGTTTCCTCTCAACTTAGCATCCAGAGTGAACTATTTTTTAATTGTTGTAAAATACATAAAAAAGTCACTGTCAATATTTTAAGTGTACACTTCAGTATAGTATATATTTTCAGTGTTGAGCAAAGAATGATATTTAAAAGGATAAATCTTGTTGCATCTATCATCTTGCTCAGAAACAAAAATGATGCTCCTTCTCACTCAAAGTAAATCTCAAGTATTTACAATGGCCTGTAAATCATGATATGACCTAGGTTTTTGTCACACTTATGACTTTATTCATCTCCTATTAATCTTTTCTGTATTCTCATTGCTCTAACTCCTTGTGTCCTGTTCATTTTTATTTATTTTTAAAATATTTTTAGATGTGGATGAACACCATACCTTTATTTTATTTATTTATTTTTATGTGATGTTGAGGATCAAAACCCAGTACCTCACATGTGCCAGGCAAGTGCTCTACCATTGAGCTACAGCACCAGCCATCCTGTTCATTTTTCAAATGCACCAGGAAATGGCACCTGGCTGATTATGCTACCTGGACTACTCTTCCCACTGGTAGCCCCCAAGATCACTCCCTGTTCCCTTTCAAATCTTTCATAAACATTTCCTTCGCAATGAGACCTCCTTTGACCACCTTATTTAGAATTGAAACTCTATACTCCTTATTTCTACTTTATTCATATGTCCCACTCTCTGACATTTTATATATATATATAAACTTAGTTTTTGTTTCTCTCCACTGCTGTTCTTCATAATCCACAGTGGTGATTTTTGTCTGTCTTATTCAACATGCTGTACTTAGCACCTGTAACCATGTATGAAGTAGATGTTCAATAAGTGTTCATTGAACAAATGAATACTATGGACTGAAATCATAAGGAATAACTTCTCTGGACTATGGTATATTTGACAGTGTTATGTTAGTGCCTCTTTAATGTGCATATGGTATAGATAGAAGAGGTGTAATGTAGGAGTAGAGGGGAATTACATTTACTTTCATCCGACCTGTGTATACCCATTTGTGGGAGGTTGTGCTCTGAATCAGATATTTTAGGGCAATGCTGTATAATAGAAATATTATGGAAGCCATGTTGCAGGCCATGCATGTCATTTTAAGTCATATATATTTGAGGTATATAACCTGATGTCTTCATATGAATTTGCACACATAGTGAAATGATTACCACAATAAAGCAGATTAACATATCCACCTTCTCATATAATTTTCTTTTCTTTAATGTTTAGAGGACCAGGAATCCACTTCTTAGCAAAATTCAACTATACAATAATGTATAATTAAATATTATTAAATATATATACAGCAGGTCTCTAGACATATTCATAACCTTATAAATGTTGACCAAAACCTCTACATTCCCCTCACCCCTTTGCCATTGATAATCACCATGCAACTTAATATTTCTGTGTATTTGATGTTTTAGGTTTCACATTTGAGTGAAATCACATAGCAGATTTATTCAAAAATATTTTTAGTTGTTGATAGACCCTTATTTTATTTTTTATATGTGGTGCTGAGAATCAAACCCAGTGCTTCACACATGCTAGGCAAGGGCTCTTCCACTGAGCTGCTACAACTCCAGCCCCTGCAGCAGTTATTTTTTTTTTTGTCTTGCTTATTTCATTTAGCAGAGTATTGTACAGATTCATCCATGGTTTTGCAAATGGCACAATCTCCTCACATTTTAAGGCTGAATAATACTCCATAGCATGTGTTATGTATATAAGTACCTCATGTTTTAAAAATCTATTTATTAGCACATTATAGTGACTACTATAATGTGCTAATCACTATAAAGTGGTGGACTTCAGTGTGACATTCATTTATTCACACAACATGATTTGTTCTAGTTCATTCCCTAGTACTTTCCTTTCTCTCCCCTCCTCTGATCCTCATATATATATATATATATATATATATACACACACACACATATATATTTGTTCACTCATCATAATAATACCTAAAAGTGGGATTCCTTGTGGCATATTAATACATGCTGTAGCATAATTCAATTTCATTCCTTAGTTTTTCCCATTCCCTCCCTTCCCCCCCTAAGCTTTGATCCCCTAACTCTCCTCTACTTATCTCCTTTCCATGTTTTAAGAGATTCCCCATTTTTATTCTTTTTTTCTTTCTAGCTTCCACATGTGAAAGAAATCATCTAACCCTTGACTTTCTGTGACTTGCTTATTTCACTTATCATGATAATCTACACTTCCATCTCTTTAGGAGTAAATTACATAATTTCATTCTTCTCTATTACTGTGTAGAACTCCATTGTGTGTGTGTGTGGGGGGGTGTATGTGTGCGTATGTGTGTATCTGCTGTAGTTTTGGGGGTAAATAGCAAGGACTGAAAGAGATGGGTCTTTTATGGTTCTGATACCACTGTTTATCGGTGATGAGTTCTGCTCCCTCCCATGTTGAAGTTTGAACATTAGAGAATCACACCGAGACAAGCATATAAAGCAGGGTTTATTTAAAAATGGGTAACATAGACTTCTCCCAGGAGGGAGAAGGGGGCCATAGCTGGTATCCAGGTATCTCAAGAAGCAAGATGTTCTGCCCTTTTTTATATGTCTTAGGCTTCCTTTGTTCTTCTGCCCTCTTCTCCTTTTCTTTCTCCTTCCTGAGTACCTGACTAGGCCCAATGGGATGGCCAAGAGGTGAGAAACTGGTGGGCTGAAGGGGGAAGGGCTGGATGGAGTAGCCCAGTATACATTATCAACTTTATAGCTCCCTGTAGGAGGGGGCAATTCCTGGGACAGATTACCTTAGCAATATGTTAGAGCAGGGGGAGATTCTTGATAAGTCTCCAACTTCCCAGACTCACTCAAAATTGGCCTCCTTGATCTGACCTGACATGATTTACCTATCTATACTGTCTGCCTGTCTAATTCTGGCTTCAGTTCCATTCCTGCCATTTTTTTTTTCATATCACTTGAACAGTTTCTACTCTTGATTCATAACTGTTTGATCCCCTTTGGCTTAACATTTTTTTTTTGTAGGGTGATGGCATTCTAATTTCATTCTTCTACAAAGAGCTATCCAGTTTCCTACCACCATTTGTTCAAAAGTCTCTGTTTTCTTCAACATATATTTTGGTACTTTCTTTTTGTACCCAGGGATACTTAAGCACTGAGCCTTTAAAAAAAATTATTTAGAGACAGGGTCACACTGAGTTGCTTAGCAGCCTTGTTACGTTGCTGAAGCTGGCTTTGAACTCACAATCCTTCTGCCTCAGCCTCCCAAGCTGCTGGGATTACAGGCTTGTGCCACCATGCCCGACTGTTTTTGGCACTTTGTTAAGGATCAGATAATGTATCTGTTTGTATTTGTTTCTGTCTTCTATTCTATTCCACTGGTCTTCATTTTTGTTATTATGTCAATATCGCTGTCATTAAATGAAGTTAAATATATTTATCTTCCAAAACATTTATCAATTCCATGTGGTGAAAACTGTCACAACCCTTTCATCTAGCTTTTTGGACTTCATAGGACATAATGTCATCTGTCATTACCATACTATACAATATTACTCCAGAGCTTCCTGATCCCATCTAAATGAATCTTAGTAACCATTAATCAGTACTCAGTAAAACACACACACTTTTGCTGGCTTTTGGTAACTACCATTTTATTCACAACTTTTATAAGTTTTCATAGATTTCACCTATGGTTGAGATCATGTGGTACTTGTCCTTCAATTTCTAACTTATTTATCTTCATATAATGATCTCCAGTTCCATCCATATTGTTGTAAATGAAAGTGCTTAATATTTTTTTTATTGTGTAACAGTATTCAATTGTGCATATGTACCACACTTCTAACCATTTCTCAGTTGATTGAAACTTAAGTTGTTTCCATTTCTTGGAGATTGAGAATAATGAATCAATGTATGTGGGAATGCAGATGTCTCTTCAACATACTGATCTTATTTTCTTTGTATATATACTCATTTAGTGGGATTGCTGAATATTATGGTAGTTCTGTTTTTAATTTTTGAAGAACTTCCATACTGTTTTCTAAAATGGCTGTACTAAGTTATATCCCTACCAACACTGTATGTTTCTTTTGCTCTACATCCTTGCCAGCACTTGTTACTTTTAGTCTTTTTTTTTATATTACTCATTCTTATTGGGATGGGATATCTTATTTTGAGTTTGATTTGACTTTCGCTGATAATTAATGATTTTGAACATATTTTCATGTACCTATTGACTATTTGAATGTGTTTTTTTTTAGAGAGAGAGGTAATGTGAGATTTATTTTCCATTGTTAAATTTGTTCATTTTTTTGTTATAGATTTTTGGAGTTTCTTGTATATTCTGGGTACCAACCTTTATTAAATGTATATATTGATAATATCTTCCCATAATACAGGTTGTCCCCACCCTCTGTTGATTGGTTCCTTTGATGTGTAGAGTATTTTTAAGTTTATTTAATCTTATTGGTCTATCTATGATTTTATTTACTGCACTTTTGAAATCTTATTCAAGCGAAAGCATTGTATTAGATATAAACAGACACATGGAACAGTGGAACAGAATAAAGATCCTAGAAGTAAACCCATATTCTGTAAATATTTTCCATCTGTTTTCTTCTAGTAGTTTCATAAGTTCGGGACTTACATTTAAGTCTTTAAATATTTAGTCAATTTTGAGTTTATCTTTTTAAGTGGTGAGATATAGTGGGTCTATCTTATTTTTCCCAAAACCTTTTGTTGAAAATGCCATCCTCGATAAAGATCTGATAATGTGACAAGAGGTTATATTCCTAACCACTATTTCTGGCCCATGAAGACATGTATTGAAACATATAACACCAGAGAGGATCACCTTACATAAGTGGTTTACTCTGTTTATGTAGAAAATCTCTCAATAAAGTAAATCTTAAATTTGAAAATGTCAACTGCTGAATAAGTTCAAAATGTAATTATCATTTCTGGTCATTACTGTAAGCATTCCAAGTTCCTCATATATCATTCTGGATTAAACTGTTCAAAGTCTTGAACTTCTATGCCTGCAAATCTCTACTTAGAAGCTGTTTTTTCCTCCTAAATACAAAATTCTTATTTGGCCAATATAATAATTTCTTTTAAACACTAATACCTACTTTGTGTCACCAAAATATTCCCAATAAACTCAAATCATCTTGCAAAAAAAAAAATTCCATCCTCAATCCAGTGTGTTTTCTGAGATCTTCGTCAAAAATCAATTGTCTGTAGATGTGTAAATTTAATTCTAGGCTGTCTATTTTGTTCCATTTTTATATGTCTGTTTTTATGCCATACCATATCATTTCATTACTACTGCTTTGTAGTGTGCTTTGACATTAGGTAGTATAATGACTCCTGCTTTGTTCTTTTTACTGAAAATGACTTGGGCTATTTGGCCTTTTTTGCAGTTTCATAAAATTTTTAGATTTGACTTTTCTAGTTTTATGAAGAGTGTCGTTAGTATTTTGATAGACATTGCCTTAAATTTGTAAATCTGATTGAGTGGTATGAACATTTTGGCAATATTGATTATTCTAATACATGAAGAAGAACTGTCTTTCCAATTTGGGGTATTATCATTTCTTTTGTGAATGTTTCATAAATTTAATTGTAGAGATTTTTCACCCCTTTGGATTGAATTTATTCCTGGGTGTTTTATTTATTTCTATTTGTACATGGAATTGCTTTCTTGATTTATCTTTTAGAAAATTTGACTTTGACATGTAGCAACTATACTGACTTTGGATATTATTTTGTATCCTGTAACTTTGCTGAATTTATTCATTAGTTCTCATTGTTTTTTGGTGTAGTTTTGAGGGTTTTCTATATATAAGATGGTCATCTGCACATAGTAGCAGTTTGATTTCTTTTCCAATTTGGGCATTACTTTTTTCTTTATCTTGACTTATTTGTGTAAGTAGGATTTTGGGGAATAAAAGTGATGAATTGGGCATCCTTGTCTTATTGCCAATCTTAAAGTGAAAGCATTTAGCATTTCCCCATTCAATATAATGTTAGCTATTTGCTTATTATAAATTGTCTTTATTATGTTGAGAGGCATTCTTTGTATTGTCTTCATTGTTCAATGCTTTTATCATGAATAGATGTTGAATTTTATTAAATGCCCTTTATTGCCTCAATTGAAATGAGTATAAGTTGTTTTGAGTTCTATACATATTCTGGATATTAATCTCCTGTCAAAACAGTGTCTGGCAAAGTTTTTCTCCCATTTTGTAGCTTCTCTCTTCATGTTCTTTTTTCTTTTGCTATGCAGAAGCTTTTTAATTTGATGTCCACTTGTTCAGTCTTTGTTTTATCTCTTGAGCTTTAAGAGTCTTTTTTTTTAAGGGCTTTTTTTTAAAGAGAGAGAGAGGAGAGAGAGAGAGAGATTTTTTTAATATTTATTTATTTATTTTTTTAGTTCTCGGCGGACACAACATCTTTGTTGGTATGTGGTGCTGAGGATCGAACCCGGGCCGCACGCATTCCAGGCGAGCGCGCTACCGCTTGAGCCACATCCCCAGCCCTTTAAGAGTCTTTTTAAGGAAGTTGGTGCCTGTAGGGATATGTTGGAGTGTTCACCCTATATTTTCTTCTAGCATTTGCAGTGATTTTGGTCTCATTCCTAGGTCTTTGATCCAATTTGAGTTGATTTTTCTTTGGGATGAGAGATAGGATTTAGTTTTTTTAAAAATATGTGTATCCAGTTTTCCTAGCACCATTTGTTAAAAGGGCTAGATTTTCTTCAACATGCTTTTTGTACCTTTACCAATGATCATACAACTCTTTCTATGTGGATTTGTCTCTGTGTCTTCTATTTCATTGTTCTTCATGTCTATTTCTATGCTAATGCTATGCTGGTTTTGTTACTATATCTCTGTAGTATAATTTGAGATCAGGTATTGTGGTACCAACAGGAACACTGTTATTGCCCAGTATTGCTTTGTCTGTTTTTGGTCTTTTATTCCTAAATAAGAATTTTAGGACTATTTTTTCTAGTTGTGGGAAAAAATGCCATTGGTATTTTGATGCAGATTGCATTGAGTCTATATATTACTTTTGGTAATATGGCCATTTTCACCAAATTCAGTCTGCCCAAGAGCATGGGAGGTCTTTCCATCTTCGTAGATCTTATTATCAGCAAACAGAGATAATTTGTCCTCTTCTTTTCCTATTTTGTGTTCCTTTAATTTCTGTCTCTTGCTTGGTAGCTCTGGCTAGCAATCTACTACCTAGCCACTCTAGTGGTTAGAGTGGACACAATTATTTTGTTATTGATGTTGGAGGAAATGACTTATTTTTTATCCATCCATTATGATTTTGACTTTGGGTATGCCATAAAGAGTCTTTATATTGTGGAAATAAGTCCTTTCTGTCGAGAATAAGGGAATCTTTAATTTGTCTTTTGCAAAATTTTCTATTTATAAAATACTTTCAAGGACATCTTAAGGAATGATATAGTACAGAATAAAAAAAAATGCCTCATATCAGGTCCATCTACAGGGGTAAAACTGAAATGATAGGAATACAGGCAACCAAAACCATTTTTTAAGATCCATGACTGAAGGCTCATTTTTTTGAAGTATCATATGTTCTCATATCGACATTATATTTTTTTACCACATGAGAAATACTTACAGAGTGTGTACCCACTCAAACTGAGTCTGAGTCCTATGGGAAGGCAAAGTGGGTGAAATGAGCACATTCATGCTCGTTTAAATACATTTTCATTTATTAAAGATTAATAATAATTTTACTTGGCACATAATATTTAAATAAATTATTATCTTTTCCAGATAAACATCATATGCCTAATCTATTAATTACTATGCATTTTGGCTCAAGTGCCAGAGAACCCATATGACTTTAAAACACTTCACATGGAAAAGAATTAGGATTTTAGATATATGCCAGAAGGCCCATGAGGTAGATGAGAGATTTTACTTCTTCCATATAGCCCAATAGATTGAAATTAAGACCACTATAATGGTTTTCTCTTAGATCTTTATGAGTAGACTTGTATTCTTTCCTGGCCTTTGTGCAGAAAATCTTGGATGGGAGGGCAAGATCTCAGTTCAAGTTTTGGCTGTGTTCTTTACTGAGTTCTTTTAATATTCTAAGCCTTTTCCCCCCATATAGAAAAAAAGTAGTTATAATGAAATTTATATACAAGGAACCTAGGAAATCTTATCCTGATGACAATTTCATTTGTAGTATGATTTCTCACCCCTGCAGATGACAACCAGACCTTTGTGCAGGCCTACGACAATATACCTCTTGTTATCACTGTGTTTACTGACACTGAAGAGATACTTGTACCGTGCCGGGTCACTTCCCCTGATGTTGATGTTAAGCTTCAACTGGTAAGTTGCATTGTCAGGGTCTCAGGGACTTGCCACTTTCTAGTGTAGGAAGTATAAAGATACTTGGGGAGAATTTTTAATTTTCATGTTTAGTACTGGTCCTAACTGTGTCATGTCTACCTTTTAGGAGTGGAACATAAAAAATAGATATGCTACTATTTTGCCTTGAATTAGTGCTTTCACAAGAGGATTGCATAAACTAGAGGGAAGTAGATAGTTACTATGATGCCCCTGAGTAATCATCTATTGTACTCAGTCTATATTTTAGGCCATTCTAGAAAGGTCTCCCCTTCCCAGAAGCCAGAACCATTTTCTAGAAGAAATGTGTTTCTTTCTTGAATTTGATTAACTCTAGATGTCTAAGGACCTGTGAAGACTTCATATAAAGTTTGTCCAGAGCTCTAAGGTTTGAGTATTTGTGTGTAGTTCTAAAAATTGAACCCAATTTCTCACACATGCTACACGAGTGCTATTCTTCTGAGCCACAACCCCAACTCCTTCATGGAGTTTTTTATAAACAAGAAGTAAAGCTAAAATTTTATTGTCTGAGTAAATACATGTCTTTCTTAAACAGAAAGAAAAATACTGGAAAATTTGGGGTGGGACACATGAGGAGTACAAGAGATGAAGGGGTAACTTAGAGATGTAGCTTCATCAGTCAAATCAATATTGGTTATGAATGGGGTATTATATCCCTGATGGATCACCTTAAGATTCCTGAAGTTCTCAGCATTCACAGTTGCATAACACTGCTACAATTTTAAAAACACATTTATGTATTTCATCTTCTTTGAGCTGCTCAGTTAGCTACCCTTTGAGGTAAATGGAGCTTGCTTTATTATTTTCATTTTACATATGAGGGACCCTTGGCCTAGAAAAAAGAAAGAACTTGCTCAAAGTCCATATTTTAGAAGGTCATAGCCAAAAGTAAAAATTGGATATCTTTATTCCTTGTCCAGGTATTGTCTTCGTGGTCTCCATCAGGGCAGGCATATACATCTGCTCCTCTCCTGGATACATTCTTCTTCTGCTACTAGGTTCTTCTAACTTCTCTGTAATGACAAAGCTATGACCCTCCAACAGTAGCATGCAATGATCTTCTTACTCTCCTGCCATATAAGGAGAGTCAAGATTTTCCCTAATCCCCCTTCACTGCAATATATCTGTGAAGGCTAAGAGTTGGGTAGCCAGGATATTGTGTATTTGCAGCACCAGCTGATATGATAAATGGGGTGCTGATGAAGCTCGTGGGAAGAAGGTACTTTAACAGGCTCTATAAAATCTTGGGAGTCTATTAGGTACTTCCTGTAGACTGCACACTATCTTGATTGGTTAGTACTCCTCTTCCAAGTCCTATCTGTCCCTAACGTCATTAGCAGGTCATTATATGCTCAGTATAGCTGTCTCTATCATCACAATTAAGTCCTTTCTCCTGTGAGTACCCAGTTCACGTGCTCCTCCAACACTTCCCTGGGACTTTCTATTAGCTTTTTCTAAAGGGAAAAGAAGATGTCCCATGTCTTTAGGACACAGTCCAGAAGGAGTTAGTGTTCCATCAGGAAGGGTGGAGAGGGAAAGACAGGGTTTGTGATAGAGTCTACGTGCTTGGATGGCTTCCTCATCCTCGCTCCACCTAATATACAGGGAGAATGACCTGGTCCACTCACCAAGCTTCCTTTTCTCCCTTCAAACAAATGTTTGACGAGACTTGGCGCCACTGTGTCTCTGTGCTATGCCAAAAGGAAGCATGGAATAGGGAAATGACTGACCTAATTCCAAGCCTCCTTTTCTAAAATTAAACCATACTAAACAATGGGTTCACCTCCATAGCATGAGCTGTCTGGGAATATTAGTAGAGGTATAGCCAGAATTTGCTTTTTTTTAAAAAAATCTTATTTTACCTTCATTTACTCCTCTTTATCTTATTTTTATGTGGTGCTGAGGATTGAACCCAGTGCCTCATGCATGCTAGGTGAGCACACTACCACTGAGCCACAACCCCAGCCCTGCCAGAATTTGCTTTTCTAAGGCCTTACCTATCATCTCCCCTAAGATTTATTAAGATCAATCAACTTCAGGGGATCTAGAAATCTCCCCCTTCTATCCAAAGGGGATTCCTAGACAGGAACCATAATATACCACTTTCTTTATAACTCATCAAAAGTCCCCATAATTCAAGTTAGCTTATTATGATACTATTGTATTTAGGGGAAAAATTTAACATGATACTGGCATTTAAGGAACTATTGGCTAAAGAATCTATCCCAAAGCACTGAATAACACATTCAGCCTAAAGCTTGGCTACTGTGAAATTCAGGAACATCTGTCAGATTCTGTGAGCCCACAAAGAAGAATTCTGAGCTATGAAAGAGGAAACCTGGAGTTCAAGTTGGATAATAATTTTTGATTATTTGTTAAGAGAATAGATGTGAATTTATACTTTATACAATGCAATAGGTAGCACAGGTGAAAAGTACCAGTATAATTATGATCATTAGAGCTGATGTTTGATGTATTGGTTATGTATTTCACATTCCCTGATCTAAAATACATAACCTACATACGGTCATTTGGCAGGCCATTGTATACTCAATGTCACAATTCCCATGATCACATCGAAGTCTTTCATTCTCTAAGCAGCCAGTTCAGGCCTTCGGCTCACTCTTCCCTGGGAACTTCTAACAACCAGTGTTATTCAAGGAACATTGGTTTTGCTGTTTTGCATTTTTGCTTTTACCATCTCATTGCTAGGTGTCAGTGTTACTCAGTAGGTGAAGGAGGGAGAAATATCCCCCTTGTCCCTTGCAGTGCTGGAGATGAAATTCATGGCCATACATATGCTATGTAAGTGCTCTACCACTGAGCCATATCCCTAGCTGAAGGGTTCCCTTTCTCCTGAAGTATAACTCCAACAAAAGTAAGCAAACCAACAGTGTATACAAGGTGTTTTCCCCATACTAATTGATTAACTAAAGTTAACTTTATAGAAGAGGAAAACAACTTATTTTTAGGTAGAATTCAATGCAATTTGATTTAGTCCAACATATTGATCTCCCGCCCATGCCCCCCATGGGTGGTAGAAATGGGGTTTCCCTTGATGTAATGGGTTGGCTGAGAAATAAAAGCTAAGAGAGCCTGGAGCAGTGGTTCACACCTGTAATCCCAGAGGCTCAAGAGGCTGAAGCAGGAGGATCGTGAGTTCAAAGCCAGCCTTAGCAATGGTGAGTCGCTAAGCAACTCAGAAGGACCCTGTCTCTAAATAAAATACAAAATAGGACTAGGGATGGGCTTAGAGGTGGAATGTCCCTGATTTCAATCCCTGGTACCCCTCCACCCCCAAAAAAACTAAAATAAAACTGAGAAAAAACCATAGAACACAGAAATTAGTTTCAAAATTGGGGACAGAATGGGCAAGCTTATGAAATAGATTGAGCTCCTGGCAAAATGGAGCCCACACCTGCTTTGTTTATATCAGGACATATCAAAGGCCTTCCATAGAATGTTCTTCTCCAAAAAAGATTAAAGGTAGCCTGTTCAATTTCTAATGGGTTATGCCCTTCTCTGAAGCTACTATGAGGAACCTTCATAGCAGAGCAGAGGGAAAGGTCATGTGCTTTGGGCAATCTATTGCCATAGGAGAGCCACGGAAAGTTCCCAATGCCAGGCCTGTATGTACTAGAGAAAATAGGCATGCCAAGGAGAAAGGGAATGACTACCTAGGGCAGTTTTAACTGAAGAGCTTATGACAAATAGAAGCACATTAAGTGAAGAATTTGGTAAGGAACACAAAAAGTAGTATGAAAAAATGAAGTAGTATTCAGGATTATTGATTAAATATGACAGAAGTTTAATCAAATCCTAATGCACACAAATTGGCTTAGGCAAAATGCAAAATGCATTTCAAGGGGTAGAATATAGTTTAGTGTATTCACCTGAAGCTCCTTTCTCTAATATCACAGATCTGTTTTCACAAATTATCTGTATTAACCTATAGTTCATTATATCTTTCTTCCTAGAGATAAGCTGAGAAGTATTCCCTATCTGAACCCAAGTTAGAAAATAATCCCAAGGATGGTTCTGGTTACTCTAATTAGAATCTAATCCCCAATTTTACTCTATTCACTGTGGTCATAGAGGCAGGAATTGTATGCAAATGCCACACAAAGTACATAGTTCTGGAGTGAGGATGAGGATGGTGGGCCACATTATAAGAAGGAATAAAGACAATAGAGGGGAAGATCCTATCACATGCAACCAAAATGCCAAGTGTCTACTGTAGATGATGATCTAATTTAGGAGAGCAGAGAAGGGAAGTGGCAGAATAGAGATTTTGGAAGTAGAATCCAATAAGACTTTTTTGACCTCAGTTCAGTTGACATTCAGGATCAGATAATTCTTTGTTGCATGGGGGCATCCTGTGCATTCAGGGATGTTTATTAGTTTCCTTTACTTCTACCCACTAGATACTAATGGCAACTTCCTTCAGTTGCACCAACCAAAAAATGTCTCCAAATATTGCCAAATTCCTGTAAGGAGAACCTACTCCCTCCCATTGAGTTGCACTGGTCTGTAGGCTTAATTAAGTGAATGAGTAACTTTTTACCACTGAGAGAAGCCTCAGTGTTTTACAACAATAAAGACACAGAGTTATTCCTTTTAACTCTGATTTTTTTTGTACATCCCTGAAACTCTAAATTGCTGTAGAAGCATGCAAAATACTCCAGGTTTGGGGGCCTCCTCCATTACTGATTTTAACTATTTTCTCAGCCATTTTGTATTTTTGTCTCCATGTGTTGTTTGCAGTCCCCTTAGTTCATGCTATTTCTGTTGCTGGGTTCTTTGAGGACCTAGCAACTGGGTAGTAAAAGACAGTTAGGCTATGATGAAAGTGCTGAGGAATTCTCAAAGGGGCCCAACAGATTTTGTTGAAAAGTAGTTTTAAAAATATTTTTAAACATTTGAAATTTGACTTAAAAGTTGCTAAAAATCGTAATATATGCATGTGCAAAAATGCCAAAATAAAACCCACTAATTTGTACAATCAGTATGGAATAATAATTATAATAATGCTAAAAAGAAAGACATGCCTGTAATCCCAGTGGCTCGAGAGGCTGAGACAGGAAGATCAAGGGTTAAAAGCCAGCCCCAGCAATGGTGAGGCACTGAGCAACTCAGTGAGACCCTGTCTCTAAATAAAATACAAAATAGGGCTGGGGATGTGGCTCAGTGGTCAAGTGACCCTGAGTTCAATCCCTAGTACCATCCCCCCCAACAAAAAAGAAAGATAAAAGAATGTACACAATAAAGAGAAAAAAAGTAAGCAAGATATACTTGGTGTGACTAATTGTAATTAATTCAAATTTGACCCAATCATAGCCATTAAAAATGTGAAAAGATAGAAAAAGAGTTAATAAAGAATAAATTTCAAATTTAATTGTTTACAATTAAACTAAAAAGAAACGTAGTATATTTTATACCTTAAATTTTGTGTTATTAGGTAAAGCTTGATGATCCTATTATAGAGTTAAGGAAAAGAAGTTTCTGAGTATATACATATTAGGAAGAATAAGAAAACTAAAATAGTCTATGAAACAGAAACTCAGAGTTCAAAGTGGTTTCCTATATGACACAAAATTTCTTTATTGCCTCCTGGACAAATAGTCATCCCACCTATTTGAATGATTTCAGTGACAGAGTTTACCATCTTTTTATTAAGCCAACACATGCATCTCAGACATTTTTACTCATCAGTTCACATTTTACCTTCTGAAGTTATACTCAAAAGTCCAAGTTCCCAAATAATAGCTCTTCATATACTAGGAAAAAATTAAACTTATTCTGACCTCTTTCCCTAATCCAAACATCAATCCTACCAACCATATTCTTTCCTCAAGTATTTTAGTTTCTCAGGCTAAAATCTTCCTTTTTCTTGGGCTGGGGATGTGGCTCAAGCGGTAGCGCGCTCGCCTGGGATGCGTGCGGCCCGGGTTCAATCCTCAGCACCACATACCAACAAAGATGTTGTGTCCGCCGAGAACTAAAAAATAAATATTAAAAATTCTCTCTCTCTCTCTCTCTCTCTCTCTCTCTCTCTCTCTCCTCTCTCACTCTCTCTTTAAAAAAAAAAACTTCCTTTTTCTTCAACTATTCCTTGTATCACAAGACTTCCAGAGATTTCATGATTTTGATCATACTCCTTTGATGTCATATTGCCATTAAATTTTATATTTAATGAAAAATTTTAGTTATATGAGAATATGCTAATTAATATAATGTTAAGTAGGAAAACACAGGATTAAAATTGTGTTTATAGTGTGTGACTATGTATCAATGCATACATACATAGAAAAGAGAATGTAAGTACATATGCCTCATTTGTTTCCTAGCTATTTCTGGGTTATAGGTTAGTATTATTTTCTTCTTTACTTTCTTCAGTATTTTTGAAAAATGTTCACAATTAGTATGTATTATTTTCATATTTACAAATGATACAATTTAGTAATCCAAGCCTGTTTAGACATACACTAGCTGAGAGTGGGCATTCAGTCTGTGCTATTTGAAGCTAGGTCCTTATTACTTGGCACAGTACTTGACACAGAACATATACTTGATTAAATATTAAATACGATTTATTTAACTAATGAAAATATTAGGCATAGACTTCTTATAGTCAACTTCTTATAGACTTATAGTGAAGTCTTTTGCACTTGTTCATAGCTGAGGCAAAAGTGGATGCCCATAACAACAGAATATCAATAAATATCGGGCGTTTTGATAGGTAGATGTGCAACCTGGGAAACTGACAGCTGGTGTTCTTTTATCTTTAAAAGAAGACTGAATGGGCATTTTGGTTTTAAACTTCTCCAATAGAAGAGACATAAGTCTTGATATTCAATGCAATAGCAAAACATCAATTGGGCAAGGTATCTACTCTGAACTGCATCTGTGAAATGGGGCAACATCATAACCTTTTTGTGAGAATTACATGAGCTAATATTTTGTCTGAAAAATAGTAAGTGCTATGTAAATGTTCACTGGTTCCCTTTTTTGTTTGTCAAGTATCTACTCTGACCAGAACTGTGTTACTTTGTAAGAGGAAAACAAAGGATTCATTATAGGGCATGGGATCAGACCTTGGAAAGCTTGGGTAGGAAAGTGGGAAGACAGACCACTCTTCTTCTGTGTTTAAGGTTAGATGGCATGTGTGTTACACTGAATACTAGTGAGATCTTTACATTTTTGTCTTTCTGTTTTCCTTTCCATTCCCCATAGTTGCACCCTGCCACATTCACCTATGCAAGCCAAAACTGGGACCCCAGGAAAGGCTTTACTGTGATGCGGCCCTCTTATCAGTTCTACAGTAGCATGCTCCAATGCATTGCTGAAGTCAATGGAAAGATCCACAGGTCACTGTATCTCCCACAGCGATTGGGTATGTGATTTGTGTGTTTAGATTAGGAATTATAATCATGATGCTTTGTGAGAATACCTCCTTTTTGAATAAAACTTACTCCAGCTAAATTCTCTTTTGTATAGATTAATAATCATGATAATCAAGATCCTAGGGTCTTGGGGCTGGGGTTGTAGCTCAGCGGTGGAGTGCTCACCTAGCACGTGCAAGGCTACTTCAGTTCTCAGCACCACATAAAAATAAATAAAATAAAATAAAGGTATTGTGTCCAACTACAACTAAAAAATAGATATTAAAAAAAAGATCCTAGGGTCTTATTTTAATATGTATATTACATAATATATATTGGATATATACATATATACATATACATATATTATACAAATATATACTTATCTATCTATCTATATAGATATGTGAGTAGATAGATAGATATACAGCTATATACGTAGGTAAAGCCTAGATAGATAGATAGATAGATAGATAGATAGATAGATAGATAGATCAGTAGGTAAAGCCCAGATTAACTTCTGCAATCTTATATGACTCATAAATATCAGACCATTTCTCTGGTGGCAATGTGTATAATAAATATTCACCTTTTACAGGGTTTTCCTTGCAAAACCATGAAATAATGGTGCATGTTGTGACTAAGTAACAGGCACCTTGGAATTTTATGTTATTGCTTACTTGATTAATGTGGATATGGGCCATTAACAAGGATGACCTCTTGCTCAGAGAACACATAAATATGCAGAATGAGCCACCAAAGGGCATTATGACTTTAGATAAGTAGGAGAAATAAAACTTTCTGATGGGGAAGCTTGTAAATTGGAGATAAAAATTTTCTAAGGATTATAGAAGCTGCTCAGTGAAAATACTCATGATTACCTTTGCCACCACTACCAAGTATCTTGCAATATTTTATATAAAATCTTATTTGGTCTTTTCTAAATCATGGGACCTTGTGGTATGATTTTGCATCTACAGTTTTCACCTAAGAAAGGGTTAAAGGATTGAAAATTTTTAAGAACTACTCTATAATCAAGACTTTTTTCCCTGGTTTTGTCAACACCATTATGGCATATCCTCTATTTTCTAGAAATCAAGAGAGGAAATATCTCTATCAGATATAACCAGAAGAGGCTTTTGATGGGAGACACCCTTTTCCTGCAGTGTGTGGCAGAGACCACATTCAATGGACGAATCAAATTGGATTGGGTATTCAACCGGCAAGATGTGAGTATACTATCTTTCCTTCAGAATGTTAGAGTATTTATCCATACTGTCTCTCCCTGAATTAGTCTAGTCTTGGACAAGAACCAGGCTAAGTGCTAGCAGATCAACAAAGCTGAATAATAAGTAGTATGTGAATTTCAAGAAACATGTTTTATAGGGACTGATATTTTATTCTATACCATATTGTGGTTATATATATATGATTTTCAGAAGTGTAGGCAAAGTACAAGTTCCTTATATTAATTTATCTGGCTTCCTTCCCAAACCCTGTAATAGTTTAAACATCTACAAATACTCAATACTCTTGATTGAAATTTTCATCCTTTCCCATCCCACAGTCTAAGACAACACCCAGGTGTTGTGAAGTTAAAAGGAATTTGTACCAAGGGTCCCCTGTGTACAAAAGCTATAGTAATTTGACCATCTGGAATATAACCATGGAAGACAAGGGTTTATATATTTGCCAGGAAAATAACAACACTGCCCTGCAAGCCAACATTACCATCACAGTATACAGTAAGTAAACCTTGCATTTTTGACTTTTCTCTTGATTCTACTCTTCTCCCCTATACATGGTGAATCACTCAGAAATACCTGCATTTTCTCTTCCATTGTTATGGTTTCTCCAGCTTACAGCCCACTGTTTCAGGGCTTATATGAAATCTGTCCCTTTACCCTGTCACAGGGAACATATACTGCAAAATATTGTGATTTAACTTACATGTTTTTCTATCTTTTGTCTAGCTAGTACTTAGTCCCAAATAGAGAATAAAGAGTCTTGAATATTCTTTTCTATTTTGATGTGTGATCTTGAAAACAATTACTATGCCTCTCTAGGTTTAATTTTTCTATCTATAAAATGATGTTTGAAGGTGCCCTTTGATTTTTCTTTTTACTGATATCTATGTGGCTAAAAATTGAATAGCAGAAAGAATTATTAAGTGAACCTCTATTTAACCCAATTACCTTGGGTTCATGGAGTGGTGATTAATAAATACATATGTACATAATACATGCTCTCACAAAACAAAACAATAGCCATATTCATCCCAGTACATTTATACAGAAAAATATTATTTGGAATGCATACACACAGATTCTAACACTTATTTGAAGGTATGGACAAAATCCTCAATTATTGGAGCCTGGGGGGCATGCGGCCCAATGGTATGGTGTGTTTTATCATTCATAAGCCATGGGTTCAATGCCCAGCACCACAACAAACAAAAATTCTCACCTACAAATACTAATATTTGTCTACACACAAATGCTTACAAATTCAAATACAGTCACATTCTGAGTTTATTCTATAGTAAAAAATTTAACCGCTATAGCTCAGTTAAACCCCTACAGCTGAGTTTATAAGATAATTTTCTTTATGTTTATCAGGCTTTGGATTCCATTTGTCCACTTTAGTAAACTGGGATGTCTTCAGCTGCAAACTACCTGATTAAAAGTAGTTTAACAATCAAGAGACAGTTATCTTATATAATAGAGTCTTCAGATGCTTGATTCAGTGGATCATGAATGTCCTACTGAAGCCAGGTTCCTTCCATTATTTTACTCTGCCACTTTCATTATTTTCAATGTACCCTGCATGTTGCTGAAGTTTCAGAAAATATATACCAATGATAGTGTCTAAAGGCAGGGAAAAGAAGGAAATTGATGACTTCCATTCCTTTTTAAGAATCTGTACAACTTTTCCTAGAGATTCCCTAGCTAATTTGCCCTCTTGCCTCATTGGTCAGAAATCATTCATTACACATGTCTAAATAATCATCTCACAAGGGAAAAGGCCAACATGATTATATGATTCTCAATTTTGGAGCAGTACTATACTTGCAGGCATTGGAAATATAAGGGGTCATGTTTTGTTTGTCAAAATGACTGGTGATCACTACTGGCATTGATGGGATAGAGTGAGACATAGTATTTCACAACAAAGAATTGTCCCACCTAAAATGCCAATCCTTATTAATAAACAACAACATTTGTCAGTTCAAATTTTATTCCCTGAGGTTTGGAAAAATATGGCTGCTCATAGGAAGAGTAAACAAAGTTAAGATTTAGTTTTACTTTATCCCTCTGATACCATACCTCTTCTGATTCCAGAAAAATCATTCCTCAATGTGAGATGCAAAAGAAGGTGCATTTATGAGGTGACAGCTGGGCAAAGGATGCTCAAAATAGGAGTAAGAGTGGATGCTTTCCCTCGCCCCAATGTGACCTGGTAAGTGGGCCTTCTTTTCTAAGGTTCTCCATTCCTGTGTCTGCTAAACCTCACCCTTAACAATCACTCCTTCCACCAGACCCTTAATTTGGCATTGGGAACTCAGGAATACATTAAATCTGGAAAATAAATTAATCCTAACCCTACCCTTTGGGGCACTCCCAATTTCAGAAACTGGGGCTTATCTCCTTGTTCCCAAGAAGAAGTGGGTTTCTTTGATTATTTTCTTCTCCTACTCTTTATATCCCCTATGTTTGGGAAAATGAGTTTTGCTCTTTGAAAGTAAAGGAGGGAACAAGTCTGGAAAAATTGCCAAGGTCATTATGGGATTACAGAATCTTAAGGTTTTGAAGGACTTTTAAAGATGGTCTTACACAGCCTAGTACAGGTCCTTGAACATCAGGGTAAGAAATGGTGAGGTGGAAACAATATGGGAATTTCCATGAGGCAGACATGTAATTAATTCTTTTTCAAGCTACCAGGCATATTACATAAACTCTCCAAGCTTCAGTTTCTTCATATATAAAATCTGAGTGATTATACTTATATTACACAACAGTTCTGACATTTAACAAGAAAAATAAATATTGTACTTTTTTATTGCTTACTTTAGAAGGCAGTGGAGAACCATCAAAGTTATGAAGTAAGGAGGGATAGATTTGAAACTAAGCATTAGAAAGATTAATATGGCTTTATGAATTTACAATGGTAATGGAGAAAGGCTAAGAGAAATAGCTACTGCTATAGGGGCTTATGACAAGAGTAATGTGAGACATGCTGCGGACATGAATAAGCAGGAGGAAATAGGAATATAAGAATGAATGAAATTGGGGAAAATTGAAGAGACAGAATACTTAGGGTTTATTATCCAGTTAGATATGTGAAGCTAAGCCCAGGGATCTGAGGTAATTCATAGGTTTCACATTTGGTTAAATGTAAGAGTGGTTGTATTATTAACAACCTGTGCTTCATTTGGATGAAAAGCTAGTGTGAGAGTGTAGGAGAGGAACACCATGATAAATTCATTTAGAGAATTTCCTCCAGGAACATTTTGAAATATGGGTCTAGAGCTAGGTTCTAGAGAGGTAAACTGAGAGTCATCAGCAGGTGTTAAATGAATACATGTAGGCAGAATACCCAGAGATAAGAGCCCAAGACACAATACAGAGTATTCTTTTTTTTTTAAAGAGAGAGTGAGGGGGAGAGAGAGAGAGAGAGAGAGAGAGAGAGAGAGAGAGAGAGAGAGAATTTTTAATATTTATTTTTTAGTTCTCGGCGGACACAACATCTTTGTTGGTATGTGGTGCTGAGGATCGAACCCCGGGCCGCACGCATGCCAGGCAAGCGCGCTACTGCTTGAGCCACATCCCCAGCCCCCAGAGTATTCTTTATCTATGTATCTATCCATACATAAACACATATATACTTAAGGGCAATTATAAGCATTTATTATGCTCCTACTATTAATTACTGAAAAATATTTTCACAGCACCTTAAATCCAGATTATTAGCAGAACCTGTAGGTTCTGATCTAAATATCTCAGCTCTCTCTCTCTCTCTCTCTCTCTCTCTCTCTCTCTCTCTCTCTCTCATCTGTTTGCTTAAGTATTTTAAGTGTTTACAGGAAACACATATATTAAAAGGGAAAGTAAACAAAAGACAAGTCAGTGAAGAAGAGAGAAATAATGATTAGAACAGTTTCAAGAGGCTAAGAGAGTTCTCACTTCAGTAGCATATATACTAAAACTGGAATGATACAGATATTAGCATGGCCCCTGCACAGGGATGACATGCAAATTCATGAAGCATTCCATTAAAAAAAAAGAAAAAGAAAAAAAAAATAGGCTAAGAGAGAAAAACATGGTCCCTGAGGTCAGATATCCCAGGAAATCTAAAGGTCATTAATGCAAAATGGCCACTTGCTTTGATATTTAGGGCATTGATGGGAATCTTGGAAAAGATGACTTCAAAATGATGATGTGGAGGAAAATTTGATTTTACAACATAAAGGAATTGATGAGAAGTGAGGAAATGGAAATATAGGATGCATGTGTGGGAATACTTTCCAAAGATTTAACCATTAGGAGAAAGGAAATAGATAGTTTTAATCTTTTACTTCCAGTGTGACTGTACTAAGATGCTACAGCCAGAATTTTTTTACTTTTTTGGTACAGCCAATTGAAATAAGGGGTGATTAACAACTGAGCTACATCCTCAGCCATCCTCAGCCATGTATACACACACACACACACACATATATTTTGTTGTTGTTGTTGTTCTTTGTTTGTTTGTTTTTATGCAGGATCTCACTAATTTGCTTAGGGCCTTTCTGAGTTTCCGAGGCTGGCTTTGAACTCACAATCTTCCTGCTCAGCTTCCCAAGCCACTGGAATTATAGGCATGTGTCACCATGCCCAGCAACAGCCAGGAAATTTGATGAAATGGGTTCCATTGCTCTGATTCTCTTTGTTGATCATGATGAAGCATAAGCCTATGGGGAGAGGGTTGTATGTCCTAGAGGCCAACACTGTATTTATCATTCCTTTCTCATGCGTTATAGGTTCAAAGATGGAAAACCACTCCCAGTAAACCATACCTTCCAGCTGGACCCTCTAAACTACAGACTCAAAATCCTGGAAGTTAATGTAAAGTATGCTGGAAACTACACTTTTGCCCTGAGCAATACCAAGCATGGCCTCTACAAAAACATCACTGTACAACTGATTGTCAATGGTGAGTTTTGGGGATTTGGATCTATGCAACAGCTCTAGGTTCCTTTCTTGGTGCTATTAGAAAAGATATTTAATGCAAGAGTCAGATAGTAACTACCATAGCTATGCAGAGACAGAGGTTTTGGAAATGCCTATTTGTTACCTAGAGTTTTTGCTTGGCACTTAATGGTGATAACAATTTTAGTGCTCAGGTTAATTAATTATCTGTCATTTTTTGTTATCAGAGATCCTCAAAATTGGCATCTTCTTATTAAGAAAATATTATTTGAGGTGCAGAGAACCAAAAATCAACTGCCTGGTTTTCTACATTAAAAGTGTCTTAAAGAAGAGTAACATGTTGTTTCCCATGGCCCATCTAAGAGCCACCTCTGATAGTTTCCTTCAAAAGTATGACAAAATAATATCAGTAGATTATTGTCATAGCTCTTGCTATCTGACTTGAAAACCAATGGTTTTAGCTTACCAGAGTGGCAAGTCAGTGTTTTAGCCTAGCTTATATTTAGCCTATCTTATATTTCACCTATGAACTTCTGATTATGGGGGAGCAAATGGTGGGGTCCATGAGGAATAAGAGCCATTCTTGGATAGGACTGTCCTTTCCCTCATTTTTTAAAATTCTTGCTTCACTAGAGACCAAAATAAGAGGAGAAGTTTTCTGGATCTTCATTTGTCTCTATGATT
The DNA here is from genome assembly GCF_964194105.1 of Spermophilus citellus. NCBI lineage: Eukaryota > Metazoa > Chordata > Mammalia > Rodentia > Sciuridae > Spermophilus > Spermophilus citellus. The sequence continues at coordinate 76,764,841 of NC_138190.1, forward strand.
ATGCCTCTTCATCCCTCCTTTATCAATACCATTGATTTGCAAAGGGTTTGGATTGGGGGAGGGAAGGAGGAATGCTTCCCCAAAACTAGTATAGCATTTATTTCTTTTGTATTGATCATAGACCATCTTTGTCATTTGTCTATCCTTTCTTACCTATGAATGTTTCCTATAAAACTGGATTTCCAATATCAAAAGAATATATAAATTTGAAAAATTTAAAATCACTAACTACCACTATTCCCATTACCAACATAATTGTCATAGTTAAGTGTTTCCAATCTGGATATTGAGGTAAGCACCTCAATTAAGGTTTATCACTTAACACTCTAGCAATCAGGTGGCAATGATAGGCTTAGAACCTATTTTTATACCTACTCTGTCTTCAGTCCCCACTGGCTAAGTGACCTTAGGCAAATCACTTTTCCCTTATGATCATCAATTTTATAATCATTAAAAAGAATACCACGGTACTTTCTTCACAGGGCTATCATAATAATGACATGCAGTGAAGAGATGTTTCATCTTTTTTCCTTCTCTTTCATCTCAGATGTCTGCTAAAATTGTTAATCATTACTACTTTGGCAACATATTTTGGGCACCATCATTTCCAAGACACCCTATTTTCAATGTAAAGTGAGGTAACTAGAAACAGACTGAGGGCTATTCCAAACCAGAAAATGAAGGCCAAAGTCAGACCAAGGAATAAAGTTACCAATTACACACATTACTTTTATTTCCTGTATGATCTTGTGTGTTAAACCCACTCTCAGGATTTAATCAAATGGATATGTGAAGAGTAAGTAATGAGGAAAACAAAAACCTGGTAACACTTATGCTTCCTAGAGTATCTGCTCAAAAACCATGGGTTTTATTTTCTCAAGATCATGTTGCCTGCTTTTTTCCTTTTCTTTCTTTTTTCATTACACTGACAATCAACCAATGCATTAGACATATAACTTTATTAGATAAAGTCAATTCAGAGCTTTTCTGAACCAAAATAGTCCCTTTTGAAGGCAGTTAAGAGACCAAGGGTTTAATCATTAGCTGTGATCTCTTTTCCCATATCCCTACAGAATATGCTGGTGGGACTGTTTGGAATGTTACAAGACGAGTAGCTGCATCCCCAGAAATATATTGGCCTTACTTCCAAGTTAGTGTGTTCCAATGAACCACTTTCATTCCCAATTTCCATATCTGTGGAATGGGTATTATGATGATCATGATAGAACATAACTTTGGACACTTTTCTCTCTAGTATGTTTCTATCCTGAAAAAGTAAAACTACACTTATCTTATGTGGCACTATAAGGTAAAATGTAAATATGAAAGGGAGTCATTCTGGCTGAACAGAAGGAAGAATTTCTTTTTCCTTTTAAACAGTAAAATTGTTGAACAATGGAACATGTCTTGTGAGATAATGATCATCCTGTCTATAGAGGTAGAACAATTACTAGGTAAGGAGGGCATAGGAAGTATTTTGGTAGTCAATTGCCTTTAAAGCCCTGGTAATCTTGAGATTCTATTTTAACACAGCTTATTATAATAATAGATTCATTGCCTAGGTGCATTCAGTGTTGAATCTAGAACTGAATGATAAGTGTCTGTTTAAGGATCATATTACAAATAGCTGTGGCCTGGTCTTTGGCAGAGAGAAAAATGGAGGGTTCATAAAGGAGACTGAGTGCTACCCCTCTATAAGGACTTACCTATTTCTTTATCTAATATTCAGAGTGAGAAGTGAAACCATTTCTAGTATGGATCAGAAGATAAAGGAAAAATAAACCTTACTTTCGTTTCTTATGGAAATGCCTCCTTAGCCAAAATTCAGACCAAAACACTACATTGTTTTTCATTTCCTTTGCCAGATTTCCCCATGAGAAAGTGACTAGAGAAACAAACAAACAAATACAAACTAAATAAAATCCATCAACAGGTTCTTTTCTCCCTCCATCCCATCATGAGTTATTCAAGAGAAATCAGTATAGCAAGATGAGGCCAGGCTAGCCAGCAGCTCCACTGGTTATTATTTATTCTCAAATCTCTGCCCCCTGTACCTAGTTAGTGCTGGAGAAGTGAGGGGTCAGCAAGACCTCTGAATTATCAGCTTATATTTTTAAGGTAGTTCCTCTTCCTTTCAGTGCACTTTTTAAGTTAGTGGGAGGCAGGTAGAAGTCATGCAGACCCTGGTGGGACGACTACTTTGGAGTTAAAATGGAGCCAAAGGGGTCAACCTGGCAAATGGATAATGTTTTTTTTTAATATTTATTTTTTTAATTGTAGTTGGACACAATACCTTTATTTCACTTATTTATTTTTATGTGGTGCTGAGGATCGAACCCAGGGTTTTGCACGTGTGAGGTGAGCGTTCCACCACTGAACCACAACCCCAGCCCTGGATAATGTTAAGAGGAACACTGTAGAGGGGTCTGGGCCAAGGGGCTTACTTTAAGTAAGTGGTCCACTATTCTCTCTTTTAATATTACACAGAATCCATGTGTATTTGTACCTATGACACTTTCAGGAACATTAAATGTTGAAAATTCATAGAGGCTCTTTCTATTTTGTTGGAAAGAAACAAACAAGATAATGGGCTGGAGGACTAAAAGTTTAGGTCTTCTGCCAAAAATTCTAACTATGTTTATTGACAATTTTTGAAATTCATTCTCTCTCTCTCTCTCTCTCTCTCTCTCTCTCTCTCTCTCTCTCTCCCCCCCCCCATGACTTCAGAGAGGGAGAGACAGCAGCATGATCTCTTTTTCTCTCACTCGAAAATGTCAATGGATCAAATGTTTCTTGAGCCACCTGCTGGATTCCAGGCACTATTATAGGCACTGAGATTATTGCAGGAAATAAAATAGACAAAATGTGATAGGAAACATACATTTTAGAAGGGTGTAAATAAAAAACAAAATAAATAAATGTTCAAAATATCAGTTAATAGCACTTATAAATGCTATGAATACATGAAAAGCAAGACGATTGGGCAAGAGAGTGATAGGGGTGTCAATTTCTATGCTTTATTGTCCTATGAATCTTTGGATGAAATACTTTGTAGATATCTGTAGATATTTTAGAGGGAGTTCAGTTCTTTATGGAAATGGGTAGTCAGAAAAGACTGAGACCAGTTGGAAGAGGATGGAGGTTCTTTCGTGAATATGAAAGAACAGTGTGTTTCTTCATTAGACAAGGGAAAGTATCTTTCCCAGATCAATATGTAAAGCATTTTGGTGTATATGGTTTCATTTATATTCATGTCTACAATGAAATGCGAGTTTTAACCTCATTCTTTAAAAGCACCCGTAGATATAGATATTATATTGGAAGTGGATGGTTGTATCTTCTTTAATACTGACTTTAATAGCTGCTTGGGTCTACTTTCCATGAAAAAGGTACTTAATTGTCTAATCTTTACTTGATTTATCCTCAAAGTTTGTCACCAGGTCCCACTGAGGCAGACAGATATCCACCACAGTGTATTAATGAAGAGCATAGGGACAAGACTGACCAAGTCAGGAGTCTAAATAGTGGTTCAGCATAGAGACTCAAAGCCCACTGTATAACCCCATCCAGGCAGGGAAGTACCTGGTACAGCACATTTTGCCAAAGCACAGGAACTAGTTCTGCCTGATTCAGGAGTTCAAACATTAGCTATGGTCAGTCTCAAAGCTCAGCAAATCCCTATGTAGGCAGAAGGATGCTACAGAGCATTTCTGCAGAACAAAGGAACTAAACCTGCCCCCAAATGGGTGAATAAATAGCACTTTTGTTCAGTCATAGACACAATGACAAGATTCTGACCAAGAAAGGAAGCAAGCCTCAAATATACTTTTGAAATATGTACAACCTCTGTTTCTGTTTCATGAGAAGTGACTGCCTACCATGGGTCCTAGCCTGTAGATTTATCCAGTTACAGAACTCAAATAGTGGTATCTATGGCCAAGGAATATACCCCATAACTTGTACCAATCAAAGGTGATGACAGTGCCCAACAGTTTCACCTGATGATGCTACTGAGCAAGTGGACTTACTGGGCAGTGAATCCCAGCTAGAAACAACAGAATCTAACAGAAATGTCAGTGGCCCAGCCAACTAGTGAACCCAATAGAAAACTTTGCCTGACCAGTGTCATTACCATCTGATCCATCCAGATTCATAGGCTATACTGAGTAATGAAGGTACACCTTTGCCAAAGAACACCCACAATGCTGAAAGAGGTGACTCTCTCCTGGAATGTACAGACACCAATGTAATGACACAGTGGTTACCAAGATTCAGGAAATCATAAATCCTCCAAAAGAAACTAATATCACTCTAACAATGAATCCTAAAGAAATGGAGGTAAATCAGATGGCTAAGAATTCAGAAAAGACTTCTTAAAGAAGTTCAAAGAATTATAAGGACCCAAAGATAAAAATTGAATGAACATCAGAAAGCAATACACAACCAAAATGAGAAGTTTCATTAAAAAAATGGGAGAAATAAATTGCTGATATTAAAAAAATCAATAGAAAAACAGGAAAAGTACTCAGTTAACTCCAAAGACAGAACATTTAATATGACTGAATAATAAGAGCAAAAGAATAATAAAAGAATAAAAAATTCTTATAGGAATTACAGAGGACCATCATGAGGGAGAAAGGAACAAAGATCTACAAAACTATTAGCAAAATGGCAGTGGTAAATCATTATATACCAATAGTGACCTTGAATGTAAATGGATTAAACTTTCCAATCAAGACAAAGTGACTGAGTGGATTAAAAATTATATGCTGCATATAAAAGTATCAACTCAATTTTAAGGACACATATAGACTGAAAATGGAGAGATAGAAAAATATTTCACATAAATGGAAACCAGAAGACAGATGGGGAACTATGTTTATATCAGACAAAATAGGCTTGAATTAAAATTTTATCTCTAGTTTTAATGAAGGACCTTATATAATGATAAAAGTGGCAATTCATAAAGAAAATATAATTATACACACACATACCTAGTTAAAATTTAAAAGGTACCCAAATATGTAAAACAAAAATGAATAGATTATAAAACAATAATAACAGGGGACTTAAATTTCCCATGTTCACCAATGGATAGACAGATTATCCATATAACAAGCCAATAAGAAAAATTTGGATTTGAACTACACTTTAGCAACAATTGAACCCAATACATATATAGAACATTCCATCTAACAGCAACAGAATACACATTCCTCTTAAGTACATACAGAATATTCTCCAAAATACATCATATATTTGACTAGAAATCAAGTCTGAACAAATGTAAGAAGATTGAAATAATATAATTTATTTTATGATCACAATGGTATAAAAGTAGAAATCAATAACAGGAGAAATCTTGGGAAATTCATAAATATATAGGAATTAAATACCATATGATCCAGAACAAGCAATGCTTAAAATAGGAATTCAAAAGAGATATCAAAATGTATAGAAACAAAAGGAAGTGCAAACACAATATACCCCAAACTTGTAGGACACAGCAAAAACAGATCTAAGAGAAAAAATTATAACAACAAATACCTACACTAAGAAAAAGATAGATCTTAAATGAACTAGCAAACATAGAAACTCAAGGAACTTTCTAGACAAGAACAAATTTCAAAGTTAACCAAAGAAAGGAAATAAGCAATAGCCAAGCAGAAATAAATGAAACAGGGGAAAAATCAACAAAAATAAAAGTTGTTAGCTTGTAAAGATAAAGTCAACACTTTGGGGGGTATAATAAGGAAAAATGAGAGAAGACTCAAATAAAGTCAGAAATGAAAGAAGAGATTGCAACTGATACCAGAGAAATACAAGGAAAATAGAGATTACTATGGACACTTGTACAACAACAAATTGGACCTTAAAAAATGGATAAATTGATATGTAACATACTGTGTTAGATTTCAATTACTATAACATATACCTAAGATAAACAACTTATAATCAGGAAATATTTATTTTGGATCATTGTTTCAGAGATTTCAATCCATGGTCAGTTGTGTATTGCTTTTGGGCCTATGGTGAGGCATTATACCATGGTGTGAGTATGTATTGAAGGAAACTGCCTGGAAGCCAGGAAGCAAAGAGTGAAGCAGGAAGGTACCAGTGTTCCAATATCCCATTCAGTGGCACATCCCTAGCGATCAACATTCTTCCCAGTAGGTCACTCCACCTCCCTATAGAACCATAGTCTGTAAAACAGCATTTAGCACAGGAACTTGGGGGAATTTGGGGTCACATATTCAAACCATAGCAACTACTAAGAATAGGTCATGAAGAAATAGAAAAATCTCAGCATACCAATAACTAGTAAAGAGTTTATAATAAAAAGTCTCCTATGAAAGGAAATTGCAGAACCTAGTGGCTACACAGAGGAATTCTACAAAATAGTAAAAAATAACTGTTGCCATTCCTTCTCAAACGCTTCCAGAAAAAAAAGTTTTTAAGGAGGAAATACCACCAATGCCCTTATGATTCCAGCATGAACCAAGTATTAAAACCAGATTAGGACGTTACAAGAAAAGAAAATTACAGGCCAGTATCCCTGATAAATATAAATGCAGAAATCTCAAAAATATTGCTAAGAAACTGAATTTAACAGCACATTAAAAGAATCCTTCACCATGATGGAGTGGGATTTATTCCAGAAATGCAAAGTTGATTCCACATCTGAAAATGCATGAATGGGACCAATCACATTAACAGAAATTAAAAATATAATCTGAATCAGGTGCAGAAAAACATTTGACAAAATTCAGCATCCTTTCATGATAAAAATTCTATTTGACATACTGATTTAATTTCCTTTGGATAAATACCTATTAGTAGGTTTGCTGTGCTGTATAATACTTCTATTAATTTTTTAATGAGAAACCTCTGTATTGTTTTTCATAATGGTTGTATTAATTTACAGCACCATCAAAATTTTATAAGAATTCCCCCTTTTCTGCACTCCTGCCAAAATTTGTTAATTTTTGTGTTTTTGATTATGGTCATTGTAACTGGGGTGAGATGACATCTTGTTGTGGTTAAAATTACATTTCCCTGATGACTGGTTATGTGAAGCATGAGTTTTGTATTCTTATTGGCCATATTTTATTTTATTTTGAACAATTGTGTTGATTTTTGATTATGGCTATAGATAGCCAAGATATGGACAAAAACAAGATGTGTATTCAAGAATGAATATGTAATGAAAATGTGGTAAATATACACAATTAGTCCAGCAAAAAGGATGGAATCCTGTCATTTGTAGCAACAGAAATGGAACTGGTGGACATTAGGTTAAGTGAAATAAGTTAGGAACATAAAGACAAATATTGCGTGTTTTTACTTGTCTGTAGACACTAAAAAATTAATTCCCTAGTAATAGAGACTAAATAGTGATTATCGGAATTTGGGAAGTGTGGGAGAGATGGAGAGAGTGTGTTTAATGGGTACGGGTATGTAACTGAACAGGAGGAATAACTTCTCATGCTTCCAACCACAGTGGGTTAATTGTGCTTGACAACAGGTAATAAATATTTCAAAATAGGTAGAAGAGAGGACTTTGAATATTCTCAACATAAAGAAGTGATAAATCTCTGATATGATGGTTATACATTATCATTATACATTGCATACATGAATGGGAATATCATGCTGTACCCATAAATACAATGATTATGTGATAATTAAAAAAGAAAGAAATCTCAAGAAATTCAGCACTGAAAGAATAGTTCTTCAACAAAATAAAGGCCATATAAGGAGAAGTCCACAGTTAACATTATACTTAGTGATAAATTAGAAAGTTTTTCCTCTAAGGTCAGAACAAGAAAAAAAGATGTGTGAGCTACTCAGTTTAACTTAGCATATCACTGGGAGTCCCTTCCAGGGGAATTGGTCAAGAAAAAAAAAAGTATCCAAATAGGAAAGGAAATAATGAAATTGACACTGTTTTCTGATGACATGATCATATATTTGGAAGTCCTTAAGAACTAATAGACCAATTTGGGAAGTTGAAGGATACAAAATGAACTTACAAAAGTCAATAGTGTTTCTCTACACTAAAATAGAGCTAGACAAAAAAGAATTCAAGAAAATAATCTCCTTGAGAGATTAAAGAAGATGAAGTAGAGAAAGGCTGCATTCCTAGTTGCTTTGTGTGGCTCAGAATTCAAGCATTGGGAGAACTGTAACCTAAGTGAGGTGGCTGAAAGAGGGACTTAACTAAAATTCAATATTGGATAGTCATAGTGTCTTAGAGACTTGAAAATTAGGTATATTAAAGAAGAAAGAATACATTGAAGTCAAGCTAGTTATAGGTGCACCATCCACAGTATGGGTGGTGGTTCAACAAAGAGGAGAAAGAACATACAGAAAAACACAGATTTGGTACAAAAAACCCTGAAGATCAGAAAAGAAGCTTGAAGGTAGCTGATCCAGAGGCTGTGCTGTACACATATGATGAAAAGTGCTCTCTGTCTTTTTAACTATTGTTGAGAGCTGAGGTGGAAGCCATCTTGAAGCAGCCATGCTGCAGCTGTTATTTCTGGAGCTGGGAGATAATTGAGCACCGCCACACTGTTCCAGCCACTGCCTACTATGTGGTCTAGGGTGTACCTAGCACAGGGTGAGTGAAAAGGGTACAGAAATATTCTACCAGGAGAATTCACATCAGAAAAGCAAAGAGGAGCACAACTTCTCATTTGAATTTGGCAGCTTATGTAACCAGGTAAAGCAAGTCAGTAATATGAAGAGGTGGGTGTGAATACACTCAAGAATTAAGACTGTGAAGGCAGTATTTGTGGACAACAGTGTGTGTGGAGAATTGGCTACTCTACCCCAAAAAGTAGAATTCTTGGGAAGCTCCTGAGATCCACACTGCTGCAGAGATCAGTAACTGCCAGACCCCAGAAGTGTGCTGATCTAACCTCGATAGCAGATGCCACAGAACAAACCCTCTGAAGCCAAACTTGCTGGAACTCCACTCATAAAACTCTGCAGCAGCTCCACCTTGGAAGTGCACATACCTGATCTGTGTAGATAAAACTCTAACTGAACTGAACAGTACTTACCATTTTATCCTATCTCATAATTGGTGAGATGGAAGGCTTGAGACTTATTTCAAATAGTTTCAGTCTCAGGCCACTCCAGCTGGCAGCTCAGAGAGTAACACAAAAAGAGGAAGGCGTTAATAACTCCTGAGCGTTTGTGCTCTCTCTCTCAGTACATACCTCAAGGAAAAAATAGAAAGAAAAAAATGCTGGGCATAGGCAATGACTATCCATTATTGTTGACTGTTTTGAACTTCATTGGAGATAGAATTGTCATGTTTCATTAAGAATCATTTTGAACTAATTCTCTCTCTCTCTCTCTCTCTCTCTCTCTCTCTCTCTCGTGTGTGTGTATGTGTGTGTTTGTGTGTGTGTGTGTGTGTGTGTGTGTGTGTGTATGTTTGAGAGTTCTTGCTGTGCTGATTGGTTCTGGGAAATATATACATATACATACCTGTTTCTTCTCATTTTTAGTATTTTAATGTAGTTATTTTTCCTTTCCTTGTCTTTAGAGATTTAGAGTTTTTGGGGGGTTTTATATTTTGGTTTTGTTTTGCATTATTTTCATTTGTGTGTTCCTTTTGTTTATCTTCGGTCTTTTCTTCTCCTGCGAAAAGCTAAATTCTATTTATTCCTTTTCCTCCCTCTGTTACTTTTTTCCTCCTTCCTTATAAACATCACTTGCTACATTTCCTATGAATTTTCTGTTCCCTTTTTAAAATCATAAATAATTTTCTATCTTCTTGTCACATTTTCTTTTCTCTTAATAACTGTATTTTTACCATATTTTAATAGAAATTGGTTTATATAACTCTGGCCCCCTGCTATGGTTGATATAGCTGATTACTGATGTTTTCTTCTAAGCTGGATATAGTCCACGGATATTGTTTTTACTATTCACAATTGTTGACCCTACCATTCCTATTTCTTGTGGTAAGTAATATTGCATGTGTCATGGAAGGAATTGAGTATTTATTTTAATGCTATATATTGTTTGCTTTGGTTTTATTGTTATTGTTTGTTTTGTCCTATTCTGTGAGGTTCTTGGAGCCTACAGGGACAATACAAGTTCATAGGTAAAAACTCAACTGTTAGAAAAAACTCAACCCAAACATTGCACCTTGCTCAACACATAAATTAATAACATCTGATCTTGAGCTATACTTTGGTACAAAGGATTGAAGAGATAAAACCCAAACCAACAACCAGGCCACAAGTAGAAACAGGGGTTGGCCTCCAGGCCCAACCAACAGACACCCATTGCTACATCAAAAAGAGAATTAACACAAAGACCAAACAGCAATCTTGGAAATGAAAGACACAATAAATCAAAATGTTCAGTTGAAAGTCTCCCTAATACTGTAAACAATGCTGAAGGCAGAATATCAGAGCTAGAAAGCAGAGTGGCTAGCTTTGAACATTCAGACAGTATTAAAGAAAAAAATGTCACCATGGTCAGAATATATAAGAACTCTGGGATAAATTTTGAGACCAAAATTAAGAATCACTGGAATTGAGGAGTGTTGTGAAATACAGGCTAAGGGAATTCATAATCTCTTCAGGAAAATAATAACAAAAAATTTCCAAACCTTGAGAATGAGGTGAACTTCCATATTATAGGTTGCATTCAGAAACCCAAATAGACAAGATCCTCTCAATGACACATTATATTATTATATAGAACCTCTCCATGACACATTATACTTAACATGAATAACATATAGAACAAGGAGAGAATTTTAAAAGCCTCAATGAAAAATGCCAGGTGACCTTTAGAAGAAAGCCAATCAGAATGTCTTGTGATTTCTGAGCCAAATTCTAAAAGACAGAAGGGCTTAGAATGATGTCTTTCAAGTCCTGAAATAAAATAACTGACAACCAAGACTACTATCCAACACAGCTATCCTTAAAAAAAAGAAAAAAGAAAAACCTTCTAAGATAAGCAGAAACTAAAATAATTCATGGCTACTAACTTGGTACTGCAGAACTTAAGGAAATAACCTACAAAGAAGAAATCATAAACAAACCCCAGAGCTCCCAGATGTACAAATCTCACTTGAAAAGTAGCTAGGCAAATTAGAAACAGGGCCAAATTAAACATTATAAACAAGTCAAAAGTGCAGGAATTACTAAACATCTCTTTGTAATAACATTAAATGTAATTAATCTCACTTCTCCAATTAAATGACATTGAGTGGCAGAATGTATTGAAAAACACAAATTGGCTTTGTGTTGTTTGCAATAGATGTATCTTTCAGGCAAAGATAGCCAGGCTGAAAGTTAAAGAATGGGAATAGATTTACAATGTGATTGGAGCCACAAAGCAAGCAGGAGTACCTACTCTCATATCTGGCAAAGCAGACTTCAAACCAAAATAAATCATAAGAGACAAAGAATGTCACTTCCCCTACTGGTAAAGGGAACAACCCAACAACAATAAACAATACTAAATATTTATGTCCCAAATGTAGGTGTAACTAATTACTTAAAAGATATAGTACTTAAAGCCTCAGATAGAACCCAGTAATAATACTGAGTAATTTCAACATGCCTTTCTCACCATTAGATAGATCATCCAGATGTAAACTGGGTAAAGACTTTTTGGATCTGAAAAAATTAGAAATCAAATGGACTTACCAGACATCTGAGAATAGTTCATCCAACAACAGCTACATACATGTTCTTCTCAGTGGCTCATAGGATCTTCTCTAAATAGAAAATATTTTAGGCCATAAAGAATATATTTATAGACAAAAACTGCCAAAACTGAATCAAGAAGATATGAAAACCTAAACAGACAACAACTAGAAATGAGATAGAAGCAGTAGTAAAAAACCTTCCAAAAATGGAAGTCCCAGGAACAGAAAGATTCTCAGCTAAAGTCTACCAAATCTTTAAACATGAACTAATGGCAATACTCCACAAATTATTACATAAAATAAAATGAGAACACTTCTAAATTTATTCTATAAAACCAGGATCACACTTGTCACAAAAGCAGATAAGGACACAGCAAGGGAATAAATCTATAGACCAATATTCATAAAGAAATTAGAAGCCAAAATGCTTAATAAAATATTAGCAAATCATGTTCAACAATATATTATGAAGACTGTACAACACAGCAAAGTTGGTTTTATTCCAGAGATTTAAGAATTGTTTAATGTATGCAAATCAAAAAATGTAATTCATCCTATAAATAGAATTAAGGATCAAATTACTTAGTCAACTCAATAGATGCAGAGAAGGCCTCTGACAAAATTCAGCTCCCATGATAAAACACTGAAGAAACTCAGGATAGAAGGAGCCTATCTTAATATCATGAAAGCTATATATGAAAATCCAAAAACCAACATCATAGTAAAGGGGTAAAAACTGAAAACATTTTCTTTAAAAATCTCAGGCAAGACAAGGATGTCCACTCTCACCTCTTCTATTTCATACAGTCCTAATAATTCCAGCCATAGAATAGGCAAGAAAAAGAAATAAAATGAATAAAAATTTGAATGAAAGAAGTCAAACTATTATTGCTTGTAGATAGAAGATTCAAAAATCTTCACCAAAAGTCTGCTGTAACTAATAAACAAATATGGCAAAGTTGCATGTTATAAGATCATCATACAAAAATCATTGCTTTCATATATATCAACAAAGTATCTGCTGAGAAATATGGAAAACAATTCTATTCACAATTGCCTCAAAAATACCTAGGAATAAATCTAGTCAAGGAAGTGAAAGACCTCTACAATGAAGCTAATACAATATTGAAGAAAGTAATGGAAGAAACCTTCAGAAGATGGAAAGACCACACATGTTTGTTGATAGGCAGAATTTATATTGTTAAAATGGACATAGTATCAATAGTAATATATTGATCAAATGCAATCTCCATCAAAATACCAAAGACATACTTTACAGAACTGGGAAAAATAGTCTTAACATTCATTTGCAAGGATAAAAGACCCAGAATAGCCAAAACAATTCTAAGCCCCCAAAAGCAATGTTTAATGTATCACAAAACTTGACTTCAAATTATACTGCAGAGATATAGTAACAAAACTGCATGGTTCTGTCATAAAAAATAGACTCATAGACCAGAATAAAAGACAAAGAGACAAACCCACAAAGACACAGTCATCTTTTCCTTGACAGAGATGCCAAAATATACATTGGAGAAAAAACCCAGCATTTTTGAAAAATGGTAATATGAAAACTGGGAACCATATGTACAAGAATGAAACTAGTCCTCTCACCCTGCATAAAATTCAACTCAGAATGGATAAAGGATCTAGGGATTAGATTATATACTGTGTATCTCCTGGAAGAAAACATAGAGTCAACATTTCAGCATATAGGCACAAGCAACAACTTTCTCAATAGGAAACCTAAATCTGAAGAAATAATGCCAAGCATTAGTAAATAGGATAACATCAGATTAATAAGCTTCTTCATAGCAAGGGAAATAATTAAGATTGTGAAGAGAGAATGTATGAAATGGGATAAAATCTTTGCTAGCTTCTCTTCAGACAGATGAGTAATATCTAGATTATATAAAAAACTCAAATACTTTGCACCACAAATTCTTATAAACCAGTTAACAAATGAGCAAATTGAACAAACCTTCTCAAAAGAAGAAATGCAAATGGCCAAAAATATATGGAAAAAATGTTCAACACCATTAGCAATTAGGGAAATGCAAATCAATACTATGCTGATATTTTATCTCACACCAGTCAGAATGGAGTCATTAAGAATACATTTAATAAATGCTGGATTGGATGAGGAGAAAAAGGAACTCTTATACACTGTTAGTGGGATTGTAAATTAGTAGAACCACTATGTAAACTCAAAATGGAGGGTCCTCAAAAGACTAGGCATGGTTATACAGTCATCCCCATATTTATAGAAGCACAATTAACAACAGCCAAACTATGCAACCATCCTAGAATTCCATCAACGGATGACTGGAGAAAGAAAATGTGGTATATATACACAACAGAGTTTTATTCAGCCATAAAAACATTGAATTATGTAACTTGCATTTAAATAGATGGAAGTAGAGACCACTATGTTAAGGGAAATAAGTCAAACTCAGAGGATAAGGGTTGTATGTTTTCTTTGATATGTGGATGCTAGATAGGCGAAAGGAAAAGACAGGTGGAGTTAGATATCATGAAAATCAAAGGCAAAGCAGTAGAGAAAAGAGACAAAAGGGTGGGAGGAGGGGAAGGAGTTGGGAAGTATTTGGGGAATGATATTGGCCACCTTACATTGTTACATTTATATTGTCTGCATGTTTGAATATGGAACAAATGCCATCATTATGTACAACTATGATGTGCCAATAAAGAATGTGGGGAAATAAAGAAAATAAGCTCCTTTACAATAGCTACAAAAAGAAAAAATAACCTGTTCATAAATTGAAAAATTAATAACATTAAAATGTCCATTCTACCCATAGAGATCTAAAGATTCAATGCAGTCCCCATCAAAATTCCAATCATGATTTTCACAGAAACAACAACAACAACAACAAATCCTTGATTTTATATAAAACCACAAGCCAATACAATGTTGAAGAAAACTGATGGCATTACCCTACCTGACATCAAGCTATATTTCAAACTGGTAGGAATAAAAATAACATAGTACATAAATATAGTTATATAAACCCACTGAGCATAATAGAGATGCTCAATTTATGGTCAACTGATCTTAAAGAAGGGAAAAAAGAATCCACAATTGGGAAAGTATAGTAATGACACTGGGAAAACTGTATGTTAACATTCAAAATAATTTATTTGCATCCTTGTATTACAATATATACAAAATGAATTAAAGACATAAATGTAATGCTTGAAACTCTTAAACTACTATAAGATACAGAGAAAAGCTACAAGACATTGGTCTGGGCATTTATTATTATTATTTGAATATGAACACTAAAGTATAGGCAACAAAATAAAAATAGACAAATGGGATTTTATCAATGTGGAATGCTTCTGCACAGCCTAGGAAACAATCAACAGTAAAGAGAAAACCTGTGGAATGGGTGAAAATGTTTGAAAGCCATATATGTAATAAATGGTTAATATTCAAACTACATAGTGAACACACACACACACACAAATAGCAAGAACACAAATAATTCATTTAAAAATAGGCAAAGGGAGGAAGGACTTGCCCTGTAACCACCAGTGGAGGAAATGGTACCACCCCGAACTCAGAATTTTGACATTTAGAAATGTAAATATTTCAGGGAGATTCCAAGATGGCGGGCTAGAGGGAGGCAGCATCCTGTGTTTCTCCATGGCCCAGATCTCACCTAGTTAGAATACTGCATCTCAGAGAGTGTAAGAGGAGCCCTATACAGCTGATTTCCACAGAAATCACTAGCGCTGTGACCCCCTTGAAGGACTCAGAGCCCAGCATTCGAGCAGGAATCCAGATCCCTGGCTGACAAAACCCAAAGCTCAGAGCTCAAGCCCACACAGGCCTCTCACTTAGCTTAGAAGAATCACCTATCAGCACCTCTGCAGAACTCCAGACTGTGCTCCACTCCCATGCAGGTCACTCGGCTACTATCTACCCACAGCACAACACCATTGCCTGGCTCCCCCCACCTCACCAGATACCCTAGCACTGGAAGCAGACTGACTCCATCTTAGATAGCCTTTCTTACCATATTTGGTGAGGGCAGCTCTAAGATCGGATCTTCATATGGCCAGGTACCAGGTATCCAACTCCTCCACCTCCCCAGTGGTGATTACTCACACACTGACCACCCAACACAAAACCGGCTCCCAGTTGGGCAGGTATGCACTGTGCCAGGGTGCAGTCCACCTGGTGTGAGCCTAGATGTGAGAGGTCCAGCAGGTGGGAACTGCTAAGTGACGGGATAAGACTAAAGTTTGGAGCCTAACAGAGAGACCAGGAGCTGGGAAATCTCCAGGCAAGAGAGGGAGACAATATGGGGCACTCAAGTCAGACAAGTGGTCCCAAAAAGAGACCCGTGAGGTGCAGTCTCCCTGCAGAGACTGGCAGGTGGCACTCCGTTCCAGATGCCCTACACCAGGACTAGTTTTCCCACCCTGGTTACCTACACCATACTGAGGACAGAGACACCAGCTTAAAACAGACAACCCCATCTATTGGATGAGAAGAGAAAAGATATGGATCTCTAAAACTAGCAACAACCCTGGTTTCATCTTTTGAGTATATATTTATTCTCTTTCTCTTCTACCCCTCTATCCTCCAGCCCTCACATCCCCAACATATGTGAAACCAAGAACTTTGCATGAAATAGAATTTTGAAGACTGAGTCATCTGAATAATACAATACAGAGGTGTTGTATATGCCTTTTCCCCTCTTTTTTCTTCTCTCATTTTTCTTCCCCCCTCTAAATTTTACTATTTTAACATCCTTTATTTTTCTAAATATATATGTGTGTGTGTTTTATGTACTCTACTATATTACCACACACTTGTCTACTCTTAATTACTTCCTGTCTATTCTCTTACTACCAACCCTCTTCAGTAGATTTCCCTTTCACATTTCCAAAGATATATTAACTCTATACCCTTACATCTTTCCCCCTTAGCATATATCGTACTACACACCACCCCCAGTTCATTGTCCACCATCAGAAACTATAACCTTTTTATGAAACTACTGATTATATTTTAGATAATAGAATTCAATATTTCTGTACATTGAGACTAAACTGTAAATGTCTTAATAACAACAAATTGTTCATAGGTGATATATTGTTGATATTGAGATCTGTTAACATTGTCCTTCCCCACAAAGGAGGGATCTTGGAACCCTACTAGAGCACTACAAACCTATAGGGTAAAAACAATAACACCCCAGACCCAGAGAGCTGGAAAGGAAGACACATGAGAAACATGAAAAGACAAGGGGAGAAAGTACCTCAAACAAATCAAGACACCACATCATTAGAATCATTGGCAGCCACAGGAGAAAAAAATGACAGAGAAAGAGTTCAGGATATTCATGGTTAAAATGTTCTGTGAACTCAAGGAAGATATAAGAGAGCAAATACAAGCAGTGAAAAATCACTTTGACAAGGAGCTACATAAACAAATCCAAGAAGCAAAAGATCACCTCAACAGGGAGATAGAGGTTCTAAAAAACAAACAAACAAACAAAAAACAACAGAAATCCTTGAAATGAAAGAAACAATAAACCAAATTAAAAACTCAAATGAAAGCATCACCTACAGAGTAGACCACTTAGAAGATAGGACATCAGACAATGAAGATAAAATATATATAATCTTGAAAAGAACACAGACCACACAGCGATAATGATAAGATACCATGAGCAGAACATTGAAGAAATATGGGATAGCATAAAAAGACCAAATTTAAGAGGTATTGGGATAGAGGAAGGCATAGAGATCTAAATCAAAGAAATGAAAATCTATTCATAGAAATAATATCAGAAAATTTTCCAAACATGAAGAGTGAATTGGAAATCCAAATTCAAGAAGCCTACAGGATACCAAATGTAAAAAATCACAACAGATCCACACCAAGGCACATTATAATAAAATGCCCAATATAGAGAATAAGGAGAGAATTTTAAAAGCCACAAGAGAAAGGAATTAGATAACATACAGGGGAAAACCAATTAGGATAACAGCATATTTTTCAACACAGACTCTGAAAGCTAGAAGATCCTAGAACAACATATATCAAGTTGTGAAAGAAAAAAGGGTGCTAACCAAGAATCATGGACCCAGCAAAATTAAGCTTTATATTTGAAGATGAAATAAAAAACTTCCACGATAAACAAAAATTAAAAGAATTTATAGCTAGAAAACTGGCACTATAAAACATCCTTGGCAAAATATTCCATGAAGAGGAAACAAAAACAACAATGAAATCAGCAGAGGGAGGTAGTACCATAAAGGAAAAACTAATCAAAGAAGAAAATCAAGTCAAGTTAAATAACAAAAATAAACAAATATGGCTGGAAATACAAACCAAGTCTCAATAATAACCCTGAATGTTAATGGCTTAAACTCACCAATCAAAAGATATAGGCTAGCAGACTGATTTAAAAAAAGGCCCAACAATACACTGCCTTCAGGAGACTTATCTGATAGGAAAAGACATACACAGACTGAAGGTGAAAAGTTGGGAATAATCATACCTCTCACATGGACTGCAGAGGCAAGCAGGAGTTTCCATCCTTGTATCAAATAAAGTAGACTTCAAGCCAAAGTTAATCAAAAGGGATAAGATGGACATTACATACTGCTCAAGGGAACCATACACCAACAAGACATAACAATTATAAATATTTTTGCACCAAACAATGGTGCAGCTATGTTCATCCAACAAATTCTTCTCAAGTTCAAGAGTCAAATTGATCACAACACAATAATCTTGGGTGACTTTAACGCACCTCTTTCACCACTGAATATATCTTCCAAACAAAAGTTGAATAAAGAAACTATAGACGACTGGGCACACTCTCCCTGTTTGCCATTCCCTCAGACTCTAAGTTTGTAGAGCTTGGGGCTGAGAATCCTCAGCGAATTTTACTTGCCCTCCGGTAGCCACGCCCCCAGTAGCTGGTGCAAGAGACCTCAGTTGTCAGCACTGGTGAGAGCAGTAGCCGGGAGTTCCGCGCCACGGGTCCCGCGCCACGTCTGATTCCCTCGGTCTGGCTATCGCGCTCACGGGAGAGCTGGAAGGGGCCCTTACGGGAGAGCTGGGAGGGGCCCTTAAGGTTTCCCTGATGTGTGGAGAGGGAAGGCTAGGGAATTACACACCTGTAGCCGCAGGTTTCGATGAAGTTATCTCCTCCGCCGCAGTCTGGTGACGTCAGTTCTCTGCCATGGTGGTATCTCTTGCAAATAGCGACAGTTCGTTTCCCTTTGCCGGGCGACCAATGCAACGGGTGGGTCCTTACTGTCTCTCCCAAGCCCTGTTTCAAACCTGTGGCCACTACCTATGGAGGCTCGGTTGGCATTTACCTCCGTAGGAACAGAAGGGCCAACCAGTTGTTTCAGCCGGATGGATTAGTGCTGAGTCACAGCTGTTTGTCTGTGGGAAGCAGGCGAATGGGAGCTTGAATTCAGCCGATCCGGGCTCAGTGTGTGTTCTGAGAGGCCCAGATTGATCGCCCCAGATCCACGTCAGTTCAGCATTGCCTAGTGATCCTGAGCAAACAGAATTTAGATTGTTTACAACTCCCTATGCCCGCACAGCTGAAGAGGTCAGAGACTTGATCTCTCTGCACCCGCCACAGGAAGAAAAGATTAACTTTAAACAGAGACATGAGATAGGAGGGAAAGAGAGAGAAAAGGGAAATTGCATGGAAATGAAGGGAGACCCTCATTGCTATACAAAATTACATATAAGAGGTTGTGAGGGGAATGGGAAAATTAACAAGGAGAGAAATGAATTACAGTAGATGGGGTAGAGAGAGAAGATGTGAGGGAAGGGGAGGGGGGATAGTAGGGGATAGAAAAGGTAGCAGAATACAACAGTCACTAATATGGCAGTATGTAAAAATCTGGATGTGTAACCAACATGATTCTGCAATCTGTATTTGGGGTAAAATTGGGAGTTCATAACCCACTTCAATCTAATGTATGAAATATGATATGTCAAGAGCTTTGTAATGTTGTGAACAACCAATAAAAAAAAGAAAAAAAAAGAATAAAAAAAAAAAGAGTACCCTTTTCTCCACATCCTCGCCAGCACTTGTTGTTGTTTGACTTCATAGTGGCTGCCAATCTTACTGGAGTGAGATGGTATCTTAGGGTGGTTTTGATTTGCATTTCTCTGACTGCTAGAGATGTTGAGCATTTTTTCATGTACTTGTTGATTGATTGTATATCCTCCTCTGAGAAGTGTCTGTTCAGGTCCTTGGCCCATTTGTTGATTGGGTTATTTGTTATCTTATTGTCTAATTTTTTGAGTTCTTTGTATACTCTGGATGTTAGGGCTCTATCTGAAGTGTGAGGAGTAAAAATTTGTTCCCAGGATATAGGCTCCCTATTTACCTCTCTTATTATTTCTCTTGCTGTGAAAAAAACTTTTTAGTTTAAGTAAGTCCCATTTGTTGATTCTTGCTATTAACTCTTGTGCTATGGGTGTCCTATTAAGGAATTTGGAGCCCGACCCCACAATATGTAGATCGGAGCCAACTTTTTCTTCTATCAGACACAGAGTCTCTGATTTGATATCAAGCTCCTTGATCCATTTTGAGTTAACTTTTGTGCATGGCGAGAGAAAGGGATTCAGTTTCATTTTGTTGCATATGGATTTCCAGTTTTCCCAACACCATTTGTTGAAGATGCTATCCTTCCTCCATTGCATGCTTTTAGCCCCTTTATCAAATATAAGATAGTTGTAACTTTGTGGATTAGTCTCTGTGTCCTCTATTCTATACCATTGGTCCACCCGCCTGTTTTGGTACCAGTACCATGCTGTTTTTGTCACTATTGCTCTGTAATATAGTTTGAAATCTGGTATCACTATACCGCCTGATTCACACTTCCTGCTTAGAATTGCTTTTGCTATTCTGGGTCTTTTATTTTTGCAAATTGGTGCGGCCAATTTGGAAAGCAGTTTGGAGATTCCTGGGAAAGATGGGAATGGAACCACCATTTGACCCTGCTATTGCCCTTCTCGGACTATTCCCTGAAGACCTTAAAAGAGCATGCTACAGGGATACTGCCACATTGATGTTCATAGCAGCATAATTCACAATAGCTAGACTGTGGAACCAACCCAGATGCCCTTCAATAGATGAATGGATAAAAAAAATGTGGCATCTATACACAATGGAGTACTATGCAGCAATAAAAAATGACAAAATCATAGAATTTGCAGGGAAATGGATGGCACTAGAGCAGATTATGCTTAGTGAAGCTAGCCAATCCCTAAAAAACAAATACCAAATGCCTTCTTTGATATAATGAGAGCAACTATGAACAGAGCAGGGAGGAAGAGCAGGAAGAAAAGATTAACATTAAACAGAGACATGAGATGGGAGGGAAAGGGAGAGAAAAGGGAAATTGCATGGAAATGAAGGGAGACCCTCATTGCTATACAAAATTACATATAAGAAGTTGTGAGGGGAATGGGAAAATAAACAAGGAGAGAAATGAATTACAGTAGATGGGGTAGAGAGAGAAGATGGGAGGGGAGGGGAGGGGGGATAGTAGGGCATAGGAAAGGTAGCAGAATACAACAATTACTAATAGGGAATTATGTAAAATTGTGGATGTGTAACTGACGTGATTCTGCAATCTGCATTTGGGGTAAAATTGGGAGTTCATAACCCACTTCAGTCTAATGTATGAAATATGATATGTCAAGAGCTTTGTAATGTTGTGAACAACCAATAAAAAAAGAAATTCTAAAAAAAAGGATGATAATAAAGTCACCAACCTCAAAAAAAAGAAACTATAGAACTCAATAATACAATCAATAACTTAGACTTAACTGACATATTTAGAATATTTCAACCTGCATCAAGTAGATACACTATCTTCTAAGCAGCACATAGATCCTTCTCTAAAATAGACCATATAATACACAACAAAGCAACTCTTAGCAAATACAAAAAAGTTGAGATACTAACATGCATTTTATCAGATCATAATGGAATGAAATTGGAAATCAATGACAAAACAAAAAATAAAAATTTCTCCATCACCTGAGACTAAACAATGTGCTACTGAATGAACAATGGGTTACAGAAGACATCAAGGAGGAGGTTAAAAAATTCTTAAAGGTAAATTAGACACAACATATCAAAATCTCTGGGAAACTATGAAAGTAGTACTAAAAGGAAAATTCATTGAATGGAGTTCATTCCTTAAAACAAGAAAATGTCAACAAATAAATGACCTCACACTATGTATAAAAGCCCTAGAAAAAGAAGAAAAAATCAACAGCAAAAGCATTAAAAGGCAAGAAATAATAAAAATTAGAGCTGAAATCAATGAAATTGAAACAAAAGAAACAACTGAAAAAGCCATACAAAACAAAAAGTTGGTTCTTTGAAAAAATAAATAAAATTGACATACACTTAGCTATGCAAATAAAAAGAAGGAGAGAGAAAACTCAACTTACCAGCATACATGATGAAAAAGGTAATATCACAAAGGACACTATGGAAATACAGATAATAATTAGAAATTATTTTGAAAATTTATACTCCAATAAAATAAAAGACATTAAATGCATTGGCAAATTTCTTAAGTCATACAATTTTCCCAGTTTGAGTCAGGAAGATATACACAACTTAAACAGACCAATATCAAGTGATTAAATAGAAGATGCCATCCGAAGCTTACAGACCAAGAAAAGCCTAGAACTGGATGGATACACAGCCTAGTTCTACAAGACCTTTAAAGAAGAACTAATACCAATAATCTATAATTTATATTAGAAAATAGAAAAAGAGGCAGCACTCCCAAATTCATTCTATGAGAACAATATCACCCTGATCTCAAAACCAGGCAAAGACACATCCAAAAAAAAAAAAAAAAAGAAAACTTCAGACCAATATCTCTAATGAACATGGATGCAAAATTTCTCAATAAAATTCTGGAAAATCAAATACAAAAACATATCAAAAAGATTATGCACCATGATCAAGTGGGATCCATCCCAGGGATGCAAGATAGTTTCAACATATGGAAATCAATAAATGTAATTCATCACATCAATAGACTCAAAGGTAAGAATCATATGAACATCTCAATAGACACAGAAAAAAAGCATTTGACAAAATACAGCACCTTTGCGTGTTCAAAACACTAGAAAAACTAGAGATAACAGGAACATATCTCAACATTAAAAGGCTATCTATGCTAAGCCTCAGGCCAACATCATTGTAAATGGAGAAAAATTAAAGGTCTTCCCTATAAAAACAGGAATAAAACAGGGATGCCCTCTTTCACCACTTCTATTCAACATAGTTGCTGAAACATTTGCCAGAGCAATTAGATGAAAGAAATTAAAGGGATATATATATATATATATATATATATATATATATATTATGAAAGCAAGAACTTAAATTAGCACTGTTTGCTGATAATATGAATCTATATCTAGAAGACCCAAAAAGCTCCACCAGAAAACCTCTAGAACTAGTAAATAAGTTCAGCAAATAGCAGGATATAAAATCAACACCCATAAATCAAAGGCATTTCTCTATATCAGTGACAAATCTTCTCACAAGGAAATGAGGAAAACTACCCTATTCACAACAACCTCAAAAAATTACTTGGGAATCAACCAAAGAGATGAAATATCTATACAATGAAAACTACATAACCCTAAAGAAAGAAATAAAAGAAGACCTTAGAATACGGAAAGATATACCTTGCTCTTTCATAGGCAGAATTAATATTATCTTAGTGACCATACTACCATACAGATTTAATGCAATTATGATCAAAATCTTAATGGAATTCCTCATAGAAATAGAAGAAGCAATCATGAAGTTCATCTGGAAAAATAAGAGAACCAGAATAGCTAAAGCAATCCTTAGCAGGAAGAGTGAAGCAGGGTGGTATCACTATACCATACCATAAACTATACTACAGAGCAATAGTAACAAAAACAGCATGGTATTGGCACCAAAACAGACTGGTAGACCAATGGTACATAATAGAGGACACAGAGACTAACCCATAAAATTACAATTATCTTATATTAGACTAAGGTGCCAAAAACTTGCACTGGAGAAAAGATAGCATCTTCAACAAATGGTGCTAGGAAAACTATAAATCCATACGCAACAAAATGAAATTAAACCCCTATCACCATGCACAAAACTCAACTCAAATTGGATCAAGGACCTAGGAATTAAACCAGAGACTGTACATCTAATAGAAGAAAAATGTAGGTCCTAATCTTCATCATGTGGGATTAGGCCCCAACTTCCTTAATAAGACTCCTATTCTGCAAGAATTAAAACCATGAATCAATAAATGGGAAGGAATCAAACTAAAAAGTTTCTTCTCAGCCAAAGAAACAATCTGTGAGGTGAACAGACAGCCTACATTCTAGGAACAAATTTTTACCCCTCACACATCACATAGAGCCCTAATCTCTAGGGTATATAAAGAACTCAAAAAGCTAAGCATCAAAAAGAAAAAAACAATAATCAACAAATGGGCCAAGGACCTGAAAAGACACTTCTCAGAAGAGGATATATAATCAATCAACAAATATTTGAAAAATGTTCATCATCTCTAGCAATTAGAGAAATGCAAATAAAAATCACTCTAAGAGATCATCTCACTCCAGTAAGAATGGCAGCTATTATGAGGACAAACAACAATATGTGTTGGTAAGGATGTGGGGAAAAATGTACCCTCATACATTACTGGTGGGACTGCAAATTGATGCAGCCAATGTGAAAAGCAGTATGGAGATTCCTTGGAAAACATGGAATGGAACCACCATTTGACCCAGCTATCCTTCTCCTCCATCTATACCCAAAGGACTTAAAAACAGCATACTATAGGGACACAGTCACATCAATGTTTATAGCAGCACAATTCACAATAGCTAAACTGTGGAGCCAAACTAGATGCCCTTCAGTGGATGAATGGCTAAAAAATATGTGGCATATATACACAGTGGAATTTTGCTCAGCAATAAAAGAGAATAAAATCATGGCATTTGCAGATAAATGGGTGGTGTTCGAGAAGATAATGCTAAGTGAAGTTAGCCAATCCCCCAAAAACAAATGCCGAATGTTTTCTCTGATATAAGGAGGCTGACTCATAGTGGGGTAGGGAGGGGAACATGGGAGGAATAGATGAATTCTAGATAGTGCAGAGGGTTGGGAGGGAAAGGGAGGGAGCAGGGGATTAGCAAGGATGGTGGAATGTGATAGACATCATTATCCAGAATACATGTA
Organism: Spermophilus citellus; assembly: GCF_964194105.1. Classification (NCBI taxonomy): domain Eukaryota; kingdom Metazoa; phylum Chordata; class Mammalia; order Rodentia; family Sciuridae; genus Spermophilus; species Spermophilus citellus. The sequence goes on from NC_138190.1 coordinate 76,789,822, forward strand.
TGAAGACATGAATTGGTGTCAACATACTTTATTTACAACCAGAGATATAAAAATTTGTGCTGTATATGTGTAATAAGAATTGTAATGCATTCCGTTGTCATTTATTTTTTTAAATCAATAAAAAATAAAAATAGGCAAGTCCTTAACACGAAGTTATTGAAGGAATATATAAAAATGACCCAAGATACATAAAACATGCTCAACTCACTAATCATAAGGCAAGTGAAAGTTAAAGTTGTATATTACCTTACACCTATCAGTTAATTGTTTATAAAAAGTTAAAGGTAAATACTGATGAATATATAGTAAAAGGCAAGACTTGGACCCTGTTGTAAAAACTGTAAATTTGTATAGTCACTGGAAAACTGTATGATTGTTCCTCTGAACTCTAAATATAGAATTACCCTATGGTTAGCAATTTCACTTCTGGGTATTTATCCAAAGAAAATTATATCACTATGTAGAAAGGATATTGGTACTCCTATGTTTATTGCAGCATTATTCACAAACCCAAACTTATGCAATTAATCTGTGTCCATCAATGTTATAATGGATAAAGAAATATGTATATATGCATACACACCCTATAATATTCTTCCTTAAAAATGAGGGAAATATTTTCATTCTGTACAACATGGATGACCTTAGAAAACATTATGATAAATGAAAAAAATCAGGCATAGAAAGACAAATATTGCATTTATGTGTTGAATTTTAAAACATCATGCTAATAAAACCAGATAGAATAATTGTTTCTCTTAGGGACCAGGGGTGTGGAGAGATTGAAGATGTTGGTACAAAGGTACGAAGTTTCAGTTAGAAAAGAGAAATGTTTTTTTTTTTTTGAGATCTGCTTACATACTATGATTTTAAAATTGCTAAGACAGTAAATTTAAAATATTCATACCAAAAATTGATGTGTTTGAGGAGATAAATATGTTGATTAGCTTTATTTACTTATTATACATTGTAGACATATATTATATCCTCACTTTTTACCCCATAATATATACATTATTTTTCAATATATAATTTTAAAACATCAGAATCCAAATATATATCTACACTCCATGTTCATAGTAGCATTATTCACAATAGTCAAGGAATGTAAGCAATATAATTGATCATCAACAGGTGAATGGCTAAAACTATAAATGCATGTATTTGAATATTATTGTTTTAAAATGAAAGAATAATCCTGCCTTTGTGACAACTTTAATGAACCTGGAAGACATTGTACTAAATGAAATAATCTAGACATAAAATAAGAAATGCTACATAATTCAACTTATAGGAGCCTTCTAAATTACTCTAAACCATAGAAGAAGAGAATGGAATGGAGTTGGCTGGGGAACAGGGAGTTACTAGTTAAAGGGTATGACAATTCAATTATGCAAGGTGAGTTTGTCCTAGAAATCAAACTGCACAACATAATTAACAATACTATATTATATATTTAGAAAAATGGTATGAAGGTAGATCTCATGTTAAATGTTCTTATAATATAGAATAATAGTCAAAAGAGGCCTCTGCTATGTTGTATATTAATGCTTTATTTTAAAAATAATTTTGTAGTTGTAGATGGGTAGCATGCATTTATTTTATTTGTTGATTTTTGTGCAATGCTAAAGATCAAACCTAGTGGCTCACATGCTAGGTAAGCATTCTGTCACTGAGCTACCACCCCAGCCCACAGTCCTTTAGTTTTTGCTCCATGGAGGTATCATGGTGAAACCAGAGTTTTAAGATGAAATTATATTTTCACTTCTTCTGGCAGATGGGGTCTGTGCAGGCTGCAGGTTTCATCAATTTTCTTCTGGGTTCTTCTCTCACAAACCTGAAGAATAAAATTTACATACAATAATGAAAGGGAAGATTGATTGGTGTGGGATTTGTTTTGGAGGAGATAGAATTCCCATGATGTGGAAGGAGACCTTATAGTGTTACAGGGCTGGGACCTTCTGGAAAAATGAGGCAGCATGAATGTCCCTCTCTTCAAACCCTGATTCTTTTGATCAAGTCTGAAATATTTCAGACATTTTAGTTCAGAGTTACAGGCATGAGTTTATTGCCTGGAATAATGGCTTGTCAAGAAAGAGGTCAGTCATCTTATTTCCAGTTCAAACAATGTGTTTGTCTCAAACATTAGGCTCTACCAGCATCTATAACTTGCTAATAAGCATTAGTTTATAAAAAGGGGGAACTCATGAAAATAGAAGGAGAACAGTGAATTAGAGGAAAGGAATCAAGGGGGAGGTAGGAAATATGGGATAGAAAACAAGAATGGAAGGGGACACTTTAAAGGGAGGGGTTGAGTCCTCTCAGAGGGGGAGGGACCTTGTGCCTCTCCTGAACTTCAGTTTTATTAGGGATCTCAGAGAAGTTTCCAGTGAGTCCTGCCCAAGTCCACCTCTTGACTTTTGACTGACAGCAAGATAACATCAGACTTTCAAGTTCCCACTGTCATGACATCTCTAAGTCACCTTGACCTATGCTGTCAGGTTCTAATTTGATTATTTTTTATATTAAAATATTTTTATTAGTGTATTATTGTTATATACGAAAGTGAATTTCATTGTGACATATTCATACGTGCATAACATAATTTGCTTCATTTTCATTACCCGGTACTTCATTTTCCCCTTCCTTTCTTCTCCTTCATCTCCTCCCTCTACCGATCTTCTACTTATTTTTTTAAAAATTGGTGCATTATAATTATACATAAAACTGTGATTTATTGTGATATATTCAGATATGCACATAGCATAGTCAATCTCATTCCATTGTTGTTTTCTATCCCATATTTCCTACCTCCCCCTTGATTCCTTTCCTCTAATTCACTGTATACCTATGTTCATGAATTTCTTCTCTTTATAAACTGATGCTGATTAGCAAATTACAGGTGCTCACAGAGCCTAATGTTGGAGACAGACACATTGTTTGAACTGGAAATAAGATGACTGACCTCTTTCTTGACAAGTCATATTTTTTTCAACGTACAAAATCAAAATTTAGACTTCAAAATATCCTTCTATGAAGTAATTTTGCAAATGAACTTAACTCTGAAATATTTTCTAAGTCTAGTTGAATTATTTTTTTTAACATGAGCATTTATTAAATCCTCATACCATTAAGCAGCCCCAGTTATTAGCCTCACTTAGAGACCATGAAATAGTTCCACAGAGGATTCATCACTCTCTCAAGCCACACAGACTGTTACCTGTGAGAACTACAGCTGTTTTTAAGCTTGTGATCTGAACCCCCATTCTGAATGTAATATGATTGCTGTCTTCAACATATTTTTAGAATGTATTTATTTATTCTAATTAGTTATACATGACAGCAGAATGCATTTTGATTCATTGTACACAATTACAGCACAAGTTTTCATTTCTGTGGTTGTACATGATGTAGTGTCACACCATATGTCCAGTCATACATGTACCTAGAGTAATGATGTCCATCTCATCTTTCCTGCCCCCATGTCCCTTCCCTTCCCCTCCCCCCCTTTGCTCAATCACAGGTCCTCCATTTTTTCCCATGCCCTCCTGCCCCCATTATGAATCAGCAAACACTTATCAGAGAGACCATTCAGCCTTTGGTTTTGGGGGATTGGCTTACTTTGTTTAGCATAATATTCTCCAACTCCATCCATTTACCTGAAAATGCCATAAATTTTCTTTTAATGCTGAGTAGTATTCCACTGTGTATATATACCACAGTTTCTCTATCATTCATCTACTAAAGAACATCTAGTTTGGTTCTACAATTTAGCTATTGTGAATTGAGCTATAAACATTGATATGGCTGCTTTACACTGCTGATTTTAAGTCCTTGGGTATAGACGGAGGAGTTTTCCAAGTTTTCCAAGGAATGTCCCACTGCTTTCCAGAGGAAATGTACCAATTTGAAGTCCCACCATCAACGTACCCTTTCCCCCACATCTTCACCAACACTTACTATTATTTGTATTCTTAATAGCTGCCATTCTGACTGGCATGTGATAAAATCTTAGAGTAGTTTTGATTTGCATTTCTCTAATTATTAGAGATGTTGAGCATTTTTTCATATATTTGTTGATCGATTGTATATCTTCTTCTGAGAAGTGTCTGTTGAGCTCCTTAGCCCATTTATTGATTGGGTTATTTGTTTTTTTGGTGTTAACTTTTGAGTTCTATATATATCTTGGAGATTAGTGCTCTATCTGACATGCATGTGGCAAAAATTTGCTCGCAAAATGTAGGCTCTCTCTTCACTTCATTGTTTCTTTTGCTGAGAAGAAGCTTTTTAGTTTGAATTCATGCTATTTATTGATTCTTGATTTTATTTCTTACGCTTTAGGAGTCTTGTCAAGGAAGTCGGAGCCTAATCTGACATGATGAACATTTGGGCCTAGTTTTTCTTCTACTAGGCTCAGGGTCTCTGGTATAATTCCTAGGTGCTTTATCCACTTTGAGTTGAGTATTGTGCATAGTGAGAGACAGGGGTTTAGTTTCATTTTGGTGCATATGGCTTTTCAGTTCTCCCAGCACCATTTGTTGAAGAGACTGTCGTTTTTCCAATGTATATTTTTGAAGCCTTTGTGTAGTATGAGATAATGGTATTTCTAATTGGATTCTTAATGATGCTTTCTTATAGAGGTTATGATAAGGTGGGATTTTTCTTATCTCCCTGATTTCTGGGATCTTGTATATGAAAAGGGCCACAAATGTCCACCCTTTCAGAATAATGCTCCTTTTATTGGCATTATTTTGGGCCTGCATTTCTCTTGCAGATAACAGGTAATTTTCTGAAGAATGTGACATATCTTGTTCCCTTAAGCCAGGCAGGTCTATGGGTAAATTGCCTCTTGTTAAAGAAAGCAGTTGGGGATCAGCACAGTGGTCATGTTTTATAGAATTCTTCCTTTAACTTCATATTCCCACCACTTGCCCCCTATCAATAGGAGGAGTGACAATTCCTGGGTAAGGTTTGACTAGGGTGGTGATAAAGGGAAGTAGATTTTCATAAGGATGAAGATATCAACTACTTATAAGCTGATGTAGAAGCATTTCAATGTTTTAATCACTGGGATACCTGTACTGGGAGTACCAGCTAAAATGTCAGCCTTAGTGTGTGATAAAAATATCTGCTCTTTTCTCCTCTTTTCTAGAAAAACCTAAGATTTATGAGAAGGATACAGACTTGAAGACCAATAATGCAGTATTCCTGGGAAGTGAGAACACCCTTCGCTGTACTGCAAGTGGCCTTCCTTCACCCTCCTTCATGTGGGCCTGGGAGCCCTGTAGCCAGACAGATGAATTGTAAGTGACTTTCATGCCCAAGGACCTGGCACAATTTTAGATCTTCTGGATTTACTGAGCTACATACGGATCTGGCAGACTCAAGATCTTAGCAGAACATTTTTTCCCTTTAATCTGATATGAGAGCTCCTGGGATCAGGGATATTGGATGGGGCCAAGGAAACTAAAGGAGGAAGTACTCCAACAATGCCCAAGCTCCAGGGTTTAGATGATTCTCTCCTTCCAAAGTCACAGCTTAAAATAACCAGTGGCATTTAGGTGTAATTTGTGAACTGATATTTTAGTAGGAATGGTACAAAACAGGGAAGATTTCTAAACATCTGTCATTGCACAGAAAAATTCAGTAATGAGCTAGGGAAGTGGACATGTCGTATCTGTTTCAGAACCACTCCTATGATAAGTCTTATTGGGATAGTAATCATGGCTCAAAAATTTGTCAGCATCTTTATATTCAAATACACTCATTTTATTTTACTATGATCCTTGTGTTGGATGGAAGAAAGGAATTCCTCTTTCTCAGTAAACAGTGAAGACAGAGAAGCAAAATGGGGATAAATGACTCATTTTTTAAATTTTTTAATTTTTTAATTTATATATGACAGCAGAATGCATTACACTTCTTATTGCACATATAGAGCCCAATTTTTCATATCTCTGGTTGTATACAAAGTATATTTACTCCAATTTGTGTCTTCATACATGTACTTTGGATAATAATGATCATCACATTCCACCATCATTTCTAACCCCATGTCCCCTGCCTTCACCTCTAACCCCTATGCCCTATCTAGAGTTCCTCTATTCTTCTCATGCTCCCTCTCCCTATCCAACTATGAATCAGCCTCCCTACATCAAAGAAAATATTCAGCATTTGGTTTTTGGGGATTGGTTAACATCAATTAGCATTATCTTCTCTACCTCCATCTATTTACCTGCAAATGCCATGACTTTATTCTCTTTTATTGCTGAGTAATATTCCATTATGTATATATGCCACTTTTTTAATCCATTCATCTATTGAAGGGCATCTAGGTTGGTTCCACAGTTTAGCTATTGTGAATTGTGCTGCTATAAACATTGATGTAGCTGTGTCCCTGTAGTATGCTGTTTTTAAGTCCTTTGGGTATAGACCAAGGAGAGGGACAGCTCCGTCAAATAGTGATTCCATTCCCAATTTTCCAAGAAATGACTCATTTATCACAACACAGTCAAAGCAGAAATAACAATGAGAGTAAGGTACCCTGACTATTAGCCCTTTGAACTTCTATTTATCAAAACCCCCACTCTATTCCTAGTACATATTAAATACTTTGTTTTCTGGTTTCATCCAATAAGCTCCATTTCAGAGTAGCTTCTTCAACAAGGAGTTGAAAGTGCCTACTATAAAAATCAGAGAAAGGAAATGGAAAATTCAGGGAGACCAAATGAATTGCCTCAAATTCCAGAATAATTAGCATTTAAGAATACTTGGTTTAAAAAGAACAGATAAAAAAATTTTAAAAAGAATACATGGTCAATACTAAACTATCTTATATCATAAAATTTCTCTACAGGCCTGCTATAGTCCAGAAATTCTATGCCTTGGAATAAATCTGAAGTTCTATAAACAGTTTATCTGAGTTCTAGGTAATGTCTAAAGGATGACATATTTTCTGACCAGGAAAGTTAATCTGATTAAGCCATTGCTGTACTGTGCTGAATTCAAGTGAAGTTCTGAGCACATAGTCATGAGTGGGCAATAACTAGGAGCTAGCTTAGCTTTGGGTGGAGAGGCCTTGACTCAGAGGGAAGGTAGGGAATATGGCCCTCAGACCAAGATCTAGATCTTCAGGTAGGAGGGGTTTTGGTCTCTCTTACAAGTACTGTCCAACAAACTTCCATAAGAGAGCTACATTTTGTTGCTCCCTGCCTACAACTCTTTTGGAAGCATCCTTATTTCTTCACAGTAGGCACTCTTGAGGATGGTAACAGTAGTGCTGCCTACTTGCTCACTTTTGTTTAGTGCCCTTGCTCATTCTGACATTCTATAATCCCTAATTCACACCTGTTGCTCTCACTTGATTGAAATGCAGTGAAACTAGTTGCATTATTTTTGTACCTTTTTAACGAGCTTGTTTGGAGGGCAGTGCAGCTACTCATATATCTTTGACTGAAGAATGTTCCTCCTCTATCAGGGATGGTCATTCTCTTTGACCAAGGACTCAGCTTTGGTAAGGAGAAACAAGAAGCAGTGAATATATCTTGTTCTAATTAAGTTTTCAGTACTTCTCTTTACTCTTCTCTCACTCCCTGTTCCCTTCCTTTTGGTGATCTTTCTGCCATTTACCCATAGGTATTTGTTTAAATTGATTTCTTTTGATGTACACAATGATGAGATTCTCTGTGTTATATTCATGTATGTACATAGGAAAGTGTCCTTCCTTTACCCATCCCCCTCCCTTCACTTCATTCTTCTTTGTCTACTACACTGAACTTCTTGCACCTTTCTATCTGAAGGAAAAGAGAAGGACTGAGTAAATATTTTTTCTGACATAAGTGCCTTTTTGAAGTGCCTTTCTGAACAAAATTTTCATTAAGTTAACAATTACTGAACACTTACTATATTCTAGGAGAAATTCTAGTTCCTGTCAGACACATTCATTTGAAACTCAATCCTCACTGAATTCTTTAAACAAGCCCATAGGGTAGCGAATATTAGTTCCACTTCCACAGTTGAAGAAAAAGCTCAGAAGGGCAAGTAAGTTGTCAGAAGAAAGACCTAACAGTGCCTGGATATGAATTCCATATCTGCTGAGTACAAGTTTAGTACTCTTATCATTTCCTCCAGTAATGTACCTTCCTGTGGATCTTAATTGAACAACAAATGCCTAGAACTCTGCTCCTTTGACACTTTCTTCTTTGCATAAGTTTCAGATCAGGCAAGTTCATTTGGAAGGAGGTAAAAGTAAAGGAGAATCTCAAATGGCTTCATATTCTACAATAGTCTAGAAACAAGAAAGAAAAATACTCAAATTTTGAGCTCAGCTAAATTTCAGCTAAATGGACGTTTTTTATTATTTTTTTGACATTATGAATTTTTAATCCAAGCCACCAGATACACAAAGATTTTTGTTGAAATTGGATTCACAAATTCCTATTTTCTCTAATATTCTCAGAAGGTAACTGAGCTAACTGAAATTTATTTTTATTGGTATATTATGATTATACATAATAGTCAGATTCATTGTGACATATTCATACATATACATAATTCAGTTTCATTCTCCAGTAGCTCATGTTTCCCTTCCCTCTTCCCTCTACCTTTTCTTCTTCCTCAACTCTACTAGTCTCCCTTCTATTTTCATGAGGTCTCTTTTCTCTGTAGCTTCCACTCATGAGAGAGAATTAATGGTCTTTGACTTTGTGACTCTGGCTTATCTAGCTCCATTATTCTCATGAGATCCATCCATTTTTCTTCAAATGATATATATGGACCTTTTGTTTTTTCAACACTTAAGGTATGCTTCCAGATCAGTACATTTGAAATAGCTATTTACTCCACTTAAAATTGTTTTCCCTGAGAAATCTTCATGGTTTATGTTTCTTTCAGGACTCTACTCAAAAGTCACTTCCTCAGAAAGGTCTTTCATGAACATACTATCTTCTATTATCTTCTAATTTCGAACTATCTCTCTGTCTCTCCATCTCTCTGCCTCTTTCTGTGTGTGTCTATAAAAGAATATTAGAGACTAAGTAATTTATAAGCAGTAGAATTTCATTCAACTCATGAATATACAAGTTAGAACTTTCAGAAGTATGGCTCTGGAACCTGGTGAGGGCCTTAGTGCAGCACTGAATTGTAGCAGAAGGGGGAAGGGAAAAAGAATGAAAGAGCAAGTTATAGCAGTCCTTGCCTTTATCATAATACTGCTACCATGGTAATGATTTCAATCCATTCATGAGAGCATCACTTAATAATTTCCTATTAAAGGTCCCACCACTTAGCACTGTTGCATTGGATATTTAGTTTACAACATATAAATCTTAAGCAATATATTAAAAAATAGCACCAAATCATTGATTTATTTGCATTTAACCTAGATGAGATTCAAATTATTTTATTCAATAATAAAGGAGACTTGTGAGGATTCTCTGGTAAAAGTCCTTCCCTGATTAATAGAATGTACTCTCTGAAGTGCTTGATATACCTTGTAACCTTTGTGGTGAAAAGACTGAAAATGCCATCTCTTTCTTTACCAGTTGTAGGGAACGGGGCAAACGTATATATCTTTCCAAAGAGACTTTGAAAAGTGACCTCCCTTTGAGCAACAGGATCCTTTCCATTGAGGAAATGGTATTGGCACATGGAGAAAAGACCAAGGTAGGTAGATGATTGAAAGTTACTGTGGTAGAAGTGATCTTAAAACCTCAATAAAGTAAGTCTATTCTTCAGGCACTGATATTAATTTCCAGAAATGCCTAGGGGCTAGGGTATGGTTGAAAATTATACTGATTATAAAAAAGCTTAGAGCTTATAAAAATAAATATTGTTATTATAATTAGGATGTAGCTTTCTTTCTTATAAAGCTTCTCTTTAGTCAGCTCCTTCTATGTCCCAAGGTCATGAAAGTAGTAAAAATGTGCTTGAAATAAAGAGTTTTCTGATAGCCCTTGCTCATCTTGGTTTCCGGAGTCTCAGGTTGAATTGTGTTAAGGGGACCGTGGAAGGGTTTTAATGGTCGTAAGGATCAAATATATAACAGCACTCACAGCCAGTTAACCTTGATGCTGTGAGATCTTTGTTTAATCCAATGAGAGAGGTGAAAGATAAAGCATGATGGAAGATGGGAAAAAACCCATAAATTGCAATATTGATGAATCTGCCAAGGATGGCAATGCTGTATGATGGAAAATTCATCAGATTGGGACCCAGAATATTTGTGTTGGAATCTTGGTTCCATCAGTTACTCATTAACTGTGTAAATTTAAGCAATTCACCTACCTCTCTGGATCTTAGTTTCAAAATGAGTAAAATGTATGTATGTATTCATTCATTCATTCATCAAACAGTTACTATACCTGGGATGGTGATAAATATAAAGCAGACATCTCTTCCATTTTCATGGAGCTTATTGTGTATTATGGGATGTGGATAAAAACGGTGGGTCAATATTTTAAAAATACAAGGTATTAAAAATTTTATGAAGAAAAATCGAGCATAATAGAGAGTAGAACCTACTTTGGATAAAAATAGCTATTTTGACAAAGAAAGACTTTATGAAGAAGAAACATTTAATTTCATGCTTAAAAGATAAGGAGACATTCATGTAACAAAGTATGCTCTGGGCAAGGCTAGTTCTGTTCAATAGAAATATAATGTGGGCTACAAATAAATTCTGAATTTTCTGGTAGCTACATTATGCAAAGTAATAATAAACAGATGAAATTAATTTTGATGATATATTTACCCAGCATATCTAAAATATTATTTCAATTAAAAACAGCATAAAATATTCATGAGGTATTTTTCAATATTTTTTTCATACTAAGTCTTTGAAATCCTTGTGTATATTCTATATTTAAAGAACATATCAATTTGGAGTAGCAACGTTTGAAGTACTCAGCACTTGTGACTTTTCACCACCATATTGTACAGTTTATGTCTAGCCATTTTTTAAGGCCTTGAGGCCATAAAGACTTTTGTACATTTGAGTAACATTTAAAAAAATCCAGTGTGGCTAAAACATGAAAAGTAAAGGAGACAGTAAAAATAATTGAAGTCTGAGAACAGACATGGACTTGATAATATAAGGCCTTGAAGGAATAGTAAATATTTTATATTTCATCCTTAGCACATAGGGAAACTGTCTAGTGATTTTGAGAAACATGGCTCGATGAATTTTTAATGAGCTTACTCTGATGTGTTATTTGCTTGGAAGCTCTATTTTCTTTGAAGGAGGCAAGAGAGGATGCAGAAATCAGAAGTCTTTTTTATGGTCTTGGTAAGAGTGACAACTGTTGATATGTTGTAGCATAGACAGAAATAAGAAGATTTTTGATGTTTTGAAGTTTTTTGTTGATTGGTGAGCTGTGAAGATAGGGGAGGGAAATAAAAAAAAAATATCAAGTATTCCTAGATTTTTGTCATGCCAGTTGGTTGCTTCCAGTGACTGATATGGGAAAGAGTAAGGGAACAGCATATTTTCATTAATGGGAGGTTGAATCAAGGGCTCGGTTTTAGATGTGTTGGTCTTATCTAAGAAATTATGTCAAGAAGGAAATTGTAAATGTCAGGAGCTCTGATAATAGTAAGACTGGATATATGAAATGTGAAGTCTTGTTTTATTGAAGATTTTAATGGTGAGCTAAGGAAAAAAAGCTATGGAAGCCAGGTCTGAGTTCTGGGTCCTTCATCATGTATAAGTCAAACTAAGAGGGAGGATCCATGAAAGCAGATAGAAGAATGGTCAATGATGCAGCAAGTAAATTAGGGAAATGGTTTCCTGGAACCAAAGAGAGAGAATTGTGTCATGGAGGGAATGACTGATTCTATTGAATGCAATTAAGTGCTCAAGTAAGATGAAGACAGACAAATGTCCACTGGCTTCACAAAGTTATATCAACATTTTAATCTCTTTTGATATGGCTTCTTTCTAGACATTTCTTTAATCCTTTGGAGGTCATGTTACCTTACTTTTACATGCTTCATGTGTCCCTAAATTAATATTTGTTCATATGCCAGATCAGTTCTCTCTACCAGTTTTATAGGGTGGCTTTTTATTGACTATGTATCCTGGATGTCAGTTGGATAGGCTCTACTGACTTTGGTTGCAGGTTGGAACTTTAGTGTAGAATCCGTGTATCTTTTCATGCTGTAATCTATATTGGTAAATGTCTGGGAATGTCTCGATATCTCAAACTTCAGGGGTTGTGGGATTGAACTGATGGCTGTGAGGCAGCTCTCTAATTCAATGTGATTTTCCTGTCCATATCTGGTTTTTGTCCTATAGAGTTGTTTAGGATAGAAATAAAATAAAAGGAGAGAGTATATGTAAAATACTTACCATTGTCTCTAGCACATTGTAAAATGTTTTATTAAAATGTTAGTTGTTGTTTTTTGAAACTTAATGTACTTTGTTGCAATATTGTTAATTCCTGTATGGTATTCTTGTGAATGACTCTATAAGTTGTTTTGATTTCCTCTTGAAATTGGATATTATCCTATTTCTAATCCCTTCCTAAGAGATCCATATTCAAAGAAGACCTTGACTAGAATGTTTGTCAAATGTATTAGTGAATGAATAAATATATACCACTTACTATATAGCCTCATGCATCAGTCAGGATAGCTTAGGTTGTACGGTGATAGTAAATGCCTCCAAAATCTGGTTTAAAATTATAAATATTTATATCTGCAGGAAGGCTTTTTAAAAATTTCAACTCTTTAGGGATACAGGCTGACACATTACATTTTTATTTTAACCCTATAAGGATACAGGCTGCTCAAATATTGATAATCATCATGCCAGAAGCCAAAAGCTATGGAGGGTTTTGCAATACAAAATAAATGCTCCAGTTTAGAAGAGACACACAGCATTACCACTTTCAAATCATTGGCCAGAATAAGTCACACAGCCTCATTTAATCACGAAGGAGCCAGAATGGGAATTCTTACTATTTTTCTGGAAGGGAAAAGAGTCAGAAATATTTAGTGATGAGCACTAATTGCTACCTTATCTTATAACTGTGATTAATGAATTTCTTTTTCTTTCTTTAAGACCCTGAGCTCACTGACCATACTGACCAGCAATATTTCTGGTATATATTACTGCATAGCTGTAAACAAGGTTGGCATTGATGAGAGAAGCATACAGTTCTTTGTCTCAGGTAAACTTTCAACTTGATAAGATAAAGCTGTCCTCTGTGATTTGATTCGATGTGGCAGGGAAATGTGACAATCATGGTTAGCTCAAATACACACCAGACAAGATGCCTGATAATATATCATTGAAAATTCATTGTTTAGGATTAAAGTATAATCCTGCTGAAATGAAAATACATTGGGGGAAGGCAAGTAGATGTTACCTTACTTTTACATGCTTCATGTGTCCCTAAATTAATATTTGTTCATCTGCCAGATAAGTTCTCTCTACCAGTTTTATAGGGTGGCTTTTTCCTGACTATGTATCCTGTATGTCAGTTGGATAGGCTCTACTGACTTTGGTTGCATAGAAAAGCATGCAAAAGTAAGGTAACACCTACTTAAGTTCTATGCCATTTTAAGAATAAAAAATTAATGGCATAGAACTTAGGTAGATTATTGTTTATTGAAAATGTATTTGTAATTTTCTTCAGTGTCTTAATCAATTATTCTTTAAAACTGAAAGCATTATAATTAACTATAAATCATTTAAATATTTTACACACAGTTGAATAATTTCTTAGGCTATTTACTTAGCTTTTCATTTGGAGAAGGTTAACATAGATTTTAGAATCAGATGGGTCAGCCTATTTTTAAGCTTTGTCTCTTATTTTCTGAGGAATTGTACGATGTTGAGCAAGTCACTTCAGCTCCTTGATCTTGTTTTCTCATCCACAAAGTGAGAGTGATTGCATCCATTCTAGAGAGTTAATGCAGGAGGAATGATGATTAGTGAGATAATATCTATCAAAGAATCTATCATATAGTAGCTCCTAAACAGATGCTCATTATTATGCACATAATCTCTAACAGTGAGCAATAATTAGAATATATATATAGTCTGTGTAGCACAGTGGTTGGCATAAAATCATGTTGGAAGATCAGTATGTATTTTTCTCTATGTGCTATACTCCTGTCTTATTTTGTTCCTATGGGCTAATGAAAAGGCATGTGATAGAATTTAGAAAAGAAGGAAAAATGTGAGCAGGTCAGGTATGAGGACTACAAGAAAGCCTTATCATACCAAGATGGAAGTAAGGTGGCTGGCTAGGAGAGCAAATTTTGAAGTGAACTTTAGATAACTTAATACTTCTTACCACTAGTTAGTGATATATAATGAGAATCACAGTTGTGTTTATCATTTGAATAATGAAAGAATTATGTGAAACTTCAAGGATGAAGAGTAGAAAGCAAATGGAACAAACATGCTGTCTGGAATGTTGATGAAAATCTTTACTTTTTAAAGTCAACTTTACTTCCAATTATCTTTCCTGGCACTGGGCTGAGGCCTCACATCAAAAAGCAGGGTTTCCATATCTAACTAACATTGATACATCAGATGTGAAGAATTGCTATGACTAAAAAGGTTTATTCAGATGAGAGCTTGAACAAAAGCTATAGGGGGGACTTGGAGAATGAAACAATGAATAATTTACTGGCATAGATAGATGCTACTGCAGATAGCTTCTGGGAACTCAGTGGCTCACACCATCTCCAAAACAAGGGCTTCTGAAGGCATTCTGGAAACATCAGATCAGTGAAACTGTCGTGTATACCATGGTGACTGGTAGAGTATAACAACAACAACAACAACAACAACAACAATGATAGCGGCAGCTAAAATTCACTAGGCACTTACACTGTGCCAGGTACTCTAATATGTGATTCACATGGTTTAACAAAAGTAATTCTCACCACAATTCTATTAAGCAGACACAATTATCCCCATTTTATAGGTGAAATTTCTGAAGTACAAATGTAATATAGCTAGAATGGAGTGAAGCTAGACATAATAGCTTTTGACAGTATATACACAAACACTGAATAACAACCATACTATATAGAGAAATTTGGTATGGCCTGCATAGGAATCTTCTTTTATCACCAGCAGTATGAGAAAGAGCGCCTTGATGAATGAGTGCATAAGTCTTATGGGCTTGTCATCTGTCCAAAAGAGTCAAATTTCTTTTGACACATTTTCTCTCTGATGACCAATGCTGTAACAACTCTGACTCAGAGTGGTTCTTTTCCTCTCTTAATCCCCATAGCCAAAGATAGAAAAGCATACATTTCTTGGGTCCTTTGTATCTTGGCTAGGTCAAAGCTGAACTGTTCAATATTATTTTATTGCACATAATTGTATGATAAGGTTTCATGCCTTATGCTTTATCATGAGATAGGCATAGAAAGGAATTTTTAGCATACCTGAGTGTAGAACTTATTGCTGTGAAAGGTATAAGGCCAGAGTGCCAAGTGTGGGGACTGCCAAAAACAATTCACTTTTTTCTTCAAACTCCACTAACCAAGCAGCCAATACATTGAATTTAGCAGTAATTTCATTCAACCCTTCCCTCAATTTTCTTTTCCATGAAAACCGATGATGATTCTTAGTAATTTCTCAAGAACTCTTGCCAAGACTTAGAGATTGTTATGCTTATCTTTATTTTTTTTTCTGAACTGTTTCTAGAAAAAGGCTGAAAGATTTTGTTTATGCATCAGACATCTTTCTTTTTGTGAGGATATACAAACATATTTTTATTCTTTTATTAACTGTAATAATTTTCTGTAAATGGAGTTCACTGTGGAATTTTCAAACATGCTTGTGATGTGCACTAATCAAATCCAACCACTCTTTTTCACCAATCCCCTGAATATACCCTTCCAAGTCCCTAGTAATAAATATCCTACTTTCAGGTTAACTTATTTTTAGTTCACACATATTAAGTAGACCATGCTGTACTTGTCTTTCTGTATCCACCTTATTTTACTTAACAAAATGTCCAGTTTCATCTATTTTGCTGAAATAACAGGATTTCATTCTCTGTGGTTGTGTCTGTATACAAAATGTATATGTATCCATTTTTCTGTTCATAGACCCCTAGGCTAATTCCATATCTTAGTTATGGTGAATAATGCCAGAATAATAAACAAGACCATTCAGATATCTCCTTGGTATGTTGATTTCATTTCCTTTGGATATGTACCCAGAAGTGGCATGGCTGCATTATATGGTAGATCTGTGGGGTTTTTGTGGTTTTTGAGGAACATCTATACTGTTATCTGTAAAGGCTGTACTAACTTCAATTTCCACCAGTAGTACATAAGAGTTCATTTTTTTTCTGAACATTCTTGCCTTTTGACTTTCCTGTGCCTGGATATTATTATCCTTATCTGGGTTTGAGAAATTTTCTGTTGATATTCTCAAGTCCTACTTGAACATCAATGAATAAAATATTTTCTCTTCTCTTTTAATGTTACCATAATATACCCATAATATTTCCCCATTCCTTTTCATTCTTTTGTCCTTTTACTCCTCTATTTTCAAATTGCCTGCCTTTGAGCTAATTCTTCTGTTTGATCTGTTCTGCTATTGATGCCTTCAACCCATGTTTTAATTTTGTTTGGTATAATTTTTTTTGGTACCATAGATTGAACTCAGGGGCACTCTACCACTGAGCCACATCCCCAGCCCTTTTTGTATTTTATTTAGGGACAGGGTATCACTGAGTTGCTCAGTGCATTTCTTTTGCTGAGGCTGGCTTTGAATTCGCAATCCTCCTGCCTTAGCCTCCCGAGCTGCTGGGATTACAGGTGTACACCACTGCGCCTTGCATTTATTTGGTATACTTTTAAACTTAACAATTTGTTTGATTTTTAAAAAAATTACTTCAAATTGTCTGTTAAGTTTCTCTTTTAGAGTATTGAGTCATTTTTTTCTAAGTCTGTTCTAGAAATTTGTTGAATTTCCTTTGAACAGCTATTTTCAATTCTCCTTTTGAGAGTTTGCACGTATTGGGTTTTGTATCATTAGTTTTTGATGCCTTATTTTGTTAGTAGGTGAAGATGTTGATTCATATTGGCATACTACATCATCTGCATATTGAAGGATTAAGTATTTATTTTAGCACTTATAATTTGATCTTTAACATTTTTATTGTTGAATTATATATAATATTGAGATTCATTGTGATGTATTCATACATTTACATAACACAATTTAGCCAATTTCATTCTGCAGTATTGTCCCTTCCTTTCACTTCCCCTCTTCCCCCCTCCTCAGTCCCTTACCTTTATCTTACTGGTTTCCATTCCATTTTTATGAGTCATTTTAAAAAAAATTGTGTCTCTCGCTTCCACATATGAAAGAAAATATGATTCTGGATTTTTTGATTTTTGCTTATGTCACTTAACATGATTGTCTCCATAATTTTCCTGTAAATGACATATTTGTCTTCTTAATGGCTGAGTAAAACATATATATATATATATATATATATATATATATATATATATATGCATCAATAAAGTATGGTGACTTTCATTCTTTTGGATACTGACAAGTGATATAACTGGGTGATATGATGGTCCCATTGCAGGCCTTTTGATGAACATCCATGCTTACAGTGTGGGTTTTTGCTTGTCATTCCAGAAATTCTAAGAAGTCAGCCTTTTTTTCCTGAATCTTATTTCAGCAACCAACCAACTGCACCCTATATCCACTATTGGTGTCCTGTCACTATTTGAACACTAGATGGAGATCAAAGCCCAGGTTTTTCTGAAATCTGCATTTGGTGTATTCAGAATGAATGAGGTTGTGTTTAAAATGGGTAGTCCATCCTCACAAGATTCCACCTGAATCTAGAGTAGTCCCAGAGACCTTATCCATGGTCACTGGTATGTAGTCAGGTACTATTTGATTTGCCTGGTTGTGGGCCTCACCTTAGAGTTTTCTATACAACAAATTGGCACTTATCTACCTTTCCCTCAAAATGTTATGCTGTTTGGAGTTAATGGAAGAATTATGTGGGCTGTCCTATGGCAAGCAATGCTACAATGCTGTGTCACACTGAGAACCCATAGCCTGCTGAGACCAGTACAGTATGTGGGCAGGACCAACATCCTCAGTGATATTTGTTTCCCATTGCTGAGGTAGACTTATGGCCTGGGACCACTCCAATGAGCCATGGTTGTTGCTGACTGGAAGGAAAATTCAATCAATGAGGTCTATGCATTTCTACCTGACACTGGGTCAGGTCCAGATAATAGGCTGGGAACAAGGATCATTAGGATATTCACATTGTTAAGGATCAGTCTCTTGCACTCATTGTCAAGACACAGTCCTGTGCTCACTTTCATGGTCTAACCCTTGGTGGGAGGATTTTACCTTCTTATTGTAGTGCCAGTATTTAGGGGAGGGGTGGTAACAACTGTCCCTTGGCTACTCAGGTTAATGATTAGGTGGGATTTACTTGAGTCTTACTGCACAGGGATCTGCACAGTCTCTGGGTAAATGACAGGCCCATGCCATGGCTAGTGGAAATGCAGTTCAAAACATGAGTCTTATCCACTGGGGTCTAGGTCTCTTCCTGGTGATGAGACAGGCCTAGAGGCTCATTCTTGAGCACTGGCCTGGGTATAGGGGACTGTGGTCTCCATATTGTATTGGGTCTCACAGTGTTTGCCAGCACTGAACACCAAAGCTAAGTTCAGTGTTTATTTCTCTATCCAACTCATCAGTGGGTGGAGTCTTATTGTTGAAGGTTGGGGAAAGATGATAGAAGTTATCCCTTAGATGCCTACATAAGTAGAGTCCAAGGGCTCAGTTTGTGGGTATTGACTAGTGAAATAGCTGTGGATCTTTCCTTGGCACTAATTTCATTGTGGAAGGCCTGGTATTGGTTTTGAAGTCTAAGGCCATGGTTAATTCCATCTCCCTCTCCAAAGCAAGAGATATCTCTTCACTGAGTTGCTTGGAGTTGGGGAAGGCATGATATAGACATCTTTTCTTCCTGCCTTTTCAGTGAATATTTTTTATTATAATTATAATTGTTATTATATGAAAATCAGACACTGAGTTTTCTCACCTGGTCTTATTAAATCCTGTGAAAGTAATTTGGTATGGGAATAGGTTTCTATATGGGTACATAATTGCTGGAATATCTCACTAAACCACTATCTTACTTCCAATTTCTCAATTTTTCTTATTATTTCCTGTGCTTTTAGAGTCATATCCAAAGCATCTCCCACCAGACCAGTATGATATAGCATTTGCCATGTATTTTTTTCTTGTAGTTTTATGGTTTTGGGTATTGTATGTGAGTCTTTTTTTTTTTCGCCATTTTGAGTCAGATTTTATAGGTGGTGAAGACATGGGATCTAGTTTCATTCTTCTACATACGGATATTTGCTTTTCCCAGCACCATTAATTGAAGAGACTATCCTTTTCCAACCTATATTCTTGGTGCTTCTGTTGAAATTCAGTTGGCTATGAAAATGTGGAGTTATTTTGGGGTTCTCTATTCTGTTCTATTGGTTGATATGTCTGTTTTATGATATTACCATACTATTTTGTTTACTATAACAATACTATGTTTTGATGTTAGATATTGTGCTACCTCCAGTTTTGTTATTCTTGCTAAAGATTGCTTTGGCTATTTAAAGTCTTTTTTCTTTCCATGAAAATTTTAGAATGATTTTTCTATGTTTGTGAAGAACTCATTTGGATTCTATAGGGATTGCAATGAATTTTTCAATCACTTTGGTAGTATACACATTTTAATAAAATTAATTGTTCCAATCCATGAGCATGGGGTATCTTTCCATTTTTATATCTTCTTCAATTTATTTCATCAGTGATTTTTAGTTTTCATTGTAGTATTCTTTCACATCCTTGGTTAAATTTTTCCCCAAGCATTTTTTTTTTTTTGCAGCAATGGTAAAAGGGATTGCTTTCTTCATTTTTCCAGCTAGTCCATTATTGATATGTATAAACACTGTTGATTTGATTTTAGTATGGTGGTTTTGTATCCTACAACTTTATTGCATTTGTCTATAAGTTTTTGTTGGGGTATATTCTTTAATAATAAAACTATGTTGCCTGTAAACAGTGATAAGTTATATGTCAGGAATACAATTTTTGTTCAGCATACACAAATGAATGTATGTGGTACAACACATCAGCAAAATGAAGGACAAGAATATGATTGTGTCAATAGATACAGAAAACTCCATGTATGTATGATATTTCAAAATATACTCTACTGTTATGTACATCTAAACAGAACAAATAAAGATAGAGAGAATCCAATAAATAAAATTGAAGGCGAAAAATGGGACAGACATTACAACAGATACCAAGAGATCAAGAAATCATTGGGGAATATAAAAAAAGATTAAAAATCTTCCATCACTTTGTGATTAAAAACTCTTAACATATCAGGCATAGAAAGAACACACCTGAACAACAAAGGCCATGAATGACAGTCTCATAGCTAATATCATAATGAACGGTAAAAAGTTGTAAGCTTATGCCCTTTTCTAACACTTTTATTCAGCATAATATTGATATCCTTGTCACAGAAATTAGGAAATCAATGAAATAAAGGGTTATCCAAATTGGAAAGGAAAGGTTTTTTTTTTTTATATCTCAAGACTTGACACATGAAAATATATGTCAGGAATTATATAATACATCCTGGTATGAAAGAAGGCTATGCACATTCCTGAGAACTTATGATCTTTTGTAGCCTGACTATGAAATTTCCAGTAACCATAGCTATATGAAATTCATCCTCCAGTGGTCTGTATTCATTTCCCCATCAATATGGTATTTTGAACTGCATTACAGAAAAGGTAGTAATTACTCATAGCATCTTAACACATCATTCAGTGGTTAATGAGTGTTCCATGTTAGCCAAGATGGTATTACTAAAGTCAAGCAATGAAGATGAGCTACTTAGTGAGACAGATGGACAGTCATAGACAAGTTTCAGGAGTATTTATAAGAATATAAAGTCATGGTATGAGAGTTTCCTAAATTTGTGAAGTACAACCAATTAATATTTTTGCCATTCTGTTCTTCATAAGATATACTCAAGCCTCTTACAATCTAATTGATGATAGACAAAAGATAAATATGCAACATATATATCAAGCCACAATTTGTATAATGTCAGATGATATTATCATAGAGAATGGAGAACATATTTTATGAAGGCATAGCCAAAAATAGCTCCACCAAAACAGACACAGAGTTATATAGATGGATGATTCAAAAAATCAGAGAATTGAGAAAAGACATTTAAAGGAAAGAGGTTGATTTGAGCAGGTGTACATAGTGGAATTAATAAATCAGTAATCATTCATTCTATAGATGTTTATTTAGCTATGACATAACAGTAAATCTGTGAAATGTTAGAAATAAAGCATTGACTATTACTTTTTTTGGTACTTTCCCTGATAAAATTACATTCTAATGGTGGAAAGAACAAACAGATAAAAAAAAATCAATGAATAAACATTCATAGTTATGTGATAGGTAAGTGAGAAAGAGAATACTGAGGTGGAATGGGGAAACCCACTTTAAATTGGGTAGTCATAAGACATCTATATAAGGGTAACTTTTGTTTGTACTGAGAATCAAACCCAGGTGTAATTAACCAGTGAGCCACATCCCCATGTCTTGCTTTTTTTTATTATTTTATTTTTAGACAGAGTCTTGCAAGTTACTGATGGTCCTTGCTAAGTTTCTGAAGCTGCTTTTGAACTTGCAAACCTTCTGCCTCAGGCTCCAGAGTTGCTGTGATTATAGGTGGGCATCACTGTGCCCAACATGACGGGGAGCTTTTAACCTAGCCGTGAAAGATTAAGTATAGCAAATGTGACATATGTATGGGAAAAATGGAACAGTTGAACATGGGGGGATATATTTGTGGACAGCTGGAGAACTTAGTTTGTGAGGGAAAGTGAATCTAGAGAGGGCCTAACTTTGAATACTTGAGTGAGGTATATAAACGTCATCAGAATCCAAATGGCTCAGGAGGCTGTAGCAGGAGTATTTCAAGTTCAAGGCCAATATTAGTAACTCAGTTAGGCCCTAAGAAACTTAGAGTAATAATAAACAAAGGCTGGGGATGTAGCTCAGTGGTCAAGTGCCCCCCCCCCATGGGTCTAATCCCCAGAACAAAAACAACAAAATCCCTCACCTGGAGGCAGCCCTATTGCTTGAAGGCTTTGGAGAGGGGTTTGTGATAAAAGCTGTGGTTTAGGAAGATGAATGAACTTGACAGTGGAGATCAGTTTGGAATATGGTGATAATGGAAGAGGGAAGCCTCATTAGGGAAACATTTTAATTGTCCAGACATAAGATATTGCCTTTGCAGACTGAGGAGGCTGCATAGTGGAAACTAAGAAGAAGAGTAAAATGAAAATTATTGGAAAAAATTGATAAACAACACTTGGTAACTGATGGGAGGAGGAATGTGGGAGGTGAGGAAAAGAATCAAAGGTAATTTTGAGATTATAATCCTTTGTGATAGGCAAAAGTTATCTTTCACCAGAGAAAAAGTTCAAGGAAGTATTGGTCTGTGGGGAAAAAATATTATGTGATTTTTGGTTGCTTGTCTATTTAGTTATTAAAATGTTGGCATACTAGTGGTATCTTCAGCTGAGAAATGTCCCAAAGGCAATTGACAGTGTGGTAAATGGAAATTCTGACTTTCCATTGAGAATAAAATAACTCCAAAGTGAGAGTATGTCGTGGAAACAAAGAGAAACTAGGGAAATTGGGACAGTTATCACATACCCAGCAATGATTCACATAAGCCTGACTGAGCCTTCTGCATTAACAACTTGATGCTAGTGTCCATGGCAATGAAGTTAAATTGCTAAATGAACTAGATTTGGGAACTGTTGGCTCAACTGATCAGCCATATTCAGCAATCAAGAATATAAATTTTGTGACTGATCAAGAAGTAGACTTTACCAAGGTAAGTATTGGTAGAAAGAATATTAAGCAGATCTTGGGGAGGGTGAAGTTTTGTAAATAGCCCCAAGAAGTGATGTGACAAGGAAGGTTTCTTTAATGATTATTTAGTTATCAATGCTTTGACTACAAGGTGACCTTCAGTTTCTTTTGACTCCTACACACTAGTACAATGGCTGGAAACATATAGGTCTGGATCATAATCACCAGTAGATTTCACTCAACAATTAGTGTCTCCATACTGTGGATATTTGTTTAAAATAAAATGTGTAAATTTGTGAGTATGTATGTGCATTATATGTGAATAGCAATGCATATCTTGGGGGAAAGGGTATTGGAATGGTAATTAACTATTTATTTACAATTCATAACAAGCAAACACAAAAAAGATTAAAATTGGATTTGCATATTATCCTCCAAGGCAAAACCTGGGTATTCAGAGTTTAATTTTGATGGAGCCATTCTATTTATTCCCAGATAACATCTGCAGTAAACTGGTGAGTGTTTTAGAGCTTCTGTACTACTTCTTGCCTAGGGGTAATTGTCTTTTTCTACAGATATTTTGTATTAATTAAAAAAAAACTCTGTCCAGTATAAATTTCAAAATAACAGCTCATCACTGAAGGGGTGGCATTAAATGCAAAAATACAAAATGAAACCAATGTACTTGGGGTATCAGTGTTGTTTTTTTCAATTATTGAGTAGTTTTTCTCGTCATTGAAAAGAGGTTGATAATATTACTTGTATCAGTTTTTTTAATGAGAATTAACCTGAGATCATGGCTGTACATACACATTCTAAATTAGACAATACATATATTAACAATCTCTAATTGCAGACATTTAGAGTGTTTGGCACTCTTGTGATAATACTGGAGTAGTGAAGACACTTGTAGTCAAGGAAACTGTTCTACCTTATCATGTCAGTCAAGAAACTTCATGTGTTATCTCTTATGGGAACATTACATATAAATATCATAAAATTCTCCCATACCCACCTGGGAAGTAATTTAGTGCTGTGCCTAGTGTGTAGGCAAAGTGTTCTCTGCCATTAGCATTTAAAATGAAACTCAGATATTTTTGTTTGTTCTTTTTAGTTATACATGACAGTGGAATATATTTTGACATATTTATACAAACATGGAGTATATCTTATTCTAATTAGATCCTAATCTTGTGGTCGTACACAATGTGGAGATTCATTTCGGTGCATTTATATTTTTATATATAATTTTTTAGTAATAGTTGGATACAATACCTCTATCTATCTATCTATCTATCTATCTACCTATCTATCTATCTCTCTCTCTATATATATATTTTACATGATGCTAAGGATAAAACCCAGTGCCTCACACATACAAGACAAGGGCTCTACTATTGAACTACAAACTCAGTTTCATTTTGGTGCATTTATATATGTACATAGGAAAGGCGTATCAGATTAATTCCACTGGGTTTCCCATTCTTATCGCCCTCCTTTTCCTTCATTCCCCTTTGTCTAATAACTGAACTTCTATTCTCCAAATACCCCCTTGTTGTGGGTTAGCATCCACATATCAGAGAGACATTGGACCTTTGATTTCAGGAGACTGGCTTATTTCACTTAGCATGATAGTTTCCAGATACATCCAGGTGCCTTTCAACAGATGAATGGATAAAGAAACTCATATTTTGTATCCCTAAACATTATTGGCTTAATTTATTAGTTCTAATAATATTTTAGAAGAGTCTTTAACAATACACACACTCACACCATCTTTAAGGATTAAATTTTTAAGGATGTTACTTAAAGGATTAATTTTTTAAGGATGTTACTCTTTTTGAAAGTTTCATTTTAAAGAAAAATGCTATTGGTACATAGTAATTATAAAAAATAGTGTGATTTATTTTTATATATTTGTACATGAACATCACATAACTCGATCAGTTTCAGTCCCCAGTACCTCCCCTTTCCCTTCCCTTCTATTCCCCTTGAACCTCTTCTATTTTGCTGGTCTCCAATTTCTTTTAGTGAAATTCCTCCTTTAGTTTTCCTTCTTTCTCTGTAGTTTCCACATATGAGGGAAAATATATAATCTTTCACAATCTGATTATTGTTTACTTCACTTAACCTGATGATGTTTAGATTCATCCACTTCACTGCAAATGATACAATTTAATTCTTCTGAATGGCTGAGTAAAATTCCTCTCTCTCTCTCTCTCTCTCTCTCTCTCTCTCTCTGTGTGTGTGTGTGTGTGTGTGTGTGTTTATAATATTTTCTTTATGAGTAATCTACTGACTGACACCTGGAATGTTCATTCACTACAATATTTTGACTTTTATTCTAAGGAGTTATGGTATAATTGGGTCATATTTTATTCCTAAGCCTTCAAGTAATCTCCACACTGATTTCTATACTGGTTATACTAATGTATAATCCTATTGTCCCCCCAACATTCTTGCCATATTTTTTATTATTAATGTTGGTTATGGTTGCCATTCTAAATGGAGTAAGATAAAATCTCAGTGCAATTTTGATTTACATTTCTTTGATGGCTAAATTTTTTGAATATTTTCTTGCTGTGGTTCTACACCATTTGAATTTTTTATTTAAAAGAGTCTGTTCAGTTAATTTACATATGTATTGATTGGGTTGTTTGAATTTTTATGTTAAAGAAGCTGTCTTCTCTTCAATGTGTGCTTTTGGCCCCTTTGTGAAGAAGCAGAGGATTGTGGGTCTGTAGGTTTCTTCTATTCTGTGCCATTAGTCTATGTGTCTGTTTTTATGCAGATACTTTGCTACTTTCATTACTATGATTTTGTAGTATATTTTGAAATCAAGTACTAAGATGCCTTGAGCATTTCTCTTTTTGTTTAGGTATTTTGTGTCTTATGTTCTTCCATATGGATTTTAGAACTTTTTTTTAGTTCCATGAATAATTTCATTGTTGATTTTGATAGGGATTATACTGTTTCTATTGATTACTTTAGATAATATGGCTGTTTTAATGATGTTAATTTTTTCTGTAAGTGAATGTGGAAGGTCTTTTCATATTCTATTTCCTCTTCAGTTTCATCCTTAAGTATTCTGTAACTTTCATTGTAGAGATTTTTCAACTCCTCGGTTAGATTGATTCCTACTTATTTGATTCTTTTTGAGGCTATTACAAGTTGAATTATTTTTCTTATTTCTTTATCAGTAAATTTGTTATTGGAATGATATTGACTTTTTATGTTGATTTTGTATTCTACTGCTTTTCTGAATTTGTTTATTAGATCTAGAAGTCTTCTGGGAGAACCATTAGAGTCTTCTAATTATAGAATCACGTCATCTTCAAGCAGTTATAGTTTGACTTCTTCCTTTCCTATTTTGTATATCCTTTATATCTTGCTCTTGAATATTTGCCCTAACTAAAATTTCTAGTAATATTTTGAATAGCAGTTGTGAAAGTGAAAATCCTTGTCTTGTTCTGGTAAGTTCTTCCTATCTACAGTTTCTTCATGGTAATTTTTAATCATAAATTGGTATTGAATTTTGTTGAAGTTTTTTGCATCTATTGCAATAATCACATAATTTCTACCCTGGATTCTATTTATAAGGTATATTGATTTAAATCCAAATGATTATATTCATGATATTTTTAATGTTTTGATAAATTTGACTTGTTAACATATTATTGAGGATTTTGAATCAATACTCATCAATTATACTTTTGGTCTATATGTTTCTTTTCTTGAAATTCCATTACCTAGTTTTGGTATCAGAATTGTACAGGCTTCACTGAATAATTTTGAACATATTTCCTCTCATTTATTTCATTGAGTAATTTGAGGAACATTGATATTAGTTATTCTTTAAAGATCTGGTAAAACTCAACTATGAATCCATATGGATTCTGGACTTTGTTGGGAAACTTTTTATTAGTACTTCAATTTCATTGCTCATTATGAGTCTGTTTAGTTTTGTAAATCCTGTTAGTCCACTTTTTGTAGGTTTACATCTTAAGCACTTCTTAATTTCTTCTAAATTTTCCAATTGTTTTAAATATGAATTTTCAAAATGCTCCCTAGTAGTCCTCTGGATTTCAGTTGTGTCTGTTATAATGCCACCATTTTAATCTCTAATTTATTAAAGTGTGTCCTCTTTCTCATTTGGTTACTTTGCCTAAAGGTTTATCATCTTGTTTATTTTAATTGAATATTTTAAACAAGACCTGAAAAGCTCAGGAACAAAATCAAAGCTAGAAAATAAGGAGAACATAGGAAACTAAAACCCTCTTCACATCAAAGGAAATAATCATCAGAATGAAGGGCAGAATGGAAGGAACTATTTGAAAACTATACATCTGACCATGAGTTAATATTCATAATATATAAGGAACTTAAAAAGCTCAATAGCAAAAAAGTGGTCTGATATAATAATAGGTATTAGACCTAGACATTTCTAAAAAGCATACTTGAAAATATATAAGAGGTACATGAAAATAGTTCAGCATTGCAAATTAGAGAAATGCAAATCAAAATCATAGTGAGATATCACCTTAGTCCAGTAAGAATAGATGTTATTAAAAACACAAAAGATTGCAAGTTTTGGTAAGGATATAGAGAAAAAGGTAAATTTGCACACTGTTGTAGGGAATATAAATTAGTACACCCACTATGAGAAATAGTGTGGAAGTTCCTCATAAAATTAGAACTGGCATGTGATCCAAAAATCCCACTCCTGTGTAGATAGATGATAGATAGATACATAGATACATGATAGACAGATCCATCTGTTGATTGGTCTACAAAAGAAATGAAATCAGCATTTCAAAGTTATCTGCACTCCCATATTTATTGCAACAGTATACATACTTGCTGAAATACTGAGTCAACTTAATTATCCACTGACTGATGAATGAATGAATAATATGTGGCAGTCTATTCAATGGATTATGGTTTAACTATAAAATAAAATCCTGTCATTTTTGAAAACATGGATTAAAATGGAGATTGATATGTTATCCAAAATAAGCCAGACACACAAAGACAATTACCTCAAAATTTCACTCAGATGTGGAACCTAAATAAGTAGATCTCATAAATTGAAAGCAGGATGGTGCTTACTGAAGATGAGAATGGAAAAATGGGGTTAGGTTAATCAATTGGGTACTAAGTTACAGTTTGATTAATGTAAGAATTTCTGGTGATTATAGATAATTTTGATATACAGTATACTTGAAAAAGCTAGAAGAAAATATTTTGCACATTTTCAACTTGAAGAATGATAGGTGTTTGAGTAGATATGTTTAACCATTTTATATGTATATGCACAATTTTCATGTTTTTAAACATGGGTTTAAAAACTGAAACTCAGAAAGTGATGCTGAAAACTTAAATTGGTTGGGTTTTTGCTACTAGGCATTTATCAAGGGAGTATGTTTTATCTCTGCAATTTGGCAGGGAAGAGAGAATGGTGCTATTTATCAGCTTCATTTGCCTGCTTATATTCACCTATACAGATGTGGCTGATTTCATGGAGGCAGAACCTCTAGTCTCAATGATTGAAGGCTATGATGCTCGGCTCCAATGCAAGGCAGCTAAATATATCTACAATCAACTTGCTTGGTTCAGCCCCTTAGGCCAGAAGATTCCTGTTATAGACACTGAAATCTTCAGAAGCAACTACTCCATCTCATTGACACTGGTGATCAAGAATGTGACTCAGCAGGATAAAGGGCAGTACAAGTGCAAGGCTTGGGCACAGAAAAACATCACCAACATGATGCAGCGCAACACTCAGCTCTTTATTAGAGGTAGAATTGGAGGAACTTTCTATACCCCTCTTAGAAATTGATCCAATTGTTGGGTGGATTCTGAAGCAGTATAAGGCTTAGGATTTTATATTCCTTAGAAACTGATTCAATCAGCCTTTTCCTTCCTGAGTTCTTTTGGAGGCATTCTAAGGAAAAGATTTCATAAATTTTAGAGTCTGTGGTAAACTAGTTATGGAAAAATCTAGTGATGGAATTTTTTAGTCCTGATGCCAACACTCTTAGAAAGGCACTTCTCTTCCCTCAAGTGGCTCAAGATGACCCTCTTAAGTGTGAGGATAAAGAATAATTTGAAGGACACAAATGCAGATCACCACACACTTTACCCAAATTTTCTTTCTATCTCTACTTCCTTTTTCTGAGTATGACAATACTTCACCATCTAGATGTCTAGTTAAATATGTGGGATGGGATAAATATCCAATATAATATTTATGGTACCCTGCCTCAGAATTTTGGCTTCCTTTACCTTGATTTCTACAGAAAGGGTTGCCCCATTCATTATTGAGAATCTCACCAATATTGAGGTCAACCACAGTGGCAAGATTTTGCTGGATTGCAAAGTGGGTGGAATACCATGCCCTCAAATCCACTGGTTGAAAAATGGAAATCCTGTTCTCCCTGCTTCAGGTGAGTCTGTAATCTTGTTTGTTGGTTTCCAAGCCTGTAGACCCATCAAGAGGGCCTTAGTTGGTGCAGTTCCATTGGGCTGTCATGAGTTGGAAATGAGACCCTTGTTGACCTAATGAGATGTGGCCTTCACATATTCTGTAGATGGGTTTAAGCACAAATAACTCACATAATAATGAAGGGACATTGTTAATGCAGGAATCTTCTTTGAGAATAGCACACTAATTATTGAAAGAGCCAAAAAAGAAGATGAGGGCCTGTATCTGTGCAAAGCAACCAATGAGTTGGGAGAAGTCCACACGACAGCTCTTATCACCGTGGAGGGTAAGTTAAAAATTCCTGTGTACATTGATAATCAATAGTGGAGTTTGGTTGCAATTTATTTATTTTTAATTTTTTTCTTTTTGAGAGAGAGAGAATTTTTAATATTTATTTTAGTTTTCGGCGGACACAACATCTTTGTTTGTATGTGGTGCTGAGGATCGAACCCGGGCCGCACGCATGCCAGGCGAGTGTGCTACCGCTTGAGCCACATCCCCAGCCCTTGGTTGCAATTTAAAAAAGGCATTTGATTGTGGAAGCACAGTATAGTAGGATAGTGAATATAGGTATACTCTAAAATATTTTCTTTAATATGTCTGCTTTCATTGGGAGGGTATGTGAATAATATGGCATGGAAAATCTGAGTCCAGAATACCATGCTTTTTATGAAATTGATGTCATTTTTGATAAGTCATTTAGCTTTTATTAATTTCAGTTTTGTCATTTCTGAACTGAGAATAATACCAGCTGCCTTACCTTTCTCTCAAAGGTGATACACATGAAGGTGAAGATATGGCAATGCTTTATATAATATAATTTACCAAATAATAATTCCCTTTGTTTTGTTGAAAAATATTGTGTAATATTTGGAAATGTAAACTTAAAATGTTAGATTTTGAGCACATTTCATTTGTAAATAGGAGGTTCAAAGATTAAGATACTTGCCAGAGGCTATGACAAGTCTTTTGACTCCAATCTCCTATGCTACTACAATTAGTATTAAATTGTTGGGGGCAAAATTATGTTTACAAAGAAATATTATTGGTTTTAGTTGAGCATGTTGGCATCCCCAAAGCCACTACTTTCTCATTCAGCTATGTTCTACCAAAGCATAGCAGAGAAAACATATAAGCTGGTTTAATAAAATTCCTCCATCCCCCAATGCACTGAGATGGTATACAGATGCACTACAGGAAAAAGGAACCTAATAATATTGCAGATAGTTGAAATATGCTATTTGTTAGATACTGTGTCAATCAATTCTCATGATCTCATTTAGCATGCTTGATAGATCTATGTGGTATTTATTATTGCCATTTCTATTTTTCAACAAATTTTTAAAAACATTTTTTTAGTTGTAGATGATCACAATACCTTTATTTTATTTGTTCATTTGTTTTTATGTGGTGCTGAGGTTGGAACCCAGTGCCTCATTCATGCCAGGCAAGTGCTCTACCACTGAGCCACAACCCCAGCCCTTAACAAACTTTTTGTGGAAATCTGGGTCTTCTACATGCTAGGCCAAGTACTATTCCAGTGAGCTACACCCTCAGACCTTTCATTATTCTCATTTTAAATGGGGAAAATGAGTCATAGAGAGAATAGTAACATGTCCAAATTGTACAACCAGTAAGAGGTAGAGCTAGGCTTTTAATTCAGGCAATCAGGCTATGTCCCACAATTATCTTATCATTGTATTAGAAAGTCAGCTAATAAGATAGAGGATAGCTATACATATCTCATGTTGGCATTCATACATAGATGTCAAAAATATATAAGCACATATTCTTATATATAAGTCTTTGACTAATTTCTTGAGACAATTTATACAATTACCAAGGATTTGTTTCTCTAAGTCTCATAAGGTAAACCTTACAGGCTATAAAAATTTAAAACACACACAGATACACACACACACACACTCAAAATATGGGATCTACTGACATTAGTCCTTTGGAAATCAAACATGCTCTGTAAAAGGCAGTACATTTCTCCTGTTTTATCTCTGAATCTCTGGTGAACTATTTTTTTCTTTAGTAAGTTCTTTTTCAACTCTACAGGCTCTGATGAAAAGTCCAATATTGAAATCATCATTCTTGTTTGTACTGGCCTGACAGCTACCCTTTTCTGGCTTCTTCTGACCCTGATCATTCGCAAACTCAGAAAGGTAAGGAAAAGAATATATTTGGAGGCCTTGCTCAGGTGCAATTTAGTCTTTGAGGTTATAGCTGTTTTATATATATATATATATATATATATATATATATCTCGTCTCAAATCAGCCTCTTAAGAGATGGTAATACTAATCCAGGCAACAGAGGATATGAGCAAAGCTGTGTGCATGCACGTGTGTGTGTGTGTGTGTGTGTGTGTGTGTGTGTGTGTGTTTTGCACTTAAATTATTGTTTTACTCAGCATTTTTTGGTGTTGTGACTAAAGGACCCAGCTAATACAACTACGTAGGAAGAAAGGTTTATTTGAGAGTTCAAGGTTTCAGAGGTCCTAGTCCATAGAAGGCTGGATCCATTCCATGGAGCTTGAGATGAGGCTAAGCATCATGGTGGAAGAGTGTGATCATATTGTGATCAGTAAGGACAGAGAGAGAAAGAGAGAGAGAGAGAGAGAGAGAGAGAGAGAGAGAGAGAGAGAGAGACAGACAGACAGACAAAGGTATTCCATGCATTACTACAGTATGCTGACTTCTTTTCTTTCTTTTTAAAAATATTTTTTTTAGTTGTCAATGAACTTTGTTTATTTATATGCAGTGCTGAGAATTAAACTCAGTGCCTCACACATGCTTGGCAAGTGCTCTACCAGTGAATCACAACCTCAGCCCCTGACTTTTATTCTTTTGAATAAATACAGAGTGACATAAGAATGTCACATGACAGTTCCATTCCTACTTTAATGAAGAACATCCATACTAATTTCAATAATGGTTGAACCAATTTAAAACAGCATGTAAGTGTTCCTTTATCCCTCACACCCTTGCCATCATTTATTATTATTTGTGTTCTTTACGATTACCATTCTAACTGGAGATAAATCTCAGTGTATTTTTCATTTGCATTCCCCTGTTTGAAAAAAAAATGAACATTTTCTTCATATAATTAGCCATTTCTAATTCTTCTTTTCAGAAATGTTTTCTTAGTCCATTTTACATTTATTAATTGGGTTGTTTATATTTGTTAAGATTTTTGAGTTTTTATATATTCTAAAAGTTTTGTCTCTTATATAGGCTCCCTCTTCATGCTTTTGTTTCCTTTGCTATGTGGAAGCTTTGTAATTCTATGGCATGCCATTTATTAATTCTTAGTTTTATTTTCTAAGCTTTTACTTTTTTATTAAGGAAGTTATTGCCTGTGCTGATTTGTTGGAGTGTTGACCCTATGTTTCCTTCTGGCAGTTACAAAGTTTCTGGCTTAATTCCTAGGTATTTGTTTCACTTTGACCTGCCTATTGTACAGAGTAAGAGATAGGGATATAGTTTAATTCCTTTTTATATGGATATGCTGTTTTCCTAGCAACACCTGCTTAAAAGGCCATTTTTTTCTACAATATATGTTTTAACCTTTGCCAAGGATAAAATGACTATATCTCTGTGAGTTTGTGTCTGTGTGTCTTCTATTCTATTCCATTGGTCCATTTGTCTATTTTTTATGGCAATGCCAAACTGTTTTTGTTACATAGCTCTCTATATAATTTAAAAGACAGTATGTGATGACTTCATCATTGCTCATTTTGCTCAGAATTGTTTTGGATATTCTGTGCCTTTTATCCTTCCTTATGAATTTCAGGACTATCTTTTAATTCTGTGAAAAATGTAATTTGTGTTTTGATGGGGTTTGTATTGAATCTGTGTATCTTCTTATAATAATAATTCTGCCTAACCTAGAACATGTTAGGTCTTTCCATTCTCTAGTGTCTTCTACTTCTTTTTTCAGTGTTTTATAATTTTCCTTGTAGCAGTCTTTGACTTTCTTAGAGTGGTTTATTCCTAGATATTTCATTACTTTGAGGCTATTGTGAATGGTATTATTTTCTGATTTAATTTTCATCATATATATTATCATATCTAGAAAAACTACTGATTTTGTATTTTACACTGGTGAATATCATCTCTAGAAGTCTTTGTGTGTGTGTGTGTGTGTGTGTGTGTGTGCGTCTGTCTGTCTGTCTGTCTGTCTTCATAGTATAGGATAATATCATTTGCAAACAGAGATAATTTAACCTTTTTAGGTACTAGGGATTGAACTAAGGGGGGTTTAACCACTGAGAAACATCCCCAGTCATTTTTATTTTTGAGACAGGATCTCACTAAGCTGCTTAGAGCCTCACTAAGTTGCAGAGGCTGGCTTTGAACTTAAGATCCTCCTATCTCAGCCTCTTGAGTTGCTTGGATATGGGTGTGTACCACTGTGCCAAACTTGAAGGACTACATTGAATAGGAGTGGTGAGAGTAGATATCCTTGCCTTGCACCTGATTTCAGAGGAAATGTTTTCAGGTTTTGCTCATTCAGTATGATGTTTGCTTTGGTTTTGTCACATATAACCTTTATGATATTGAAGTAAGTTTTTTTATTGCTAGTTTTCTTATATTTAACATGAGTGGGTGCTGTTATTTGTTTTAGACTTTATTTGAAACTCTTGAGATTATCATGTGATTTTTGTCCTTCATTCTATTTATGCTATAAATTACAATTACTGATTTATATATATGGAAACTTCATTGCATTCCTGGAATGAAATCAGCTTGTTCATAATGCACAACCTTGCTAATTTATATTTGAATACAAATTGCTAATAATTTATTAAGAATTTCTGCATACATGTTCATCAGGGATATTGGTCTGTACTTTTCCTTGAAGTGTCTTTATCTGGTTTTGGTGTCAATGTAATACTGACATATTAGAATGAGTGTGGGATTGTCTCCTCTTTCTATTTCCTGGAATACCTTGACAAGTATTGACATTAAATCTTCAAAGATCAGGTAAATTTCAGCTGAGAATCCCTCTGGTTCTGGGATTTTCTTCTTTTTTTGTTGGGGGTTTATTACAGCTTCAATTTCATTGCTTGTTACTATTCTACTTATGTTTTCTATAGTTTGATTCAATTGTGGTAGGTACGTCTGTAGTGATATCTCCTTTTTCATCTCTAATTTCATTAATTTGGGGCTTCTATCTCTTTTGGCCATTTTGACTAAGGTTTTATCAATCTTTTTTGATATTTTCAGGAACCTATTCTTTGTTTCAGTGGTCCTTTGCATTTTTTTCTATTTCATTAAGTTTGATCCTAATCTGATTCATTTATTTAGCTATACCACTTTTGTAATTGTTTTGTTCATGTTTTTCTCAAACATTGAGATGCATTATTAAGTTATTTATCTGGCATGTTTCTAAATTTTTTAAAATATATATATTCACAGCTACTAAATATTCCTTTTAATACTGACTTTCTCTTATCTAAGAGTGTCTGGTAGGTTGTATCTCTTCGTATCTCTTTTCTTATTTATTCTAGGACTTTTAAAAAATATTTCTTAGTTGCCAATGAATTTTTTTTTACTTTATTTATATGTGGTGCTCAAGATCAGACACAGGGCCTCACACATTCCAGGCAAGTGCTCTACCACTGAGCCACAACCCCAGCCCTATCCTAGGATTATTAAAATTTCTCCATTCATTTCAAGTTTTGTTCCTTCATCACTTGTAAGTATACTGTTCAATCTCCATGTGATGTGAATTTTCTATTATTTTTCTCCTGGTTGATTTCCAATTTCATAATATTATGAATGGGTGATAAGATGCAAAGGAATAAATCCATTTTATTTGCTAAGACTTGCTTCATGACCCAAAATATGCTCATGGAGAAGGTTCCATGAGCAACTGCTAAGAAAGTTAGTCCAGTTGTTCTTAAATGAAAATTTCTATAAATGTCTATCCTGGTCTTAGAAACTGAACACATCTTGCTTATCATTTTCCTAATTAAGTGCTTTACCTTGTATTCAAAATATGTATTCTTACTTTTATACAGACGGAAAGTAAGCCATGATTCTCTAAAATATACAACCTGTGTATGAAACTACATATGCATGCCAAAATAGTCCCAGAATTTGCTGTCAGTCACCCATTAGTCAAACCACCCCCCCCTCATCACAATCTGATATCATCTAACAGTCCCTGGGGCAGTTGTTCCACAGAGAAAGAGTTAAAGCTGTTATTTCTGTTTACATTAGGGTGAAAGCAGTATGCAGATTTCTTAGAAAATTTGGAATGGGTGGGGCATGGTGGTGCATGCCTGTAATCCCAGTGGCTTGGCAGGCTGAGGCAGGAGGATCCAGAGTCCAAAGCCAGCCTCAGAAAAAAGTGAGATGTTAAGCAACTCAATGAGACCTTGTCTCTAATAAATAAAATACAGAGTAGGGCTGGGGATGTGGCTCAGGATTTGATTTCCCCTGAGTTCAATCCCTGGTACCCTCCCCCCCCCAAAAAAAAAGACTTGGAATGGAACCACAATTTGACCCAGTTGTACCACTCCTTTGCTGATACCTAGAAGACATAAAATCAGAAAATTACACTAGGTGCCCTTCAAAAGATGAATGGATAAAGAAAATCATACACACATACACATACACACAACGAAAGAAAAATGAAATTATGGCATTTTCTGGTAAGTGGATAGAACTGGAGAATATCATGCTAAGTGAATTAAGCCAGTCCCCTCAAACCAAAGGCCAAATATTCTCTGATATGTGGATGCTAACTCATAACAAGGGAGTGTAGGGAGGGGATGCAGAGAAGTTTATTGGATTAGATACAGGGGAATGAAGGAAAGGGAGGAGGGATGGGAATAGGAAAGACAGTACAATGAATCGAACATAACTTTTGTTGAATGATTTGTTTCTGCTGGGAAGGCAGAAATAAATCTGATTTGCTTACCTCTAAATGTCATCTGACATTTCTGTCTTGAGACTTTTAAAATTTTGCCCTTGTTTGGTATGTGATTTTAATTATAATGTGATATGGATAATTTATTTTTTTATCTATTTGGGAGTTCTGAATGCAGCCTGTGTTTGGATTTCCATCTCATTGTAAATGGTTTAAATTTTTTTCTGTTATTATTTCCCTGAAAGTTTATCCATCCCTTATCTTAAATCTCGGGTCCCTTTTTCAATTCATTTCATTCTTTATATATATATATATATATATATATATATATATATTATTCATTTCTTACATAAATGACAATAGTGGAATGCATAACATTCATAATTATCCATTCACAGCACAATTTTTTCATAACTCTGTATATAAAGTATGTTCTTGCCAAATTATGCCATTATACATGAGCTCTCTTATTTTTTTTTGCATTACAATTCTTAATACACCTTTATACCACAATTTTTCTGTTTGTATATAAGGTATGTTGACACCAAATTCACATCTTCATACATGTATTTTGTATAATGATGACCATCTCCTGCCACCATCCTAGCTATTCCCCTTCTCCCTCCCTTTCCCTCCCACCCCTATTACTATCTAGAGGTAATCTTCCTCCCATGGTCTCCCTCCTTACCCCACTTTGAGTCCCCCCCCCCTTATATCAGAGAAGACATTCAGCATTTGCTTTTTTGGGATTGGCTAACTTCACTTAGCATAATCTTCTCTAATGCCATCCATTTCCCTGCAAATGCCATGATCTTATTCTTTTTAAATTATTAACATGTAAGTTTTCATTGGTACATTATAATTATACATAATATTGGAATTCAGTATGCCATGTGTTTATATGCACATACTATTTGTTCATTCTCATCCCCCATTACCTTCCCTATCTCTCCGTTCATTCATCCCCTGGGACCATTGATCTACTTTACTGGTCTCCCTTTTATTATTGTTGATGGTTGAAGTTATTATTTAAATTCATGCATTGTATTTGGATATAAAAACAAGATTCATCGTGGTATTTACATACTTAGACAATATTTTGGTAGGCTTTATGCCTCAGTAAAGAGTATGCCCTCTTACTCTCTCCTACTGAATTCCCTTTCTAAACTCTATTGGTTTTCCTACTATTGTCATAAGTTTCCTTTTTAAAAAAATCCTATTTTTCCTCTCTATCTTTCATATATTTGAGAAAATACTTAACCCTTGGCTTTGAGTCAGGTTTATTTCACTTAGCATGATGTTTTCAAATTAAATCCATTTACCAGAAATTGACATGATTCATTCTTCTTTATGGCCGCATAAATCTTCATTGTGTATATCTATATTTTCTTTACCCACTCATCTGTTGAGGGACACCTAAGACTACCTCTATAACTTGGCTATTTAAAGTGCTTTTCTTATTCATGTATTTTCTATCTTAGTTTATTCTTTAGACCCTCTTTTATTTCATTGAAAATATTAACCATCAACTTTTAAATTTTTCTCTGGGATCTAATCCAAATGAATACCTATGGATTTAGTTATTGAGGGGTCATAAATTATTGGAGGCATATTCTTGAACTATTTGCTCATATGGTCACACAGGCTTGAGGTTTGCCTGACTTTTGAGATATTTTCCACTTGTTTTTCATGTTGGGGTTCTTTACTGGGTCATTGTCTTTTAATGAATCTCAAGGTAGGTGCATATGTTACCTTCAACTTACCCAGTCAATGTAATCAAACTGTTAATTTCAACTACCAGTATAACTTTGAAAAAATTAGTAACAGTGGTAATTTGGAAGCAAATAATATAGCAACATAAGCTATAACAATTATTTAAAATAATCTCCATAACTTTATTGAACAAACAGACACACAGATGAGAAGTAACTTATTGTAAGGGTCCAGCGAAAAGTCGAGGAAGAGACCACCAAGAGACAGACTCATGCAATTGCAGAAGGGGATATATTGAGGATCCAATTCAGCGCGCTGAGGCTCCAGACTCACTCAAGAAGAGAGAGCAGCCCAGAGCCCAGAGCAGAGGTTAAGCAGTGCTTAAGTACACTTTTTGGGGAGGGCGGGGGCTTTGTATACATCAGAACAAATCAGCATGAGGCGCGGGAATATTGAACAACAACTCTCATACATGATTAGCACATTCATTGGTGGGAACAGGTTGGGCGGGGGTGATTGGTCACTCCTAAGGGGGATACACATTCAAACTGATTGGTTCGGGCCCTGTATGCCTACGTTTCAAGCTGCACAGGGCCCTAGGCTAAATGGCCAGTAGGGCGTTGTCTTAACTGCCTCAGGAATTTCAGGTTCTGGGTGTGGCAGAGGAACTTAACAATACCTGGTCCTTCACTTTTTAACTCAGGGCTTGCAGCTTAGAAACTTTACCCTTTCATTATAATAGGCTGAGAGGATAATAATTTATGATAGTACACTAAGCTGAACTGGAAAAAGTGATTGAAAATTAAGAAAAAAACATGAAAAAGGGAAGAAAAAATCTAGGGGAGGAAGGCAGGGCCAAAGTCAAAATGATAATAAAATTATGAAGAGTGTAAGTTGATAGAGATGGAGAATAGGAAAAAGGTATCAAGAGAAGATCTATTTAATAGACAACATACCTAAAATTAGAACTCTGACAAAGCAAAAATGTGGGGAGATACCACAAATCAGTTAATATCAGTGTTTAATATAGTACCTGTTGTACGTAAATTCATTTTTTTTTGCTGAAATTTTCTAAATAATCTTTTCTTTCCATGATTTTGAATTTAGAATCTCCAATTATTAGGAATTTTAGAGGAAACAATTATCATACCGTTTGCTCTCAGCTCTGACCCATACCAGTCAAACTTGTCAGGGGAATCTGTATGTTGAGCTCACCTCATCCTTAAACTTGATTAGCTATGGTGTTAGAAAGCTACCCACTTCAAACAGACTTTCAAAATGGCTTTGTCATTAATGGGGGTTTGGGGCAAAATTCTGTCAGGGTTGTTAGTCAGCCCTCTAACATGATTGCCTTTAGGCCAATGTGTATTTTGTTTTACCCCCTTGTTCAGATTGTCTCAATCTGTGTGCTCCAGAACCCCTTCTTGGCTTTTGGGCAGTGGTGTGGTGATTATAACTTTACTTCTGACCCTGCTCAGTTCCACTTCCCTTCCCTATCAGGTACAATTCTTATCCCAGAGGACTGGCTGAAACCATGGCTTCCCTGAGTTTCTCCCTAATCTGTCTACTAGAATCTCTCCTATCCCAGTTTGGCTGCAGCATTGGCAGTCACTAATCCAGTATAAAGTAGAATTTAAGTTGCTGTTTGAACTTGGGTATTCAAAAATCAAGTTTACCATGAAAAAGTAAAAAAGAAAAAACAATAAATGATGAAAAAGACAAGAAAAAATAGAGAGCAAAATATGAAAAACAAACTTAAACTGCAGGGATTTTTAGCCCTTAGGAATTCCAAACAAAGGCTCTTTATAAGCTGTCATTTCTTCCCCCTTTAACCATCTCTGCTGGGGGCATTGTGGCTTTTTCCTATGCTGGTTCAACTTGCTGTTTCTGCTTCTTTTCTTCTCAGATTGCAACTGTGCTTGAAAGCATCACTTACTTATATTCAGCCCTTTGATTTTAAGTGTTTGAAGATGTTAGTATGAAGAAACAGGAATTACAAAAATTAATGCAGGATTGAAAGAGAAGATTGAAAAAGCATCACAGATCTCATTGAAGTTTTTTCTAGATGATGGCTCTGATTTGGGATCCGAATTTCATAGGTCTTTTGCATTTTCTTTTTCTAAAGGTCAAACTTAAAAAACCTTATCCCTTCCACAGAACTCCACTCTACTACTCTTTTCTTCAATGTCCTAATATAAGAGTGAGCTTGGATACAGTTAGAGGTCAGAAGTACAAGAGTGTGTTCTAGTCTCAAATTGGTCATTCTCATCTCAGTAAGACTTCAGATTGATGATATTTATCCAGATGGGAGGAGAGTCTGCTCAAGGTCATCATCTCTTGGATTGCTTCCTGAGTTAAATTTCAGATGGAACTACCCACTCTTGTCCTTCTTTCTTAATTTCAAATTCAGTAGATGTTTCATGTACTTTGGGTCCTGGTCAATTATAGCCAGAGTAACTATTGCCCATCGCCCATCAAGCACAGATTTATTTTCTGCTTCTAAGTTAGTGTGTGACTTCGAATAAGTACTTTCTCTTCTTTGATCCTCTTCTACCCCATCATTAAAATGAGATAATTGGACAGGAATAGTGTTTTCAACCCCTTTTAAAAATATTTTTAGTTGTAGATGGACATAATAGTTTATTTTATTTTTTATTTATATGTGATGCTCAGGATCGAACCCAGGGCCTCACACATGAGAGGCAAGCTGTCTACCACTGAGCCACAACCCCAGTCCCTCAAACCATTTAAAAAAAGATATCAAATGAAAAATTCAATTTCCAATATAGTCCAGTATATAAATGAATAAAAAGATTTATTAAAATTACCCACAAATATGTGATGCATTGATATTTTTATTCCTTTTCTTTATAAAAATACTGGTTACAGGTTTCTGGTTTTTAATCAACTTTTTAAAAACATTTTTTTGAGTTGTTGATAGACCTTTATTTTTTATTAATTTATATGTGGTGCTGAGAATCGAACCCAGTGCCTCACACATGCTAGGCAAGTGTTCTGCTACTGAGCCACAACCACAGCCCTCAATATACCCTTTTAACCCACAATTTGAAAAGCACTGCTCTAATAGTTTTCTTAAGGCCTCTCTAACTGATTTAAGTTTTATCAGGATTGAATTTTCTCTCTATGGAGAGAATAATCTTCACTGTAAAAGATAGCAATGAAACTGGGAGATTCTGTAGGGTTCAGAGAGATTCAATTCTGAATAGTTGCTATGCTTTTTAGGACCATGAGATGAATACTAGTATTAGCAATAGCATTAGTAACTACACCAGTTGAGGCTTAATGGACCCAGCCTCAATTTTTAGTCAGCTGTTATATTCTCTGGAGGTACTAGGGGAAAAATGACTGATGGCAAAGTTGTTTTGGGAACTAGAGAATGGGAGAACAAGAAAATATGTTGCAAATCTACTAGAGTAGTTTTTCAAACCAAACTAATATAAAGTTTAAAATCTTCCATTTGTCCCAAAAGTGAGAAAGTAGCAAGAATGGACTTAGTAGAACATAAATAACAGTCCCAGAGAAAAAGATAGAAAATGAAAGAACAGAGGATGAGGAGTTGTTTGGAAGTAATTTTTATTTTTATTTTTATTTATTTTTTTTAAAAGTAGGCCCAAATCTTAATCATGTTGTATTAGGCCCCAACTTCCTTTTTTTTCCTTTGATCTTTTTATTTATTTATTTATTTATTTTTATTGATTGTTCAAAACATTACAGAGCTCATGATATATCGTCTTTCATACATTAGACTCAACAGGGTTTTGAACTCCCATTTTTACCCCCAGATACAGATTGCAGAATCACAACTGTTACATACTCACAATATTACATAATGGCATATTAGTGACTGTTGTATTCTGCTACCTTTCCTATCCCCTACTATCCCCCCTCCCCCCCCCTCCCCTCCCATCTTCCCTCTCTACCTCCTCTGCTGTTGTTCAATTCTCTCCCCTTTTCCCCCCCTCCCCCTTGCCCCTCATAACCTCTTATAATTTTGTGTATCATTGAAGGTCTCCTACCATTTCCACATGCTTTCCCTTCTCTCTCCCTTTCTCTCCCCCCATTCGTCTTTGTTTACTATTAGTCTTTTCCTCATGCTCTTCCTTCCTGTTCTGTTCTTAGTTGCTCTCTTTATATCAAAGAAGACATTTGGCATTTGTTTTTTAGGGCTTGGCTAGCTTCACTTAGCATAATCTGCTCTAATGCCATCCATTTCCCTGAAAATTCTATGATTTTGTCATTTCTTAGTGCTACATAATACTCCATTGTGTGTAGATGCCACATTTTTTTTTATCCATTCATCTATTGAAGGGCATCTAGGTTGGTTCCACAGTCTAGCTATTGTGAATTGTGCCGCTATAATCATTGATGTGGCCGTATCCCTATAGTGCGCTCTTTTAAGATCCTCAGGGAATAGTCCGAGAAGTGCGATAGCTGGGTCTAATGGTGGATCCATTCCCAGTTTACCCAGGAATCTCCATACTGCTTTCCAAATTGGCCTCACCATTTTGCAGTCCCACCAGCAGTGTACAAGTGTACCCTTTTCCCCACATCCCCGCCAACACTTATTGTTGTTTTCATGATGGCTGCCAATCTTACTGGAGTGAGATGGTATCTTAGGGTGGTTTTGATTTGCATTTCTCTGATTGCTAGAGATGGTGAGCATTTTTTCATGTACTTGTTGATTGATTGTATGTCCTCCTCTGAGAAGTGTCTGTTCAGGTCCTTGGCCCATTTGTTGATTGGG
Source organism: Spermophilus citellus (assembly GCF_964194105.1). Classification (NCBI taxonomy): domain Eukaryota; kingdom Metazoa; phylum Chordata; class Mammalia; order Rodentia; family Sciuridae; genus Spermophilus; species Spermophilus citellus. Next base: position 76,832,620 of record NC_138190.1, read on the forward strand.
TTATTTGTTATCTTATTGTTTAATTTTTTTAGTTCTTTGTACATTCTGGATATTAGGGCTCTATCTGAGGTGTGAGGGGTAAAAATTTGTTCCCATGATGTAGACTCTCTATTTACCTCTTTTATTGTTTCTCTTGTTGAGAAAAAACTTTTTAGTTTAAGTAAGTCCCATTTGTTTATTCTTGTTATTAACTCTTGGGCTATGGGCATCCTATTAAGGAATTTGGAGCCTGACCCTACTATATGTAGATCAGAGCCAACTTTTTCTTCTATCAGACGCAGAGTCTCTGATTTGATATCTAGCTCCTTGATCCATTTTGAGTTAACTTTTGTGGATGGTGAGAGAAAGGGATTCAATTTCATTTTGTTGCATATGGATTTCCAATTTTCCCAGCACCATTTGTTGAAGATGCTATCCTTCCTCCATTGCATGTTTTTAGCTCCTTTATCAAATATAAGATAGTTGTAACTTTGTGGATTAGTCTCTGTGTCCTCTATTCTGTACCATTGGTCCACCTGCCTGTTTTGGTACCAGTACCATGCTGTTTTTGTTACTATTGCTTTGTAGTACAGTTTGACCTCTGGTATCGCTATACCTCCAGATTCACTCTTCCTGCTTAGAATTGCTTTTGCTATTCTGGGTCTTTTGTCTTTCCGTATGAATTTCATGATTGCTTTATCTATATCAACAAGAAATGCCGTTGGGATTTTGATTGGCATTGCATTAAACCTGTAGAGAACTTTGGGTAATATCGCCATTTTGATGATGTTAGTTCTGCCTATCCATGAACAGGGTACATTTTTCCATCTTCTGAGATCTTCTTCTATCTCTCTCTTTAGGGTTCTGTGGTTTTCATTGTATAGATCTTTCACCTCTTTTGTTAGGTTGATTCCCAACTATCTTATTTTCTTTGAGGATATTGTGAATGGAGTGGTTTTCCTTATTTCCATTTCAGAGTTTTTGTTGCTGATATATAGGAATGCCTTTGATTTATGCATTTGATTTTATAACCTGCTACTTTGCTGAATTCATTTATTAACTCTAGCAGATTCTTTGTAGACCCTTTTGGGTCTGTTAGGTATATTATCATGTCATCTGCAAATAGCGATAATTTAATTTCTTCTTTTCCTATTTTTATGCCTTTAATTTCTTTTGTCTGTCTAATTGCTCTGGCTAGTACTTTGAGAACTAAATTGAATAGAAGTGGTGATAGAGGGCATCCCTGTCTTGTTCCAAATTTTAGAGGGAATGCCTTCAGTTTTTCTCCATTTAGGATGATGCTATCCTGAGGTTTAGCATATATAGCTTTTACAATGTTGAGGTAAGTTCCTGTTATCCCTAGTTTTTCTAGTGTTTTGAACATAAAGGGATGCTGTACTTTGTCAAATGCTTTTTCTGCATCTATTGAGATGATCATATGGTTCTTGTCTTTAAGTGTGTTGATGTGGTGAATAGCATTTATTGATTTCCGTATATTGAACCAGCCTTGCATCCCAGGGATGAATCCTACTTGATCATGGTGCACAAGTTTTTTGATATGTTTTTGTATTCGATTCACCAGAATTTTATTGAGAATTTTTGCATCCAAGTTCATTAGAGATATTGGTCTGTAGTTTTCTTTCTTTGAAGTGTCTTTGTCTGGTTTTGGGATCAGAGTGATGTTGGCCTCATAGAATGAATTGGGAAGAGCTCCTTCTTTTTCTATTTCTTGAAATAGCTTGAAAAGTATTGGTATTAATTCTTCTTTGAAGGTTTTGTAGAAGTCCGCTGTATACCCATCTGGTCCAGGGCTTTTCTTGGTTGGTAGTCTTTTGATGGCTTCTTCTATTTCTTCCTTTGTTATTGGTCTGTTTAAATTGTGTGTGTCTTCCTGTCTCAATCTGGGAAGATCATATGCCTTAAGAAATTTATCAATATCTTCACTATCTTCTATTTTATTGGAATATAGGGTTTCAAAATACTTTCTAATTATGTTCTGTATTTCTGTAGTGTCTGTTGTGATATTGCCCTTTTCATCCTGTATGTTGGTAATTTGAATTCTCTCTCTTCTTCTCTTCGTTAGCATGGCTAAGGGCCTGTCTATCTTATTTATTTTTTCAAAGAACCAACTTTTAGTTTTATCAATTTTTTCAATGTTTTTTTTTGTTTCAATTTCATTGATTTCTGCTCTAATTTTAATTATTTCTTGTCTTCTACTACATTTGCTGTTGTTTTGCTCTTCCTTTTCTAGGTTTTTGAGGTGTAGTGTGAGTTCATTTATTTGTTGGTTATTTCTTTTTTTTGAGGAAAGAACTCAAAGAAATGGATTTTCCTCTTAAAACTGCTTTCATTGTGTCCCATAGATTCCGGTATGTTGTGTCTGTATTATCATTTGTCTCTAAGAATTTTTTCATCTCCTCCTTTATGTCTTCTGTAACCCATTGATCATTCAGTAACATATTGTTCATTTTCCATGTGATGTAGGATTTTCCCTTCCTTCTTTTATCATTGATTTCCAATTTCATTCCATTGTGATCAGATATGGTGCATGGTATTATCTCCACGCCTTTATATTTACTAAGCGTTGCCTTATGGCATAATATATGGTCTATCTTTGAGTAGGATCCATGTGCTGCTGAGAAGAACATGTATCCACTTGATGATGGTTGATATATTCTATATATGTCGGTTAAGTCTAAGTTATTGATTGTGCTGTTGAGTTCTATAGTTTCTTTATTCAGTTTTTGTCTAGAGGATCTGTCTAATGGCGAGAGCGGTGTGTTGAAGTCACCCATAATTATTGTGTTGTGGTCTATTTGACTCTTGAACTTGAGGAGAATTTGTTTTATGAACGTTGCAGCTCCATTGTTTGGTGCATACAAATTGATAATTGTTATGTCATGTTGGTGGATGGTTCCTTTTAACAGGATATAGTGTCCTTCTTTATCCTTCTTGATTAACTTAGGTTTAAAGTTGATTTTGTTCGATATGAGTATGGCCACTCCTGCTTGCTTCCGAGGGCCATGTGAGTGGTATGATTTTTCCCAACCTTTTACCTTCAGCCTGTGTATGTCTTTTCCTATCATATGAGTCTCTTGAAGGCAGCATATTGTTGGATTTGTTTTTTTTGATCCAGGTTACTAGCCTATGTCTCTTGATTGGTGAGTTTAGGCCATTAACATTTAAGGTTACAATTGAGATATGATTTGTACTTCCAGTCATGCTTCTTTATTTATTTATTTTAGTTTGGCTGGTTTTACTTTTTGGTTATTTTCCTCCCCCTTTATTGAGACACCTCCTGCTGTTAGTTTTGGGCCCTATTTTTCAATTCCTCTTCTTGTAGTATTTTGCTCAAAATGCTTTGCAGTGCTGGTTTTCTTGCTGCGAATTCTTTTAGCTTTTGTTTATCGTGAAAGATTTTAATTTTATTGTCAAATCTGAAGCTTAATTTTGCTGGATACAGTATTCTTGGTTGGAATCCATTATTTTTCAGCGTTTGAAATACATTGTTCCAGGATCTTCTCGCTTTCAAAGTCTGTGATAAGAAATCAGTCGTTAACCTAATTGGTTTACCCCTGAATGTAATCTTCCTCTTTTCTCTCGTAGCTTTTAATATTCTCTCCTTGTTCTGTACATTGGCTATCTTCATAATTATATGTCTTGGAGTTGGTCTATTATGGTTTTGAATGTTTGGGGTCCTGTAGGCTTCCAGGATTTGGCAATCCATTTCATCTTTCATCTCTGGGAAGTTTTCTAGAATTATTTCATTTAATATGCTGTCCATTCCATTGGTTTTTGTCTCTGTGCCTTCTTCTATCCCGATGACCCTCAATTTGGTTTTTTTATGACATCCCATATCTCTTGAATAGATTGCTCATGGGATTTAAGCATCTTTTCTGTGTTGACTATATTCTTTTCAAGTTGATAAACCTTGTCTTCATTATCTGATGTTCTGACTTCTACTTGATCAAGTCTGTTTGTAATATTCTCGTTTGAGTTTTTAATTTGGTTTATATTTTCCTGCAATTCTAGGATTATTGTTTGATTTTTTTCAAGATCTCTATCTCCTGGTAGAGCTCGTTCTTTGCCATTTGAATTTGTTTGTTTAATTCCTTTTCAAACTATACTTTGATTGCTTGGACTTGCTGTCTCATGTCTTCCCTAATATTCCTTTCCATTCGAGTTAGGTAGGCCTTGAGTTCATTCCCTATCCCTGCTTCTGATGTTTCTATGTCCTCCTGTAGAATTAAGTTGTCCTGTATTGTTTGTACTCCTTTTTTCCCTTGTTTTCTCATGTTGTCCACGTTACTTTCCAGCTCTATTTGATTGCCGTGTTTCTGCTCTCTTCTATAGGTTTGTTTTGGTTTTGTATTACTCCGTTGTTTCTTCTTTGTGTTGTTAAACTGTGCCTGCTAACATGGATTCTGCTGGGAAGGAATTCCGACGGCCGAGCTCCAGTGACGTCACTACTCTGCTATGACGGGCCCCAGGCTCCTTGCTGGGGTGTCCTAATGGGGCTGTGTGACTGGACTGTCTCTGTTTGGTTTCAGCTCCCCGTCGAGGCAGGCGGGCAGTCTCCAGCCGCCCAGTATCTCAGGCAGTGGGCGGGTGAACGGTCGCCGGCGGGGGAGTCGACTTCAGCCGCCCAGTCACGCGGGCAGCGGGCCGGCTGTCGCCGGTGGGTGGGCGATCTCTAGGCACCCCGTCCTGCGGTCGGTAGCCGGCGGGCAGGCGTTCTCCTACCGCCCAGCTACACGGACAGTGGGTGAACTGTCGCCGGCGCTCCTGCGGTTTCCAGCCGCCCAGTTGCCAGGGCCTGGCCTCTAGTCCCCTAGTTTCTCGTGCTAGTCTTGGTTTCTCCTGCTAGACCAGATTTCCCCTGAGTGATGGCTCTCGGCAGTTCAAACTGTACTCTGGGCCTGCCGTTTGTTGGGTGTGGAGGGTGTCTATTGGGGACCCCGGCACTCTATTGTTTTGTTCCCGTTGTGGGGGATAGAACTGTACCGCTTCCTTCCCCCTCTGAAATCCCGTACTCAGCCCGGTGGTCAGTGCGGGCTCATCCAGCAGGATTCCACAGAATCGCAGCCACTTTTCTCCCTGCTTGCTAATTAATCGCTTCTCTGCGGCGCCCCGCCTTCTGTAGCCTTGGGGAAGGCCGGGCGAATCAGTCAGCCCGGATCCCCGGGGTCGCACAATTGGCTATTGGGATCCCTGGCACTCTATCATTTTGATTTTTTCTGCTTGCCCCTCCCCCAGTGCTGGCTATACAGGTTTCGTTTTGGCTGCTGATGGGAGGGGGAGTTGAAGGTCAGGTGTCTCTAGTTTTCCCCTAGTCTTTATGCGGGCTCACTCTGATACTCCCTCCCCTGGAAAGCCTAGGAGAGCCTAGGAGACACAGACCTGTTTTATTGTTGCAGTCTGTCGGAGAGTGGTGGTGGATACTTCAGCTCTCCAAGATGGTGGCCGCTGATTGCCTTGGAGGGGTTTCCATTGTGGGAGACGGGACTGTATCGCTTCCTTCCCTGTCTGAAATCCCATACTCAGCCCGGGGGTCAGTGCGGGCTTGGCCGGCGGGGTTCCACCGAATGGCAGCCACTTTCCTCCCTGCTTGCTAATTAATCGCTTCTCTGCGGCGTCCCGCCTTCTGTAGCCACGGGGCAGGCCGGGCGAATCAGTCAGCCCGGATCTCCGTTGTGGGGGATGGGACTGTATCACTTCCTTCCCCGTCTGAGATCCCGTACTCAGCCCGGGGGTCAGTGCGGGCTTGGCCGGCGGGGTTCCACCGAATGGCAGCCACTTTCCTCCCTGCTTGCTAATTAATCGCTTCTCTGCGGCATCCTGCCTTCTGTAGCCGCGGGGCAGGCCGGGCAAATCCTGGAAGTAATTTTTAAAAAAATTTTTTTTAGTTGTTGATGGAACTTTATTTCATTTATTTATTTTTATATATGGTGCTGAGACTCAAACCCAGTGCTTCACACATGCTAGGCCATCACTCTACCACTGAGCCACAGCCCTAGCCCCGGAAGTATTTTTTTTTAATGGAAGAAAGCTTGAAACACAGAAGGGAGATGTGACTTATCTAAGATCACCAACCCTTAGAAGGAAGATCCAGAATGAGAACATATATCTAATAATTTTGTTTTGTTATCTAGAATTAAGTATGTGGGTACTAATACATAAAAAAGGTTGAAAATTTTGAAGATCCTAGCATAAGAAAGGTAAAAGCACCCATAATCTCACCATGCACATACAACCAATAGTGAAATTTTAGATTTCTATCTGCTCTGTTTTGTTCCTATGCATGTTGAAAATGGCATTGTATTTTTTATCCAGCATTACCACAGCATAATACAATCTTACTATTTTGCTAATTGCAAGCATCATTTTCATAGTTGTAGACTAGATCCAAAACCAAACAAGTATATACATCATTTCCAATTTCTGACTAATATACTAATATCACTAACACTGATGAACATCTTTGGATATCAATATTTATTCAACATTTTATTTAAAAAGTTTTTAAAATTGGGATGAGTTAAAAGAACTATAAGTCAATCCCCATACAACCAATATATACAATCTATAATTAACACTTTTTGGTATTTTCTTTATAACATATCTATTGAAGTATCTTCTCCATTCATCCTTTAACTAATCTTATCTTTTGATGCATAACAAATTAAATTGCAGATATCTTTAAACACTTAATGCATATCATTAAACAGAATTTTATTTATTTTGGGTTCTCTTTCAGTAATATTTATATACAGAAATAGTGTTTGGCACATGAATACTTATGTTACCTAAATCCATATGGGGGTACTTATTAGTATCAGTGTTACCACTGTTTACTGATGAGAAGTCCTTGCTTCCCCAATGCTGAAATATAACTCCAGAGAAGCATGCCAAGGCAAGTTTAGAGTGGAAAGTTGAAACTTTATTAAAGGACAGCAGAAAAGACTTCTCCCCATAGAAAGAAGGGGACCCAAGAGGTGGAATCCATGGAAGGGGGAGGTCTTCCCTTTTTTATAGCTAAGGTTTACTTTCAGATTTCCGGCATTCCTGTCGCTTGCATTCCTGTCCTTTGTTCTATTATCTTGCAGTATGGAATGTAGGTGGGAAGGCCCAAAAGGTGAGGGACAGATGGGCCAGAGGAGTAATCTGGGCAGGAAGGACTTTTGGATTAGCATCTCTTTGTTTGCTGGGAGCTGCTTCATTAACATTTCCTTGGGATTGGCTCTGGGCCTTGGGGACATTTTCAATTCCCCTTTTCCTAGACTTCATTCTCAATATGGCCTTCATTCTTGATTTTACGGGATATATTAGACACAATTTACCTAACTACACTAACCCTACCTGTAAATCTGGCTTCATTAATACTCCCCAGATTTATTTATGTTCCCTCAAAACTGATTCTTATATACCTTCCATCCCCAGAGGGAACTATGGTTCTGAATTTATCACTAGATATTTATTCTCACTGTAATAGAATTTCATAAAGTTTTATGAAATACTGTGATTTTATTTTAGTATTTGTCCATGTTGCATGTATCATAATTTATCCTTATTTTTGTTCCTTTTTATTACTAAGTAGTATATATTTTTATAGATATTATAAAATTTATTTAGCTGTTTTTGTAATAATGGATCCATGAACAATCTATAGTTTTAGAATATTATGAAATAAAACTTCTCTGAATATTCTCCTGAAAATATTTAGAGGTTAAATGCTTTGATTTAACATAGCTGAATAAGTAGAATGGGAATGCCTATTATTTAGAGTAGGTGTATGTTTAGATTCATAAGAAATTAGTTTAGGTTTTTCCAAGTGCTTATGCTTGGAAAACATAATTTATAATAAATTCACTTAGGTTTTTTGAAGTGGTTTTGCTTGGAAAACATAATTGCATACAATGTAAGAGGTCCAATTGACCCATATTTTAGACAACATTTGTTACTATTATGGCAGGTGTATTACATTACCATATTAATTTTCACATCTTATATACGAACTTTTTCATTTGTTTAATGGACATTTCCATGTGTTCTTTTGTGAAGTGACCTCAAATATTGTGCCTATTTCAAACAAGCAAACAAAAACAATGGTATTGTAACAGTCTATTATATATGAATTTTTTAAAACATTTTCTTTCTACAACTTATCTGTTGATTTACTTAATGGTGTAATTTGATGAGTTAGGTAAAATCCAAATGTCAATTTTCTTTCCTTTATGTCTCTTTTGCTTTTATTTTTGCATTATATTTCTACATAATTGGTTCATTTTAACATAATCATATATGCTTAAAATTTTATTTACTCCATTTCAGTTCCAGGTGCTTACTCTTCCCTCCTTTCCTCCCTTCCCTTCTTTCATTTCCTCTATTGGTCTGCCATTCACTTATTTATTTATTTATTTTACTTGGTGCTTTATAGATACACATAGGTGGAATTCACTGTGGTATATTTATACATATGCATAGTGAATTTTATCAAATTAAACTCTGCATTTCCCCCCTTTCTCATCCTTCCTTCCTCTCACTCAATCTCCTTTTTTGTTTATAGTTATAGATAGACATACTACCTTATTTCATTTGTTTATTTTTATATGGTGCTGAGGATTGGACCCAGTGCCTTACATGCACTAGGCAAGTATTCCACCACTGAGTTATACCCCAAGCCCTCAATCTCCTTCTTTTACTCTACTGATCTTTGTTTTATCTTTTTAATATCCCAAACACCCCATTTCCCCTTACTTTGTCTAGCTTCTGCATATGAGAGAAAATATTCCATCTTGATTTTCTTAGTATGCCTTATGTCACTTAGCATGATGTTCTCCAGTTCCATCCATTTAACTGCAAACTCCATATTCATTCTTCTTATGACAAACAAAACTTATCTGTTATGTGTCTAAATATATATACTATATATGTGTCTCTCTGTATATTAGTTTCTTAATGTATTCATCTATTGACAGGTACCTTATCTGCTTCCATATCTTGGCTATTGTAAGTTGCCTTGATGTAAACATTGATGTGAATATATCATTGATTTAAATCTTTAGGATAAATACTGAAGAGTATTATAGTGGTTCCTACGGTGTTTTCATTTCAGGGTTTTGGTAAAATCTATGTACTGCTTTCCAGAGTGGTTGTATAATTTGCAGCCCAACCAACAATGTATGAACATAACTTTCCCCCACATCCTTGCCAACACTTATTATTATAATTTGTATTCTTGATGATTGCCATTGTGACAAGAGTGAGGGGGAGATCTCAGTGAAGTTTTGATTTGCATTTGATTGTTAGGGTTGTTGAACATGTTTTCATATATTTTGTGGCCATTTGTGTTTCTTCTTTTCACAAGTGTCTCTTTAGTTCTTTTTGCCATTTATTGATTTTTTTTCCTGTGTGTGTGTGTGTGATAAACTTGAGTTCTGCATATATTGTGAGTGTTAATCCCATGCTAGGGAGGTAACTGGAAAAGATTTTCTTTCATTGTTTAGGTTTCTCTTCACACTTTTATCATTTCTTTTCTATGCAGAAGTTGTTTTTCTAAAAAAAAAAAAACTTCATATCATCCCACTTATTGATTCTTAGTTTTATTTTTTGAACTTTCTGGGTCATGTTTAAGAAATTTGTTCTTATGGAAATATGATAAATTGTTGACCTTATATATTCTTCTAGCAGTTGCAAGCCTTTTGCTTTCATTCCTAAGGCTATGATTATTTTTTTAAACGTTTTCTTCTTAGCCCAGTGCATTGGTACACACCTGTAATCCCAGGTTCTTAGGAGGCTGAGGCAGGAGGATTTCAAGTTTGAAGCCAGCCTTAGTAACTTAGTGAGGCCCTATCTCATAATATAAAATAAAAAGGTATGGGGATGATGCTCAGTGTTTGACTCCCTTGAGTTCAATCCCACATACCAAAAAATCTTTTGAATATTTTCTTCTTGTTTCCTCCCCACCTCTCTGCCCCTCCTTCCCTCCCTTTGTCCTTTTCCCTGTCCTTTTTCTTCCTTCCTTCCTTCCTTCCTTCCTGTACCAGATATTCTATCCAGGGTCACTTAAACATAGAGCTGCATTCTCTTTTTATTTACTTATTTATTTTTTAAAAAATTTTTGAGACATGGGTCTCAGTAAGTTGCTTAGGGCATTTTTAAATTGTTGAGGTTAAACTCAAGTTTGCAATCTTTCTCACTGGGATTACAGGCATTCAAAATCATAAGCAGGTTTTGATCCATTTTTCACAATATTAATCCAGTCTACCCCAATACCTGTTAGGTCTTTTCATCTTCTGATGTCTTTTTCAATTTCTGTTTCAGTGTTCTATAGATTTTTAGAGGTCTTTCATCTTCTTGGTACGATTTATTTCCCAAGTATTTTATTTTATTTTATTTTTGAGGTTATTGTTAATGGGATACTTAATTCGTTTTTAGGCAGAATAAGTACTGTAGTATAGGAAAGTTATTGATTTATGGAAGTTGAACTTGAGTCCTGCTACTTTACTGAATTCATTTATCAGCTCTAGAAGTCTTCTGATGCAATATTGGGAGCTCATAAATATAGGGTCATATCATTAGCAAGAAAGAAATAATTGACTTCTTTTCCTATTTGTATACCTTTAATTTCCTTCTCTTGCCTGATTGCAATGACTAGAGCTTTGAGGAGTATAATGAATAGAAGTGGTAAGAGTGGACATCCTGGTATTGTTCCTGATTTTAGAGGAAATGCTTGCAGTTTTTCTGTTTAGTATGATGTTATCCTTGAGTTGTAACATACAGCCTTTACAATGTTGAGATAAATTCCTTCTATCCTAATTTCTCTAGTGTTTTAAACATGAATGGGTTTTGGACTTTGTCAAATGCTTTATCTACATCTCTTTAGATAATGATATGATTAATATCCTTAACTCTATTTATATGGTAAATTGTATTTATTGATTTGATTATGTTGAATTAACTAACTTTGCATCCCTGGGATGAAACACATTTTGTTGTGTTTTGAATGTGGTTTTGTAATGCCAGATTTGTGGGACCCCAATATATCTCCAGGAGCTGAATCCTATATAATCACACAAGAGTCTTTATTGCAAGCTCAAGCCTGGACTCACAACCATTCCTGATGCAGTAGTCCAGGGAGTGAGCCCAGGTCCTTTGTTCAGTGAGATTTTATAGGTTTTGGGGGATACTTTATGCGTCACAAGATCACACAGCAAATCATTCCACACCGCGGAAAAGTCAAATAACAACTTTTAACATTGATTAGCACATTCACTGGTGGGAACAAGTTGGGTAAGGGTGATTGGTTAGTACAAGAGGGGGATTCATTTGAACTGATTGGTTTATGCCATGAGGGGAGTATGTGCTGAACTACATGGTTTGCCAACATGTTATCAACCACCATAAACTACTGGGGGGTCATCTGGCATCCCAGGTATTTTCCCTGTCTCATGCTGATTGGTGGTTGCTAGGGGGTTGCTATGGGTCCTTAACTAGCCTAACTGAGTCAGGGACACCTGGTGCTGCAAATCCCTCCTGTTATTTGCATACAAACAACTCAACAGAGTGGGTATGGGCCTAGGAGCTCTCTGTGGGTTTTTTCAAGGACAAGGGTCATGCCCCTATTCCTTGGACAGGCTTTGAGGTAGAAACTGTTTTTAAAATGGAGTCACATTAGTTTCTCAGTTTGTTATTATTTTATTAAGCATTTTTACATCTGTGTTCATCAAGGACATTGTTCTGTTATGCTCGAATTCGGGACCCCCAAAAGACCACCAGAGACCAAGATCCATGTAAGCAGCAAAGAGGCGTTTATTGCGAGCTAGCTCTGTCCTCCATGCGCACACTGCAACTGGTGACGCTGAGATCCCCCAAGCCCAGGGTTTGCAGCAGTTTTATACACTCTTTGGGGAAGGCAGGGACTTCACATACATCATAGTATCTCTTAACAAATCATCACACACCGCGGGAAAATCATAAAACAACTCTAAAACATGATTAGTACAGTCACTGGCGGGAACAAGTTGGGTAAGGGTGACTGGTCAGTACAAGAGGGGGATTCATTGAACTGATTGGTTTAAGCCAAGAAGGGTGTTCAGGCTGAATTACATGGTTTCCCAACATGTTATCAACCACCATAAACTACTGGGAGGGTCATCTGGCATCCCAGGTATTTCCCTGTCTCATGCTAATTGGTGGCTGCTAGGGGGTTGCTATGGATCCCCACCTAGCCTGACTGAGTCAGGGACACCTGGTGCAGCAGATCTCTCTTGTTATTTGTAGATAAACAATTCAGCAGGGTGGATATGTGCCTAAGAGTGCTCCATGGATCTTTCCAAGGACAAGGGTCACACCCCCTTCCTTGGACAGGCTTTGCTCTGAGGTAGAGGCTGTTTTTTCATGTTCAAAGGAACCTGAAATTTGTATGTTCATGCCAATCCTTGAGATGCCTTAAAGTCATACTATTGTTTCTTGGTAAAGTATTCAGCATTTCTTTAGTGGCTTTAATATTTTTAACAATCACACCTTCCTTCTGGCCAAACTGCAAATTCTTCAGATCTTTCTGGTTTGTTTCTGCTCCATATTATCACAACAAACTTGGCTAAAAGCCACCAGCAATACCCTTGCCATCCCCTGAAGTTTTGTTGCCTTAAAATTTTCTCTGTCAGGTTAAATTGAGCTTCACATAGTCTCAGGACATGGGAAAATTTTACACAACTTCTTAGCCAGAATGTAACTTAAATGACCTCTAGTCCACTTTCAAACAGATTCCTCCTTTTCCTCTAAAGCCTCACGAACCCCTCTTTATTGTGGATAGTTATATCTTCATTCTGGTAATTTGTGTTTTCACTTGAGTCATCCATTAAACTATGCTTACAACAATTCCAAACCTTTCCAGCTTTAGAAATTTTTTCCAGCTTTTAGAAATTTTTCAAACTTTCTTCCACAAATTCCAAAAACCTTCTCAAACTTCTAAATCACATAGTCAGGTTAGTCACAGCAAAGACCTCATTCTACATGCAAATTTATGTTTTAATCAACTGTTTTGGTACTGTACTGAAAAGATATGATGAGAACAATTTTAGGAGGAAAAGTTTACTTGGAGATCAGAGTACCAGAAGTCTCAGTCCATAGATGGCCAACTCTGTAGCTCAGTGTTCAAGGTGAGAAAGGGAAACTCCATTGCTCAAGGCAGAAAGGCAGAAAGGAACAAGGCATCTCAGGATCTGTTGATCAGGATGCAGAGAAAGAAAGAGGGAGGGACGGAGGGAGGGGGAGAGAGAGAGAGCGAGCGAGTAAGCAAGCAAGCATACACTGGAGAGTGCTCTCTCTCTGCTCACTGTAAAATCAGGCGAGTTGGGCATCTACCAAAGGAGGCAGATTTATAAAGGTCGCCCAACAGGCTTTATTTGAGATTCACTCCTGGGTGGAACTCCATCAGACTGACAGAGTGGACAGGAGAAGGGTCTGAAGAGAAACTGCGCAGAAGCTTGACAGGATTGGACTTTTATGGGGCTTACAGCAGGAAGGGAAGGGCTTGTGACAGGAAAAGGTGTTTTTAGAGTCCCTTGTCCTGTTGGAGTTGGTAAGGGGAGTTGGATGCATGCCAGGATTGGCCTTGGGTCCTGCTGATTGACAGGCATTTATGCCGGCACCTGATTGATGTTTCTTTTCCATGAGGGCTGCTTTGTTTTAAGTCACTGCCACTGACCTAACACTCACCAATAACAAAATATTTATACTCCAAGGGCACATTCCCAGAGACCCACTTCCTTCAGTCACACACTGCCTGCCTATAGTTACCACCCAGTTAATCCCTATCAGGGAATTTATGCACTGATTATATTAAGATTCTCATAACCTGATCATTTCATTTCTCAACTTTCTTCCATTTTCTCACACATTAGGGTTTGGGGGACATGTATTGTGTAAACCATAACACTTATCATGGAAACTTTTACATTTCTTCATTGATTCTGAAAATAGCTTTGGTGCATATAGCAAACTTGTCTGGCAATTGTTTGCTTTTAGAGATTGGAATATCTCATTTCAGGCCCTCCTTGCTTTTAGCCTCTGATTTGAGAAATCTAAAACATGCCTTATTGATTTTCCTCTAAATATGAGCTGTTATTTTCCTGTTATAGCTTTTAATATTATTTCTTTGTTTTCTGTTAGTCATTTTCATTACGTTTATTTCGTGGAGTTGTTCTTTTTGAACCAGTTTATATTGAATTCTATATGACTCCTATAAGTTAATGTCTGTTTCATTTCTAAGATGAGAAAATTTTTCTCCATTTTATCATGGAGAGGTTCTTGATGTCTTAACCCTTTATCTCTATATTTTCTTTTATTCTGATGAATCCCATGTTTTGTGTCTTGATTTTGTCCTAGAGTTTTTATATATTCTGATCATGATCTTTTATTTATGTCTTTTCTTTATTGTATACAGAGTATTCAAGTTTATATACCTCATTTTCATGACCTGAATTTCTGTCTTTGAAGCATATAGTTCCATTTTCTGTGCAGTATGTTCTGTTGTTGATACTTTTAAGCAAATTTTTAATATGGTATATTCATTATGCCTTTCATTTCTAGGAGTTCTGACTGGCTTGTTTAAATATCTCTATTTCATTATTAAAATGATCTTTAATCTCCTGTTTTTGCTCTTAATTTATTACTTGATCATCTTTTAGCTTATTGAACATTTCATATCAATTTTTAATAGTTGTCTCTGGAATTTCATCCACTTCCATATCTGTGTATTTATTTTGGGGGTATTGTAAATTTTGGGGAGAAATTTGCCTGTTTCCTTCTGTTTTAAGATATCATGGACTTGAACATCAGTGGAGATAGATTTTTCTTCCTCTTTTATATGAGTATCCTTTCATGTGAAATTATTATTATTTTTTGTTTTGTTTTAGAGACTTCTCTCTGTTTTGATGTATGAGTAAATATCCAGGACTGAGACCTGAGTTCTCCCACTAGTGGTTTCTACTTGGGGCCTGTTGTTGGTTAGGGATGTTTGTCTCTCCTATTCTATATATTGAATTATTGTATCCCACAGTGATTCAGCTCCTCTGGCCACACCCTAACTACTTACAGTTATCACCCAGTTAATCATTTTTGGTGGATTAGTGCACTGAATAGGATAATCTCTTATAACTCAATCATTTTACTTCTAACCTTTTATTGCATTATTTAACATATGAGGTTTTGGGGAACACCTCATATTTAAACCATAACAGCCACTATTAGGTAGAAGGCAGAAAAAAATGAAACATATGATGCATTAAAGCAGGAAGAAAATACTGTTGGAAAAACTCAAAGTTTTGGCTGATTGGGTGGGTATATAAAATGCTCTTCACTATCACCAAAATCAGAATGGCAATTATTAAGGATACAAACAATAATAATTGATGACAAGTTTGTGGTGGAAAAGGTACACTCATACATTATTGGTGGGACTGCAAATTAATACAACCACTCTGGAAATAGAATGGAGATTCATTAAAAACAACAAAAACAAAAAAGCTATGAATGGAACTACCACATGACCCAGTTATCCCATTCCTGAGTATGTATCCAAAAGATCTGAAATCAGCATATTATAGGGTTGCAGACAGAAATTTTTATAGCAGCACATTTCACAGTAGCCAAGCTATGGAACCAACCTGGTTGCCAATCAACAGATGAATAGAAAAAAGTAATACGACACACACACACACACACACACACACACACACACACACACACACAGTTTTAGTCACTTTTTCACTGCCATTACCAAAAGACCTGACAAGAACAATTAGAGAAGGAAACATTTTGGGGTTTAGAGTTTCAGAGGATTTTGTCCATAGATAACCAATTCCATTCCTTGGGGATTGAGGTGAGATAAAACATCTTGGTAGAAGAGTGTGGTTGAGGAAAGCAGCATAGGTCATAGCCACCAGTAATTATGTGTGTGTGTGTGTGTGTGTGTGTGTGTGTGTGTGTGTGTGTGAGAGAGAGAGAGAGAGAGAGAGAGAGAGAGAAAGAGAGAGAGAGGGAGAGAGAGAAAGAGAGAGCCCAAAGGCATACCCACAGGGACCTACCACTTCCAGCCACAGCCTAGTTGCCTAGAATTTCTATCCAATTAATTCCTATCAGGGGATTAATATGATAATTAAGTTAAATACTCATAACCCAATCATTTCCTCTCTAAATTTTTTGCTTTGTCTTTGTGAGCTTTTGAAGAATAACTTACATCTAAACCATAACATGCACAATATAATATTACTCAGCCATAGAGGAGAATGAAATTATGACATTTGATGGTAAATGCATAGAAATGGAGACCATCATGCTAAGTGAAATAATCCATGCCCAGAAAGCCAAATGTTGAATGTTTTTTCTTCTCTCAGAAGCTAGTCCAAAAATAAGGAAGAAACAAAAAGAAATGGGAAATGGTTTGTGTCAAAATAGACAAAAGATCAGTGGAGTAGAGGAAGGGGATCAAGTGGGAGTTAGTGACCTAACTTTCCTATGTACATACATGAATATACCACAGTGAAGGCACTTAATTAAAAAAAAAAAGCTGTAAGTAATTAACAGAATGATCAGTAGAGTATAAGGAAAGGAATTAGGAGGGAGAAAGGGAGGGTAAAGGGAGGTACTGGAGACTGAACTAGAGAAAATTATATTCCATCTTTCATATTTATGTCAGAATGGATCCTAATGTCCCATACAACTATGATGAACTAATAACAGGGAAAGATCTCTTTTTTTCTTTTTATCTGAATTGCTCCATCTGATAAGAAATTTCATTGGAATGACTTATCAATTGACTAATTCTTCAAAACATGACTTTATGATAATAATTTTCCATTTGCAAAGATTTCTCTATTAATGAACCCTTAAAATAGGAGTTCTTTAACTTTTAAAATAGGAAAAGTTATTAAATTAACTCTGCATTAACAAGCCTCACATTTAAACATTTTGCTTTCACTGGATCATTGCTTAGTCTTTTATCAACAATTTTTAGACCAAGTTCAGGCCCATTGATACATAAATTCTCTACCGTGTTTCAGTTAATTAATACCTTTACAAAGTGCGTATTTAAGATTATGGATAGTTATGGTAATGATGCCAATAGCCCAATGTTTTAAAAACTGGAAAATGATGAAACTAAAAGTTACAAAATTATTTTAGTCTCTTTTTATGCATGTTTGTGTACATGTGTGTATTTTATGTTGTGTTTGTATGCTAGAAAGTTGGCTTATAAGTAAATGAGCACTTATAAATTTACAAAGAAGAAAAAAACAACTGTCTTTAATTTACATGATTAAGGTACATATTTAAAATAACTTCATTTCAATTTGTTTTTGATAAATTTCAAGTACTCCATTGAATAGGAGAGGTGAAAGTGTACATCTGATCCTTGAGTACAATCTTTTATTAAATGCTTTCAATTTCTTTCCTATAAATGTGATGTTGAGCCTGGTGCAGTTGCAATGCCTGTTATCCCAGTGGCTCAGGAGTTTGGGTAAGGAGGATGTTGAGTTTAAAGCCAGCCTCAGCAAAATCAAGGCATTAAGCAACTCAGTGAGACCCTGTCTCTAATTGAAATTCAAAATAGAGATGGAGATGTGGCTCAGTGGTTGAATGCCCCTAAATTCAATCCATGGTAATCCCCAACACCCAAAATATGATGTTTTATTGTTGTTTGTGATAAATGGCATTCATGATGTTGAGACAAGTTCCTTCTGTTTCGTAGTTTCACCCTGAATTGGTGCTGAATTTTTTAAGTCTTTTTCTGCATCTGTTGTCTTTGATTTTATTAATATTTTATATTACATTTATTTTTAATTATTATTAGTATATTTATGTTATGAATAATAGTTGGATTAATTTTGACATAACCATACATGCATGAAATATTATTTGCTCCATTTCAGTCATCAGTATTTTCACTTTTCTTCTCCTACTTCCTTCCCATGTTCCCCTTCCTGCAGAATGAAACTGACCTGTGCTATGCTCATATATCAATATACAACAGTGAATCTCACATTTATGTATATCTATAAAGCACCAATGAAAACCAAGAAATAAATAGAAGGAAGACAAATACAGTATTATATTTATTGATTTGTGTGTATTGAACTATCCTGCATCCCTAGAATAAAACCAACTTGATCATGTTGTATAATCCTTTAAACCTGTTTTTCATTTTAATTTGCTAGTATTTTATTGATGATTTTTACATCTGTGTTCATCAAGGACACTGTTCCATGGTTTACTTTTTTCTCTTGAGGTGTCCTTATTTGAATTTGATAACAGAGCATTGTTAACTGAATTTGCAAGTGTTTACTCCCTTTTCATTTCATCAAATAATTTGAGAAGCATTGATATTAGTTCTTTAAAGGTAGAATTCTGGCAGAATTCCATTATGAATTCATTTGTCATGGGGCTTTTCTCTTTTTTAGTTTTTTTTTTTTACTACTGATTTCATATCATTGCTTGTTATTAGTCTGTTTAGATTTTCTGTGACATCTTGGCCCAATTTTTCTATGTCATGTATGTTTAGAAATTTATCCATTTTTCTTAAGTTTTCCATTTATTGGAATGTATGTTTTCAAAGTAGTCCCCAACAATTCACTTGATTTCAATGATGTCTATTTTTTAAACCATTATTTTATTTATTTTATTTTTATGTGGTGCTGAGGATTGAACCCAGGGCCTCACACGTGTGAGGCAAGTGCTCTACCATGAAGCCACAACCTCAGCCCTCAGTGTATATCTCCCTTTTCTTATCTAATACTATTAATTTGAGTCTTCTCTACTTCTTTTTCTTGGCTAAGTGTTTATCAATTTTTTCATCTTTGCAAAGAAAAAACTCTGTTTCATTGATCCATTTTATTATTGTTTTATTAACTATTTCATTAATTTTCTATTTTGACTTTCATGATGTTCTTCTTTTTTAAAAAAAATTATTAGTTGCTCAAAACATTACAATGATCTTGACATATAATACATTTGATTCAAATGGTGTATGTAATCTTATTTTTCCACGTGTACAGATTGCAGGATCACATTGGTTATACAGCTACATTTATACATAGGGCCATACTAGTGTCTATTGTACTGTGCTGCCCTTCCTAATCCCCCTCCCCTCCCCTCCCATCACCTCTTTCTACCCAATCTACTGTGACACGTTTCTCTCTCTTTTTTCTTCCCCCTTACACCATCTTATATGTGATTTTGCATAACAATGAGGGTCTCCTACCATCTTCCATGCAATTCCCCTTCTCTCTCCCTTTTCCACGCACCTCTCGTCCCTATTTAATGGTAATTTTCTTCTCATGCTCTTCCTCCCTGCTCTGTTTTGAATCGCCCCCCCCCCTTATATCAAAGAAGACATTCTGCATTTGTTTTTCAGGGATTAGCTAGCTACATTTAGCATAATCTGCTCTAAAACCATCCATTTCCCTGCAAATGCCTTGATTTTGTTATTTTTTAGTGTTGAGTAATATTCCATTGTGTATAAATGCCACATTTTTTTTTATCCATTCATCTATTGAAGGGCATCTGGGTTGGTTCCACAGTCTAGCTGTTGTGAATTGTGCTGCTATGAACATCGATGTGGCAGTATCCCTGTAGCATGCTCTTTTAAGGTCTTCAGGGAATAGTCCGAGAAGGGCAATAGCAGGGTCAAATGGTGGTTCCATTCCCAGCTTTCCAAGGAATCTCCATACTGCTTTCCACATTGGCTGAACCAATTTGCAGTCCTACCAGCAATGTACAAGTGTACCCTTTTCCCCACATCCTCACCAGCACTTGTTATTGTTTGACTTCATAATGGCTGCCATTCTTACTGGAGTGAGATGGTATTTTAGAGTGGTTTTAATTTGCATTTCTCTCATTGCTAGAGATGGTGAGCATTTTTTCCTGTATTTGTTGATTGATTGTGTATCATCCTCTGAGCAGTGTCTGTTCAGATCCTTGGCCCATTTGTTGATTGGGTTATTTGTGTTCTTGTTGTTTAATTTTTTGAGTTCTTTGTATACTCTGAAGATTAGAGCTCTATCTGAAGTGGTGAGCGGTAAATATTTGTTCCCAAGATGTAGGCTCCCTATTTACCTCTCTTATTTTTTCTCTTGCTGAGAAAAAACTTTTTAGTTTGAATACGTCCCATTTGTTGATTCTTGATTTTAACTCTTGTGCTATAGGTGTCCTATTAAGGAATTTGGAGCCCGACCCCATGAGATGGAGATTAGGGCCAACTTTTTCTTCTATTAGACGCAGAGTTTCTGGTTTGAAACCTAGCCCCTTGATGTTCTTTTTACTGGTTTAGGAATTGGTTTGTCATAGTTTTATGATCTTGGTATAAATATTTTGATTCTAAAAATTTTTAATTTTCTCTCATGCTTTGCTTAATGACATACTTATCATTCAAATACGTATTGTTCAATATTCATAAATTTATATAGTTTGTATTTTTCTTTCTATTTAATTTCTTTTCATTTTGTTCTAATAAGATGAAAGGAACTAGTTGAACATTTTGGTGTTTGCTAAGACTACCCATAAGGACTAAAATTTGACTTTATTTGGGCTGGGGATGTGGCTCAAGCGGTAGCGCGCTCGCCTGGCATGCGTGCGGCCCGGGTTCGATCCTCAACACCACATACCAACAAAGATGTTGTGTCCGCCGAGAACTAAAAAAAAAAATAAGTATTAAAAATTCTCTTTCTCTCTCTCTCTCCTCTCTCACTCTCTCTTTAAAAAAAAAAAAAAAAAAAATTTGACTTTATTTTGATTTTATCTGTTCCATGAGCAGAAAAGAAGAAAGTGTTATTCAACTGTTGTTGGGTGAAATATTCTTCATATATACATTATGTCCATTAGATTTACAGCATGTTTTAGCCCTAAAGTCTTTTTTTTATTTTGTGTTTGAGTGACTTACCTGTAAGAGTTGTGTTGAAATCACTAAATGTATTGGGATATTTATGATCCTTTATGTTGAGTAGTTTTGCTTTATGTAATTACCAGCACCAACATTTGGGGAATAAGTATTTACCATCTTATTTTTTACCACCCTCATATATATTCTTGTTGGATTTCCACCTTGACCAGTATGTAGTGTTATTCACTGTTTCTTCTGACTCATTTTGGTTTGAAAGACTTTTTGGCCAGATATGAGTATAAGTACTCCTGCTTGCTATCAAATTCTATTTGCATGAAATTTTATTTTTCATTCTTTTACTTTCTTCCTGTTGTTATCATTGCCTATGAGGTGCATTTTTAGGCAAAATATAGCTGGACCTTGTTTTTAAATCAAATCTGGAAGTCTATGTCTGCTTAATTGGAGAGTTGAAACCATTAACATTCACTGTAGAGAAGTTTTTATTATACTCTTCCCCTTTGATTTATTTCTAACATTTGATTGGGTCCCAATTCTCATTTGCTTATCTACTCTTCTAATGAGATTTATGTAATTTCCTGTCTTCATTTTTATTATCATCTACGTCTGTGTGTAGAATTCATTTAATAATCATGTGCATTGTTGACATAGTACTCATGAGTTATTTTATGTATGCTTATATTGGAAAGTTTTCATTTATTCTTCTGTGATGAAGGATAGCTTTGTGTTATATAACAATCTTATTTGGCAGTTAGCTTTTAGGGTTTGAAATACATTGTTCCAGCGCCTCCAGGATTTTAGGATTTGAGCTGAAAATTTTGAATTTTTTTCTGGATTGTTTTCCTCAAAATGCTACATTCAATTTCTCTTGTAGCCTTTAAAATTATTTGATCTGTATTATTGATGTTTTAGTTATAATGTGTCATGTAGAGGTTATTTTCTGGTCTTATCCCTGGTGCCTTCTGTAACTTGATATCCATGTTGAAAATATTCTGCCCTTATTTCTATGAATAGGTTATAAATGCCATTAGACTCTCCTTCCTCAATTGGCTTATGTTTGTGTCTTAATGTTGTTTCAGAGTTTTTTTTATATTTTGTTTATATTATCTTATATTTTCTTTAATACATCTGAGTATGCAATGTTGTTCACATAGTTATCAGATATTCTATTTATCTGATGTAATCTCCTATATTCTTTCTTTTTTAAAAAAATATTTATTCAGTTTAGATACACATGTCATTATAATGCATTTTGACATATTATGCATAATTTGAGTATAAAATTATGATCCCATTCTTGTGGTAGTACATGATGTAGATTTTCACTGGTCATGTATTCATATATAAACTTAGGAAAGTTATGTCTGAATCATTCTACTATCTTTCCTATTCCCATCCCCCCTCCCTTCCCTTCATTCTCCCTTATCTAATCCAATGAACTTCTGTTCTTCCTTACCTTGCCTTATTGTATGTCAGCATCCACATATCACAGAGAACATCCAGCCATTGTATTTTTTAATTGGTTTTATTTTTTAAATACATGACAGCAGGATGCATCACAATTCTTATTACACATATAGAACAACTTTTCATACCTCTGTTTGTATATAAAGTATGTTCACACCAATTCATGTCTTCATACATGTACTTTGGATAATCATGTCCATCACATTCCTCCATAATTGCTTACCCCCTTCCCACTCCATTCCCCTCCCACCCTTCTGCCATATCTAGAGTTTGTCAATTCCTCTCATGCTCCCTCTCCTTACCCAACTATGAGTCAGACACCTTATATCTTCTCCAACTATATCCATTTACCTGCAAATGCCATAATTTAAAAAAAAATATTTATTTATACCACAATTTATCATAGCTCTGATTGTATATAAGGTATTTTCACACCAAATTCACATCTTCGTACACGTATTTTGTATAATTATGAGGGTCTCCTTCCACCATCCATGTTATTCCCCTTCTCCCTCCCTTTTCCTCCCACCCCTATTCCCTATCTAGAGGTAATCTTCCTCCCTTGCTATCCCTCCCAACCAAATTTGAGTCACCCCTCCCCTTATATCAGAGAAGACATTCGGCAAATGCCATAATTTTATTATCTTTTATTGCTGAGTAATATTCCATTGTGTATACATGACACATTTTTAAAATTAATTCATCTACTGAACGTTATCTAGATTGGTTCCACAGTTTAGATATTGTAAATTGTGTTGCTGTAAACATTGATGTGTCTGTGTCCCTTTAGTATGCTGTTTTTAAGTCCTTTGGGTACAGAGCGAGTAGAGGGATAGCTGGGTCAAATGGTGGTTCCATTCTAAGTTTTCCAAGGAATCTCCATATTGCTTTCCAGATTGGCTACACCAATTTTCAGTCCTACCAGCGATGTACTAGTGTACCTTTTTCCCCACATCCTCACCAACACTTATTGTTGTTTGTCTTCATAATAGCTGCCATTCTGACTGGAGTGAGATGGTATCTTAGAGTGGTTTTGATTTGCATTTCTCTAATTGCTAGAGATAATTAACATTTTTTCATATATTTGTTGATTGATTGTATATCTTCTTCTGTGAAGTGTCTGTTCATGTCCTTGGCCCGTTTATTGATTGGGTTATTTTTTTTTTTTTGGTGTTTAGCTTTTTGAGTTTTTTATATATCATTGATGTTAATACTTTCTCTGAGGTATAGGTAGCAAAGATTTTCTTCCATTCTGTAGGCTTTTTGATCTCACTCTTGATTGTTTTCTTTCTTGTGTGGAAGCTTTTTAGTTTAATACCATCCCATTTATTCATTCTTGATTTTATTGTTTGCACTTGATTTTATTGATTTATTTGATGTGATTTAATTTTACTTCTCTTATCATTTGTTGAAGAGGTTATCTTTTCTCCAATTTATGCCTTTTGTTTAGTGGTACAAATTATTACAATTTATTCATGATTCAATAATACAAATAATTAATATGTATTAATGATACATGAATAAAACAAATCATTCATGATATAAACACTGAATAAACCAGGGGTATAAATGATGCCCCCGCTATCTGCAAAAGTGTTTATCATTATTTGTATACTTTTTAAGTGTTTTAATTTGTTCTAATTAGTTATACATAACAAAAGAATGCATTTCAATTAATCATATGTACATTGAGCACATTTTTTCATTTCTCTGGTTGTACATGATATGCAGTCATATGAACCTAGGTTAATGATGTTGATCTCATTCCACCATCTTTCTTGTCCCCATGCCTCCACTCCATTTCTCCCTCCCATTTGCCCAAAATACCTCCATTCTCCCCCCACATTGTGGATCAGTATCCACATATCAGAGAGAACATTTGGCCTTTGGTTTATTGGGATTGACTTATTTCGCTTACCATGATATTCTCCAACTCCATCCATTTACCTTCAAATGCCATAATTTTATTCTTTCTTAATGCTGAGTAATATTCCATTGTGTATATATACCAGAGTTTCTTTATCCATTCGTTTATTGAAGGGCATCTCAGATTGCTTCCACAGTTTATCTATTGTGAATTGAGCTGTTATGAACATTGATGTGGATGTTTTACTATAGTATGCTAATTTTAAGTCCTTTGGATATAGACCAAGGAGTGGGATAGCTGGATCAAATGGTGGTTCAATTCCAAGTTTTCTAAGGAATCTCCATGCTGCTTTCCATAGTAGTTACACCAATTTGCAGTGCCACCAGCAATGTATGAGTGTACCTTTTTCCCACACATCCTTGCCTAACACTTATTGTTTGTATTCTTGATAATTGTCATTCTGACTGGAGTGAGAAGAAATCTTAGAGAGTTTTGATTTGCATTTCTCTAATGACTAGAGAAGTTAACCATTTTTTCATATATTTATTGATCCATTCTTTATCTTCTGAGAAGTATCTGTTCAGTTCCTTAGCCCATTTATTGATTGGGTTATTTATTTTTTTGGCATTAAGTTTTTTGAGTTCTTTATATATCCTAGAAATTAGTGCTCTGATATGTATCAAGTAGGGATGTTCTCCCATTCTGTGGGCTCTCTCTCCACATTATTGGTTGTCTTCTTTATAGAGAAGAAACTTTTTAGTTTGAATCCATGCCATTTATTAATTCTTGATTTTATTTCTTGCCCTTTAGGAGTCTTAATAAGGAAGTCAGGGCTATTAGGCACAGGGTGTCTAGTCTAATTCCAAGGTCCTTGATCCACTTTGAGTTGAATTTTGTTCATGGTGAGAGATAGGGTTTAGTTTCATTTTGCTGCATATGGATTTCCAGTTATCCCAGCACCAATCATTGAAGGGGCTGTCTTTTCTCTAATGTATGTTTTGGGCACCTTTTTCTAATATGAAATAACTGTATTTATGTGGGTTTCTCTCAATGTTTTCTATTCTGTACCATTTATCTACATGCCTGTTTTAGTGCCAATATCATACCATTTTTGTTACTATAACTTTGTAATATATTTTATGTTCTGGTATTGTGATGTTTCCTGCTTCATTTTTCTTGCTAAGGATTGCTTTGACTATTCTGGGTCTCTTATTTTTCCAAATGAATTTCATGATTGCTTTTTCTACCTCTGTAAAGAAATGACATTGGGATTTTAATTGGAATCACATTGAATGTGTATTGCACTTTAGGTAGTATGGCCATTTTAACAATATTAATTTTGCCTATCCAAGAACATGGGGGATCTTTACATCTTCTAAGGTCTTCTTCAATGTATTTCTTTAATGTTCTCTAGTTTTCATTGTAGAGGTCTTTTGCCTCTTTTGTTATATTGATTCCCAAGTACCTTATTTATTTTTTTGAGGCTATTGTGAATGGAGTAGTTTTCCTAATTACTTTTTCTGAGGGTTCATCACTATTGTATGTAAATACATTTGATCTATAGTTGTTGCTTTAATAATTCTACTTTGCTCAATTCATGTATGAATTCTAGAAGTATTTTGGTGGAGTTTTGTGGATCCTCTAAGTATAGAATCATATTGTCAGCAAATAGTAATAGTTTGAGTTCTTTTTCTATTTATATCCCTTTAATTTCTTTCATTTGTCTAATTCCTCTGGCTAGAGTCTAAAGGACTGTATTGAGTATGAGTGGTAAGAGAGGGCATCCCTGTCTTGTTTAAGTTCTAAGATGGAATGCTTCCAGTTTTTCTCCATTTAGAATGATGTTGGCCTTGGGCTTAGCATAGATAGCTTTTGTACTGTTGAGGTATGTTCCTATTATTGCTAGTTTTTCTAGTGTTATAAACTTGGAAAAGTGTTATATTTTATCAAATGCTTTTTGAATATCTACTGAGAGGATCATATGATTTTTATTTTTATGTTTATTGATGTGATGAATTATGTTTATTGATTTCCGTATGTTGAATCAACCTTGCATCTCTGGGATAATATATTTTTGTATGTGATTTGCCAGAATTTTATTGAGAATTTTTGCATCTGTGCTCATCAGGGATATTGGTCTGAAGTTTTCTTTCCTTTATGTGTCTTTGTCTGGCTTAGGTTTCAGGGTGATACAAGCATCATAGAATGAGTTTGGAAGGGTTCCCTTATTTTCTATTTCATGGAGTAATTTGAGGAATATTGGTATTAACTCTTTGAAGGTCTTTTAGAACTTAGCTGAGAATCCATCTGGTCCTGGGATTTTCTTGATTGGTGTGCTTTTGACGGTTTCTTCTAGTTTATTGCTTGAAATTGACCTGTTTAAATTGTGTATGTGCTCCTGATTCAGTTTGGGCAACTCATAATTCTCTACAAATTTGTTGTTGACATTGATATTTTCTATTTTATTGGGGCATACATTTTCAAAAATAGTTTCTAATTATCTTTTGTATTTCACTGTTATCTGTCATGATATTTCCTTTTTGATTACAAATTTTAGTAATTTGAGTTTTCTCTCTCCTTCTTTCCTTTAGGGTAATTAAGGCTTTATCCATTTTATTTATTATTTTCAAAGAACCAGCTTTTGCTTTGTCAATTTTTTTTGTTGTTTCTTTTGTATCAATTTCATCCCTGATTTTAATTATTTCCTGTCTTCTAGTACATTCGGTATTGACTTATTCTTATTTTTCAGGGTTTTTGAGATGTAATGTCATTTATTTGTTGACTTTTTCTTCTTTTAATTAATGAGTACAATCAAATGAACATTTTCCTCTTAGCACTGCCTTCATATGTCCCAGAGATTTTGGTATGTTGTATCAGAATTCTCATTTACCTCTACGAATTCTTTTATATCCTCCTTGATGTTTTCTGCTATCTATGAGTCATTCAACAGCATATTATTTAGTCTCCAGGTGTTGGAGTAGCTTCTATTTTTTATTTTATCATTGGTTTCTCATGTCATTTTATAATAGCTTGATAGAATGAAGAGTTTCTGTATTTGCTAAGAGTTATTTTGTGGCATAACATATGGTCTGTTTTAGAGAAGGATCCATTTATGCTGAGAAAAAAGTGTATTTGTTCTTTTTAAAAATATCATTATTTATTTTTGTATGTGGTTCTGAGGATCAAAACCAGTGCCTCATGCATGTGAGGCAAGCACTCAACCACTGAGCTGCAACCCCAGTCCAGTGTTTTTGCTCTTTGATGGGTGAAATATTATATATATATATATATATATATATATATATATATATATATATATATATATATATATATTAAATCTAAATTATTGATTGTGTTATTGAATTATATAATTTCTTTGTTTAGTTTTTGTGTGGAAGGTCTATCCTGTGATGGGAGAGGTGTGTTAAAGTCTCCCAGTATTAATGTGTTGTGGTCTTTTTGATTGTTGAAATTGAGAAGGATTTGTATGATGTACACAGATACTCCATTGTTTGGGGAATAAATATTTATGATTGTTGAGTAATTATTTCTTTGAGCAGTATGAAAGGCCCTTCCTTATCTCTTCTGACTAACTTTGGTTTGATGTCCACTTTATCTGATTCAAGGATGGAGACCCCTGCTTCTTTACATGGTCCATGTGAGTAGTATGTTTTTTCCCATTCTTTTTCCTTTAGTCTGTGGGTGTCTTTTCCAATAAGATTAGTCTCTTGAAGGCAGTATATTGTTGGGTCTTTTTAAGAAATCCAATCTTCAGTCTATGTCTTTTAACTGATGAACTTAGGCCATTAAGATTCAGAGTTATTATTGAAATATGATTTTTATTTCCAGTCATTTTTTTTGTTTTTTTACTTGACTCAGTTTCTCATTTGATTGTTTTTTTCTTTTGTGTAGTTCCTCTCTTTGCTGATTTTCATTATTGTTTCTCATTTCCTCCTCATGGAATATTTTGCTGAGAATGTTTTGGAGTGCAGACGTTCTCACTGTAAATTCTTTTAACTTTTGTTTATCAAGGAAGGCTTTAATTTTGTCATCAGATCTGAAGATTCTTTGTTGGCATACATTTTCTTTCAGAGCTTTTATATGTTGTTCTGGTATCTCCTAGCTTTGAGGGTCTGAGTTGATAAATCTGCTGAGATCTGAACTGGTTTACCCTATATGCAATCTGAAACGTTTCTCTTACAGCTTTTAAAATTCTATTCTTATTTTGTGTGCTAGATATTTTCATTATAATGTGCCTTGGTGTAGTTCTGTTATAATTCTGTACATTTTTTGATTTTCCAGTTTATTTTTGGGAAAGTTTTTGGTATTATTTCATTGAAGAGATTGTGAATTCCTTTGGTTTGTTTCTCTGGGCCTTTCTGTATCCCAATATATTTTAGACTTAGTCATTTGATATTATCCTATAATTTTTTTGATGTTCTGTTCATGGTTTCTTACTATCTTCTCTCTGTGGTCAACTTTATTGTCAAGACTGTATATTATATCTTCATTGTCTGAGGTTCTGTCTTCCAAGTGATCTAGTCTGTTGGTGATACTTTCTATTAATTTTCTTATTTGTTTATTGTTTCCTACATTTCAAGGCTTTCCGTTTTTTTTTCTCAGAATCTCTCTTTCTTCAAGTAATCTTTTGCTACTTGTATTTACTCTCTTATCTCTTTGTTATCAATTGTTGCCTGTATTTGCTCTCTTATGTTATTGTTTTATATGCAGAGTATTTTTAATTATGTATTATTTGGAAGTCATTTTCTGACATTTCATCTACTGTGCTGTCAAGGGAATCTATTATTGTATCATCTTGGTTTGATTGGAGCACTTTCTTCCCTCATCTTTTCATGCTTTCCATGTGCCTTCCCTTCTAGCAGTGCAGATCCGAGGTATCACAGTTTCTACCCTATAATCTTTTAGTGGCCTAGTAGGTTTCTGATGGCTTGCCTTTAAGGGGGAGATCAATATTAATAGAACCCAATGCAAATTATATACAGCCTTAAACCAAATAGTTCCTATTTAGATGATTACAGTTTTGTCACAATAAACAGAAATGATGTGTTCAATTATTATCTGAAATATAAACAATAGGTTTGCAAAAGGGTACACAGAATCTAATGGTGGACAAAATGAGAAACAAGGGGGGATGTAGGGTGTGATGTTTATGAGGTAGGAAGTGAGAATATACAGGCATTAAATCATAGGAAGAGTGAAAGGTGAATCAAAAGAAGTTAGCTGTTAACAGGAGAAAAGAGAGAAAGAGGTGACCCTGTGCAAGGCTCTTTTCTGCCTCTGCAACAAAATGGTGGCTATTAGCACACCTACCAGGGATACTTCTGGTGTAACCAAGCCTGAAGGGACCTTGGTGATGGTCTTCTAGGTCCTGGCTGTTGTCCCTAGATGGAAGTGGTGGAGTAGTGTCAAGCCTCTAAGTACCTTGGTGTTGGGCTTCCAGCTACCTGCTGGTGTCCCAGGATAGAATCTGTTGCAAGTAAAGATGGTAGTGCCAGCAATGGGGGTAATATGAGATGGCACTGGAGGTGCCCCAAGATGGCAGTGACCACATTTAGTGGTGGGGCTGAACAGGCAAGCCAAATGCTGGCTTTTGGGTGGCCTATTTGGAGATGAAGTGTTGTGGTGTACAGGCATGGTCCTCAGCATGTTGGGCAGTTCTGTGCCTGGACCTGGGCCTGGGCTCCTCGAGGATCAGTGGGAGGCATCCTGTCCTGGGTCTTGGGGTGGTTTTGTGGAGATGTCCTGCCCTTGCCTTGGCAAGGTTATTGGGTTGTTGGGGGTTTTCCTGGACCTGTCTGGTCTCCTTGGGAATCTTTGGGACTCCCGTATATGTTTTTGGTACCATTGTATAGGATAAACCCATAAACTGTTTATGTGGTTTGTCTCTGTGTCTTCTGTTTGTTAAATTTGTCTTAATATCTGTTTTTATGCTAATACTATGTTTTTTTTTTCTTATAGCCCTGTAGTATGATTTAACATCTGGTATTGTGATGCATCTCACTTTACTTTTCTCACTAAGAAATGCTTAGGCTATTCTGGGCCTCTTATTTTTTCAAATGAATTTCAGGACTGCTTTCCTTATTTCTGTAATGAATGTCCTTGGCATTTTAATAGGAATTACATTAATACTCTATAGCACTTTTGATAATATGGCCATTTTGAACATTATTAATTTTGCCTATCCAAGAACATTGGATATCTTTCCATCTTCTAAGGTCTTCTCCAATTTATTTCTATAGTATTCTGTAGTTTTCATAGTAGAGGTCTTTCACCTCTTATTTTAGATTGATTACCATATATTTTATTTTTTTTATTTTTTATTTTTTTATTTTTTTAAATTTTTTTATTGGTTGTCCAAAACATTACATAGTTCTTGATATATCATATTTCACACTTTGATTCAAGTGGGTTATGAACTCCCATTTTCACCCCGTATACAGATTGCAGAGTCACATCAGTTACACTTCCACTGATTTACATATTGCCATACTAGTGTCTGTTGTATTCTGCTGCCTTTCCTATCCTCTACTATCCCCCATCCCCTCCCCTCCCCTCCACTCTTCTCTCTCTACCCCCTCTACTGTAATTCATTTCTCCCCCTTGTATTATTTTTCCCTTTCCCCTCACTTCCACTTGTATATAATTTTGTATAACCCTGAGGGTCTCCTTCAATTTCCAAGCAATTTCCCTTCACTCTCCCTGTCCCTCCCACCTCTCATCCCTGTTTAATATTAGTCATCTTCTCATGCTCTTCTTCCCTACTCTGTTCTTAGTTACTCTCCTTATATCAAAGAGGACATTTGGCATTTGTTTTTTAGGGATTGGCTAGCTTCACTTAGCATAATCTGCTCTAATGCCATCCATTTCCCTCCAAATTCTATGACTTTGTCATTTTTTAATGCAGAGTAATACTCCATTGTGTATAAATGCCACATTTTTTTTTTATCCATTCGTCTATTGAAGGGCATCTAGGTTGCTTCCACAGTCTTGCTATTGTGAATTGTACTGCTATGAACATCGATGTAGCAGTGTCCCTGTAGCATGCTGTTTTTAGGTCTTTAGGGAATAGACCCAGAAGGGGAATAGCTGGATCAAATGGTGGTTCCATTCCCAGCTTTCCAAGAAATCTCCATACTGCTTTCCAAATTGGTTGCACCAATTTGCAGTCCCACCAACAATGTACAAGTGTACCCTTTTCTCCACATCCTCGCCAGCATTTGTTGTTGTTTGACTTCATAGTGGCTGCCCATCTTACTGGAGTGAGATGATATCTTAGGGTGGTTTTGATTTGCATTTCTCTGACTGCTAGCGATGGTGAGCATTTTTTCATGTACTTGTTGATTGATTGTATGTCCTCCTCTGAGAAGTGTCTGTTTAGGTCCTTGGACCATTTGTTGATTGGGTTATTTGTTATCTTATTGTCTAATTATTTGAGTTCTTTGTATACTCTGGATATTAGGGCTCTATCTGAAGTGTGAGGAGTAAAAATTTGTTCCCATGATGTTGGCTCCTAATTTACCTCTCTTGTTGTTTCTTTTGCTGTGAAAAAACTTTTTAGTTTGAGCAAGTCCCATTTGTTGATTCTAGATATTAATTCTTGTGCTATGGGTGTCCTATTGAGGAATTTGGAGCCCGACCCCACAGTGTGTAGGTCGTAGCCAACTTTTTCTTCTATCAGATGCCTTGTCTCTGGTTTGATATCAACCTCCTTGATCCATTTTGATTTAACTTTTGTATATGGCGAGAGAAAGGGATTCAGTTTCATTTTGTTGCATATGGATTTCCAGTTTACCCAGCACCATTTGTTGAAGATGCTATCCTTCCTCCATTGCATGCTTTTAGCCCCTTTATCAAATATAAGAAAGTTGTAGTTTTGTGGGTTGGTTTCTGTGTCCTCTATTCTGTACCATTGGTCCACCCGCCTGTTTTGGTACCAATACCATGCTGTTTTTGTTACTATTGCTCTGTAGTATAGTTTGAAGTCTGGTATCGCTATACCACCTGATTCACACTTCCTGCTTAGCATTGTTTTTGCTATTCTGGGTATTTTAGTTTTCCATATGAATTTCATGATTGCTTTCTCTATTTCTACAAGAAATGCCATTGGGATTTTGATTGGCATTGCATTAAACCTATAGAGAACTTTTGGTAATATCGCCATTTTGATGATGTTAGTTCTGCCTATCCATGAACAGGGTATATTTTTCCATCTTCTAAGATCTTCTTCAATTTCTCTCTTTAGGGTTCTGTAGTTTTCATTGTATAAGTCTTTTACCTCTTTTGTTAGGTTTATTCCCAAGTATTTTATTGTTTTTGAGGATATTGTGAATGGAGTGGTTGTCCTCATTTCCATTTCAGAGGGTTTGTCGCTGATATACAGGAAGGCCTTTGATTTATGCGTGTTGATTTTATATCCTGCCACTTTACTGAATTCATTTATTAGCTCTAATAGTTTCTTTGTAGACCCTTTTGGGACTGCTAGGTATAGAATCATGTCATCTGCAAATAGTGATAATTTAAGTTCTTCTTTTCCTATTTTTATGCCTTTAATTTCTTTCATCTGTCTAATTGCTCTGGCCAGTGTTTCGAGAACTATGTTGAACAGAAGTGGTGAGAGAGGGCATCCCTGTCTTGTTCCAGAATTTAGAGGGAATGCCTTCAATTTTTCTCCATTCAGAATGATGCTCACCTGGGGCTTAGCATAGATTGCTTTTACAATGTTGAGGTATGTTCCTGTTATCCCTATTTTTTCAAGAGTTTTGAACAAAAAAGGATGCTCTACTTCGTCGAATGCTTTTTTCGCATCTATCGAGATGATCATATGGTTCTTACTTTTAAGTCTATTGATGTGGTGGATAACATTTATTGATTTCCGTATATTGAACTAGCCTTGCATCCCAGGGATGAATCCTACTTGATCATGGTGTACAATTTTTTTGATATGATTTTGTGTCCGATTCGCCAGAATTTTATTGAGGATTTTTGCGTCTAGGTTCATTAGAGATATAGGTCTGTAGTTTTCTTTCTTTGAAGT
Source organism: Spermophilus citellus (assembly GCF_964194105.1). Taxonomy (NCBI): domain Eukaryota; kingdom Metazoa; phylum Chordata; class Mammalia; order Rodentia; family Sciuridae; genus Spermophilus; species Spermophilus citellus. The sequence goes on from NC_138190.1 coordinate 76,865,884, forward strand.
ATCTTTGTCTGGTTTAGGAATCAGTGTGATGTTGGCCTCGTAGAATGAATTTGGAAGTTCTCCTTCTTTTTCTATTTCCTGAAATAGCTTGAAAAGTATTGGTATTAGTTCCTCTTTAAAGGTTTTGTAAAACTCTGCTGTATACCCATCCGGTCCTGGGCTTTTCTTAGTTGGTAATCTTTTGATGGTTTCTTCTATTTCCTCAATTGATATTGGTCTGTTTAGGTTGTCTATATCCTCCTGTCTCAATCTGGGCAGATCATATGACTTAAGAAATTTATCGATGCCTTCACTATCTTCTATTTTATTGGAGTATAAGGATTCAAAACAATTTCTGATTATCTTCTGTATTTCTGAAGTGTCTGTTGTGATATTGCCTTTTTCATCCTGTATGCTAGTAATTTGAGTTCTCTCTCTTCTTCTCTTTGTTAGCATGGCTAAGGGTCTGTCGATCTTATTTATTTTTTCAAAGAACCAACTTTTAGTTTTATCAATTTTTTCAATTGTTTCTTTTGTTTCGATTTCATTAATTTCAGCTCTGATTTTCATTATTTCTTGCCTTCTACTTCTTTTGCTGTTATTTTGCTCTTCTTTTTCTAGGATTTTGAGATGAAGTATGAGATCATTTATTTGTTGGTTTTTTTCTTTTTTTAAGGAATGAACTCCATGCAATGAATTTTCCTCCTAGAAGTGATTTCAATGTGTCCCATAGATTCCGATATGTTGTGTCTGTGTTTTCATTTATCTCTAAGAATTTTTTAATTTCCTCCTTAATGTCTTCTATAACCCATTGATCATTCAGTAACCTATTGTTCATTCTCCAAGTGATGCATGATTTTTCCTTCCTTCTTTTATCGTTGATTTTCAGTTTCATTCCATTATGGTCAGATAGGATGCATGGTATTACTCTAGTCCTTTATATTGTCTAAGAGTTGCCCTGTGACATAATATATGATCTATTTTTGAGAAGGATCCATGTGCTTCTGAGAAAAAAGTGTAACTGCTTGATGTTGGGTGGTATATTCTATATATGTCAATTAAGTCTAGGTTGTTAATTGTGTTATTGAGTTCTATAGTTTCCTTATTCAACTTTTGTTTGGAAGATCTCTCCAGTGGTGAGAGAGGTGTGTTGAAGTCTCCCATGATTATTGTATGGTGGTCTATTAGAGTCTTGAACTTGAGAAGAGTTTGCTTGATGAACAGAGCTGCACCATTGTTTGGGGCATATATATTTATGATTGTTATGTCTTGTTGGTGTATGGTTCACTTGAGCAGTATGTAGTGTCCCTCTTTATCCCTTTTGATTAACTTTGGCTTGAAATCTATATTATTAGATATGAGTATGGACACTCCTGCTTGTTTCCGAAGTCCATATGAGTGATATGATTTTTCCCAACCTTTCACCTTCAGTCTATGTATGTCTTTTCCTATCAAATGCGTCTCCTGTAGGCAGCATATTGTTGGGTCATGTTTTGTGATCCATTCTACTAGCCTGTGTCTCTTAATTGGTGAGTTTAAGCCATTAACATTTAGGGCTATTATTGAGATATGGGTTATCCTTCCATCCATATTTGTTTATTTATGTTACTGAATATGGTTTGTTTTCCTCTTTGATTATTTTCCCCCCTTTACTGTCCTACCTCCCACTGTTGGTTTTCATTGTTATTTTCCATTTCCTCTTCCTGTAATGTTTTGCTGAGGATTTTTTGGAGAGATGGTTTTCTAGCTGCAAATTCTTTTAACTTTTGTTTATCGTGGAAGGTTTTAATTTCATCTTCCATCTTGAAGCTCAATTTTGCTGGATACACAATTCTTGGTTGGAACCCATTTTCTTTCAGTGTTTGAAATATGTTATTCCAGGATCTTCTAGCTTTCAAAGTCTGTGTTGAGAGATCAGCTGTTATCCTGATTGGTTTACCCCTAAATGTAATCTGTTTCCTTTCTCTTGTAGCTTTTAAAATTCTCTCCTTATTCTGTATGTTGGGCATCTTCATTATAATGTGTCTAGGTGTGGATCTCTTATGATTATGCACATTCGGCATCCTGTAGGCTTCTAGGATTTGGGATTCTGTCTCCTTCTTCAAGTCCGGGAAGTTTTCTCAAATTATTTCATTGAATAGATTGCTCATTCCTTTGGTTTGGAGCTCTGTGCCTTCCTGTATCCCAATGACTCTTAAGTTTGGTCTTTTAATGGTATCCCATATTTCTTGGATGTTCTGCTCCTGGTTTCTTAACAGTCTTGCTGAGCTGTCTATGTTCTTTTCAAGTTGAAATACTTTGTCTTCATTGTCTGATGTTCTATCTTCTAAGTGTTCTACTCTGCTGGTAGTATTCTCAATTGAGTTTTTAAGTTGGTTTATTGCTTCCTGCCTTTCTAGGATTTCTGTTGGTTTGTTTTTTATAACTTCTATGTCCCTGTATAGTTGATCTTTTGCTTCCTGGATTTGTTTGTGTATTTCATTGTTGAAGAGATCTTTCATTGTCTGATTTTGCTGTCTAATGTCTTCCTTGAGACTCCAGATCATCTGAAGCATGTATCTCCTGAATTCTTTATCTGACATTCCATCTGCTGCAGAAATTACCTCTTCTAACGTTGAGTTGACCTGCATTGCTTGTGGTCCTTTCTTTCCTTGTCTCTTCATACTGTTCGCGTTTCTTTCTGCTTACTGAGACTGTTGTGTTGTTGAATTTTCCCCCTATATATTTGTATTACTCTTGTATAGTTGCTAAGTCTCCCGCGCAGGCGCAGGCAGGGGCTCTGCTCCTCCTCCAATTGGGGCGCTGTGCCTACCACATCGGCAGGCCGCTGGGCCTGTTCTGCTGGTTGGTAGCAGGTGCGCCTACCTTGCAGGCGCGTGGGGTGGCTCTGCCACTCCCAGGTTGCTGGGCCTGACCTGCTGGTGGGTTGCAGGTCCGGCTACCTTGCAGGCGCGAGGGAAGGGCGCACACCTATTTGTATTTAGACAGTTACGCGAAATGGAGGATGTAATGCTTGGGATGAAAGTTGGGGGGAAGGGGAAGGTAGGTGCTCTTGAAAGGAAAGAAGGAGAGGGAGATAGATAGCATAGAGGAGAATGGAAAGAGCCGTAAAACTTGGAAGGGGAGAGAGAGAGGGAAAAGGGAGAGAAAAAGTTAAAATGAAATAGGAAATAAAATTAGGTCTTAGAGATCCATTTTCTTCTCTTCCCGTAGGCAAAGCTGTGCCCTCTGGGCTGAGTTTTGCCCTCAATGTGTCAACAGCAATCCCTGTAAGGCGGTTCCTGGGAGTCTCTCAATCCTGTTGGACCAGAGCCGTTGCAGTTCTACGGCCCCTCCTCCCCTTCCTCCTGCCAGCCAGCCAGGTCCTGCTCACCGGAGGCAGTTCCCCAAGGATTTGGTTACACTTTCAGCCCCACCGAGTGCTCTATTTCCCTAACTACTGAGCACTCTCGCTGTCATTCATCTAAGCCCCAGTGCTGTGGAGCTGTAGTCTGGGAGTCAATTGTTTAATTTTTCCAGACACCTTTGGTAGGCACACCTTCGGAATCTGGCAGCTAAGACCATTGGTGTTGCTGCTGGTGGTAATAGGAGTTGGGGGTCTAGGATCCCCTCTACTTTCCTCAGCCCCTACAGTCACAACCACAATGCTGGCGGTAGGAGGAGTTGGGGGTCTGGAGTGTCCTCTGTTTCCCTCCGCCCCTACCGTCACACCCGCTCAGTTCGCGGTTGGGGGATTTGGGGGTGGGGAGTCTTCTCTGCTTCTCTCTGCCCCTACAGTCACGCCCTTGTCACTGGCAATAGGGGGAGTTGGGGGTTGAGAGTCCTTTGGCCCTTAGGGTCACGCCCACGGAGAGATTTTGAAGTTTCCCGGTTGTTTGTATCTGATGTGGGTGGGAGTCACACACCTGCTAAAGTAGATTCCGCTGGGAAGGAATCTCCTTGGCCAAACTTTGGTGACTTCCCCTCTCTGCTATGCTGGGCCCCTGGCTCCTTGCAGGAGTGTCCGAAGGGAGGGGTGGAACTGGCTAGTCTCTGGTCTGACACAATCTCTGGTTTTAGTTCCCAGTTCGCTATTTCGTAAAGGGTTGGTTAGATTCCCTTCACGCTGTCTCGGGGGGGGGGGGGAGCCGTTCGCCGGGTGGGCGGGGCTGTTAGTAGAGCCAGGAGGGCACGGGCTGTCTGCTGGGCCAGGCGGGGACACTTCTCGCTGCGCCGGGCTGCTGGTAGAGCCGGGCAGCTGCGGCTGCGTGGCTAAGATCCGGGCGGGTGGAGTGGCCGTTTGCTGAGCGAGAGCGGGGCCTCTCGGGATGGCGAGGTGGTGGGTGCCGTGTGCGGGTTTGGGCGGGCCGCGCCGCTAGGGGCCTTCGGCCGCTTTCTGAAGCGGCTGGTGGCTGCGAGACTGGACCTCCGCGCCTGCATGGCCGGCCAAGATCCACTTGTCTGGGACAAACTGACACTTCTAATAAACCTACCAATTCCCGGCAGGTCCCCTCTTCACGGAATTTTGCTAGAAGTTTCTCAGTAGGTAGACTGCCACTGTTCCAATGGGTCTTTCTGATCCTGTTAATGTGGAGACATTGAAATCACTGCTTCCTCGCCGGCGGCCATGTTGGATCCCCCCATATATTTTATTTTTAGGCTATTGTGAATGGGATAATTTTTCCTGATTTCTCTTTCAGTTTAATTCATCATTGGTTTATAGGAACACAATCAATTTATGGGTGTTAATTTTATATCCTTATACTTTGACAAATTAATTTATGAGTTCTAGGAGTTTTTTGGTTCTTTGAAATATAGAATCATATCACCAGCAAATAGGGATAGTTTAAGCTCTTCTTTCCCTATTAGTATCCTTTATTTTTTTTCTTTTGTCTAATTGCTTTGTTTAGGATTTCAAGAACTATGTTGAATAGAAGTGGTGAAAGAGTATATCTCTGTCTTGTCCCAGTTTTTAGAGGGAATTTTTTCATTTTTTTCTACATTTAGAATGATGTTGGCCTTGGGTTAACATATAAAACTTACAATGTTGTGGTATGTTCCTACAATCCTTAGTTTTTCTGGTGTTTTGAACATGAATGGATGCTGTATTTTATCAGATGCTTTTTCTACAACTATTTTGATAATCATGTGATTTTTGTTTTTAAATCTATTGATGTGATGAATTATTTTTATTGATTTTGATATTTTGAACAGTACCTGAATCCTTGGAATAAACCCTACTTGATCATGGTGCACTATCTTTTTTCATATATTTTTGTATGCCAATATTTTATTAATAATTTTTGAATATATATTCATCAGGGATAATGGTCTGAAGTTGTATCTTTGTCTGGTTTTGTTACTGGGGTGATACTACCTTCATAGAATGAGTTGGAAGGGTTTGTTCTTTTCTATTTCATGGAATAACTTCCGGAATATTGGTGTAAGTTCTTGTTTGAAGCTCTGTTAGAGCTAGACTGAGAATGAGTCTTGTCCTGGACTTTTCATTGTTGGTAGGGTTTTGATGGTATCTTCAATTTTATTTCTTAAATTTGATCTCTTTAATTTTTTTTTTATTGGATGTTCAGAGGATAGGAAAGGTAGCAGAATACAACAGTCACTAATATGACAGTATTTAAATTTTACATGTCTGCCTGATTCAATTTTGTTAGAAAATATGTTTCTGGACATTTGTTGTTGTATTTGAGATTTTTCATTTTATTGGTGTATAACTTTTCAAAATAAGTTCTGATTATCATCTGTATTTCAGTAGTGTGCATGGTGATATTATCTTTTTCATCATGAATTTTAATTATTTGAGTTTCCTCTCTCCTTCTCTTTATTAGCTTGGCTAAGGATTTATCAATTTTATTTATTTTTTCAAAGAAACAAATTTTTGTATTATTGATTTTATATTGATATTTTGTTTCAATTTCTTTGATTTTTGCTCTGATTTTAATTATTTCCTGTCTTCTTATGCTTCTGGTGTTGATGTGTTCCTTTTATAGAGCTTCAAGATATAGTGTTAGGTTATTTATTTGATGATTTTCTATTTTTTAATGAATGAGATAAATGCAAAAAATATTCAGCCCTAACTCAATAGTTCCTGCTATGTCATATACAGTGTTAATTGTCACACAAAAAAGAAATGATATTGTCAGTTATTGCCACCAGTAAAAACATTGTTTGCAAAAGGGTTTACAATTTCAAATAGTGAACTAGAAGATACCAGATGTAATATAGGATGTGATCCTTATAGGGAAGGAGTGAGAAAAGAATTAAACATCTAAATGAAGAGTGAAAGACAGAACATAAATATTGGCTATTAGCAAATGAAAATATAGAAGAAAAATTAAAAGAAATAGATAAATGTGAGAAATAAATATAGAAATTAAGCGTTTTTAAAAATAAAAATAAAGGAATGCAAAACAAAATTTACCTATACTCATAAAACATCTTAGTCATCAAAATTGTGATCAATGAAAAATAACTGCCTTTGAAAGATGCTAGAAATGAGGAAAAAGAAACTAATATGAATATGTACAAGTGTCCATGAACCATTCAACTCACAATTAAATAGAGAAAAGAAAGAAGAAAAAAATATATATTTTAAAAGAGATCTCCATCAAAAGTTAAAGAATTGTTTCTGTTGGTGTTCAAAAGATTCTCAGCTTTTCTTCTCAGTAGTTTTATGTGGGGTTGGATTGAGGGTGATGTCTTCTTCAATCTCAGGATCAGGTTACTGGAGTGTGAGAGGAAATCCCATAGGTGGAGTTCCTGGAGGTGCGATTTAGCTCCATGTTATTCATTGAATGGTGAATAGTCTGAAGATCTTATGTCAGCAAACCTCCAGCCTCAGCATTTGATGGTCCAGGTATTTCCATGGGTCCCACTTATGCAGTGGAGGAGCCAATCCTTAGTTTCCTCTGTCACTAGCATTTCTTGGTCTCTCTTGTTCTGTCTCCAAACTCAAGTACTCTCACCACCATCCTTTCAAATTCTCAGCTGGGACCATTTCTTCCAGCTGGTCCTGCAAGCCCTTGGATTCAAGCAAGTGGGGCAGAACCAGGTGGGTTTCCATGAACTGTGTTTCCCTCTGTAAACCACTCTTCACATTTGATTTTCTCCTGGTCACTTAGAAATTCTATGTTGTGTGTAAACAAGTGTAAACAAACAGTATCTGGATATTTATCTTGTTCCCAAGGTTTGGAAAAACTTCTGCTATCATTTTCCTGAATAGATTATCAATGCCATTAGCCTATTTCTCTACTCCTTTCTGAATGCTTTTGAGCCTTAAATTTTGTCTCTTAGTGTTGTCCCATTATTATTTATTTTGATCATGATTTATTTTTCTTTAATACCTGCTGTGTGCAAGTAAGTCCACCATATATTCAAGCTCAGTGACTTTTGTCTTCTACTTGATCTAATTATTTGAGAGGCATTCTATTGAGCTTTGCATTTGACTTATTGTTGCTTTCCATTTTGAAAATATCTGTTGGATTATTTTTCACAGTGTCTCTTTATTGAAGTGTTTATAGATGTCCTGCATTTTGTCCCTTAGGTCCTTTCATTAATAATCCATCATTTAAACCATCAATTTATTGAATTATTTGTCTAACATTTTATCTACCTAAATATCCATGGATACAATTATTGGAGATTTATAAACTTTTGGAGGTGTCTTGTTGGCTTCATTCCTCATGCTTTCAGAAGTTCTATGTTGTTTGTGCATCTGTCATGATTGGTTCCTCTTTTTATGTGAGGGTCTTTTAGTGAGTAGTTAGCTCTTTAAAATATTATCTGAACTGGGGTTATATCATAGCATCAAAATATCAGTGTAATCAAAGTGCTGAGTCTACCACCAGCACTGGACTGTGAGGAGAATGTAATCACTAGTAATATGGGTCCCTTAATAACAAATTGTAAACAAACGTATATTTATGAATGCATTACTAATGATCTATACTACTCTTCTAAGAAGGAATTTGGGTGAGTAATATTATAGAATAGGGTGAAAATTTGGCATTAATGATATACATGTTATGGTGTAAATATGAAGTATCTCTAAAAGGGTCATGTGCGAGAAAACACAATTCAGAGGTGAAATGATTGGATTATGTGAGCCTTAACAGAATCAGTGCATTAATTCACTGATAAGGATTAACTGGGTGGTAACTGGATGCAGGGAATGTGTGGATGGAGTTGCTGGGTCAGTGGAGACCTACCCTTGGGTATATTTTTTGTCCCTGGTGAGAACTCATTCTGTCTATCTTCTTCCTGATTGTCATGTGTTGAATTTCTCCTCCATACTCTCTAACTATGATGCTATCCTCACCTTGGCCTAGAGTTTTGAAATCAGCCATCTATGAACTGAGGCTTCTGAAACCAGGAATTATAAATAAACTTTACCTCCCTAAAATTGTTCTTTTTGGGTGTTTTGATTATAGCAATGAAAAAGGCTAACTAAAACAACACCTAATATTTAATTATATTGAAATAAGGAAGAAAATGAAAGAAAAGACTGAAAAAGTATGGAGGAAGAAAGAAACAACATAAAGTGAGGAGGAAGAGAAGTATGAAAGAGAATGGAGGAGAATGGAGTTGGGAAAGCAGACAAGAGATACCAAGAATTTATCTAATTAATCAAAGAAATGGGTAAAATTAACCAGAACTCTGAATAAAAAAACAAATAGAGAAGACACAACAAAATATTTTATACAAAATAGCTAATTCAAAAACAATTATTAAAAGATTCAGTTTTCTCCTTGGTGAGTTATTTAAAGTGGAGATACTTTTTTCCATGGCTTCAATTTTAGAATCCCCCCACCATGCAGAAGTTTATGGAATAGTTATCTTACTTTATATTTGTTCTCTGCACTTACCTAAACCAGGCAAACTTGTTAGCAGTGCCTGTATGCTGAGCTCTCTCTAGCCTTGCCTGACAGCAGACTCTTGGGCAGCATTTTCCATTGTGGAGCAGACTTTATTCTCAGTATCACTGTGTTTTGGTATCTGGTGTTGGGATTGTAGCTCTGGTCATAGCCACTGTCAAGCACTCTCAAGAGCCTGTGGAATAATCCAACATGCATATCACACCTCATTCCAAAAGCCTCAGTATATATGCTGGTGGGAGTTGTGAGAGATGTGCCCTAATTATGTAATAGAAGATTACCCAGAAACTTCTAATCATGTGGAGTTGGCTAGGCCTGTGTTTGATTGCTACAGGTAGCAGCTTACTACCCAAACCAGACATGACCCACTTTCACTGCCTCTCGTCCTTGCTCATTACCTTAAATTTTATACCACGAATTACAAATGAAACTGTAGATATGCACCCCATAGTGCTTCCCCAAGTCTTTACCATAGTCTCACTTTTGCACACAGATTGACTCATGGCTTGACTATCCATTAATCCAGTGAGAAGTAAAGCATAGATGGCCATTTGTGAGTATACAAATAGAAATCAAACCAACCAGACATGATGTAAACCATGTGGATTCTTTAATGACATTCTTTTCCCACTTAAACTAAATCTGCTTCTAAGTGCCAGGGCCCTCTTCTGAAACATCTAAATTTGTAGTATCTGAGATTCTTTACTTCTCAGATTGAAGTTTGCTTGACAGTGGAGTCTGCTTTATTAAACTCATTGGGAAATTTTCAGTTCATTGGCAGGGAGCTTTCCTTGCCTGGCACTGACACAATCTATTAATTCCCTTTCCATTCTATCAGGATATTCCTGGGTTTCTCCTGATTACTTCTTCTCTATGTTGCTTTAGGGAACTTTCCAACAGCCTTCCTGCCTCATGCACCTGCAGAACTGATGCTTTCATTCCACTTGGAAAGCAGCCACCATGCAGTGGGTTCCTCTATTCTGGTATTTTCCTATCTTTTTTTTTAAATGTAGACAATCATTGCTATAAAATTCCCTCTTGGTGCTGTCTTTTCTGGCTCTCACACATTTTGATGTGCTATGTTTTAGCCTTCCTTTGTTTGGGGGTTTTTAAAAAACTTCCCTCTAGGGATTCTTACTGTTAAAATATACAGAGAAGTGTTCCTCTCATTAGCAAAATCCTTGGGTGGGGGAAGGGTAACAGATACTCTGTTTCCCACCCTTAGAGTGCCCTGTAGTTTTTCCTAGGAACTAGTAAAATAACTAAATACATATGCAACATCTAGCTGCCATGGCAATGCCTGCATGAGAAGGCTCTGTGCTAGAGTCTTATCAGCCTCAACCTTGATCTCAGGCACATAGTTCCTGGGAATAAAGGAACTCTCTTTTTAGACAACTACACTATTTCACCAAGCTCTAATGAGCCTGAACCTTTCCACATAATAGTAACTTTAAACAATGGACTTTCTTGAGAGCTACACAAAACTCCTAACATTGCCCATTACAACTTAGTATGTAACTGAGGAATAAGCTGCATAATGTTGCTAAGTCTGTAACATGTCTAGTAATACAATGAGAAATATATATTAATGATGCCAATGACCTAAGGTAACCTATTGATGTAAATAAAGCTTGGCAGCTTGGCATCTCTGCCATTCTGCCAACTTTCTTGCCTTTACCTCTTGTCTCTGTGTCTCCTTATTATTTTCCTTACATTTCTCTCTGAATTTCTTTATGACACTGTTTTCATTCAAATCTGTTTTGTTCACTCTATATGCATTTGTACAAATTGTAAAGCTGCTTTTTAGTTTTAACAGAAAAGATAAAGAATATGGCTTCAATTTTTTTATTATGTTGACTTGTCTTGTGACTTGATATATGGTTTCTTCTAGAGATAGTGCCATGTGCTGATGAAAAGAATACAAATGTACATGGCACCTTTTAGATGAAATGCACTGTAAATGATTGTTAAATCCATTTGATCTACAGTAAAGTTTCTTCATTGAATTTTTGGTCTGGTTCAAATAAGTATTAATATCACCTCACTATTACTGCATTGGAGCCTATTTCTCCCTTTGTGTTTAATTGTATTGTTTTATAATATCAGGTGCTCTGACATTAGGTGATTACAAATATACAATCAAATATGTTCTTCTTAATTGATACCTTGTTCATTATATAGTGACCTTCTTTTATCTTATTATAGATTTTATATTAACGTTTATTTTGTCAAGCATAACTAGTTCAGCTCACTTTCAATTTTCATTTGCTTGGATTATCATTTTCTTTTTTTCTCTTTATTTTGTTTATTTATTTTTATGTTGTGCTGAGGATCAAACACAGTGCCTCACACATACAACGCAAGTACTCTAGTGCTGAGCCACAGCCCCAGCCATGGATTATCATTTTTCTATTCTTGCACTTTACATATATGTATGTTTCTTTTTTATTTATTTATTTAATTTGTTTATTTAGTTGTAGTTGGACAAAATAACTTTATTTTATTTATTTATTTTTATGTGATGTTAAGGATCAAACCCAGCGCCTCACATATGCTAGGTGAGCACTCTACTGCTGAGCCACAACACCAGCCCTGTATGTTGTTTCATTTAAAGTGAATTTCTTGTAGGCCACATATTTTTGGTCTTTTATTCTCATTATTCTCCAGTTTTATCTTTCAATTAAGTTATAGTCAAGATTATTATTATTAGGCTTATAGTCAAGATTATTATTCAAATATGTGGATGTATTCCTATCATTTTGTTGAGTTTTTATATTTTTTTCAATATTATTTGCCCTTTATTTTATTTCTTATTTATCTTTGCTGTTTGATCATTTAATGTATTGATAATGTTTGGTTCTTTTCTATTTTTCTTTTATTTATCTTGCTCTTCTATTGGCATTTTTATTTTTATAAGCTACCATGATGGTAATTATCATTTTTCACTTCTGTATAGAAGAATCCCTTAAGAATCTTCTGCATACCTGTTCTGGTGGCCATTGGTTTCTTGTAATTTGTTTCCCCTTGCTTTGAAAATTTTGTAAGTTCTTCATCTCTAAAAGTTAGCCTTCTTACTGCTACTGTCATCTTGGTTGGCAGATATTATTATTCAGGAATTATAATACGTCACTGTTTCTTCCTGGATTGTAGGTATTCTGCTGAAAAAATCCTTTGTTAGTCACATTGGGTTGCTTTTAAATGCAAACTGTTATATTTCTCTTATGGACTTCCAAATTATTTCTCTGTCCTATAATTTGGGCAGTATGACTATAGTGTTCCATCATACTCATCTTTTCTGTTCATGTCTATTTGTTCTCCTACAATTCTCCTTTATATGGATGTCACATCTTTTTTATTTCTTAAATTTTAATTTCTTATATATGATAGAAGAATGCATTGCAATTCATATTACACATATCGAGCACAATTTTTCATATCTCTGGTTGTCCACAAAATAGAATCACACCATTTGTGTCTTCATACAGTACTTAGGGTAATGATGTCACTCTCATTCCACCCCCTTTCCTACCCCCATTCCCCCTTCCTTCCTATTTCTCCTCTTTTCCTCTTGGCTCTAATCCTATAATCCTCCCATGTCCTTCCCCCAACTACATTATGAACAACATCCTTAAATCAGTGAAAACATTTGGCATTTGTTTTTTGGGGATTGACTTACTTCACTTAGCATTATATTCTCCAACTCCATCCATTTATCTGCAAATGGCATGATTTTATTCTCTTTTATTGTTCAATAATATTCCATTGTGTATATATACATCACAGTTTCTTTATCCATTCATCCACTGAAGGACATCTAGGTTGGCTCCACAGTTTAGCTATTGTGAATTGTGCTGCTATAAACATTGATGTGGCTGTGTCCCTGTAGTATGCTGTTTTTAAGCCCATTGGGTATAGACCAAGGAGTGGGATAGGTGGGTCAAATGGTGGTTCCATTCAAGTTTTCCAAGGATTCTCCATACTGCTTTCCATATAGGCTCCACCAATTTGCAGTCCCACCAGCAAGGTATGAGTGCACCTTTTCCCCCACATTCTCACCAACACTTATTGCTGTTTGTATTCTTTTAAGAGAGAGAGAGAGAGAGAGAGAGAGAGAGAGAGAGAGAGAGAGAGAGAGAGGAGGGAGAATATTTTTTAATATTTATTTTTTAGTTCTCGGGAGACACAACATCTTTGTTTGTATGTGGTGCTGAGGATCGAACCTGGGCCACACCCATGCCAAGCAAGCGCGCTACCGATTGAGCCACATCTCCAGCCCATACTGTTTGTATTCTTAATAGTTGCCATTCTGACTGTAGTGAGATGAAATCTTAGAGTAGTTTTGATTTGCATTTCTCTGATTTCTAGAAATGTTAAACATTTTTTTCATATATTTGTTGATTGATTATATACCTTCTTCTGAGAAGTGTATGTTCAGGTCCTTGGCCTATTTATTAATTGGGTTATTTGTTTTTTTGGTGTTAAGAGTTTTGAGTTTTTTATATATCCTACAGATTACTGCTCTATCTAATATGCGTGTGGTAAAAATTTGGTTCCCAAATTATAGGCTTTCTATTCATGTCACTGATTGTTTCTTTTGCTGAAAAGAAGCTTCTTATTTTAATCCCATCCCATTTATTGATTCTTGATATTAATTCTTGTGCTATAGGAATCTTTTTTTTATTGTTGGTTGTTCAAAACATTACATAGTTCTTGATATATCATATTTCACACTTTGATTCAAGTGGGTTATGAACTCCCATTTTTACCCCGTATACAGATTGCAGAATCACATCAGTTACACTTCCATTGATTTACATATTGTCATACTAGTGTCTGTTGTATTCTGCTGCCTTTCCTATCCTCTACTATCCCCCCTCCCCTCCCCTCCCCTCCCCTTCTTCTCTCTCTACCCCCTCTACTGTAATTCATTTCTCCCCCTTGTATTATTTTTCCTTTTCCCCTCACTTCCTCTTGTATGTAATTTTGTATAACCCTGAGGGTCTCCTTCCATTTCCATGCAATTTCCCTTCTCTCTCGCTTTCCCTACCACCTCTCATCCCTGTTTAATGTTAATCTTCTTCTCATGCTCTTAGTCCCTACTCTGTTCTTAGTTACTCTCCTTATATCAAAGAAGACATTTGGCATTTGTTTTTTAGGGCTTGGCTGGCTTCACTTAGCATAATCTGCTCTAATGCCATCCATTTCCCTCCAAATTCTATGACTTTGTCATTTTTTAATGCAGAGTAATACTCCATTGTGTATAAATGCCATATTTTTTTATCCATTCATCTATTGAAGGGCATCTAGGTTGGTTCCACAGTCTTGCTATTGTGAATTGTGCTGCTATGAACATCAATGTAGCAGTGTCCCTGTAGCATGCTCTTTTTACATCTTTAGGGAATAGACCAAGAAGGGGAATAGCTGGGTCAAATGGTGGTTCCATTCCCAGCTTTCTAAGAAATCTCCATACTGCTTTCCAAATTGGTTGCACCAATTTGCAGTCCCACCAACAATGAACAAGTGTACCCTTTCCCCACATCCTTGCCAGCACTTGTTGTTGTTTGACTTCCTAATGGCTGCCAATCTTGCTGGAGTGAGATGGTATCTTAGGGTGGTTTTGATTTGCATTTATCTGACTGCTAGAGATGGTGAGCATTTTTTCATGTACTTGTTAATTGATTGTATGTCCTCCTCTGAGAAGTGTCTGTTCAGGTCCTTGGCCCATTTGTTGATTGGGTTATTTGGGGCCTAATCTGATATGATGGAGATTTGGGCATACTTTTTTTTTTATTTTTGTAATAGATGCAGTGCCTCTGGTTTAATTCCTAGCTCCACTTTGAGTTGAGTTTTGTGCATGATAAAAGACAGGGGTTTAATTTTACTTTGATGCATATGGATTTCTAGTTTTCCTATCACCATTGGTTGAAGAGGCCATCTTTTCTCCAGTGTATATTTTTGGTGCCTTTGACTAATATAAGATAACTGTAATTATGTGGGATAGTCTCTGTGTCCTCTATTCTGTACCATTGGTCTAAAGGCCTATTTTTGTGCCAATACCATGTTGTTTTGGTTACTATTGCTCTGTAGTATAGTTTAAGGTCTGGTATAGTGATGCCACCTGCTTCACTCTTCTTGCTAAGGATTGCTTTAGCTATTCTGGGTCTCTTATTTTTCCAGATGAATTTCATGACTGCTTTTTATATTTTTATGAGGAATGTCCTTGGGACTTTGATTGCAATTGCATTAAATCTGTATAGTGCTTTTGGTAGTATGGTCATTTTGACAATATTAATTCTGCCTATCCAAGAACAAGGTAGATCTTTCCATCTTCTAAGGTCTTCTTTAATTTCTTTCTTTAGCATTCTGTAGTTTTTGTTATAGAGATCTTTTACCTCTTTTGTTAAGTTGATTCCTAAATATTTTTTTGAGGCTATTGTAAATGGAATAGTTTTCCTCGTTTCCCTTTCAGAGGGTTTGTCACTGATATACAGAAATGCCGTTGACTTATGGGTGTTGATTTGGAATCCTGCTTCTTTCATGAATTCATTTACTAGTTATATAAGTTTTCTGGTGTAATTTTTGGGGTCTTCAATGTATAGAATCATATCGTCACCAAATAGTGCTAATTTGAATTTTTCTTTACCTGTCCATATCCCTTTAATTTCTTTCATCTTTCCAATTGTTCTGGCCAGTATTTTAAGAACTATGTTAAATAGAAGTGGTTAAAGAGGGAATCCATGTCTTTCATTTTATACAGGGAATGCTTTCATTTTTTCTTCCATTTAGAATGATGTTGGCCTGGGGCTTAGCATAGACAGCTTTTATAATGTTGAGATATGTTCCTGTTATCCCTAGTTTTACTAGTGTATTGAACATGAAGGGGTTCTGTATTTTATTGAATGCTTTTTCTGCATCTATTAAGTTGATCATATTATGTTTATCTTTAAGTCAATTGATATTATGAATTACATTTATTGATTTCTGTATGTTGAACCAAGCTTGCAGGGGATGAACCTCATTTGATTGTGGTGTACTATCTTTTTGATATGTTCTTGTATTCAATTTCCCAGAATTTTATTGTGAATTTTTGCATCTATATTCACCAGAGATATTGGTCTGAAGTTTTCCTTCTTTGATGTATCTTTGCCTGACTTTGGAATCAGGGTGATATTGGCCTCATAGAATGAGTTTGGATGCGCTCCCTCTTTTTCTATTTCCTGATAGAAATTGAAGAATATTGCTATTAGTTTTTCTTTAAAGGTCTTATAGAACTCAGCTGTGTATCCATCTGGTCCTGGTCTTTTCTTACTTGGTAGGCTGATGTCATCCTCTATTTCATCACTTGAAATTGATCCGTTTAAATCATGTATATTATTGTGATTCAATTTGTGCAAAATATATGACTCTAGAAATTAGCCGATGACTTTGATATTTTTTATTTTAGAGGACTACAAGTTTTCAAAAATAATTTCTACTTATCTTCTGTATTTCTGTAGTGTCTGTTGTGATATTTACTTTTCATCATGTGTGTTATTAATTTGAGTTTTCTCTCTCCTTCTCTTAATTAGCACGGGTGTCTGTCAATTGTTTCTTTTGTTTCAATTACATTGATTTCAGCTCTCATTTTAATTATTTATTGCCTTCTACTGGTTTTGGTGTTGATTTGTTCTTGTTTTTCTAGGGCTTTGAGGTGTAATGTTAAGTCATTTATTTTTTCACTTTTTTTTCTTTTAAGGAATGAACTCCATGCAATGAACTTTCTTAGTACTGCCTTCATAATGTCCCAGAAATTTTGATATGTTGTATCTGGGTTCTCATTCACCTATAATAATTTTTTATTCTCCTCCTTGATGTCTTTTGCAACCCATTGTTCATTCAGTAGCATATTATTTAGTCCCCAGGTGTTTGAGTAGCTTTTATTTTTTATTTTACCATTGATTTATAATTTCATTCCATTGTGACCTAATAGAATGCAGGGTAATATATCTACATTTAAAAAAATATTTGCTAAGAGTTGCTTTGTCACATAATATATGGTCTATTTTAGAGAAGGATCCATGTGCTTCTGAGACAAAAGTGTATTTGTTCATTGGAGGATGAAATATTATATATATGTCAGTGAAGTCTAAGTTATTGATAGTTTTATTGAGTTCTATAGTTTCTTTGTTCAGCCATTGATGAAAAAATTGTGTTAAAGTCACCCAGAATTATTATGTATTTGACTCTTGAACTTGAGAAGAGTTTGTTTGATGAATGTAGATGTTCCATTGTTTGGGCATATATATTTATTATTATTATGTCTTGTTGATGAATGATTCCCTTAAGCAGTATGAAATATCCTTCTATGTCTCTTTTGATTAACTTTGGCTTGAACCCTACTTTATTTGATATGAGGATAGAAACCCCTGCTTTTCTGTAGTCTATGGTGAGTGGTATGAATTTTCCCAACCTTTCACCTTCAATCTATGGATATATTTTCCTATGAGATGAGTCTCTTGGAGGCAGCATATTGTTGTGTCTTTTTTTAAATCCAATCTTCCAGTCTATGTCTTTTGATTGGTAAGTTTAGGGCATTAACATTCAGGGTTATTATTGAGACATGATTTGTATTCCCAGGCAATTTTGTTTGTTTTTGGTATCTAACTTGACTTGGTTTCTCCTTTGGTTAGTTTTTCCTTTAGTGTGACACCTCCCTTTGCTTATTTTCATTGTTGTTTTTCAATTTCTTTTCATGGAATATTTTGCTGAGGATGTTCTGTGGTATAGGCTTTTGAGTTGTAAATTCTTTTAACTTTTGTTTATCATGGAAGGTTTTAATTTAATCATCAAATATAAACTTGGTTTTGATGGATAGAAGAGTCTTGGTTGGCATCCGTTTTCTTTCAGAGCTTGGTATGTACTGTTCCAGGATCTCCTGGCTTTGAGGGTCTGGGTTGTAAAACCTGCTGAGATATGAATTTGTCTGCCCCTATATGTGATCTGATTTCTCTCTCTTGTGGCTTTTAAGATTCTATCCTTTTTCTGTATGCTAGGCATTTTCATTCTAATGTGCCTTGGAGTAGTTCTGTTGTAATTTTGTACATTTCATGTCCTGTAAGCCTCTCATACTTTATTTACCAATTCATTCTTCATGTTTGGGAAATTTTCTGGTATTATCTCATTGAAGAGATTGTACATTCCATTGTTTGAAAGTCTTTGCCTTCATCTATCTCAGTAACTCTTAGATTTGGTCTTTTGATGCTATCCCATATTTATTTGAAGTTCAGCTCATAGCTCCTTACCATATTCACTGTGTGGTGAACTTTATTTTCCAGATTGTTCTACCAAGCGACCAGCACTGGCTTCATTAAAGAAGGTTCAAATCATGAGCAAAACACTAGGGAGTTTTAAATTAAAGAGACAAGACTCTAATTACCTTTAAAATCAGCTCCAGGATTGTATACTTTGTCTTCCTTATCTAATGTTCTGTCTTCTCTGTTGGTGATGCTTTCTATTGAGTTTTTTATTTAGTTTATTGTTTCCTTCATTTCAAGGATTTCTGATTTTTTTCCAGAATCTCTCTTTTGTGAAGTAATCTTTTGCTACCTGTATTATTGCTTATCTCTTTGTTGGTGTATTCAATGGATGCCTGTATTTGCTCTCTTATCTCTTTTTTTGGAATGATCAGTTTTTGCTTGTATTTTCTCATTTAGGTCATTCTTTAATTTACAGATCATTTTAAGTATGAACATTCTGAACTCCTTCTCTGACATTTCTTGAACTGTGGTGTCCATGGGTTCTGTTATTGTAGTATCCTGGTTTGTTTGGCACACTTACTACTTTGTTTTTTTCATGTTGTGTATGTGATTTTCTTCTTGCAGTGTGGATCTTTGGTATTATAGTTTCTACCCTATAATGTTGTAGTATCTGTGCAGATTATATTTATCTCAACTTGGTTTTGGACTTCTGGACCCTTCCAGTGTCCCAGGATGGATACTACTGCAACAATAGGTGGTGGCAGCACTAGCAGGAGGTAACTCAAGATAGCAGTGAAGGTACCCCAAGATGGATGCAATGTCTTTCAGAGACGGGGCTGAAAGTCTCTGGATTTGGGATGCTTGCTCCAAGATTCAGCTGTTTCTAGGCCCTGGCTGTTGTCCCAAGATAGAGGCTACTGCATGGGGTAGGCTATGGGGATGGCTACAGTATCTCAAGATGGAAGGGGGTTAGACCTGGGCTCCCCGGTAGTGATGGTGGTGGTGGGTTGGACCCAATCTTACCCTGGTCCCTGCTCCCATGCAGGTCAGCAAGGGGGGTCTGGGCCAGGGATGAGCCCTGGTGGGTGTTTGCTGGTAGGCAGAGGTGCGTCTGGGCCGAGCCTGATCTCTGGAAGGTGACTACCAGTGGTGAGATGGACTCAGACACATTCTGGGCTCGAGCAGTGGTGAGATGGACTCAGACACATTCTGGGCTCGAGCTCCGTAGCAGGTCAGCGAGGCAGATCTGGGCTTAGCTTGAGCTCCAGCAGGTTTCTGCCAGTTGGCAGAGGTGATCCTGGGCTGAGCCTGAGATCTGGTGGATGTCTTCCCATGATGAGATGGACTCGGGTCTACCTTGTGCCTGAGCTCCAGCACAGGTCAGCGAGGTGGTTCTACACTGAGCCTGAGCTCCAGCAGGGGTCTGGATGTCACAACTTTTCCAAGAATATGCAAGTTTTCTGCAATTATTTTATTAAATATGCTTTTTTAATTACCTTATTCTCCTCACTTATTTGTATTCCAAAGATGTAGGTATTTATTTAATGCTATCTCAAATATCCTAAATGTTTATTTATTTTTTATTTTATTTTTTAATTTTTAATATTTGTCTGTATGGGATATATCATAAGACTTATCTTCAAGTTCAGATATACTTTCTTCTGCTTGATCTTTTCTGTTGTTAAGGAATTCACCTATATTTTAATTTGATTTATTGAGCTGTTAATCTCTAGGTCTTTGGCGAATTTGTCTTCCATATTCTGTATTATCTAATTTTCTTTAAAAGTTTTTCTGTGTTGTCTTGTACCTCACTCTTCTTTTTATAATCATTCTTTTAAATCAGGCACTTCATGATTTTTGTTCTTTTGCAATCCATTATTAGATAGTTATTATGAATTTTGGAGATGTCATACTTCCTTGTTCCCTCCACTGAATTTCTTATATTTTTACATTGATATTTGTGCATCTAATAAATTATATATTTTATCCATATTTGGAGATGTCCCAATTTCTAGGTGGCTTTCTTATGAAGTTGTTTTCTATGGTGTTTTTTTGTTGTGCAATGTTAGCTTTGATTCTAGTTGGATACTGTAGATTAGTCTCCCTCTAGCTTCTTTGACCATGGTTAGTGAATTTGATCATAGTACATGCCATTTCAGAGTCAGAAGCTCACACTTTCTGTAGGCATCATAAGAGTAGAAATACTCTAGAAATTATTGGAGGTGATGTTTAAACCACAGTATGTGTGGGGTGCTCTCTGTGTGAAGTGCCTGATTTAAAATAATGATTATAAAAAGCAGAATGAGGTACAAGACAAGGGCTATACTTGCAATGGGAGTCATGACCCCTATCAGATAACACTAATTTTCTCAGAAATGATGATGCTAACACTGCTACTACAAGGACCTCTGGCTGTGGCAGCATTAATGTTAATGTGGGACCTGAAGAACATATCCTATGACAGATCAGTGGTGCAGAACTAGATGTTGTATGGGGGAAGTTTTAGTAGGAAATACAGTAACCTCTCTGTTTCCCTCATTTTTTCTTGTAGCAGTGCAGGTTATGATAAAATACATGGATATATATTGATGGGGACTGTGTGGGTGGGATGGCAGCAAGAACCATGAACCATGGTATTCTTGTTTTCTTCTATTGTGTTAGTGGTTACCTGAGAGTGGTACTTTGGCCTTAGCTGGTTTAAGTTGAACTAGATCCTCCATCAGTTGTGCATAACCTTGAGCAGGGAGACAGTTGGGGTTTTACTGGCTGACTCCTTCAGCTGTACTGCCCCCATAGGAGTAAGGAGAATTGGGGTACATCTTGTGCTGGTCAAAGTTTCACTGGGCCCCTCTAACTTTGTATGCCCAGAAGTGGGAAAACCATTGGAGACATAGAGCTTCTGAAGGACCCCTCAACATGCCTGATTGTGGGACAGCACCAGGAACTGTGATGTTTCCTCCCACCCTGTCAATAATGGGTACCTGACCACAGTAGAGGAGGGATAGGAATCATGAAATACATGGTTGCCTGTCTTCAGTCTCAGCCATGGTGTGAGTTCATACATGGCCAGCCAAACTCTGGTTCTCAGAGGAAAAAAATACATGTTCTTCCAGTTCTCAAGAGAGGTGTCCTCTGTTCCCTTCTGTCATAATATCCATTTCCTGTAGTGTAGGGCACTCAGGTGGGATGAGTCAGTGTTAATTTTCTGAGCCAAGTTGAGTTTATGAGCTAATTACCCACTGAGCTATGCAATTTTATCTCTGTGAGGTCTCAAGAGAAGGGAGTACATAATCTTCAGACAATTACTACCCTTTTTAAGATGGTTGTGGCTACAGAACTTTCCACATTTGGTGGAGCACAATGGGAGATCCTTTCAGTGTTTTTCTTTAGTTTTCAAAAATTTGACTTACATGTACACACGTGAAATTCATGATGTAGATTTGTTAGAGCTTCTCTTCAAGTTCTTCAAGTTTCATGCTTACATATATTCATGTCATTTCTAAAACTTTGAGAACTTCATAATAATTTCTTCAGATATTATTTTTATTACTCTCTTTCTTTTCCCTCTGAGACTCCTATTATCTTAATTTTAGTGTGCTTGTCCCAAATAATACTTTAAGCTCTGTTTATTTCATTTGTTTCTCTTCTGTTTCACTCAGAATAATCTCAATTATATGATCTTTCAGATTTTATTATTATTCTATCTGCTCCATTTTGATGTTGAAACACTCTAGTAATTTTTTTTCATTTTTGATTTAAAAGTTTTCAATTTCAGAATGTCTGACTTTTCATAATTCCTGTATCTTTATTAGTATTCTCCACATGATAAGACATCTTTCTTCTGGCTTATTCTTTGAGCTCATTTAAGACAGTTGATTGAAAGGTTTTGCCTAGTAAGTCTAATTTCTTGGCATTTTTACGGATAGCTTTTTATGATTTTCTTTCTTTTTAATAAGCCAAATTTTATGATTATACTTAATATTTTTATGATCACTGGATAGGATGAACAGCATAATGTGGAAACTTGGAAATTCAGATTAAACCAATTTCTGAGGTTTGGAGTTGCTATTTTCAATTATTATTTTTAAGAAGTCTGAATTTTCAAGAAGTCTGGATTTATAAAATCATTTATAAAATAATTTGCAAAACTATTTTAAGAAGTTTGAATCTATTGTCATTTGTGATCATTGAAGATTTTGTTCTATTATTTTAGTGGTTTAATCATTACTTTAAAGATATAAAAAATAAGAAAATTAGAAATATTATCCTTCTCTACAGATTCACTCTGTGTGGAAGCATTTTTTTCAATTCTTAAGCAGACTGTTGTTCTGTTTTGCTTTAACTTTTACTACCCATTTGCAAATCCAAACATAGACAAAAAATATCTGAGCATACTCACCATTCTAGATATGCCTATCATTTTATTTTGTGGTATACTTCATGGCTGCTACTAATAAATATGAGATGCTGGTGATGAGCACAGGCAATTTAAAATGTCATCTATGGCATTTAACTCTAGTTTTCATACTATAAAATAGCCACTCCTTTCTTCCAGAAGTCTTGCCTTGGTTGTAATAAGTTCTTGTATTTATTCCATATTCCCATCTAAGATAATTCTGATCACTTATTCCACCTCATTAGCTCTTTTTAGAAGGCACATAACCCTAGAGTCTCATATTTTACCATTTTAATTAACATTATATCATAATTTTTAATTTTTAATAGTTTGCAATTACATGAGTATTTTTTTGTTTTAATTAGTTACATATGACAGTACAATGATCTTAACATATCATACATTTGAATCAGATGGGGTATAATTTCTCATTTTTCTGAGTGTACAGGTTGCAGAATCACATTGGTCATGCAGTCACATATATACATACAGCAATAATAATGTCTATTTTATTCTGCTGTCCTTCCTTTGCCCCCTTTCCATCCCCTCCCCTCCCATCAATTCTCTCTTCATTTCCCCACTTTCCCTCCCCTCCCCTCCCATCAATTCTCTCTACCCAATCTAATGTGACACACCTCTTTTTTTCTTTTTCCTCACATCATCATACATGTATTCTGTATAACGATGAGGGTCTCCTTCCATCATCCATGCAATTCCTCTTCTCCCTCCCTTTCCCTTCCACCTCTCTTCCCTATTTAGTGATAATCTTATTCTCATGCTCTTCCTCCCTACCCCATTTTGAGTCACCCCCCTTATATCAGAGAAGACATTCAGGATTTTTTTTTTAGGGATTGACTAACTTCACTTAGCATAATCTGCTCTAATGCCAACCATTTCCCTGAAAATGCCATGATCTTGTTATTTTCTAGTGCTGAGTAATATTTCATTGTGTATAAATGCCACATTTTTTTATTCATTCATCCATTGAAGGGCATCTAGGTTGGTTCGACAGTCTAGATATTGTGAATTGCGCTGCTATAAACATTGATGAGACTGTGTCCCTGTAGTATGCTGTTTTTAGGTCTTTGGGGTATAGTCTGAGAAGAGGAATAGCTGGGTCAAATGGTGGTTCCATTCACAGCTTTCCAAGGAATCTTCATACTGCTTTCCAAATTGGCTGCACCAATTTGCAGTCCCACCAGGAATGTATGAGTGTACCTTTTCCCCACATCCTCACTAGCACTTGATGTTGTTTGACTTCATCATGGCTGCCATTCTTACTGGAGTGAGATGGTATATTAGAGTGGTTTTAACTTGCATTTCTCTGATTGCTAGAGATGGTGACCATTTTATCATGTATTTGTTGATTGATTGTGTATCCTCTTCTGAGACGTGTCTATTCAGGTCCTTGGCCCATTTGTTGATTGGGTTATTTTGTTGTTGTTGTTGTTTAACTTTTTGAGTTCTTTTTAAACCCTACATATTAGAGCTCTATCTGATGTGTGAGGGGTAAAAATTTGTTCCCAGGATGTATTCACCTCACATATTATTTCTCTTGCTGATAAAAAAAACTTTTTAGTTTGAATTCATCCCATTTATTGATTCTTGGTTTTAACTCTTGTGCTGTAGGTGTCTTTTTAAGGAATGGGCCTGACCCCATGTGATGGAGATTAGGGCCAACTTTTTCTTCTATTAGAAACAGAGTCTTTGGTTTGATTCCAAGATCCTTGATCCATTTTGAGTTAACTTTTGTGCATGGTGAGAGAAAGGGATTCAATTTCATTTTGTTGCATATGGATGTCTAGTTTTCCCAGCACCATTTGTTGAAGATGCTATCCTTTCTCCATTGCATGCTTTTAGCATCTTTGTCTAATATAAGGTAGTTGTAATTTTGTGGGTTAGTCTCTGTGTCCTCTATTTTGTACCATTGGTCTACCAGCCTGTTTTGGTGCCAGTACCATGCAGTTTTTGTTACTATTGCTCTGTAGTATAGTTTAAGATCTGGTATAGTAATAACACCTGTTTCATTCTTCCTGCTTAGAATTGCTTTAGCTATTCTGGGTCTCTTATTTTTCCAGATGAATTTCATAATTGCTTTTTATATTTCTGCGAGGAATACCATTGGGATTTTGATTGGAATCACATTGAATCTGTAAAGTGATTTTGGTGATATGGCCATTTAAATAATATTAATTCTACTTATCCATGAGCAAGGTATATTTTTCCATCTAGTAAAGGTCTTCTTCTATTTCTCTCTTTAGGGTTCTGTAGTTTTCATTGTATAGATCTTTCACCTCTTTTGTTAAGTTGATTCCCAAGTATTTTTTTTTTTGAGGATATTGTGAATGGGTTAGTTTTCCTCATTTCCATTTCAGAAGATTTGTCACTGATATACAGGAATGCCTTTGATTTATGGGTGTTGATTTTATATCCTGCCACTTTTCTGTATTCATGTACTAGTTCTAGAAGTTTCTTGGTATTACCTTTTGGGTCTGCTAGGTATAGGATCATATCATCATCAAAAAGTGCTAGTTTAAGTTGTTCTTTTCCTATAGTTATACATTTAATTTCTTTCATCTGTCTATTTGCTCTGGCTAGTGCTTCCAGAACTATATTGAATAGAAGTTGTGTGAGAGGGGATTCCTGACTTGTTCCAGATTTAAGAGGGAATACCTTCAATTTTTCTCCATTTAGAATGATGCTGGCCTTAGGCTTAGCATAGATAACTTTTACAATGTTGAGGTAAGTTCCTGTTATCTCTAGTTTTTCTAGTGTTTTGAACATAAAGTGATGCTGTATTTTGTCAAATGCTTTTCTGTGTCTATTGAGATGATCATATGTTTCTTATCTTTAAATCCATTGATGTGGTGAATTATATTTATTGATTTCCGTGTATTGAACCAGCCTTGCATCCCTGAGATGAATCCCACTTGATCATGGTGCATGATCTTTTTGATATGTTTTTCTATCTGATTTGCCAGAATTTTATTGAGGATTTTTGCATCTATATTTATTAGAGATATTAGTCTGAAGTTTTCTTTCTTTGAAGTGTCTTTGTCTGGTTTTGGAATCAGGGTGATGTTGGCCTTGTAGAATTAATTTGGAAGTACTCCCTCTTTTTCTATTTCCTGAAATACATTGAAGAATATTTGTATTAGTTCTTCTTTAAAGGTCTTTTAAAACTCTGTTGTATATCCGTCCAGTCCTGGGCTTTTTTTTATTGGTAATCTTTTGATGGCTTCTTGTATTTCCTCACTTGATATTGGTCTGTTTAAATTGTGTATATACTCCTGAATCAATCTGAGCAGATCATATGACTTACGGAATTTATCGATGCATTCACTATCTTTTATGTTATTAGAGTATCAAGTTTCAAAATAATTTTTAATTATCTTCTCTATTTCTGTAGTGTCTGTTGTGATATTGCCTTTTTCACCCCATATGCTAGTAATTTGGGTTCTCTCTCTTCTTCTCTTCATTAGCATGACTAAGGGTCTGTCGATCTTATTTATTTTTTCAAAGAACCAACTTTTAGTTTTGTCAATTTTTTCAATTGTTTCTTTTGTTATGATTTCATTGATTTCAGCTTTGAGTTTAATTATTTCTTGCCTTCTGCTTTTGCTGCTGATTTGTTCTTTTTTATAGGGCTTTGAGATGTAGCATGAGGTCATTTATTTGTTGTCTTTTTCTTCTTTTAAGGAGTGAATTCCATGAAATGAATTTTCCTCTTAGTACTGCTTTCATAGTGTCATAGAGATTTCGATATGTTGTGTCTGAGTTTTCATTTACTTCTAAGAATTTTTAAATTTTCTCCTTGATGTCTTCTGTAAACCATTGTTCATTCAGTAGCATATTGTTCATTCTCCATGTGATGTAGGAATTTTTCTTCCTTATTTTATCATTGATTTCCAATTTCATTCCATTATGATCAGATAAAATGCATGGTAGTATCTCTACTCCTTTGTATTTGCTAAGAGTTGCCCTGTGACATAATATGTGGTCTATTTTTGAGAAGGATCCATGTGCTGCTGAGAAAAAAGTGTATCTGCTTCATGTAGGGTGGTATATTCTATATATGTCAATTAAGCCTAAGGTATTAATTGTGTTATTGAGTTATATAGTTTCTTTATTCAACTTTTGTTTGGAAGATCTGTCCAGTGGTGAGAGAGGTGTGTTAAAATCACCCATGATTATTGTGTTGTGGTCTATTTGACTCTTGAAATTGAAAAGAGTTTGTTTGATGAACATAGCTGCACCATTGTGTGGGGCATATATATTTATGATTGTTATGTCTTGTTGGTGTATCATTCCCTTGATCAGTATGTAGTGTCATTTTTTATCCCTTTTGATTAATTTTGGCTTGAAGTCTATTTTATTTGATATGAATATGGATAACCCTGCTTGCCTCCATGGTACATGTGAGTGGTATGATTTTTCCCATCCTTTCACCTTCAGTCTGTATATGTTTTTCATATCAGATGAGTCTTCTGTAGGCAGCATATTGTTGGATCTTTTTTTTAATCCAGTCTATTAGCCTATGTCTTTTGATTGGTGAGTTTAAGCCATTAACATTTAAGGTTACTATTGAGATATGGTTTGTACTTCCAGCCATATTTGTTTATTTTCATTATTTAACATGATTTGTTTTTCCTCTTTGATTAGTTTTTTTCCTTTACTGTACTACCTCCCACTGTTGGTTTTCATTGTTATTTTTCATTTCCTCTTCATGTAATGTTTTGCCAAGGATGTTTTGAAGCGCTGGTTTTCTAGTTGCAAATTATTTTAACTTTTGTTTATCGTGGAAGGTTTTTATTTCATCTTCAATCCTGAAGCTTAATTTTGCTGGATACAAGATTCTTGGTTGGTACCCATTATCTTTCAGCATTTGAAATATGTTGTTCCAGGATCTTCTAGCTTTCAGAGTCTGTGTTGAAAGATCAGCCATTAACCTGATTGGTTTACCCCTAAATGTAATATGCTTCCTTTCTCTCGTGGCTTTTCAAATTCTCTCCTTATTCTGTATGTTGGGCATCTTCATTATAATGTGTCTTGGTGTGGATCTCTTGTGATTTTGCTCATTCGGCGTCCTGTAGGCTTCTAGGATTTGGATTTCTGTTTCATTCTTCAAGTCTGGGAGTTTCCTAATATTATTTCATTGAACAGATTGCTCATTCCTTTGGTTTGGGCCTCTATACATTCCTGTATCCCAATATCTCTTAAATTTGGTCTCTTTATGCTATCCCATATTTCTTGGATGTTCTGCTCATTGTTTATTATCAGTCTCGCTGAGCTGTATACATTCTTTTCGAGATGATATACTTTGTCTTCGTTATCTGATGTTCTATCTTCTATGTGTTCTACTCTGCTGGTAATACTCTCATTTGAGTTTTGGTTTATTATTTTCTTCATTTCCAGGATTTCTGGTTTTTTTTTTTTTTTTTTTTTTTTTTTTTTTTTTTTATAACCTCTATCTCCCTGTAGAGTTGATCTTTTGCTTTTTGGATTTGTTTATGTAATTCATTGTCAAAGTGATCTTTCATTGTCTGAATTTGCTGTCTAATGTCTTCCTTGAGACTCCGGATCATCTGAAGCATGTATATCCTGAAATCTTTGTCTGACATTCCTTCTGCTGCAGATGTTACCTCTTCTAATGTTGAATTGACCTGCATTGTTTGTGGTCCTTTCTTTCCTTGTCTTTTCATACTGCTCACATTTCTTTCCAGCTTTGTGTAAATGTTATGTTAATGTTTTTCCCCTATGTATTTATATTACTCTTGTACAGTTCCAAAATCTTTACTTTGTGGAGAAAAACAATTTTATAAGTTCCCAATATCAATAGTACATCATCTATGCGCAAGTTTTCATTATTAATATATTTATAGTTAGACTTTATGTCTACAGATGTTGGCTTCAATTATTATTTAAAATATAGTTATTAGTTTTATAAAAGGCATACCATTTCTGATGGCATATAGAGAACTGAAGGTTACGCATAGGATGTTATGTTAAGGGGGGAAGGAGTGAGGTCATGGGGTTAATCTAACTTAGCAACTTTGGAGGAGAACTCTAACGAATAGACAGGGGTAATTTACGGAAGAATGTATAAATTCAAACTCCTATCTGTATTTAGAAAATTACCCTGCCTATAACTTGAAGAAGTTAGGGTGTTGAAAGTGGGGTAGAGGGAGGAAGAAGGAAAAAATTAATAAGGAAAGAAAGAAAAAAAGAGTGAGGGAGAAAGAAAATAAGAAGAAAAAAGGGGAGGGAGGTGGGGCCTATACAATTCCTCTATATTATATTATTCTGGTGATTTAGTTGTTTAAGTACTGTTTCATGCAAAGTTCTTGGTTTCACATATGTTGAGTTTGAGAGGACCAGAGTGGGAAGGGTAGAGGAGAATGGATGAGAAGAGAGAGAGAAAAAGAGAAAGCAAAAAGCAAAAAAAAGGTCTCTCAGAACTCTGTTTTTTTTTTTTTTCCAGTATGTGGAGTTGTCTATTCCTAGCATGAGTCTCTGCATTGAGGGTGGTCAGGTAGCCAGTGTGAGAGGACTTGAGCTTCCACCTGGAGCCTCCCTACTCTTAGTCTCTGAGATGGAAATCAGGTGCCTGTACAGTTGCTGTTCTGCATTTATAGCTACACCCCCCAAAAGCTTGTGAGAAAAATTTTGAGTTATCACAACTGGGGGTGGGGGAGTTGGAAACCAGGTACCTGATCAGAGACAGAACTGTGCTGGTAGCCACGCCCACTGATTAATGGCGAGTAAGATTTTCCAAAATGGATTCCGTATGTTTCTCACGTAGGGTGTTTGATGAGGTGGGGGGTGCTGAGGAGACCTTGTGCTTTGTCCAGAGCTCAGTCTGGTGACCCACAAACAAACTCTCTGCATTCTGTTCCACCTTCTGTCTGCGCCGAGCGCCCGCGTGGCTCTGCCTTCTGTCTGTGCCCTACATGAGTATTATCCCTTATATGTTAGGTTTGTTGCAACTGTTTTCCCAAATTGTCAATTTAATTTTAATTGTGTTCTTATTGTGCTTTTTCTTATCTTTACTTTTTTGTATATATTTCTTACTATATGAAACTCCTTATGATGTAAAATGGTGAACTTCAGAAGCCTTATACCACATCAGAAGAGAAATAAAACAGAGTAATTTGTTTTCCCCCTTTACTTTCTGCAGCCCAGTGTTTCAGAAATCAAAACAAGCTACCTTTCCATCATTGTGGATCCTAGAGAAATGCCCCTTGATCAACAATGTGACAGGCTTCCCTATGATGACAGCAAATGGGAATTTCCTCGGGACCGGTTACAGTTGGGTATGTACCAATTTCTTTCACTAAAATCTAGGTTGCACTTAGATTATTGTATGCAATACTATTCAACCTCATTCATGATTGGTCTAGAAAATTGGATATATTTTTTTTAAATGTGGTTATAGTAAACAAATAAAAAATTAGAAATTAGGGTAGCAGAATTGTATTGTACACATAACATGCAACTAAAAGATTTTAGATGTACAATCTAGGTAATCTTAGAGAAGACAAGTTCCTTAACTTCTATAAGACATGTTTTTCTCATTTATAAAAGGGAGACATTAGGACTGATGTGTATTTTCTTACATTCCATCACTTTTGTGGGAATTCAGTGTGAGAACATTTGCCAATATGTCTTACAAATTTAAAGTACTTCACAAATGATAGGGATTGGTTTTAATTAGAATCTCTTTAACAAAAATTTCTTGGGCTATAGGAAGCACAGAGTCTTTTCCATAAATAATGGCACTTGAATTACTACAAACTTATATCCAGAATATCAGTAGCTAATGTGATTACTAATGAAGTATATTACTAGGAGACTTACAACATTTAAAAGGTATATAACACTTTTACCTACTGAACTAGTATGTGTCTGTAGGTCATTATGGATTTTCCTCAACCCACAAAGTTCTTTGTCTCCATGGCTGATGTGGTATAACCTTTCATTCACTTGTTTCATACACACATATTTGCTAGGTATCTACTATGTATTAAAACATTATCCTAGCTGCTGAGTATATAGTTATTAACAAGAAAGTCTTCATTGAACTTACATTCTAGTGTGGTAGATTAATAATAGATAGATATAATAATAAATGATAAATAAATATAATATTATCTAGTAGTTATGTGTTATAGAGGAAACTTGAGGAGGAGAACAGCATTATAATTTTACATAGGGTGGTCTGCAAAACCTCCCTGTGAATGCTTTGTCTTTGGGATGCTGGTATTCGTTACAAGAACTCAAATGTGCACTTCTTTCTGAGGTCTTTCAAAATTGCTAATTTTTACTTCTTGTCCCCCTCAGGCAAAATCCTGGGCCATGGTGCCTTTGGTAAAGTGATAGAAGCTTGTGCCTTTGGCATCGACAAAGCTTCAACCTGTAAAACGGTGGCAGTGAAGATGCTAAAAGGTAATTAATATTTCTAATGCTTTGGAAGCCATTGAGGAACATCTATAGGTATACTTTGGGGACAGGTAGAAAACTGTACTGTAAAAGACATGAACTAGAAGTAAAGGAGGTAAATAATTACAGCTTCTACCATCATTCCATCTTCATGTTCATGAAAAATAGCAGCCACATAAGTATGACCAGTCATTGTGGAAACTTGTATGACAACCTGTTTATCTCCTTTGCATACAACAACTTAAATGCAGAAGTAATGACCTGATATATATTTTTATTTATATATAACAATGGAATGCATTACAACTTTCATTACATATATAGAGCTCAATTTTTCATATCTCTGGTTGTATACATAGTATACTCACACCAATTTGTGTCCTTATACATGTACTTTGGATAATAATGATCATCACATTCAACCATCATTAATTACCCCAAGCCCCCTCCTTTCCCCTCCTTCCCTTCTGCCATATCTAGAGTTCCTCTATTCCTCCCATGCTCCCCTTCACTATCCCACTATGAATCGGCTTCCTTATATCAAGGAAAACATTCAGCATTTGGTTTATGACCTGATATTTTTAATTGCTGGTAATATCAGTATAAGTCCTTAATGGTATTTGGATACCAGCATGTCAATGTATCAGTGGAATTATATGGTATCATATATACTTGAATAGAAATCCAAGTGAATTCTCCACTGGTCATGATGCATCAGTTATGGTGTGTTTTAAGTCTTGAATGGATAAACATGTGTCTAAACATTTGAATACTATCCAATCCATGCCTCTGATTCCACATGTCCACATAAATCAATATTTAGAACAATCTGGGCCAATTAACTCATTACCTCTTATAGTACATTAATTGATAAAATGTTTATCACATAAAGGATTATATTCCAAAGATTACCTGTTTCAAAATGAAAAATCAGAAAAGTTATTGAGGCTAATACTGCATAGAGCTCAGAGTAGAGGCAAATTAGGACATGCTACAAAGGTATTATTTGTTTAAAATATTGTTTGGAAAGGACAACAAACCAACATCTGAGTGGTTGTGTTCCAGACATTTCTGCCAGAATTCCTTTACCAGGAAGTTGTATTTCATATGCTCCACCATTACTCTTAGGGATAAAAAAAAATTCCTTTTGTATGATTATTGTGTTTATCTCAAACAGATTGTGCAACATCCAACGAGTGTAAGGCTTTAATGTCAGAGCTGAAGATCCTCATTCACATTGGTCACCACCTCAATGTGGTCAACTTACTGGGTGCCTGCACTAAGCCTGGAGGTAAGAAGACTTTTATAGCTAGACAGATCTCTTTCCTAGAGGTTATATGCTCAGAAGCAAGGTAGTCCCTGATTTAGATGACTACCTGAATTGCATGTGAGGTTCTTATAACTTATAAACTTATCATACTTCATAGGATCTCCAGAACTCATGTTCTCAGCCCCCTGCTCTAGGGAAGGCTGTACAATATACAAAGAAATTGAGTTTATGTCTAAGATTCCTGCTAGCTCAACATTGTATCTGATCTTAGACAGGATAGTTGGAGAGAATTTGCCAAGGAAATGTGAAAATCTGTTCAAGACATGGTACTTTCTAGACTTCTTGAGTCATCTATCTTACCTTCAGTGTACTTACTACCATAGCCTGAGGAGGATTTCACCCACTTTTTCAACAAGCATATTTCCATGCCCTGTCCATTTACGTATTTCTTCTCTACACTAAATCTAAAACATTTTTTTACTTCCCCTGTGAGAATTCTACTGCACTGTCCTTTCACTTGCCTTTATTTCAAACAGCATTTTCTAAGCACCCACTGATTTTAGCTAGGGTCTTCCTTAAGGATGTTAGAGGAGAGCCGTGCTACTGAAATAAATATGAATAAAATACACATCAAGGCAAATGCAAATAAACTTGAAAGCTATGAGCAAACTGCAGAAAAATTTAGTCCATTGAGTGAACCTTTTAGAATGAATTTTATCAATAAAATGATGGTGGGGTTGGGACAACAATATATAAAGTGGGAAAGGTAATATAATGCCTAAAATATCCAACGAGTTGTGTTCACATTTGCCTTGGTCATTGGAGTGTAAACTGTCCTATTAATTCTTTCATATTTCATGCTGTACATCTTAGGGAACTTCACAGGTAAGCTCAGCAGGATTATTAACCTTATTTTCCCCTATTTGCCAACCTCACTTTTTCATCTTTCAGCAGCCGGCATGTCTTTGAGGTCAGTCACCATTGTATCCAGCTCAAGTTATCCATCAACTAGTTTACAACTAAAGAGATTTAATGAAATTTTAGGATATTCCATGTCCAACAGGTTACCAAGGTCAGAGTAGCCCAAGAGTTGGCTAACTTTTACTATCTTTCATGAAAAGATGACTATAGATATTACTTTTGGCAGGTCCTTTGATGATCATAGTAGAATTCTGCAAATATGGAAACCTAGCTAATTTTCTGAGAGGGAAGAGAGGAGATTTTATTGCTTCCAAGGTAGGTTTCTCCAACTGAACCCCACATTCTATTCCATGTTTTGAGTCTTCTCTGGAGATTTTATGATGATACATAGAAAGAGGGAGAAGGGGATAGCAGAGGCTGGGGATTATTAATCAGGGATAATAGTATGTACACTTATGCATCCAATAAAGATTTGAATTAAATTACCTCTACAATCACTTCCACTGATGTTGCTTTGAAACTGGCACTCAGAATTCTGTCATTAGCTGAAATTATAACTTTTTTGTGTGTAATTTTCTTATATTCTGAGGCCCAAATTGGTGAGGTATGCCAAGATTCCATTATGCCTTTAGGCTTTCATAGACATGCCAGAGCTCTCTATTTCTTTGAAATCTGGGATGAAGCTCTATATTTTGGATAACTTCCACCATTAAGGAAATAGTTAAAGACATATATCTCATGTTAGCACTTTTTTATTGTCCCAAGATATACATGTTGCAACTGTCCTTGTCTTCCCAGAGAAAAGCTGGTTGTCTCTGCTTCACAAAGTACTGCAAAGTGTTGTACCTGATTATTATGTTGTGATTTATTTTGAAATTTTTTGATATTGGATATTAATTAATAAAATAACTTCTAGAATCCATCCAACTGATTGGGAACTCTGAACTTAGCTAGCAATTTATTATTTTCATCAATGAGTTCCACCTCAGTCTAACTTTAGCAAATGGAAAGGAAGTAATCATAATTTTAAAACAGACCTGTCTCCCTTCTATTTGCCCAATTTCTGAGCATAGGAAAATAATAATTTGACACCCTTTGAACTACCCCTGGTTATGAGATATCCTTGTCTTATGCAGGCTTGCTGAATTCCATGGCACAGTAACACACTCAGATGGTCAACTCTCAGCAATTTCCTCCTACTAAGGATAAACTAGCTGGCATTTTGATATAGATAAATACAATTTTAGATTAGCAGTCATCACTCTCAGCTTTGCTCTCAAATTATGTGAACTCGCAGAATTCTCTTATACCTCTCTGGTTCTCAGCTTCTCTAATGAAAATAGAATAAATTGAATTGGATGATTCATAAGTTCTCTTCAAACACTGAAGATCTGTTTAAATTCTCAGTCCCAGCTCAATATGGGAAAGAAGGTGAAGACTATTCATGATTCTGACAGTGATCTCACTGAGCTAACTAAGAATCATCTGCAGAATGTGGCTAGCACAGGAAGTTCCATCAGTTCTGGTTTCATAGAAGACAAGAGTTACAGTGAATCTGATGAGGAGGAAGAAGCTAGCTGCTACCTTCTGGGGGCCACAACAACCCACCATGTAGGTAAGTACAAGTAGACCCTTTCATTATGGCAAAACCTCAAGGCTAATGAGGGTATAAAGTAAGGAGTCAGTGGGTAAATGAGGCCTAATCAGCAAGACCAGGCAATCCCATACCATTTTCTGTAGCCATTTCTATCTAGCATAGAGGACTTTTGCTTTATGCTGAACTTGCACTTAAATTAGCAATCAGAAGTGTCTTATAATGATGATATCCCATAATGTTTTAAACATGTACAGTTTCCAAATCATTTTTGCATGAAGGTTTTCCTCCATCTTTCCCATGACATGGTTAGAGGTGCTTATTCTCATAACAGAGGAGTACTATTACTCAAAGTAGGGATGATATAAAAATATTAACCTATATTAACTCCATCTCAAACTGTATAATATATACTTAATTATTAACAAATAATGTGGATGACTTTACAAAATATTAGTGTATAAAACACAACATATGATTAACAGACATTAAGATATTTTCTAAAATAGAGACTAATATAAATAGATACCTAGTGTATCCATGGGCTGGGATATACCCTTTAGTTGTTGAATCATGGAAAAGTTTGGACAGGAAAGAAGTAACTGGAGTGTTGGAGTAACTTGGGTATCTTGGGATATAGCTGTTTCCAAGCAATGTGAAAATATTTCAAGAATAAACAACTATTAGAGCTATACAAATATATAATAGATTTTCCAAAATGGAATAAATAAATATTTATAAAAAAACAAATTGAACTCAGGCATCCCACCTATTCTTATTTTACCCAACATTCCAGTCAAAACTGTCAGACTTAGGCATTGACCTTGAGTGACATTACTCTTGTTCTACCTGAGGTTTCTGCCTATTACATTAAGTGCTACTTCTGATATTCCCAAGGTTGTTGTGCTCTTAGCCATCCTATGTTCTTTTATTTTCCTGTTGGTCAGAAATAGACCTTCATGTGTAGTATCTATCTGGCTTATAGAAATGAAGTAATTTTCACTTTCTTGAGAATCCTTTGATCTGTGTCTTACTACCTTGAAGAAGCCACATCTCTTTTATAGGTCTCAGTTTCCCTTCCTGTGAAATAATGGAAGGAATTGGTCTAGAATCATTATAAAGGACCTTCTAATTATACTTTGGGGATGGCATAACATCAGGAAGAGCAGAAGAAATTTCTTTGAACTTTGTATGTTTTGAGAAAAATGAAGAGAAGGGCAAACAAGCAATAAATAGGGAACATACATGACAAGTAACCATTCTGATTATAAAAATCCAGTCCTGTTGTCACTATTAATCATGGATATTTACTGGAGATTCCCAAACTTTGCCTCTAAAAATCATCTACATTCTCTTGTACTCAGAAGAGGCAAGGGAATATCAATAAACCACTTATTATTTTTTGAAAGACAGACCTGTCTTTCAAAAGAACTTTCAACAGAATATTCAAGGTATGAGCTGTTAAATCAACGGAGACACAATTTTAGATTCTTTTCCTTCACAAGGATTTGAATCAATTACTTAAAAATGCACATATTATCCTAGTGGAGTAAGTCATACCAAGGCCTGTTGTCAAAAACTTGTCCCTTGTTCTCTATGGTTTCATGGAAATAAGGTGTCTTTCCTCTACCTTATGATTACCTATCCAGGATTATGGGACATTCTTCAACTCTTGGCCATCTGTAATATTCTCTGTTCTTCCTATTCTCAGATGACCTCTTCAAGCATCCCCTTACCTTAGAGGACCTCATCTGCTATAGCTTCCAAGTAGCCAAAGGAATGGAGTTCCTTGCTTCCAGAAAAGTGAGCATTCATTATTCTTCTTCCTTCACTTCCATTGATTGGAGATGCAAGGAAGATGGATTATAATGACCACAGTGTCCGTGGTAGCTGTTTTTCTTTTTTAATAGTCTTACCTTATACTTGTGTTCCAATTTTCTCTCTCCAATTAGTCTTTGAAAAATATGCATACATGCATTCACCTTTGAGACAGCTACTCACCTGCCTTCCTACAGTTTTGGGGGACTTGCTTTTCAAACTAATTTAGAAGGTGGCTAGATTAGGATTATTTAGACCTGTGAATTATGCACATTATTTTATACTGAAAATGAATTTATTCAGCAAATATGTGGTGATTGTCTGTAATGTTCTTTCTGCTAAAAGCTGAGATACAGACATGAAAGATGCAGTTCTCCTTCCTCAGAATCCAATAAGAAAGACATACTACATATAATATAACAGGATATTGTCTAGGATAGAAATATGAAATAAATGCTTTGTGATTACATAGGAGTAGTCCTGGAGAATCTGTGAAGGTTTCTAAGAGAAAGTTATATTTCAGCAGTATAATAAAGAAATGAAAAGTTTAAGGTATATAGGATTCAAGGAGGTAAATGTGGCAGGAGGAAGATGTAGCTGAATACAAAGCTTGACATAGACTGTAAAAGGTTTTGAATGCCTTGCCAAGGAATATGAACTTAAATGGTTTCCAGTTACTGTAAAATAAAAAGCTTCTAAACAGGCAATTTACATGATTATATTTGTTTCTTAGGAATTAAATTTTGATAGCTAGAATGGGTGATGGACTAGTCCATGTGGCTAGAATGAAATTAGAGAGAACAGTTAAGTAACCATTGGTGTTGTTCAAATGAGAGAAAATAAGATCTATTGTAATTCAGGGCACTAACAGTGAAATACAGTAGGAGGGAATGGACCTTTTCTAAGGTAAGATAGTCAATGAGAGTTCAAAGAACAAAATATGTAAGAGTTAAACAGGTGTTATCATTCTAGTATAGATTCTGCCTACCCTGCCAATTTCCAAATGGATCAATTTATCTGTGTAAGGTACTTTGTTTTCTGGGGCTGGGCACCTCTGTAAAACTTCCTTTTTCTGGTTTCCCATTCGTTTTCAACTCCATGCTCAATTTCCACTTCTTCTTTTTCTTTTTTTTTTTTGGTTGAAAGTCTTTTAATCTGTACCATCCTAGGGCCCCAAAGCCCTAAGAGCCACCTTCTTCTTTTTTCTTTAGTGCATTCATCGAGACTTGGCTGCTAGGAACATCCTTCTAGCAGATAACAATGTTGTAAAGATCTGTGACTTTGGTTTGGCCAGAGACATCTACAAAGACCCTGACTATGTCTGGAAAGGAGATGTAAGTTCAAAGTTCCCTGGCATGAAACACCAGACAACTACTCTTGCCTCTAATGGGGTTACAGTCTCTATTCTGAGGGTTTTCTTCTATCTTTTTTTTTTTTTTAGGCAAAACTCCCACTTAAGTGGATGGCACCTGAAGCCATTTTTGACAAGGTGTATACAACCCAGAGTGATGTGTGGTCCTTTGGAGTTCTGCTTTGGGAAATTTTTTCTCTGGGTATGTGAGTTTGTTTCTGATCAACCCTTTTTATATGTAGTTACGGCTGTTGCTGCAACAGAGCACTTACAGACCAGTTAGCATTGCACACAGTCTCAAAGTTTAAAAGATCTAACACTATGGATACAATTAAATCATGCATAAAAATCTTGCTACCAAGAACCAATAAAAACTGTCTCATAATTTCATTGTATATTAATTTGTTCAGTAAGTACTTATTGAAAATTTTCTACATGCCAGGCATTTTAACTGCTGGGGACCCAGTAGTAAACAAAGAAGATGACAGTTCCTGACACTATGGAACTTACATTCTCATCAGAAGAGACTGACAATAAGAAATTAATAAGTAAAATATGGAAAATATTCAATGATATTAGCTACTGTGATGTAAAATTGAAAGCTAGGAAGTAAGATAGGAATATTGGGATTGGGCAAAATGGGATAAAGTTCTAAATCCTTTAAATAAGGTAGGCTTCACAGGAATGTAAATATTTCAACATAGCCCTGAAGAACTCATGGGATAACCTGTAAAACTGTGGAGGAAAAGTAATTCTGTGGAAGAGAAATATCATATGTAAAGATTCTGAGTTTAGAGTGTGCCCAGTGGGTTGGAGGGTCAAGCAGGAGGTATTATGAATGAGCAAAGGTGAGAATACTGCAGTGTGATGTGACATTAGGGAGAGAAGGGTGGATGTAGATCATACAGTGTTTTGATTGCAAAAAGATGTTAAGTAAATTTTCAAAGATTTCACAAAGTGCCAGGACTAATTCCAACCTATCTGACTCCCAAGCTCTCATAGATACTGACAGTCTTGCCCATAATGTAAATGGTAAACCTAGCATTAAAACCAGGCTTCTTGACTTCTGGTCCTATATTCTTTTTTTTTATTTTTTTTATTTTTTTTATTTTTTTTATTGGTTGTTCACAACATTACAAAGCTCTTGACATATCATATTTCATACATTAGATTGAAGTGGGTTATGAACCCCCAATTTTACCCCAAATGCAGATTGCAGAATCACGTCGGTTATACATCCACAATTTTACATAATGCCCTATTAGTAATTGTTGTATTCTGCTACCTTAATGTAGGAATAAAAACTTAAGGTGCACAGCATAGAAATGACCAGATACAAGGCTTTTAAGAAAGATAGCTTTCTATCTGTTTGTTTTATGCCTTGCAAAAGATTATTCTCTTCTCATGACTCTAAATCATCATTCTTTCTATGATGCAAGGGAATTTTTATTAAAATCATCCAGGCATGCCTTTTAGAAAACCAAGTGAATCTAACTAAAAAGTAGATATTTAACTCAGGATTTGTGTTACTAAATATAGAGAAGTATTCATGGCTTTGACTGTTGAGATTTAATATAATGGAAAATGTTTGTGTTGTTTATCAGAGGCTGCTTTTGTGATTATACAGGATGTCTGGTCTCTTGGTCTAGACACTTTTTCTTTTTTTTTCCTTTTTTATTTTTTAGTACCAGGATTGACCCCAGGGGTTAATCACTGAACCATATCTCCAGCTCCTTTTTATTTTTTATTTTGAGACAGGGTCTCATTAAGTTCCTTAGGGCCTTGCTGCATTGCTGAGACTGGTTTCTACTTGAGAACCTCTTGTCCCAGCCTCCTGAGCCATGGGGATTACAAGAATGCACCACCATGCCTGGCTTTGTCTAGACTCTTGAGGTGTTTTAGAGGCAAGAGAATAAAATATGTTTGATGAACAGGAAAAAGACACAATTTAATATTTATCTAAAACACATGGTGATCAAAAATAAAAAAGTACACTGGGACAGAAAATAAGCCATTATTCTTATTGGCTTATCTCTGTGACATGAAGTTTTACTTTTGGGCTGTCAAAAATCTATTTTTCCTCTGTATATTAGGCATTTTGTTTATAAAGTATCATGGAGAAATTGTTTATTTTTAAATTTTTTTATATTATCTATTTTGTTTCTGAAAGCCTCCTGTATGTGGATGTCTGTCAAATCCCCGAGGTTTGGAAAATTTTCTTATATTCTTTCACTGGAAAGTGTATCTATGCCCTTAGCTTATATCTCAGAACCCTGTTTAATTCAAATGATTTCTAGGTTTTCTTCTTTTAAAGTTGTCCCATAATTCCTGAAATTCTGATCATGGTTTCTTTTTGTCTTTATTGCTGATTGAGTTTTCAAGATCACATACCTTGTCTTAAAAAGCCTAAAAATCTACCCGCTATGTGGTCTTATCTATTAGTGGTATTTTATACTAAATTTTTTAAATGGTGTATTGAATCTTTCACTTTTAGGATTTTTTTTTCAGAATCTCTTTTTATTGAAGTAAACTTTTACTTAATGTATAATCTCTCTTAGTTCATTGCTCAGATTTCTTTTAGTTCACTGTTCATTTTAACCCTCAACTTTTTGAATTATTTGTCTCTTATGTCATCCATTTGAATATGTGGATTCATCTATTGGTTTATTGTCAAATTTGGAATCATCTTCTTTCCTTGATTTCTCATGT
This sequence comes from Spermophilus citellus, assembly GCF_964194105.1. Lineage (NCBI taxonomy): Eukaryota > Metazoa > Chordata > Mammalia > Rodentia > Sciuridae > Spermophilus > Spermophilus citellus. The sequence goes on from NC_138190.1 coordinate 76,906,467, forward strand.
TTCCTGTATTTCTATACTGAGAATTACATATCTGCTGAAATGGATCTCTTTCCCACTGTTGTCTGAAGAACCCTTTTATATTATTTTAATTTATTATATTTTATTTTTTTGGTTCTTTTTAGTTATAAATGACAGTAAATTGTCTTTGATAGGATACTTTCACTTTACTATGTGTCTTGAGAGAGTGGTAAAACTTTGTGTCAAAGAACCCAGTCAATGTGTTCAGTGTGCTTTGATCAACTTCATCTATCCATTTTGAGGGTAGATGATGATCACATTTTAGAGTAAATATTGAGTTCAAACAATATATTAATAAGTAATTAAATTTATTTAAAACATTTTCTATAATTCTATAATGGTTAATTTGAATTGTCAATGTGGTTGGATTAAGAGATGCCAAAGATTAAGAGGCTTCTGAGTGGGCTGGGGATATAGCTCAATTGGTAGAGTGCTTATCTTGCTTGCACAAGGCCCTGAGTTCAATGCCCAGCACCACACACACACACACACACACACACACACACACACACACACAAAGAGTCTTCTGGGCATGTAAATGAGGGTGTGTTTAGGAATGATTTGTATGTGGGATAGGGAACTGAATTGGAGCTCCTCCCTAAGTGTGGGTAGCACTGTCCAATAGGATGATGGCTTAGATGGAATGAAAGTTGGAGGAAGAATGAAGCAGCACCAGATTTAAGTTGGATTCTTCTTGAATGAGTTCTCATTTTCTGATTAGATCACCTCAGGATATCATACTCACTCCTTCCCTCTTCCAAAGCCAATGATTCTCCAAGGACTTTCCAAAAGCCTTTGGTCTCAGGCTAGGTAGCATTGTTGATCCCTCTTGTTCTGAGGTGTCAGTGTCTTGGACTATGCAGCTACTAGATCTTCCGTCTCTGCAGCTTACAGACAGCCATTGCAGACTATCGAGTTTCTGGTTGTGTAAGCCAATCTAATAATTCCCCTTTTTACAATTATACTTCTAACTGATTCTGTTCCTCTAGGGAACCCTGACTAATACAGAAATTGGTACCAGGAATGGGCTCATATCTGTGAATATACAGACCATGTGGTTCATAAGCATCTTGAACTCTTTGGAATTGGTGGGAGGAATTTTTAGATGTATAGCAGTGAAAGGTGGAAATGCTTTATATTGTTGGAAACAGAGATTAATGCCTGATTCTGGTGGGATCTCAGAAGACCAGAATGCCAAAAGGACTGTGGACAGTGAAGAAAGGGCTGAAGAAGGTTGAGAAAAGGAGGACTGTATTAGAATTTGGAGTAGAGGCCATTTGTGTTATGTTATGGCTGAGAAGTTGTCTGCATTTTGCCCTTGTCCTGAGACTTTCTGTGAAGCTGATTTTAAAAGTGATAAACTTCTTAATCTGGCAGAGGAAATGTCTAGGCTGCATAGCATTTAGGTGGTGGCGTGGATATTTCTGACAGCTTTTACCCAAATTTGTTGTGATAATCAGAAGCAGAAAGCAGAGCAGAAAGATTTGAAAAACTTGGACTTGAAATACAGGAATAAAACTGGGGCCAAGGAAGTTGCAGTTTTTAAAGACATTATCACCTCTAAGAAATGCTAAAAACTTTGCCCAAAGATAATGAGAAAGATGGCTTGAAGGCATCTCAGGAGCTGGCAAGACTATAGCGATCTCAGATTCAAGAAAGTAAAAGTAAAAATTTTCTTGAGAATGGACCAATTGGGTACCCTTTTGCACAAGGGTGACTAGGAAGTTTTTACAACATGCTCAGCCACCTAGGAACTCAGGGGTTGCTGCAGCTAGTGTCCCTGGAGGCTTAGACTTTTAGTCCCAGCAGTGAAAAAGCTGATTAAAATAATTCCAATAGTTCTGAAGTGGAAAATGATTGTAGTATCAAGGCAGACCTTGGTATCAACCATGTAGTGCTGGTTCTGCAGGAATGCATTGTATTAGTGTTATGGGGTAATGGAGGCTTCCACCAGGATTTCTAAGGAAGGCCTGGGAAGCCAGGCAAGGTGTAGCAGTGTTGGATTCCCTTCTGGTAGCCCCTGAGAGGGCAAAGCATGGAGATGTGAAAAGAAAGTCAAAGCTGCAGTGGAGATCCCTGAGATTAAGAAATACTAGTAACAGGGGACATCATCATAGGAAAGCTGTAAGAATTGAGTAGAGACAAGCCATCAGAAAGGCCACTTGGGCTGCAACCAACAAGGCCAAGGGGGGGCATCTGCACAAGCTTTTTATAGAGAACATCATAATGTCATGTGCTCCAGATGCCAGATACAGAACTACAGGACTTGTTTGCCCAGCTGGATTTTAGTCTTGCTTTGGTCCTATCCATTTTTTCCTATGTCCTCGTTTTTCTGAATGGACATATTTACTGGGTATAATTATATATTAGATATTGTAAATTGTTTTATTAATTTTATAGGAGCTCACATTACAAGATTGCTTTAAGCCTCAGAGAAGACTTTGGGCTTGAACTTTGAGTAATTTTGAAAGTGTTGAAATAATGGGGACTCTTGGGAATGGACTAAATGTATTTTGGATTGTCAGAAGAGTGTATCCTTTAGGGGGACAATGGTAGAATGTTGTTTTGGATGTGAGGTGTCCCCCAAAATTTCATATGTGAGACAATGGAAGAAGATTCAGAGAAGAAATGATTATAAGAGCCTTAATGCAATCAGTGAATTTATCACCTGACAGGATTAATTGAGTGGTAAATGAAGGCTGATGGGATGTGGCTGGTGGCAACATCCATGTCAATCCAGAAAGATTGGGGTTGTGACTTTTGAGTACGTATTTGTATATGGCAAGTGGAGTCTCTCACTCTCTGCTTTCTGATCATGATGTGAGCTGCTTCCCTCTGCCATATTCTTCCACCATGTTGTTATGCCTCACTTGGATATCTGAGGAATGAAGCCAGCTGTCAATGGACTGAGATCTCTGAAAGTGTGAGCCCTCAAAGAAACTTTTCCTCCTCTACAATTGATTTGGTTGGACTTTTAGTCCCAGCAGTGATAAAGCTGACTAAAACAATTCCAATAGTTCTGAAGTGGGAAATAATTGTAGTAACAAAATAGGCTAAAGCATAGTATTTAAACTTCGAATTGATATTGTACTACATAGAGCATGAAAATAAAAGAAAAAACAGAATGAAAAATATTCGGAGAAGGATAAGAGAGAAAATAGAAGAAAAAGAAGTAGAGGTGGAAAACTGAATATATGGAAATAAAAAAGAAGAAAATATATAATGTCTATATCCAATGAACATATTATTTCACATAACCAAATAATCCCCCCAAAAGAAGATAAAAGAAAAAGCAGACAAAGCAAGAATAAAAAGAGCAAAATAACTCAAATAACATGTAAAATGAAAACAAAAAGATAAAATAATCCTAAACAACAAAATTAACAAACAAACAAAAATATATGCACAAAAGAAAACAGGAGGGAGGGAGCACATGGAGAGAGACAAAAGTAGGAAAATAATGCAAGGGAAATGTGAGGCAGAGATTATAGAAATAATAAAAAGAAAGAGCCCTAATATCCAGAGTATACAAAGAACTCAAAAAATTAGACAATAAGATAACAAATAACCCAATCAACAAATGGGCCAAGGACCTGAACAGACACTTCTCAGAGGAGGACATACAATCAATCAACAAGTACATGAAAAAATGCTCACCATCTCTAGCAGTCAGAGAAATGCAAATCAAAACCACCCTAAGATACCATCTCACTCCAGTAAGATTGGCAGCCATTATGAAATCAAACAACAACAAGTGCTGGCGAGGATGTGGGGAAAACGGTACTCTTGTACATTGCTGGTGGGACTGCAAATTGGTGCAGCCAATTTGGAAAGCAGTATGGGGATTCCTGGGAAAGCTGGGAATGGAACCACCATTTGACCCAGTTATTGCCCTTCTCGGACTATTCCCTGAAGACCTTAAAAGAGCGCACTACAGGGATACTGCCACATCAATGTTCATAGCAGCACAATTCACAATAGCTAGACTGTGGAACCAACCCAGATGCCCTTCAATAGATGAATGGATAAAAAAAAATGTGGCATTTATACACCATGGAGTATTACGCAGCACTAAAAAATGATAAAATCGTGGAATTTGCAGGGAAATGGATGGCACTAGAGCAGATTATGCTAAGTGAAGCTAGCCAATCCCTAAAAAACAAATGCCAAATATCTTCTTTGATATAATGAGAGCAACTAAGAATAGAGCAGGGAGGAAGAGCAGGAGAAAAAGATTAACATTAAACAGAGACATGAGGTGGGAGGGAAAGGGAGACAAAAGGGAAATTGCATGGAAATGGAGGGAGACCCTCATTGTTATACAAGATTACATATAAGAGGTTGTGAGGGGAATGGGAAAATAAACAAGGAGAGAAATGAATTACAGTAGATGGGGTAGAGAGAGAAGATGGGAGGGGAGGGGAGGGGGGTAGTAGAGGATAGGAAAGGTAGCAGAATACAACAGTCACTAATATGGCATTATGTAAAAATGTGGATGTGTAACCAATGTGATTCTGCAATCTGTATTTGGGGTAAAAATAGGAGTTCATAACCCACTTGAATCTAATGTATGAAATATGATATGTCAAGAGCTTTGTAATGTTTTGAACAACCAATAAAAAAAACAACAAAAAAGAAAAACATAGAATGAATAAGGCCAGTTAACATAGCCCAGTATTTTATATTAATTTAATTAAAAAGTGAAGCATCATGGCTCCTTCATGCCATGTGGGAGGCTGGATCAGGAGGATCATAGGATAGAGGGTCATCTTGGCAATCCAGAAAGATCCTGTCTCAAAATTAAAACCAAGTTGTGCTAAGGAAGTTAAGTACCCAGATCCATGACAAAATAAAACACAACAAACAATAACATACACACAAACAAAAATAGTAAGGTTGAAGAGAAGATAGACAAAGGAGGAAATATCGTGGAGAAAGAAAAAGGTGGGGGAGAGCATAATCAAAGGAGAGTCCTACAAATACTTCCAGTTAACAAATTATAGCATTAAAGATAAAATAGCATAAAAGTAGATTAAGGAATACAATATCAAAATTATGGAGAAATACCTCCAATCTACATATAATTTTATACAGTGAAATAAGAACTGATAAAATGAAAGATTCAAATATTAGTTTTATTGATATATCTGAAATGGAGGAAAGTTTCAGTGGGCCTTGCTATTTTGTATTACATTGGATATTGGGAGATAGACTACATATACTCAGGCCTCAACAGCATAACTTCTTAGTGTCTGTAGGTATAAAAACAGCAACTTCATCAGCTCTCTCAGATATATTTTTATTATTTGACCTTTCTAGATCAGTCTTTTGCTGCAAATGCTTCCCAACATTCTGGGTCTTGAGCTTGTCCTTCCTTTACCTGCCAGTTTGGTGAGAGCCTGTGTAGTTCCAGTGTTTCTATGGCATTCCTGGGTACCTAAAATCTCTTATAAGTGTTTTATATAATCACCCAAATGTATTCAACTCTGTCACCTGCTCTCCCCAACCCCCAGTATCCTGCTAAAGCAGTAGCTTTGTATTCTGGTGAAACGACTTGTCTTGAGGGCTAACTACATATGTCTCACCAAACCTTCTCAGGGACAGTCAGGCTGAGTCTGAAATCTTTGCAACTGGGGTGGGTACCCTGCCCTCAGAAAGATTTGTAGATAAGTTAAATACTTTTCTTTTTTATTGAACAGTAATTTTATCATGTAACCGCACCCATCTGTCTCAACAAAGTTGAGACAGTAGCTGGAATTACAGATATGCAACTTTAGTCCTGGTAAATAAACATACATGGTTAATTGAAATTTGACAAGAGTGTTAGAATACATAATGGAGAAAGGATAGTTTTTTTTCAATAAATGATGTTGGGAAAACAACCACTTGTGTAAAAATGACATTCAACACTTAAATCAACTCAATGTTCCATATTTTCTTTATTCATTTATCTGGGTGATATATAACTTGGATATTATGATGCTGGTATGGGCATATATTTTTTGTATATTACCCCAAAATCATAGACAACAAAAAACAAAATCAGGCAAATATGATTATATCAAAGTAAAAAGCTGTACTGCCAAGAAAAAAAATGAACACAGTGAAAAGACAAATTATAGAATGGGAGAAAATATTTTCAAAATACACATAAGATAAATGGTTAGTATACACACTTTATGAAGAACTAAAATTAATAGAAAGAAAAGATAACATTTTTAAATGGAAGAAGTCTTGAATATGAATTTCTCAACATAAATGTTAATGGTAAACAGGTATTTTAATAAATGTTTTTCCTCACTAACCGTCAAGGAAATGGAAACTCAAAGTACATTGAGTTGCCACTTCACTCCTGTAAGGATAGCTATTTTCAAAAAAACAAAAGGTAACTCATTGGTGAGGTTATACTATTGGTGGAAATGTAAATTACTTTTAAATATTTTGTATAATGAAGTGCTAATATGCAAAATAGTCTGAAGGTTCCTGAAAAAACTTAAAAATAGAACTGCCATATGATTCAGCCATCTACTTCTGGGAATATAGTTGAAGAAAATCAGTATGTTGAAGATATTTTCACACTCTTATGTTCATTATAATATTATAATAACTGAGATATATAATACAGTATGTGTGTATGTATGTATATGCACAGAGAAAATAAAATATTATCCAGCCTTTATAAATGAAATCCAGCCATTTGTAATTATAGGGATGAAATTGGATAACATGACACTAAATGAAAGAAGACTGTCAGAAAACTTATGAATGATCTCACTTATATGTATATTCTAAAATTCAGATTTATAAAAACAGAGAGTAGAATGTTGGTGTGTGGTTACTGGAGAGATGTTTATCTAATGCTAAAAAATCTCAATGACATTTAGTAAGGAAGAACATTGATTACAATATCTGTTTGACATTAATATGTATTGTGTTGGGAAATTAATAATCTAGAAATATTTTGTATTGTGTGGGCTATAGTTATAACAATCTTTTTTTTATTTTAAAATGCCTAAGAAACCATATACTAAACATTCCACTAACAAAAAAAGATAAATAGTTTGTTATGGTTTGGATGTAAGGTATCCACTAATAAACTCATGTGATAGTCAATGAAGGAATGTTCAGAGGTGAAATAATTAGATTATGAGAGCTATAACCTATTCAGTGGATACATTCAAATGACGGATAAGTTCAAAAGATTACTGCACTGGGTGATAACTTTAGGCAGATGGGACATGTCTAGAGGAAATAGGTTTCTAGAGGTATAGTATTGGGAGTTATATCTTGTCCCCTGGCTTTACCTCTCTACTTCCTGGCTACCTTCATGTGAGCAGCATTCTTCTGCCTGCCCTGCTACCAGGATATTCTGCCTCACCTTATTCCTAGAACAATGGAATCAGCCAACCACACACTGAACCTTCGAAACAAAGTTGTCCTATCAGATACTTTGGTCACAGTGACAAAAGGCTTACTAACTTATAGTTTAATGTTTATGTTTATTAGTGTGATTTAATCATTTCATAATGTAATTTATCAAAATATCACATTGAGGAGTATGAATATATTAATTTCTGAATTTTCACTTGTTTCCTTAAATAAATTGTCCAAACCCCATTTTGTGACTTACACTTTTAAATTACAGTACATAAGATACTCACTGACTATAGCTGAGATTTTAAAATATAGCAAAAATGAATTGTTTTGAAGGGTCAAGCATCTGTTGGCTGCTCTCTTATATTTAAATTTACATGATAAGTAAAAACCACTTATACTATGATTAATCTTATCATCCCTTTAAGTTAAAATAGAGCCTTGTATTTCCATTGCATTCCACAGAACAAGACAATTTACAAAAATTTTATGTAAGTTATCACATCCCAATATATTTTCTCACTGACTCACAAGTTGTTGTTGGACCTCAATTCCCTAGCTTACTTAGTATATCTGTTCTCTAGCCTTGCAGGAGGAATTATGAGTGTTTCCTAAGATATTATCTTTGTCCATGTGCCAGTTAAAAAGTTGGAGCTTTTAACTGGTACTTCTCTCCAAAGAACAGTTTTTCCTAGAATATCTAGGGATGTTGAGTTTTTGGGGGGCCTGTTTCTGAAGTCATTAGAACTATATTCTCTGTCATTCCAATTCTCTTTTACTTTAATCTGTCTCCTAGATTCTTTCTCCTAGATCTACCATCAAATATGGAAAGACTTATATGGGAAATAAAGTGATGCCAGAACCAGCAGTGCTTCCCTATATACTTTACTGGTGAATATGGTTTATCTTTCTGCTTCTGGAATAGCAGAAATAGCAGAGAACTTGTATTGATCCTAGAAGGATAACAGGCCCTAGGTGGGCTCTCCTTTGAGCATCTGGTATATTCAATCTCATTGTAGATCTCAGAGTAGCAGAAAGATATACATGAAACTTCCAATTTGACACTAAGCAGTATTTATGCTGTAGTTGTACCTCATGGCTGAACTTGTATCCACTGGCTGAAAAAACACCTTAAGGAATATCAAGTGACAAGGATTGACCCCAACAGAAAGCATGTAGGCCCTCTTTTGAGTAGGTAGGCTTACTAAATAACCGCAACACCTTTGGCCCACAAAAGATACTAACAATTTTTATGTACATGGGTTTTGAGAAATAATAGTTAAATTTATAACTATTAATGTTATTTTACTTGATATGGTCTTCATTCAAAAGCCAAGCCCAGTGATTAACATAATGAAAGTCCAGGCAATAGGTTTTACATATGAAATGTCTCTTTTGATGGTAACTGCTAAAATTCAAACATCAGAATAATGTAGAATATTGTTTCTATGTGTTTAATGTTCATTTAACATCATCATTTGTCATGTATTTATTTAAAAATAGGATAAAGAAATGTATACTTATTAAATACTTTAGGGCTGGGGATGTGGCTCAAGCGATGGCGCGCTCGCCTGGCATGCGTGCGGCCCGGGTTCGATCCTCAGCACCACATACAAACAAAGATGTTGTGTCCGCCGAAAACTGAAAAATAAATATTAAAAATTAAAAAAATATATATATATATACTTTAGAAGTTTATTTCACTAGATTTATAATTTAATTCAACAAACATTTGCTGTGTGACTTTCACATTAAAATCACTGTAGGATAAGACTGTTCCTTATCCTCTAGGACTTGCAGGTAATTTGGAAAAAATACAGCCAATTAATTCTGTGACAAGCCGTATAATAGAGATTTCAGTAAAATGCAAGAGAAATTATGGAGGATGAGGTGAGTTTCTACTTCTTGAGGAAAAATGACATCTGAAAACTCTCTTAAAGAATGAGCAAGTTGCCTGCGGTTGTGACTCAGTGGTAGAGCCACAACCATGTGTGAGGCACTGGGTTTGATCTTCAGCACCACATAAATAAATAAAGTAAAAAAAAATCCATTGACAACTAAAAAATAAATAAGTAAATAAAAGAATGAACAAGTGGAATTGCACGTTTAAGGATAGGAAGATACATATGAAGTTTGGAGGAGTCGTTTCTGGGAAAGGTAGAGATTAAAGAAATTAAAGAATTTCAGGAGACAGTGTAAGTTAAAGCACAAAGTAGAATGGTAGTTAGGTGATTTTTGTTGTTGTTGTTGTTGTTGTTTATTTGGTACTGGAGAGGAGATTGAACTCAGAGGCACTCAACCACTGAGCCATATCCCTAACCCTATTTTGTATTTTATTTAGAGATAGGGTCTCACTGCTGCTTAGTGCCTCATCATTGCTGGGGCTGGCTTTCAACTCACCATCCTCCTGCCTCAGCCTCCTGAGCTGCAGGGATTATTGACATGTGCCACCATGCCCAGCTAGGTGATGGATTTTTAAAAAGATATTTGCATAACTGAAAATTGTAATCTAGGATATAGTTCCTGGGGAGGAACAGGTCAATTATTAATACTCAGATCATACAAAGATATATATCTGTCCAAAGTGAACCTAAGGATAAGGCCAGTACTATATACACAATATATTCTTATGGCATAAACACCAAAAGGTAATGTTTCTGCTCTTTGAAGTGACACACAATGCACATCTAAAAGGGATGATTCTTTACCATCTATCTTGCAAAGACTCCTAATATTTTCCACAGAGTGAATAGCAAATATTCTGCTCTAATATGTTCCGGAGATTACAACAAATTTACTTAGGAAACTCTGATATATGTTATTTTAACCTTTCTAGTTACATCAGGCAAATTAGGAAATGAATTACACATTTATAATATCAAGATACTTAGTCTTAGCATGTCTTTGTTAAGAAAGTATGCATTAGAGAAAGCTATTATGAATTCAGGAAATTGAAAAAATATATTTTCTTTTGTGAATTTTATCAGTTTTCATGATTTAGAAAATAATTATCACTCATGATACATTAATTATTTTAGCTATTGATAATGACTATTGGTCCCAAGCATATGAAGATCCATTCTTATAACTCCAATCTCTCAGGTTTTGTGTGACACACAGGTTAGAAATAATTGTTCCTTGATGATGACATGTGCTTATATCTATAATGCCTAAAATATAACAAGAGTATAACTAACCAAATAAGTCATTTCAGGCAACAATGGAGAAGTAACTAAAATTAAGAGTATCTTACAGGTTGCCTTGAATTAGCTAACTGATCAGGTTTCTATAGCATACTTCTTGAAAGTTAGAAGGTTGATGCTAGATGATTGATGTAATTTCTCCTCATCTCCAAGTGTATTCTATTTGATAATCTGATAGTTTATTAGAATTAGTCTTGATTTTATCTTTGGCTTTTTCTTTGTCACTTCTGATTTATATTTCTTAACTACCAGGAACATTTTTTGGGAAACTTTTGGGGTGTATAAATGACCACATCACCTTGGATTTTCAAATGTTTATTTAAATAAAATTTTGGCTATATTTATACCACCTTTAATCTCAAAGACCTAGGACACCTATTTTAGAGTTTCAGTACTTACTCAATATTATGTATCAGATATCTGTAGTGATTTTGGAAACTATGTATTGACATAAGTGTACAAACTTGTGCTAAAACATATTTTGTAATACGCTTAGCTACTTTAAATATGATTCAAATTTGGAAAATGTACTTTAGTTAACTATTACCCATAATATTTTGTAAATAAGTTTTCATTTTATCAACTTGAAATTCACTTTCAGACCTTATTTCTCTTTTGGGTTTCCATGCTACCAGGACTATATTTCTCAAATTGGAGGCATACCTCCACACACTCACTAGAATTCTACTCCCTTGTTTTTCTTTATGCCTTAGTCATAGGAGCATGGCAGGTTAAAAATTAATAAGAGAACAGCTTTCAGAGACTTCAAATAGTAGGACTTCTTGGACTAAACACAAGAGTTATGGCTGAATATATCAATTAAAAGCATTAATAAATGTGAAGTCAATGAAAATCAATCATTAGTTTTTTTAAATCCTCCACCTATCATATCAGTGCAATTTTGATTAGAATTTTCTGGGTAAATACTTTCTGTCAGACCTTCAAACAGAGATATCAGCCAAGATTTGGAAATTTGATGGAAGTCCTGTGTCTCATGTTCTACATAGATACAAAGCTGTTTGTTCATTCCCAGAGTTCTCTTTAGGTATTTTAGTCATAAGAACTTGATAGATTGCTCACCCATGGGAAAATATGTGTCTTTTCTTCTATTCTAGGAGCTTCACCATACCCAGGAATGCAAGTAGATGAGGACTTCTGCCGTCAGCTTAAGGAGGGAACAAGAATGAGATCCCCTGAATATTCTACTCCTGAAATGTATGTTCTACAAATGAAGAGCCACCAGACTTAATTAATTTGAGAGGAAAGGATCAACATAAGCACAGCGGGTTATAAAATTCAACTTAAAAAATCTTGTTGAATGCTAAAGTTGTCTTTTGCTCTCTTAAAGTATATAGTTATAATTCAAAGGGAACTATGAAATAGATGATTAAAATTTCATATGTAGATGCATATAGTGAAATATTCATCACATTTGTATTATGAAACACTCAGGAATTAGATAAAACCAGGACACTGGCTAGTTCCTTTCTAGCCATAGATTTAAAACATAGAAGTCTATGTTTCAGCTATTAAATAAAAAATTGCAGCCCAGATGTGTGATTTCCTGACACAGCCTGTACTGGGCACTGAAAGAAGATATGGCCACACAAATTGAAACAATCTGGAGAAATAAAGTCTGAGAGTGAATTTCAAGAATCTCCAGAATCTCTCACTGGCCCAATAAATAAATCTAAATAACTTAAATCAGTGGTAATCCAATCTATCACCTGATGCTATGTAAATATATGAATGAATATACCATAATGAATCCAATTCTTATATGTGATTATAAAACCATTATAATCAAAATGATGTTATCCATCATAATTAAAAAGATGTTCTAAAAGCAAATGGAAAGAACCATCACTCCAGAAAGTTGTGCATATATATAAAAATACTTTGGTTTTCATTGAAGAGTAATTTCAATGTGAAACTGCAACCATTACTTAGTTGATGGCTTATTTATCAAAACCATTGGAAAGTATAGTCTGGGACTCCAGTATTTGCACTAAAATATATAAAACTGGAGGTTTTTATATCATTTCCCAAGGCTGTCTGATGCTACTTGAAGCCAAATATTGATCCTGAGGAGAGCCCAAAGTCCAAGAGAATTTGTTGATAGTTAGCCTCATAAAATGCAATGCTCTCACCACTCATACAATTCTTGTACTGATAAAGGAGTACGTGACAGAACTAAATGCTACCTTTCTCTCCTAAATATAATTGATTCTTTACATTTATTTATGCATACAGAGCTGAAAAAAGTGGTAATGGTGGGCACATATATGTAAGGAACAGGTATGGGTTAGGCAGGCTTTATTAGTAACTGTAGTATAAGGCCACAGCAGAGAATATGCTTTGGGGTAATTGTGAAGACAAGTCCTAATGGATCACCCATGTAAATAGTTATAAAAGAAGTAGAGCTGGTTGATGGAGACTACCTTAACATTTTTCCCAATCTATAGCTACCAGACCATGCTTGACTGCTGGCATAGTGATTACACAAAGAGGCCCAACTTCTCTGACTTAGTCAGGCATCTTGGAGATCTCCTTCAGGCCAATGTTCAACAGGTATGCATTACTTCCTTAATTTTCTTATTCATTAACTTTAGACTATTGAAAACAGTTTCAGGAGTTGTGAATACTGCAAAAATGGACCATGATTTTATGTAGTTATCAGGAAGTTAGTAGTCTAGATTGTGGGAGAGTAAGATGAATAATTTAATGAGATGAGGTAAGCAAAATAGGAGAAATAAGAGAAAAATAACCCCTGCAGAGGGTACACATGATTAGTGATATTGCCAGTCCTTCATAAAAATATATTTGGGCAGTGTGTTGCTGTGGTCAAAAGTATTTAAAAGGGCTGGAATTGGGGCTCAGTTGTAGAGTACTTGCCTAGCATGTGTGAGGCACTGGGTTTGATTCTCAGCACCACATATAAATAAATAAAATAAAGGTCCATTGAAAACTAAAAAAAATATTTAAAAAAATAAAAGTTTACACAAAACTGAGGCAGGTGGATCACTAGGATCCACAAATTCAAGACTAGGCTGGGTAGCAGAGAAAGACACTCCTAAAAAATTACTAAACAAACAAGAAAGCAAACAAACCGATAAATGACCTTAATTAGGGAAGTGAAAGACCTCTACAATAAAAGATATAAATCACTGAAGAAAGAAATTGAAGAAGACAATAAAAGGTTAAAAGACTTCCCATGTTTAAGGATTGGAAAAATTATTATTATTAAAATAATAATAATAAAATATTAATAATAATAATAAAATAAAAAATATAATAATCAATCTACAGATTCAATGAAATTGGGATGCCAATGCCATTCTTCATATCACTAAAAAAAGCACTCAAAAATTTATATGAAAGCATAAAAGACTACAAATTGCCAAAGCAATTCTGAGCAAAAACAGTGCTGGAAGAATTGCAATACCCAACTTCAAATTGTATTAATGTGATATTGTAATATATAAAATCATGGTATTGGCATGAAAATGGATACATACACCAGTGGAATAGAGGACCAAAGTATAAACCCAAATATGTGCAACCATTGGATTCTCAGCAAACTAGTCAATACATTTTTAAAAAATACAGCCTCTTCAGTGAATGGTAATAGGATAATTGAATTTAAATCACAGAAAATGTAAACTAGACCTTATCACTTATGCTGTACAAAAATCAACTTACTTTACAAAAATCAACTAAAGTTCAACGAAAATGACTCAAATACCTTAATGTAAGGCCTGGAACTTTGAAACAACTAGAGGACAACGTGGACAAACCACTTCAAGATATAGGTATAGGCAAAGGTAACCTAGACAGGACTTAAATAGCTCAGGAAATAATGGCAAGAACTGACAGGTGATAATATTTAAAATTAAAAAGTTTTTAACAGCAAATGGAACAACCAATAGATTGAAGAGAAAGCCTAGAGAATTGGAGAGCATCTTTGCCATATAGTCATCTAACAGAGTATTAAAATCAAGAATATAAAAAATACCCCCATACTTATATTGTTCTTGTTTTTATGGAAATTCAGTTTTTCTCTGTTTAGTATGAGGATGGTCTTTGGTTTGTCATATATATCATTTACAATGTTGAAGTAGTTTCCTTCCATCCATACTTTCTCTAGAGTTTTAAACATGAATGTGTGATGAAGTTTGTCAAATGCTTTATCTTTATCCATTGAGACAACCATGCGATTCTTGCCTTAACTCTGTTTATATGGTGAATTAGATTTTTTTAAGAGATAGATGAGAGAGAGAGAGAGAGAGAGAATTTTTAAAAAATATTTATTTCTTAGTTTTCGGCGGACACAACATCTTTGTTAGTATGTGGTGCTGAGGATCAAAAAACCCGGGCCGCATGCATGCCAGGCAAGCGCACTACCACTTGAGCCACATCACCAGCCCCAAATTACATTTTTTGATTTGCCTATGTTAAACCAACCTTGCATCCGTGGGCTGAAACCCATTTGATCATGGTGTACTATCTTCTTAATGTTTTTGAATGCAGTTTGCCAGTGTTTTATTAATGATTTTTTCACCTATATTCACCAGGAATATCAGCCTATAGTTTCCTTTCCCTTATGTGTCTTTGTCTGGTTTGGTACCAATGTGATACTGGCTTTATTCAATGAATTTGAAAGTCTTCCCTCTTTTCCTATTTTTATGGAATTCTTTGAAGAGGATTGATATTAATTCTATGAAGGTCTAGTAGAACTTGGCAGAGAATCCATCCAGTCCTGGGATTTTTTTTTTCATTGGAAGGATGTTATAGCTGCTTCAATTTCATTGTTTGACATCAATCTGATTAAGTTTTCTATGTTCTCATGGTTCAAATTATGTAGGTCATATGTTTGTAAATTTATCAGTACCTTCAAGAATTTCTAGGTTATTGGAGTAGAAATAGTCTCTGATGATCTTCTGAATTTTAGATGTTTCTATGGAGATATTTCCTTTTTTATCTCTAATTTTGTTGATTTGTATCTTGTCTTTCTTTCTTATGGTTTGTTTGGCTAAAATTTATCAATCTTGTTTATCTTTGCAAAGAACCAACTCTTTGATTCTTTGATCCTTTTCATGTTTATTTTTAAATTCTCAATTTCATTAATTTCCATTCTAATATTATTTCCCATTTTCTACTGATTTGGGTGTTAGATTATTCTTCTTTTCTATAGCCTTTATGTTCAGTTTTTTATTTGGGATATTTTCTGATTTTTAATGTAGGGATTCAGTGCTATAAACTTCCCTTACAAACTGCCTTCATACACTCCCAGAGATTTTAGTATGTTTTATATCTATTCTCATTATTTTCAAAAATTTTTAAATTTCCCCATGATTTCTTCTTTCTTTTTTTAGTTTTATTCATTTTATTTTTTTAAATACAACATCAGAATGCATTACAATTCTTATTACACATATAGAGTACAATTTTTCATATCATTGTATATAGAGTATGTTCACGCCAATTCATGCCTTTATACATGTACTTTGTTTTCTTTTTGCATTACAATTCTTTTTTTTTACATTTTCTTTTTTAAATTGGTTGTTCAAAACATTACATAGTTCTTGATATATCATATTTCACACTTTGATTCAAGTGGGTTATGAACTCCCATTTTTACCCCGTATACAAATTGCAGAGTCACATCAGTTACACTTCCACTGATTTACATATTGACATACTCATGTCTGTTGTATTCTGCTGCCTTTCCTATCCTCTACTATCCCCCCTCCCCTCCCCTCATCTCTCTCTACCCCCTCTACTGTAATTCATTTCTCCCCCTTGTATTATTTTTCCCTTTCCCCTCACTTCCTCTTGTATGTAATTTTGTATAACCCTAAGGGTCTCCTTCCATTTCCAAGCAATTTCCCTTCTCTCTCCCTGTCCCTCCCACCTCTCATCCCTGTTTAATGTTAGTCATCTTCTCATGCTCTTCTTCCCTACTCTGTTCTTAGTTACTCTCCTTATATCAAAGAAGACATTTGGCATTTGTTTTTTTAGGGATTGGCTAGCTTCACTTAGCATAATCTGCTCTAATGCCATCCATTTCCCTCCAAATTCTATAATTTTGTCATTTTTTAATGCAGAGTAATACTCCATTGTGTATAAATGCCACATTTTTTTTATCCATTCGTCTATTGAAGGGCATCTAGGTTGCTTCCACAGTCTTGCTATTGTGAATTGTACTGCTATGAACATCGATGTAGCAGTGTCCCTGTAGCATGCTCTTTTTAGGTCTTTAGGGAATAGACCCAGAAGGGGAATAGCTGGATCAAATGGTGGTTCCATTCCCAGCTTTCCAAGAAATCTCCATATTGCTTTCCAAATGGGTTGCACCAATTTGCAGTCCCACCAACAATGTACAAGTGTACCCTTTTCCCCACATCCTCGCCTGCACTTGTTGTTGTTTGACTTCCTAATGGCTGCCAATCTTACTGGAGTGAGATGCTATCTTAGGGTGGTTTTGATTTGCATTTCTCTGACTGCTACCGATGGTGAGCATTTTTTCATGTACTTGTTGATTGATTGTATGTTCTCCTCTGAGAAGTATCTGTTTAGGTCCTTGGACCATTTGTTGATTGGGTTATTTGTTATCTTATTGTCTAATTTTTTGAGTTATTTATATACTCTGGATATTAGGGCTCTATCTGAAGTGTGAGGAGTAAAGATTTGTTCCCATGATGTAGGCTCCCTATTTACCTCTCTTGTTGTTTCTTTTGCTGAGAAAAAACTTTTTAATTTGAGCAAGTCCCATTTGTTGATTCTAGATATTAATTCTTGTGCTATGGGTGTCCTATTGAGGAATTTGGAGCCCGACCCCACAGTATGTAGGTCGTAGCCAACTTTTTCTTCTATCAGATGCCTTATCTCTGGTTTGATATCAAGTTCCTTGATATATTTTGAGTTAACTTTTGTGCATGGCGAGAGAAAGGGATTCAGTTTCATTTTGTTGCATATGGATTTCCAGTTTTCCCAGCACCATTTATGGAAGATGCTATCCTTCCTCCATTGCATGCTTTTAGCCCCTTTATCAAATATAAGAAAGTTGTAGTTTTGTGGGTTGATTTCTGTGTCCTCTATTCTGTACCATTGGTTCACCCGCCTGTTTTGGTACCAGTACCATGCTGTTTTTGTTACTATTGCTCTGTAGTATAGTTTGAAGTCTGGTATCACTATACCGCCTGATTAACACTTCCTGCTTAGCATTGTTTTTGCTATTCTGGGTCTTTTATTTTTCCATATGAATTTCATGATTGCTTTCTCTATTTCTACAAGAAATGCCATTGGGATTTTGATTGGCATTGCATTAAACCTATAGAGAACTTTTGGTAATATCGCCATTTTGATGATGTTAGTTCTGCCTATCCATGAACAGGGTATATTTTTCCATCTTCTAAGATCTTCAATTTCTCTCTTTAGGGTTCTGTAGTTTTCATTGTATAAGTCTTTTACCTCTTTTGTTAGGTTGATTCCCAAGTATTTTATTATTTTTGAGGATATTGTGAATGGAGTGGTTGTCCTCATTTCCATTTCAGAGGGTGTGTCGCTGATATACAGAAATGCCTTTGATTTATGCGTGTTGATTTTATATCCTGCCACTTTGCTGAATTCATTTATTATCTCTAATAGTTTCTTTGTAGACCCTTTTGGGTCTGCTAGGTATAGAATCATGTCATCTGCAAATAGTGATAATTTAAGTTCTTCTTTTCCTATTTTTATGCCTTTAATTTCTTTCGTCTGTCTAATTGCTCTGGCCAGTGTTTCGAGAACTATGTTGAACAGAAGTGGTGAGAGAAGGCATCCCTGTTTTGTTCCAGATTTTAGAGGGAATGCCTTCAATTTTTCTCCATTCAGAATGATGCTCGCCTGGGGCTTAGCGTAGATTGCTTTTACAATGTTGAGGTATGTTCCTGTTATCCCTATTTTTTCAAGAGTTTTGAACAAAAAGGGATGCTGTACTTTGTCGAATGCTTTTTCTGCATCTATCGAGATGATCATATGGTTCTTATTTTTAAGTCTATTGATGTGGTGAATAACGTTTATTGATTTCCGTATATTGAACCAGCCTTGCATCCCAGGTATGAATCCTACTTGATCATGGTGTACAATTTTTTTGATATGATTTGTATCCGATTCGCCAGAATTTTATTGAGGATTTTTGTGTCTAGGTTAATTAGAGATATAGGTCTGTAGTTTTCTTTCTTTGAAGTGTCTTTGTCTGGTTTAGGAATCAGGGTGATGTTGGCCTCGTAGAATGAATTTGGAAGTTCTCCCTCTTTTTCTATTTCCTGAAATAGCTTGAAAAGTATTGGTATTAGTTCCTCTTTAAAGGTTTTGTAAAACTCTGCTGTATACCCATCCGGTCCTGGGCTTTTCTTAGTTGGTAATCTTTTGATGGTTTCTTCTATTTCCTCAATTGATATTGGTCTGTTTAGGTTGTCTATATCCTCCTGTCTCAATCTGGGCAGATCATATGACTTAAGAAATTTATCGATGCCTTCACTATCTTCTATTTTATTGGAGTATAAGGATTCAAAATAATTTCTGATTATCTTCTGTATTTCTGAAGTGTCTGTTGTGATATTGCCTTTTTCATCCTGTATGCTAGTAATTTGAGTTCTCTCTCTTCTTCTTTTGTTAGCATGGCTAAGGGTCTGTCGATCTTATTTATTTTTTCAAAGAACCAACTTTTAGTTTTGTCAATTTTTTCAATTGTTTCTTTTGTTTTGATTTCATTAATTTCAGCTCTGATTTTAATTATTTCTTGCCTTCTACTTCTTTTGCTGTTATTTTGCTCTTCTTTTTCTAGGATTTTGAGATGAAGTATGAGATCATTTATTTGTTGGTTTTTTCTTTTTTTAAGGAATGAACTCCATGCAATGAATTTTCCTCTAAGAACTGCTTTCAATGTGTCCCATAGATTCCGATATGTTGTGTCTGTGTTTTCATTTATCTCTAAGAATTTTTTAATTTCCTCCTTAATGTCTTCTATAACCCATTGATCATTCAGTAACCTATTGTTCATTCTCCAAGTGATGCATGATTTTTCCTTCCTTCTTTTATCGTTGATTTTCAGTTTCATTCCATTATGGTCAGATAGGATGCATGGTATTATCTCTAGTCCTTTATATTGTCTAAGAGTTGCCCTGTGACATAATATATGATCTATTTTTGAGAAGGATCCATGTGCTGCTGAGAAAAAAGTGTAACTGCTTGATGTTGGGTGGTATATTCTATATATGTCAATTAAGTCTAGGTTGTTAATTGTGTTATTGAGTTCTATAGTTTCCTTATTCAACTTTTGTTTGGAAGATCTCTCCAGTGGTGAGAGAGGTGTGTTGAAGTCTCCCATGATTATTGTATGGTGGTCTATTAGACTCTTGAACTTGAGAAGAGTTTGTTTGATGAACATAGCTGCACCATTGTTTGGGGCATATATATTTATGATTGTTATGTCTTGTTGGTGTATGGTTCCCTTGAGCAGTATGTAGTGTCCCTCTTTATCCCTTTTGATTAACTTTGGCTTGAAATCTATTTTATTAGATATGAGTATGGACACTCCTGCTTGTTTCCGAAGTCCATATGAGTGATATGATTTTTCCCAACCTTTCACCTTCAGTCTATGTATGTCTTTTCCTATCAAATGCGTCTCCTGTAGGCAGCATATTGTTGGGTCATGTTTTGTGATCCATTCTACTAGACTGTGTCTCTTAATTGGTGAGTTTAAGCCATTAACATTTAGGGTTATTTTTGAGATATGGGTTATCCTTCCAGCCATATTTGTTTATTTATGTTACTGAATACGGTTTGTTTTCCTCTTTGATTATTTTCCCCCCTTTACTGTCCTACCTCCCACTGTTGGTTTTCATTGTTATTTTCCATTTCCTCTTCCTGTAATGTTTTGCTGAGGATTTTTTGGAGAGATGGTTTTCTAGCTGCGAATTCTTTTAACTTTTGTTTATCGTGGAAGGTTTTAATTTCATCTTCCATCTTGAAGCTCAATTTTGCTGGATACACAATTCTTGGTTGGAACCCATTTTCTTTCAGTGTTTGAAATATGTTATTCCAGGATCTTCTAGCTTTCAAAGTCTGTTTTGAGAGATCAGCTGTTATCCTGATTGGTTTACCCCTAAATGTAATCTGTTTCCTTTCTCTTGTAGCTTTTAAAATTCTCTCCTTATTCTGTATGTTGGGCATCTTCATTATAATGTGTCTAGGTGTGGATCTCTTATGATTATGCACATTCGGCGTCCTATAGGCTTCTAGGATTTGGGGTTCTGTCTCCTTCTTCAAGTCTGGGAAGTTTTCTCAAATTATTTCATTGAATAGATTGCTCATTCCTTTGGTTTGGAGCTCTGTGCCTTCCTGTATCCCAATGACTCTTAAGTTTGGTCTTTTAATGGTATCCCATATTTCTTGGATGTTCTGCTCATGGTTTCTTAACAGTCTTGCTGAGCTGTCTATGTTCTTTTCAAGTTGAAATACTTTGTCTTCATTGTCTGATGTTCTATCGTCTAAGTGTTCTACTCTGTTGGTAGTATTCTCAATTGAGTTTTTAAGTTGGTTTATTGCTTCCTGCCTTTCTAGGATTTCTGTTGGTTTGTTTTTTCTAACTTCTATCTCCCTGTATAGTTGATCTTTTGCTTCCTGGATTTGTTTGTGTATTTCATTGTTGAAGAGATCTTTCATTGTCTGATTTTGCTGTCTAATGTCTTCCTTGAGACTCCAGATCATCTGAAGCATGTATCTCCTGAATTCTTTATCTGACATTCCATCTGCTGCAGAAATTACCTCTTCTAACGTTGAGTTGACCTGCATTGCTTGTGGTCCTTTCTTTCCTTGTCTCTTCATACTGTTCGCGTTTCTTTCTGCTTACTGAGACTGTTGTGTTGTTGAATTTTCCCCCTATATATTTGTATTACTCTTGTATAGTTGCTAAGTCTCCCGCGCAGGCGCAGGCAGGGGCTCTGCTCCTCCTCCAATTGGGACGCTGTGCCTACCACATCGGCAGGCCGCTGGGCCTGTTCTGCTGGTTGGTAGCAGGTGCGCCTACCTTGCAGGCGCGTGGGGCGGCTCTGCCACTCCCAGGTTGCTGGGCCTGACCTGCTGGTGGGTTGCAGGTCCGGCTACCTTGCAGGCGCGGGGGAAGGGCGCACACCTATTTGTATTTAGACAGTTATGCGAAATGGAGGACGTAATGCTTGGGATGAAAGTTGGGGGGAAGGGGAAGGTAGGTGCTCTTGAAAGGAAAGAAGGAGAGGGAGATAGATAGCATAGAGGAGAATGGAAAGAGCCGTAAAACTTGGAAGGGGAGAGAGAGAGGGAAAAGGGAGAGAAAAAGTTAAAATGAAATAGGAAATAAAATTAAGTCTTAGAGATCCATTTTCTTCTCTTCCCGTAGGCAAAGCTGTGCCCTCCGGGCTGAGTTTTGCCCTCAATGTGTCAACAGCAATCCCTGTAAGGCGGTTCCTGGGAGTCTCTCAATCCTGTTGGTCCAGAGCCGTTGCACTTCTACGGCCCCTCCTCCCCTTCCTCCTGCCAGCCAGCCAGGTCCTGCTCACTGGAGGCAGTTCCCCAAGGATTTGGTTACACTTTCAGCCCCACCGAGTGCTCTATTTCCCTAACTACTGAGCACTCTCGCTGTCATTCATCTAAGCCCCAGTGCTGTGGAGCTGTGGTCTGGGAGTCAATTGTTTAATTTTTCCAGACCCCTTTGGTGGGCACACCTTCGGAATCTGGCAGCTAAGACCATTGGTGTTGCTGCTGGTGGTAATAGGAGTTGGGGGTCGAGTATCCCCTCTACTTCCCTCAGCCCCTACAGTTACAACCACAGTGCTGGTGGTAGGAGGAGTTGGGGGTCTGGAGTGTCCTCTGTTTCCCTCCGCCCCTACCGTCACACCCTCTCAGTTCGCGGTTGGGGGATTTGGGGGTGGGGAGTCTTCTCTGCTTCCCTCTGCCCCTACAGTCACGCCATCATCACTGGCAGTAGGGGGAGTTGGGGGTCGAGAGTCCTTTGGCCCTTAGGGTCACGCCCACGGAGAGATTTTGAAGTTTCCCGGTTGTTTGTATCTGATGTGGGTGGGAGTCACACACCTGCTAAAGTAGATTCCGCTGGGAAGGAATCTCTTTGGCCAAACTTTGGTGACTTCCCCTCTCTGCTATGGCGGGCCCCTGGCTCCTTGCAAGAGTGTCCGAAGGGAGGGGTGGAACTGGCTAGTCTCTGGTCTGACACAATCTCTGGTTTTAGTTCCCAGTTCGCTATTTCGTAAAGGGTTGGTTAGATTCCCTTCATGCTCGGGGCCGCCGGCTGCTTTCTGAAACAGCTGGTGGCCGCGGGATTGTACCTCTGCACCCGCCAGGGGGCCGCCTGTAGAGCCGGGCAGCTGCGGCTGCCTGGCTACAAGCCTGGCATGCATGGTGGCCGTTCGCAGAGCGAGAGCAGGGCCTCCCCAGGACGGCGGGATGGTGGGTGTCGTCTGCGGGTTCGGGCGGGCTGCGCCACTCTGGGCCGCCGGCCACTTGCAGAAGCGGCTGGTGGCTGCGGGACTGGACCTCCGCGCCCGCGTGGCCGGCCAAGATCCACTTGTCTGGGACAAACTGACACTTCTAATAAACCTACCAATTCCTGGCAGGTCCCCTCTTAACGGAAGTTTGCTAGAAGTTCCTCAGTAGGTACACTGCCGCTGTTCCAATGGGTGTTTCCAATCCCGTTAATGTGGAGACATTGGAATCGCTGCTTCCTCGCCTGCGGCCATGTTGGATCCTTGCATTACAATTCTTATTACAGATATATACCACAATTTTTCATATCTCTGTTTATATATAAAGTATGTTGACACACAATTCAAGCCTTCATACATGTACTTTGGATAATGATGTCCATCACATTCTACTGCTCTTGCTAATCACCTGCCCCCTCCCTTTCCCTCCCACCCCTCTTCCCTATCTAGAATTCATCTAATCCTCCCATGCTCCCCCTCCCTACCCCACTATGAGTCAGCCTCCTTATATCAGAGAAAACATTCAGCATTTGTTTTCTTGAGATTGGCTAAATTCACTTTGTATTATCTTCTCCAACACCATCCATTTACCTGAAAATTCCATGATTTTATTCTCTTTTAATGCTTAGTAAAATTCCTGTGTGTATATATGCCAAATTTTTTTTTATCCATTCATCCACTGAAGGGCATCTAGGTTGGCTTCACAGTTTAGCTATTGTGAATTGTGTTGCTATAAATATTATGTGCCTGTGTCCCTGTTGTATGCTGTTTTTAGGTCCTTTGGGTGTAGTTCAAGGAGGGGGATAGGTGGGTTAAATGGTGTTACATTCCCAGATTTCCAAGGATTCTCCATACTGCTTTCCATATTGGCTATACCAATTTGCAGTCCCACCAGCAATGTATGAGTGTACCTTTTCCTCTACATCCTCTCCAACACTTATTGTTGTTTGTCTTCATAATAGATGCCATTCTGACTGGAGTGAGATGATATCTTAGAG
Organism: Spermophilus citellus; assembly: GCF_964194105.1. Taxonomy (NCBI): domain Eukaryota; kingdom Metazoa; phylum Chordata; class Mammalia; order Rodentia; family Sciuridae; genus Spermophilus; species Spermophilus citellus. Next base: position 76,930,581 of record NC_138190.1, read on the forward strand.
TAGTTTTGATTTGCATTTCTCTGATTGCTAGAGATGATGAGCATTTTTTCATATATGTGTTGATTGATTGTATATCCTCTTCTGAGAAGCGTCTGTTCAGATCTGTGGCCCATCATTTGTTGATTGGTTTATTTATTTTTATTTTTTTTTGTTGCTTAGCTTTTTGAGTTCTTTATTATCCTAGAGACTAGTGCTCTATCTGATGTGTGAGGGGTAAAAATTTGCTCCCCCTTGATTTCTTTTTTGATCCCTTCATCATTCAAATATATATTATTTAGTCTATAGGTGGTAGAATGGTTTTTGTTTTTATCATTGATTTCTAATTACACTCCATTATTATCTGATAGGGTGCAAGAAATTTTCTCATTATTTTTGTATCTGAAAATATTTGTTTTGTGCCTTAAAATATGATCTATTTTAGAGAAATTTGCAGGTGCCACAGGAAAGCCAGTGAATTTGATGGATTAACTTTTCCAATGGAAGAAATATTATACAACATTGCTTTACTCTACTTCAATAATGAATATGCTGAAAAAGAATAAATCTAACCATTATGGTGAAAGACCTTTACAATAAAAAACTATAAAACATGTTAGAAAGAAATTGAAGATCTTAGAAGATGAAAAGATATTCCATGTTCATTTATAGGCAGACTTAATATTATCAAAACAGCCATGCTACCAAAAGCATTGTACAGATTCAATGTAATTTTCATCAAAATGCCAATGACATTCATCACAGAACTAGAAAAATCAGTACTGAAATTTATTTGTAAGAATAAGAGATCAAGAATAGCCAAAACAATACTGAGGAAGTATACCAAACTTCAAATTATACTACATCATGGTACAGTCAACAAGTCATACATGAAAACAAATGTAATAGAAGATACAGAGAAAAACCTACATAGATACTGTCATTTGATACTAGAGAAAGATGCTAAAAGCATAGAAAGAAAGAAGATAGAAAAGATAGCCTTTTTAAACAAATGTTGCTGGAAAAATTGGATATCCATATGTAGAAGAATGAAACTAGAACTCTATATGTCCCTCTGCACAAAACTGAACTCAAAGTGTATCAAAGACCTAGGAATTAGATCAGGAAATCTGCAATTGCTAAAAGAAAATGTGGGCTCAAACTTTCAATGTATTGGTACTGTCTTCCTTAACAAGACTCCTAAAGTGCAAGAAATAAAACCAAAAATCAATAAATTGGATTATATCAAATTAGAAGTCTTCTCTACAGAAAAGGAATTTTATGATAACCATTTGTTTATTTTTGAGAAGAGTAGGATGAGGATGGTCAAGTGATTCATAATAATAAATAAAAATTAAAACAGGCAAAAATGTCTCATAATACTCTTTTTTATCATTTTCTTTTTAATTTTAATTTGTTATATATGATAACAGAATGCATTACAACACATATTACACATTTAGAGCACAATTTTTTATATCTATGGTTGTACATAAAGTAAGAAAGATGGTGGGATGTGATGATCATCATTCCCCTAAGAACATGTATGAAGACATGAAGGATGTGACTCTACTTTGTGTACAGCAAAGGAATTTAAGTCAGAATGACAATTATCCAGAATACATAAAAACTTTAAAAAGCATACAAATCATATTAAATTCTGGTGAGGGTATGGAAATAAAATACACTGATACATTGTTGGTGGTATTGCAAATTAATACAACCACTCTATAAAGCAGTATGGAGATTCCTTTAAAAAAGTAGGAATGCAGCCAGCATCTGTCCAAGCTTTCCCACTCATCTCCTTGGTATATATCTAAAATAAACATACTATCAACATAAAGTCACATCAGTGTTTATAGTAGCATAATTAACAATAGCCAAGCTATGGAACCAATCCAGATACCTGTCAACAGATGAATGAAGAAAGAAAATGTAATACACACACACACACACACACACACACACACACACACACACACACGAATTTTACTCAGCTGAAAGGAAGAATGAGATTGTGGCATTTACTGCTAAATAGATGCAACGGTAGAAAATCATGCTCAGTGAAACAAGCCACACCCAGAAAATCAAGGGTCAAATGTTTTCTCCCCTATGCAGAAGGAAGAACAAAATAAGAGGAGGGGAGTGTGTTGGCATTTCATGAAATTACAAGAGATATCAGTGGAATAGAAGAAAGGGATTGAGGGGGAGGAAGGAGGACAGGAAAATAGTTGTTGGGGGAATGAAACTGACCAAGAGAACATAGGCAAAGTAAAAAAATACCAGGTCCACTTCAGAGGTGGGTGGACAGAAATGGGATGTTTATTTTCTTTTCTTCTTGAAGAAGGACATGGAGTTTGGTTTTGATGATAGACAATATTCTGGAGATGGATAATCATAATTACTTTAACAACAATGTACATCTAACTAGTGTCACTGAGTTCCACACTTAAAGGGTTGAAATGGTACAATTAGTTACACATGTTTTAACTTAATAAAGTAAATGAACAAAAAAACATTTATTATTTCTTAATTTTTGTGTGTCAGGAATCCAAAGAGAGCTTTACTGTTGCTCTAGGAGTCTTATGAATTTTCATTGAAGATGATGGCTATGATTGTATTTGCATCTGAAAGCTTCATTAGATGTACATACATTTTAAAATTTACTCATGCATTGATTGACAAGCTACAGTTCTTCTGTGGATCTAGTCTGGAGCTCTGCCTTGATATCTTTCTACATGGGTCTCTTCCTAGGGAAGCTCACATAATAAGAGTTTGCAAAGTGAAATCCACATCTTTATACAACCTATTCTTGGAATCTGTATCTCTCCATGATGGTCATAGTCTATTGATGAGAAGTGAGTCAATAAATTAATATCCCATTTAATGGGAGGGAATTATGTAAGGGTATGAATAACAAGGGACAGTGATCATTAGGACCACCCTAAAAGCCATTACAATTGTCTTGATACAAGAGAGATTAGTGCCATTTGAGAAGAAAATTGAGGAGAAAGGAAAGGAATGGGGAATTTTGGAGCTCAGTAGGAAGAGAGAATGCACTTTGAGCTGAGAGAGGTAATGTTTTGAAGGGAGATATAACATTTGAAGTAGGGTACAATTTGACACAACCCCTTTCCTTTAAGTTAGCTTCTCTAAATAGATATCTAGAACTTATAATCACAATGAAGGATATAAAAGCCCCACCTAAACTCTCAGAATGATGAAGACCATATGGAGGTAAAGGCTTAGAGGCTCTATTCATCCAATGATATTTGATTTCAAAAGCAATATTTACCTATCTATGGTCAAACAAAACACTCAAGATTCATAATAACTGACCCTCTCCTATATCAACAAAAAGCTTGTCTCTCAAATTCAAATTTTAATGTCCTTGCCCAGTTAAAAATTAAATAAATAAAAATGTCAACCATGAGGTCTTGCGTAGTTCAGATTAAATGAAGTTTAGTTTCAATCCCTCTCCACAATAATTCCATTGTAAAATCTTAAAAATGTAACAGTTGTTGAACCTTTAAGAGTAAGGAACTTGATCTCCTGCTAGTAGTTATTGGTTTTAAATCTTCAACTGATTCCTTAAAAAAGCAAATTAAGTAATAAATGAAGGAAACAGTATAGTTTTTTGCTGCTGTTTTTGTTCTGTGACTACTTAGCAAAATAGGCACTTTTCCTCTAGGGTTTGAATTAGTTTATCCATTCATGTTGTTTTATATGTAGCTCTTCTCAGATAAATTCATTCAAGGAAGGGAATAAAATTTTTCATTTAGCATATATTTCTTTTGGGAATGATTGCCATTTGTGTTTTTTTTTTTCTTGCAGGATGGCAAAGATTACATACCACTTAGTGGCAATGGTAGAATTCCCACATTTAGGATGCTGGATCCAATGCAAGACACCTTAAGCAATGAGATCATCCTTGAAAACAGGTGAGATCCAGTAGATTCTGTTTTTTTGATGTGATGGTTAGGAAAATTTTTAACAGTCATACTTGTCTAGAATAGGTAGTTATTGTAAACAGGGATATTGGAACCAACTGGACATAAATACTAGAGCCAGATGAAAGTCATAGTTCTATATTTATTGCTGATATGTTAGTTTGGTGTATGGGCTTATGTGTGCAACCAGAAGGACAGGTTAATACTTATTTGGATTAGACTTACACATACTTGTAGTGTTCCCCAACAGATAGAATATACATTTTACAGACAATTATATTCTAAAGAGAAGAATGATCTGAAGAGAGTATGCCCAATTTTTTTTTCCTGAACTTATCTGATAACTCAGTTTGTATCTCACAGTGGAGGGAAGGAAAGATTTTCTGGGATTTGATTATTCTCATTGAATTTTCATTGAATGTCATTCCATGTAAATTATAGTATTAAATAATCACGTGTCTGTTAACAGATGACTATAAAAATGTTAAGTGAGTTCACAATGTCAACAGAATAAAGGAAGGATAAAAATCTTATGATCATCTCAATGCATACACAATAAACATTTGATAAAAGTGAACATCCCTTCATGATAAAACACTGAGCTAGTTAGGTAGAGAAGGAATATATCTTAACCTACTAAAGACCATATACAACCATCCCAAAGATCACATCATATTGAGTGGGGAAAATTGAAATTTTTCTAATATCTGAAATAAGTAAAGGATATCAGTATTCACTATTTTAATATAGGGCTCAAATACTACAGAGAAATCAGTGAAGTGAAAGAATAATGGGCATCCAAATTAGGAAGAAATAAGTCAGCATGTCCCTGTTTACAGACATCAGGATCTTATATTTTGAAAACCCCCAAATTCCACACAAATATTACAACTAATAAAGAACTTTAGGAGACTGTAGGATGCAAAATCCACATTAAAACATATCAGTAGAATTTCTATATGCATATACTGAATTGTTGAAAAAAATAAATGAATAAAGTAAATACATTTCCAGTAGCTACAGAAAACAAAATACTTAGAGATATATTTAACCAAATATATAAGAGACCTCTACAATGAAAACCATAAAAATATTTATGCAAAGAAATGAAGATATACAAAATTGGAAGATAAATGATGTTCATGGATTGGAAGTATCAATATTGTTAAAAAGTCTATCCTACTAAAGTGACAAAAGAATCAATGCAATCCCCATCCAAATATGAAATGTATTCTTCACAGGGATAGAAAAAATCCATAATATTTGTATGGAAGAACAAAATAACATCCAGTAGTCAAAACAATCTTGAGCAAACCAGAAGGCTTGCACTATCTCACTTTAAAGTATACTCCAAACCTGTAGTAATCAAAATAGGATGGTATAAATTGGAAAAAATAGGTACACAGGTGCATGGAACAGACTAGAGGGCCTAGAAGTAAAGCCACATATCCATAGCTAACACATTTTCAACAAATATGATAGGAAAGTGTTTTAGAAGAACAGTTTTTAAATGAATGATTACTGGAAAGCTAGATAGCCACATGCACAAAAATTACACAAAATCCCATTATCCCTCACCAGTTAAAAAGTCAAATTAGAGATCCACCCACACTGGCCTCTGCAGGACCCAGGCACACAATGGGCTGGGTCTACCCCTTTCCCAGCTGGGCAGACACTAGCCAGAGCCTAGGCTCTAGTGCAGGACTGCCCCTTCTGCTAGTGCACTATCACGAGAGCTGAGATCCAGCCCAGACTGCCCACACCAGCCTACTTGGGATCCAAGATCTCAACCGGGAGGTCAGGCACAGTGGCCCAGATCCACCCACACCAGCCTTTGCAGGGCCCAGGTGCACAGTGGGCCGGGTCCACTCCTTTACTAGTGGGGAAGACACTCACCAGAGCCTAGTCTCTGGTGCAGGACCACCCCTTCTGAAGAGTGTACTACTGTGAGAGCTGAGATCCAGCCCAGACCTCTCACAACAGCCCACATGGGATTGAGGATTTCAGTAGGCCTAGTTCACCCATCCCCTGGTGGGGCAAACACTGCCAGAGACTAGCCTTTGGTGCAGAACCACCCCTTACTATCAGCAGATTACAACGGGAGGTCAAGCCCAGTGGCCCAGGTCCACCCACTCCAACTTATGCAGGTCCCAGACCTAGGATGCAGTAGCATCCATTGAGGGACACCAGCAGGGTCTGGAAGCCCAACATCAAGGTGAGGTACAGACAATCTGCACAGGTACTACAAGATTATAGGGAAGAAACTGTAATATCTCAGATTCACACTGCAAGAAAGGAAGACACATAAACAACATGAAAAAACATGGGAGGAAAGTGCCCCAAACAAACCAGGACACTATAATAACAGAATCTATGGACAGAAAAGTTGTTGAAATCTCAGAGAAGGAGTTCAATAGGTTCATAATTAAAATGATCAGTGAATTAAAGAATGACCTAAATGAGCAAATACAACCAAAAATTGATCACTTCAACAATGAGATAAGAGGCATATTACAAGTAGCAAAAGATTACTTCAAGAGAGAGAGACCCTGAAGAAAAACCAGTCAGAAATCCTTGAAATGAAGGATACAATAAATCAAATAAAAAATCAATAAAAACCATAACCGACAGATAGATCACTTGGAAGAAAGAACATCAGATAATCAAGACAAAAATATACAATCTGGAAAATAAAGTTGATCACACAGTGAAGAAAGTTAAAAAACATGAACAGAACATCCAAGAATTATGGGACAACCTCAAAAGACTAAATCTAGGAGTTATTGGGATAGAGGAAGGCACAGAGTTTCAAACCAAAGGAATGCACAATCTCTTCAATGAGATAATATCAGAAAATTTCCCAAACATGAAAAAAGAATTGGAAAACCAAATACAAGAGACTTACAGGAACCAAATGTACAAAATTACAACAGATCTACACCAAGACACATTATAATGAAAATGCCTATCATACAGAATAAGGATAGAACCTTAAAAGCCACAAGAGAGGGGAATCAGATCACATATAGGGAGGATACCAATTCATATCTCAGCAAATTTTTTAACCCAGACCCTCAAAACCAGGGATCATTGAACAACATATACCAATATCTGAAAGAAAATGGATGCCAACCAAGAATCTTATGTCCAGCAAAACTAAACTTTAGATTTGATGATGAAATAAAAACCTTCCATGATAAAAAAAAAGTTAAAAGAATTTACAACTAGAAAGCCTACACTACAGAACATCCTCAGCAAAATATCCCAAGAGGAGGAAATGAAAAACAATGATGAAAATCAGCAGAGGGAGGGATTAAATCAATTATAAAATGAGGAAAATCTAATCAGAAGAGAAACCAAGTCATGTTAAAAACCAAAAAAAAAAAAAAAAAAGAATGCCTGGGAATACAAATTATGTCTCAGTAATAACCCTGAATGTTAATGGCCTAAACTCAACAATCAAAATGCACAGATAAGCATATTAGATTAAAAAAGACCCAACAATATGCTGCCTCCAAGAGACACATCTCATAGAAAACAACATTCACAGACTGAACATGAAGGGTTGGGAAAATCATACCACTCACATGAACTGAGGAAGCATTCAGGGGTTTCCATCCTCATATCAAATAAAGTATACTTCAAACTAAAGTCAATCAAAAAGGATAAAGAAGGACACTACATACTTCTCAAGGGAAACATACACCAACAAGACTTAACAATTATAAATATATATGCCCCAAACAATGGAGCAGCTCTGTTCATCAAACAAACTCTTCTCAAGTTCAAGAGTCAAATAGTCCACAACACAATACTTTTGGGTGACTTTAACACACCTCTTGCATCACTAGATAGATCTTCCAAACAAAAGCTGAACAAAGAAACTTTAGAATTCAATAATACAATCAATAACTTAGACTTAACTGATATATATATATATATATATATATATATATATTATTCCAACCTTCAACGAGAGAATATACTTTCTTCTCAGTAGCACATGGATCTTTCTCTAAAATAGACCATACACTATGCCTCAAAGCAACTCTTAGCAAATATAAAAAAATAGAGATACTACCCTGCATTATATCAGGTCACAATGTAATGAAATTAGAAATCAATGATAAAATAAGAAATAAAATCCACTCCGACACCTGGAGACTATGGGTTACAGAAGAAATCAAAGAGGAGATTAAAAATTTTTAGAGGTGAATGAGAACACAAATACAATTTATCAAAATCTCTGGGAAACTATGAAAGCAGTTCTAAGAGGAAAGTTCATTGCATGCAGTTCATTCCTTAAAAGAGGAAAGAGTCAACAAATAAATGACTTAACACTACATCTCAACACCCTAGAAAAAGAAGAACAAATCATCACCAAAAGCAAAAGAAGACAGGAAATAATTAAAATCAGAGCTGAAGTCAATAAAATTGAAACAAATGAAACAATTGAAAAATTGATAGAACAAAAAGTTGGTTCTTTGAAAAAATAAATAAAATTTACAGACATTTAGACATGCTAATGAAGAGAAGAAGAGTGAAAACTGAAATCACTATCATATATGATGAGAAAGGAAATATCACAAAAGACACTACAGAAATATAGAAGATAATTAGAAATTACTTTGAAAATATCGAAGGCATTGACAAATTTCTAGAGTCATATAATTTGCCCATATTTAATTAGGATGATATACACAATTTAAACAGATCAGTTTCACGTGGCGAAATAGCAGGCTCCATCAAAAGTCTACCAACCAATAAAAGCCCAGGACCGGATGTATACACAGCTGAGTTCTACAAGACCTATAAGAAGAACTAATTTCAATACTTTCCAATATATTTCAGGAAATAAAAAATAGGCAGTACATCTTCCAAAAAGTGGCCTTCATTCTATGAGGCCAATATCACTGTGATTTCAAAACCAGGCAAAGACACAACAAAAAAAGAAAACTTCAGACAAATATCTCTAATGAACATAGATGCAAAAATTCTCAATAAAATTCTGGCAAATAAAATGCAAAGACATATAAAAAAAGATCGTGCACCATGATCAAGTGGGATTCATCCCAGGGATGCAAGGTTGGTTCAACATACAGAAATCAATAAATGTAATTCATCACATCAACAGACTTACAGAATCATATGATCATCTCAGTAGACACAGGAAAAGCACTTGACAAAATATAGCATCCCTTTATATTCAAAACACAAAAAAATTGGGATAACAGTAACATATCTCAACATCATAAAGGCTATCTATGCTAAGCCCCAGACCAACATCATTCTAAATTGAGAAAAATTGAATGCATTTCCTATAAAAACTGGAAGAAGACAGGGAAGACTTCTTTCACTACTTCTATTTAACATATTTCTTGAAACACTGGCCAGAGCAATTAGACAAACAAAATTAAAGGTATACACATGGGAAAAGAAGAACTCAAATTGGCACTATTTGCTGATATTATTCTATACCTGGAAGACCCTAAACCTTCTACCAGAAAACTCCTAGAACTAATAAATGAATTCAGCAAAGTAGCAGGATATAAAATCCACACCCTTAAATCAGAGGCATTTCTGTATATCAGTGACAAATCCTCAGAAAGGGAAATGAGAAAAACTACCCCATTCTCAATAGCCTAAAAAAATACTTGGGAATCAACTTAATAAAAGAAGTGAAAGTTCTATATAATGAAAATGATAGAACTCTTAAGAAGGAAATCAAAGAAGACATTAGAAGATGGAAAGATCTACCTTACTCTTGAATAGGCAGAATTAATATTATCAAGATGACCATACTTCCAAAAGCACTATACATATTTATTGCAATTCCAATCAAAATTCCAATGACATTCCTCATAGAAATAGAAAAAGCAATCATGAAATTCATCTGGAAATAAAAGAGACCCAGAATAGCTAAAGCAATCCTTAGCAGGAAGAGTGAAGCAGGGGCCATCACTATACCAGAGCATAAACTATACTACAGAGCAATAGTAACAAAAACAGCATGGTATTGGCACCAAAACAGATTGCTAGACCAATAGGACAGAATAGAGGACACAGAGACTGACCTATAAAACAAAATTATTTTATGTTAGACAAAGGTGCCAAGAACATGCATTGGAGAAAAGATAGCCTCTTCAGCAAATGGTGCTGAGAAAACTGGAAATCCTTAAGCAACAAAATGAGATTAAATCCCTATTTCTCACCATATACAAAACTCAACTCAAAATGAATCAAGGACTTAGGAATACAACCAGAAACCCTGCATCTAATAGAAGTAAAAGTAGGCCCTAATCTCCATCATGTCAGATTAGGCCCCAACTTCCTTAATAAGACTCTTGTGGCACAAGAATTAAAATAAAAATTCAATAAATGGGATGAAATCAAACTAAAAACCTTCTTCTCAGCAAAAGAAACCGTCTGTGAGGTGAACAGAGAGCCTACATCTTGGTAGCAAATCTTTACCCCTCACACATCAGAGAGAACACTAATCACTAGGGTATGTAAAGCACTAAAAAAGCTAAACACCAAAAAATCAGATAACCCAATAAATAAATGGGCCAAGGAACTGAAGAAACACTTCTCATAAGATGATGTACAATCAATCAACAAATACATGAAAAATATTCATCATCACTAGCAATTAGAGAAATGCAAATCAAAACTACTCTGATATTTCATCTCACTCCAGTCAGAATGGCAGCTATTATGAAGACAAACAACAATAAGTGTTGGAGAGGATGTGGGGAAAAAGGTACACTCATTCACTGCTGGTGGGACTGCAAGTTGGTGCATCCAATATGGAAAGCAGTATGGAGATTTCTTGGAAAATTGGGAATGGAATCACCATTTGACCCAGCTATCCCTCTCTTCAGCCTATACCCAATGGGCTTAAAAACAGCATACTACAGGGACACAGCCACATCAATTTTTATAGCAGCACAATTCACAATAGCTAAACTATGGAGCCAACTTAGATGTCCTTTAATAGATGAATGGATAAAAATATGGCATATATATACACAATGGAATATTATTCAGCAATAAAAGAATAACATCATGGCATTTGCAGGTAGATGGATGGAGTTAGAGAAGATAATGCTAAGTGAAGTGAGCCAATCACAAAAACCAAATCCCCAATATTTTCTTTGATATAAGGAAGCTGATTTATAGTGGGATAGGGTATGGGAGCATGGGAGGAATAGAGGAACTCTAGATTGGGCAGAGGGGTTGGAGAGGAAGGGAGGCATATGGGGCAATTAAAGATGGTGGAATGTGATGAGCATTACTACACAAAGTACATGTATGAAGACATGAATTGGTGTGAATATACTATGTATACAACCAGAGATATGAAAAATTGTGCTCTATATGTGGAATAAGAATTGTAATCATTCTGATGTAATATATAAATTAAAATTTACATAAAAATCAACTTAATATGGATTGAAGACTTAAATATAAAACTAGAAACCGTAAAGCTGGCAGAAGAAAACACAAGGAAAATGCATCAAGACATTAGAACAGGAAAGGTTATTTTTAACAGGATCCCAACAATATAAAACCTAAAAATGATCAACAAAGTAAATAAGCAACCTCCAGAATGGACTACAATATTTTCAAAGTATGTATCAGATAAGTGGCTAATAATCCAGAATAGCAAATGACTTAATACCAAAACTAAAACTAAAGTAAATGATGGACTGCAAAAATTTCAATCACAAACAACTAAATAATATAATTAAAACTTTAGTGATCAGCCTAAATGACACTTTTGAAAAGGATATATACAAATGTTTAATGTGAGAAAATGTTCAATATGTTTAATATAGGAAAATGTTCAGCATTTCTAATCCATTTCTAATATATATATATATATATATATTCAATAAAGGATACACTGTTACATTCCCACAAGCAATGCACAAGAGTTCCTTTGTACTCATTTTCACTTAAACACATCTTTCCTTATTTTGTTAAAACACATTTTAATGGGTTTTAGGTGATATGTCATTATGGTTTTAATTTGATTTCCATAATGAATAATGATGCCATTTTTCATTTACCTGTTGCCTATTGTGTGCTTTCTTATGAGAAATGTCTGGTCAGGTCATTTGCCCATTTAAAATCATGTTATTTTTCCTTCTTATAGAATTGTTTGAATACCTTCTATATTTTGGAAACTGACATCCATCTGATATACGACTTGGACATATTATTCATTTTGTGGGTTCCTTTTCTGTGCACAAGGTTTTTTCTTTCTTTCTTTCTTTCTTTCTTTCTTCTTTCTTTTTATTGGTTTGTTTTTTTGCTATAATCCCATTTGCCTATTACATTTTTACATGTGATGCTTGGGCTTTCAGGGTTATACCCCATAAAATTATTGCATAGAACAATAGTCTATAGCTTTTCATCTTTGCTTGCTTCTAGTAATATAGGCTCTTGCTTTATATTTAAGACTAAGCATTTTTAAATTTATTTTATGTGGTGCTGAGGATCAATCCTAGTGCCTCACATGTGCAAGGCAAGCACTCTGCCACTGACCTAAAACACCAGCCCAAGACTAATACATTTTGAGTTGACTTTTGTATATAATATGAGACAAGGATCCAATTTCATTCTTTCTTTTCCCAGCAATATTTATTGAATAGAGTGACATTTCCCCAGTATGCATTCTTGTCACCTCTGTTGAAAACCAATTGACTATAAATGTGTATCTTATTTCCTGTTCCATTGGTCATCATATCTGCTTTATGATAGTACTGTGTTGCTTAAATTATAATCACTTTATTATGTTTTGGGAAAATGGGAGTGTGATGCCTCCAACTAATTTCTTTTATATCAATATTGTTTTGGTTATCTGGGGTCTTTTGTGGTTTCATACAAGTTTAAGGATTATTTTATCTATTTATGTGAAAAATATTGGAGTTTTTATAGGGATTTGCATTGAACCTATTAATTCTTCTACGAAAATATTCAGAGGAACTGAAATCACTATGTTGAGGGGATATTTCCACTCCATGTTAATTGCTGCATTTAATAATAATTGCCAGTATATGGAATCAACCAAAGGGTCCATCAATAAATGAACGAATAAAGGAAATGTGGTATATATACATAAAATACCATTTAATCTTTAAAAAGAAAAAAATCCTCTCATTTAGACAAAATGGAAACATCTAGAAGCCATAAACTTAGGTGAAATAAGTCAGGCACACAAAGACAAATACTTTGTGATCTCACTTATCTATGGCATCTAAATAGGTACATTAAGAGAGTTTGGGACTAGAACAATGGTTACCACATCATGGATTCTGAATGAACTTAGGCAAGTCTCTGTCTCTGATGCATAATTTTCCTAACAGGTAAGCAGAGAGAAAAAGCCAACTGAGAACTGTCATTAACAAACTGTAGTGTGCATTAAAATCATGTGAAGGACTTGCTACAATATGGAATTCTTAGTAGTATATCAAGAAATTCTGAATTACTGTGTCTGGGTTGGATTAGAGGTTCTGAGTTTCTAGCACGTTTTCAGTAGCTGAAAATGTTTCTGGTTCATGGACCATACATTGGTAAAGAGTAATCTAGGTTATTTTGAAAAGACTTGGTAATTTAGGGTTCTACATTTTCTCATTTAGGGTAGAGGTTTTTAAACATCTTTTAGGTCATGAGACTCCTTTGGAAACCTAAAGAAGGATCTTGACTCTTCCCCAAAAAATATGTACATAGAAACATACAACTTTGCAAATAATTTACGTGGTTTTGTGGGTAGTCTACCTTCATATATTTGAATATAAGTTCTCCATTAAGGTTTCCTGATTTTGAACAATATTCTGCCAATTTTACAGATGAAGCAATTGAGGCTTGAAAACCTAGGTGGTGGGCTGGGGCTCAACAACAGAGTGCTTGCCTAGCATGCATGAGGCACTGGGTTCTATCCTCAGCACCACATAAAAATAAAAACATATAAAATACAGGCATTCTGTCCATCTACAACTACAAAATAATAAATAAAAAATTTAAAAAAACTAGGAGGTGACTTTATGATAGTAATATAACAATCAATTTGCAGAACAAGGATTTGAGCTTAGAACTATTGAAATCACTATAGGCCCTTATGGGAAGGCCATAATGCCTCAAACGTCACTGAGAGTTCCAGAATAAGCCTTATAGATACTGTGAGATGATTTTCTATAGAGTTCTCTGTTTGAAAGCCCAAGGTATAGGCCAAAGTGGCTACAAATTTTAAATTGTCCCAAAAGAGGCAGCAAATCTAGAAGAGAGAGAAGAGGCCTTCATAATAATCATTAATTTTTATATATTGCAGACAAAAGTGACTATAGTGTATAAAAAGTATTGCATATTTCAAAATAAGTGAATTTCAAATTTTCCTACACAAATTGATAGGTATGCATGCTGATGAATGTTAATTATCTTTATCTAATCTTTCTAAATCATTTACATACATCAAAATATTTCATTTTACCACCAAAATATATAAAAGTAAGATTTTTCCCTCAGGAACAAAGTTGATCTCTTATTTCTATAAAACTTTAAAAAATTTACAATTGTTAATGCATATTAATTGAACATATGAATGTGTTTCACTATAATATTTATTTACATGCACATATTATGATTGAAACATATCAACCCTCCCTAACCCCTTTTCTTGCCATTCCCTTTCTTCCACTTCCCAGTGGCTTCATTCTCCTTCTGTATTTTTCTATTCTCAGGTTATTTTAAAAAATCTACTTCCCATATATGAAAAAAGCATGTGATATTTACTTTTTTGTAGTCTATCTTACTTTGGTTAACATGATAAACTCATATCCATTTTGCTTCAAGTTCCTTGATTTCATTTTTCTTTGTGACTGGATAATACTCCATTGTGTATTTATGCCATATTTTATTTATCTATTTCTCTGTTGATGGCCACCAAGGCCAGTTCCATGTCTTGGATATTGTAAGCAGCACCACAATAAAGATGTGTATGTATGTATCTCATTTGTATTCTGACTTCATTTTCTTCATGTATACTCACAGGAGTATTATTGATGGATCATATGGTAGTTTTATTTTTAGATTTTGATGAATCTCCATCCTGTTTTCCATAGTGACTGTGATAACATATATTCCCACAAAAAGTGTATAAGGAAGGGATCATTATCTCCCCCATCCTTGCCATTATTTTTTATTATTTTTTGAAAAACAGAAATTTTGATTGGGGTAAGAGGTAATGTCTTGTGTTTCCATGAGGACTAAATATGATAATTTTTTCATATGTCATTGGCCATTCATTTGTATATCTTCTTTTATTATGTGTTCTTTCAGATCATTTTCCCAATTTATTTATTTTCTTTTTTCGTACCAGGGAATGAATGCAGGGGTGCTCAGCCACAGAGCCATATCCTTAGTCCTTTTTCAAATATTTTCATTAGAGACTGGGCCTTGCTAGGTTGCTTAGGGCCTCACTAAGTTTCTGAGGCTAGATTTGAACTTTTGATCCTCCTTCCTCAGCCTCCCAAGTCACTGAATCTCAAACTTCTTTAAAAGTCTGGTAGGACTCAGCTGAGAATCCATGAGATTCTAGCTTCTCATTATTGGTAGACTTTTGATGGCATCTTCAACTTTATTACTTGAAATTGATCTTTTTATGTTTTTCATGTCCCCTGTTTCAATTTCAGTACATCATATGTCACTAGAAATTTGTTGATGTCTTCAAGATTTTCTACTTTTTTACTGTGAATTTTCTTAATACTTCTTGATTATCCTTTGTGTTTCTATAGGAAATAACATAGAGTAAAATATAAAGGTAAATAAATTAGTAAAATGTGAAAAATGTAGCAGAAAAAAGTTAAAAAGTGGAAAACAGAGGAACTAAAATTAAAAATTGAAACCATAAGAAAAGAGAAATAACTAAAGGAAAAGGAAGAGCAGGAAAACAGTAAAATAGTTAAAAATTTTTGAGGCATTTTGGATTGTTTGAGATAGTTTATCTGACATAAAATCAAATAAAAGGTGATATCTGTGGTTCCACAGCATTAATAATTGCTATTACATTAGTGGTGGGGACAGGCATTATATAAAGCAATTAATGCTAAAAGATGTAAATAATAGATGATTAAGAGGAAAGAATAAGAAATATGTGGGTAGAAAAGGGTTTGCAATTTCAAAATGTAAATAAAGAGAATACAGAAATTATATATGATATGATGGTTATGAGGGAGGAGGAGAAAAATAGAAGTAAAAAATTAAAGGAATAGTGAAAGAGAGAATAATAGAAATTTGCTCTTAGCAAAATAAAAAGAGAAAGACCAGGGACACAGACAAGTGAAAAACAATTCAACACCAATCCAAAATATACTAATCAAAGCCTAACCCTTAAAAGACAGAGCAAAGAAAAATAAATACCTTCAAAAATGCTATAAATTATATATATATATATATATATATATCCATGAACCATTCAGCACACACACCAAAAAGAGAGAAGAAAAAAAATAAAATTTAAAAAAAGAAATTAATTTTTGGTTTTTTGTTACCATGGATTGAATGCCCTATTTTGTATTGTATTTAGAGACAGGGTCTCACTGAGTTGGGTTAGTGCCTCACTTTTGCTGAGGCTGACTTTGAACTCTCGACCTTCCTGACTCAGCCTCCAGAGCTGCTGGTATTACAGGTGTGCATCACCATGCCTGGCCAAAAATTTCTTGATGAAATGTTGAGGAATCATTTCCATTGAGGGGGTCAATATAGTCAATGAGAACACATGTTCTTTGTGCCCAACTATCTTTCTTTCCATTTCTTTTTGAAGCATGTACTGAGCACAAGAGTAGAGGCTGAAGGCTGTCAAATCCTTCCTCTTTTTGTGTTGCCCACACAAAAAGAGGCGTTAAAAAATTCTCAGCTTCCCTTTTTAAGTTATGGTGAGATGGGAAATACTGTCAGCAGGGTTTTGTCTGCCTTGACTCCAAGTATGCACTCCTAAGGTGGAGTCCCTGCAGAATTCTTTGATAGCAATTACTGCACGTGGAGTTCCTGAAGGCAGGACTTAGGTCTAGTCAGGACTTAGGGGCTTTGCTGAATGATGACTGCTCCGAAGATATTAAATCAACACACCTCCAGGGCCCAGCAGTTGCCCATCTGTGGTGTAAGTCTGTAACCTAAGAGCTTTCCCAGTGTTCCACTGATAGGTTGAGGGAGCCAATCAATCCTTCATGGCTTCTATTATCCATAGGCACTCTTTTTAGGCTTCCAGGCTTAGTCCCAGAGCATATCCCACTTGCACATTAAAGTTCCTGACCTGCTTAAGCTGGTCCTGAAAGCCATCAGACTCAAAGAGGGAGCAGAGCTTTGGATCCCCTCGGCCTCTCTGACTTGTATTTTCCTGGTTAAAATATTCTCAATGCCTATTTTGCTGTTAGTTTGTTAGGCACAGTCTAGGTCACATGGAAGGTGTCTGCCAGGACCATGAATTGGACCCAGCTCAGATCTCCTGTAGGTGCTGACATGACATCATTACCTCAAGATATCTCCTGTCTCTGCTTTATGTGGACAATTGGGATACATGAGGCAACTTTTATGCACTATTATACTGTGTAGTAGAGCTGTATTTATATGAGGTTGTATCTTCTATTCTATTCCATTGGTCTTTATGACTATTTTGATGGGAATATCATTCTATTTTGTTACTATAGCTTTGTAGCATAATTTGAGATTTAGCATTCTGATATCTCTTGCATTGCTTTGGCTATTCTGGTTCTCTTATTCTTCCAAATTATTTTAAGAATTATTTTTTCTAGTTTTATGAAAAATGTCATTGGTATTTTCATGGGGATTGCACTGAATCTGTATATTGCTATGGGTCATATGCCCAGTTTGATAATATTAATTCTGCCTATCAAAGAAAATGGAAGGACTTTGCATTTTCTAAGGTCTTTATTAAATTTCTTCAGTGTTCTATAATTTTCATTGTAGAGATCTCCTTGATTAGATTAATTCTTAGTTATTTCATTTCATTTTTTATGTTGTTATGAAAGGGATGTTTCCCTGATTTCTTTCTCAGCTGAATCTGTGTTGGATTATAGTAACATTATTGATTTGTAAGTGCTGAGCCTATATCTTGCTACTTTGCTGAATTTACATATCAGTTCCAGAAGTCATTTGGTGATTTTTTTTGTGTGTCCTCTAGTCATAGGATCATGTCATCAGCAAACAGAGATAATTTGATTTCTTCCTTTCATATTCATATTCTTTTAATTTCCTTTTTTAAAACTGAGTTCTCTGACTGGATTTTCAAGGACAGTATTATATAGGGGTTATGAGAGTGTCTTGTACCTGATTTTATAAAAATTATTTTAGTTTTTCTCTGTTATGTATGATACTGGCGGGCTGGGGATGTGGCTCAAGCGGTAGCATGCTCGCCTGGCATGCTTAAGGCCTGGGTTTGATCCTCAGCACCACATACAAACAAAGATGTTGTGTCTGCCAAAAACTAACTAAATAAATAAATATTAAAAATTCTCTCTTTAAAAAAAAGTATGATACTGGCCTTGGGTTGTATTATGCCCTTTATAACATTGAGGTAAGTTCTTTCTATCCTTAGTTTCTCAAGGTTTTTTTTTAACACAGACAGTTGCTTGGTTTTGTCAAATAATTCTTCTGCATCTATTGAGACAGTCATGGTTTTTGTCCTTAATTCTATAAATGTGAGGAAATACATATATTGATTTGTATAAGTTGAACCAAATTTCCATTTTTAGAATGAAACCAACTTTTTCATGGGGTACTGTCTTCTTGCTGTGTTTTTGAATATGGTTTACCACTGTTTGAGCAGTATTATTTCCATCTATATCAAACAGGTATATAGGTCTGAAGTTTTCTTTCCTTGATATGTCTTTGTATTGTTTTGTTATTAGGGTAATACTGTCTTTTAGAATAGATTTGGATGTGTTTTTGCCTTTTCTATATTGTGGAATATTTTGATAAGGATTAGTGTTAGTACATTAAAGGTCAGGTAGAACTTGCCTGAGAGTTCATCTGGTCTTGAGCTTTTATTTATTGGAAGGTTCTAATTGCTTCTTTAATATAATTGCTTAATTGGTCTAATTATGTTTTTTATTTCCTCATGGTTTAATTTGGTTAGATTGTATGAGTCTGCAAATTTGTGAATATATTCTAGATTTTCAAGTTTAGTGGTATAAATTTTCAAAACAACTTCTAATGATCCTCTGGATTTCAAAAGATTCTTTAATGATAATTCATTTTTTATCTTTATTTTTGTTGACTTGGCTCTTCTCTGTCTTACTATTGGTTACTTTAGCAATGTGTTATTAATCTTGTTTATCTTTTGAAATAAGCAGTCCTTCATCTTATTGATCCTTTACATTGGTTTTTATTATCCATTTCATTAATTTTGACTCTGATATTATGGTTGCCTTTTCTTGTTTTTAATAATTAGTTTGTTCTTATTTTTCTAGAGCCTTTATGTCTATCATTTATTTGCAATATTTCTATTTTTTAATGTGGAAATTTAGTGCTATAAACTTTCCTCTAAGAACTGCTCTCATACTGTTTCAGAAATCTTGTTATATACTATCTCTGTTCTCATTTGTTTCTAAGATCTTTAAACTTTCTCCATGATTTGTTTTGTGTTCTATTCCTAAAGTGTATTATTTAATCTGTGGGAATTAAGTTCTTTCTCTTTTTAATTTTTTTATTTTAAATTTCTTTTCTTTATTTTGTGATATAATGGAAATAGTTATTTCTAATAATTTTATATTTCCTAAGGGTTATTTTGTGCCCTAAAATATGATCTGTTTTAGGAATGTTCCATGTGCCACTTAGAAAAAGTTGAATTCAGTTGTTCCTGAGTGAACTATTTTACACATCTGTTAGGGTCATTTGATTAATATAATTTTTGGTTCTGAAGAATCTAGTTAGTTCATTTCTGCAACACCCATCTTATGGTGAGAGATTTATTGAAATCACCTTGTATTAATATATCATTGTCTACTGATTCTTTAATTTGAGAAAATTTTATTTTATCTACACAGGTTTACCAAATATGGGGGGCATAAATATTTACACTCATTATAAGTTAATGATAGATAATTCATTTTACAAATATGAAGTGAACTTCTTTGTTCTTTGTGATTAATTTTGTCTTGAAGTCTACTTTTTCTGATAAGAGAATAGCTACCCCTGTTTACTTTTAGTTTCCATTTGAATGGTATATTTTCTTCCACCCTTTTACCTTCAGTTTGTGGATGTTTTTACCTGTGAGCCTCTTTTGAACAACATGAATGTGGTTCTTTTATTTAGTCTATCCAGTCATTTTTGTTGTGGTTGTTATTGTTTGTTAGTAGAGTTCAGAGCATTTACATATTTATAATGTAATGAATATGTAAAGACATAATTATTATTTCATGCCAATTTTATTTATATATAATGCTTAACTTAGGTGTGATTCCTCTTTAATTGACTATCCATGTATTGAGCTTCATCCATATGCTGTCAAATTTATTTTTCATTTTCTTTCTGAAATATTTTTTTCACTTTTTTAGTTGCAGATGGACACAATACCTTTATTATTTTATTATTTTTATGAGGTGCTGAGTATCCAACTTAGGGCCTCACATGTACTAGGCTATCACTCTACCCCTGAGCCACAACCCTAGCCCTCTGAAATATTTCATTGAATGTGTCTCATAGTGCAGGCTTAGTGATTATATATTCTTTCAGTTTCTGCTTTTCATAGAGGGGTTTTCATTTCATCTTTACTTGTGGAGAATATTTTTTGTTGGATAGAATAATTTTGGTTAGAACCTGTTTTCTTCCAGGGATTAGTGTATATATTTCCTAGCCTTCCTATCTATTAAATGGGCTCCTTCTAAATGTTACTAGTTGCTTTTTCTATTTTTGCCTTAAAAATTCAGTCTTTATTCAGTATATCTGATAATCTAAGTATAATGTATCTTGGAGTGGAATTGTTTAAAATCTTGCCTCTTTGGGATCCCGAATGACTCTTGTGTTTGGATTTCCATCTCATTCCTAAGGTTTCAAGATTTTTCTCAATTATTTCATTGAAAAATCTCTGAGTTCCTTTAGTTTGTATTTAAGTGCCTTTATCTATGCCCATTATTTTATATTTTCTCTCTTAATGTCATTCCCAATTTCTTGAATATCCTGGTCATCATCTTTTAACATGTTTTATTTATTGTTGACTTTATTTTCAAGATTATATACTTTTTCTTGAAGGCCTGACAATGGGTCTTCTATGTGGTCTAATCAGATAGTGATGCATTAAACTGAGTTTTTAATTTATTTTATTGAGTCTTTCATTACTCAGATATCTGTGTTTCTTTCTCAGAATCTCTATATCTTTCTTGAAATGACTTTTCACTTCTGGTATTTTCTATGTTGATTCCTTACATCTCCTTTTATCTCATTGAATACTTAACTGTGGACTTTCTTAATTCTTTTCCCAACATTCTCTTCACTTTGATGTCAGTGGGATCAATTATTTGTTAAGTGGTGTGGACTGTGTGGAGTAATTTGTTCCCTTGATATTTAATATTGTTTGTATATCTTCCCATATGCTGGGATGATTATCTCTTATGCTTTTTTGCAGGTAATATTTATTGAGTTTTTTTCTTAAGTGTACCAGGTTGTGCAAATATCCATGTATTGATATTCCCATGCACCATGTGTCCCTTGCTGTTCTCAATTATCAGCATAAGAGAAGATGTTAAACCCTATCAACTGTAATCACGTCAGAGCAAAGACAAGTAGTAATTAACCTTAGGAAAAATTGTTGAAAGTATTCTACAGAGTTCCTTTAATCTTGGTATAAAATTGTAGAAATGTTTTGGAATATGGCTAAAAGTGAGCTATTAACTATAGTAAACAATAATACACTATAAAGGGGTTAAAGGAGAAAGTGGTAGAAATTGGGTAAATGAAAGAAAAAAGAAAATATATAAAAGAATAATATAATGGTAAAAATAAGAATAAGATGGGTTGGGGCATTTGAGACAGGAGCAAGTAATGTAAATAGAAATGTGGGGCTAAGAAGAGGAAGCATAAACTTGAGCTAGGAAAACCAAGAGAGAATGATTGAAGTCACTCTAACTAATTTCCTATGTACAAATGAAAAGACCTAAGTGAATGCCAGAATCATGCTCACTCACAAGAATGGAGTCCTAAATATGATAAGCTATATCCTATGCTTGCATAAATTTATCAAAATAGATTCTACTATCATGTATAGCTAAAAAGACCAACAAAAATAAATAACAAAAAAGAAAAAGATTAGAAGAAATATCATTGAATGGATTGAGAATGCAATATGGAATAACAGGGTAATATTCAATTCAATACATTATGAAATGTAGAATATGTAAGATCAAAATGATGTTAGAGCTATTTATGATAATTCATGCCAAGGTGGAGATGTTTCTTACTGAACCATTCTGCTCTGGATTTCATCATGATTTGAAACTTTATACAATTCCTATTATTCTTCACATTTACCTCTATGATTCCTTATATGTGGAGGTAGTGATCACATCAACTCATATTTGATAACAATTCTAGGAGGCCCCTCCAAGTTTGATGTTTCTAAATGCCTACTATCTGTTGGGTTAGAGGAGAAAGTCTAATTTTCTGTGATAGAAGACAGTTTATTCCCTGTTAGGGGGTGTACTCTTATGTGCCCTCCTAAGGAAAAGCTCCTTGCATCCATCACTGACATGTCCAGTATGGGCTTTGTTTAGTGGTACAAGGTAGAACTATTTTAGCCTGTTTCATGTGGCACTAGATGGCTCATGAGGGATTGTAGGGCTGCTGCCCTCTCTACAGGTCACAAGTCAGTGGGATTTTATCTAGTCATGTTGGGGTGTTGACTTGTGTCTATGGATTCCTCCTTTGTAAATATCTTTGTAAGATGTACTGCCATTGTATATGCTTGTGGTTCTCTGCTCACTGCTTGGAGTTATCTTCAGGACTGTCAGTCCATGCATCTGAATGATATTTGATTTAATAAATAATGCTGGTACTCCCAGCTGTGTATCCTTTTGTAATTACATGGATAGAGGAGCAAATTCCCTGGTTTTTATGGTTTCTTACCAGCTGATTCTTATTTGTCAGCCCAGGGGCCCAAACCTGCAGTCTTGGAAAGTGCTGTGCTGTGTCTTTTAACTCTCTTTTGGGTGTGGAGTCACAGGCTACAGGACTCAGGGCTATCAGTGACTGCTGTAGAAAGTAATATGCCCACTTCTCCTCCACAGGACACTCTTTAAAGTTGCATAGGGCTTGTTGTCTATATACAAGTGTGTCACCTGTGAATGTAGGCTCTATTTGGGTTGTCTATGGTACAGAAGCCTCCATTCTGACTGATATAAATCACCAGGGTACCATTTCAGTGACTAGGTAGAACTTCAGTTGGACTCCCTGTATTGGAGCTCATGCTACTGGGTGTTGTGAATCATTGTGAACCTAATCCCTATTCACTGGGACTTCTATGGAGTGATGCTAAATTGTTTGGTATCTCTATGCAACTGTGGGGTCTGTAGTTTCAGGCTCTCTGTGAGCCATAAGTGAAAACCTGGGTGGTGAAACTCACTGGGGTTTTATCTGTCACCATGATGTGGTAGGATGTCACATGGCCCATCTTTAAGCTCTTTTGGAAGCTTTGGGGGAGGGATGGGTTGCAGCTATTATTTGTTCTTGGATCAGCTCCACCTCTACCTTTTTCCACATTGAGTGGGAGGGGGATTAAATGACTGTCTGCTAGCAGAGATACCTCTAAAATTTCTGACTACCAGCACATTTCAGAAGTATTGTCCCTGGTTTTAATTGTTAATATCTGATGGTTGGGAGAAGCTGTATTGATTTAATTTATTCTAGGGTGGGTGGCTGGCTGTAGACTCTACAAAATGGCTACCTACCATTTTGTAGAGTCTACAGCCAGCGACATGGTTAGCCCACATTTTGGGCTAAACTTTGTGATGTCCTCCACTGTCTTTGGTGCTTTTGTCCCATTTTAAGTGAGTCTGCTTTCTTTTCCAGATGTTGATGAGGAAGTAAGCTAATGGACTTTTCCTTTCCCATCTTCTCTCTGTTACCCCTCCCTCCTAGTCCCACCCTGAATAGTTTTTGATTAACTATTTGACCCAGTTATCAGTATTAGAATATCCCTGTGTTCAATCCCCAGTAGCACAAAATGAAGAAAAAGTAAATACTAAAATATTCAGGAAGAAAGAAAATGCTATATAGGTATAGGAGTGTACTCTTTGATATATATACCCAAAGGGCTTTTTAAAATTTTTATTTTTTAAGTTGTAGATGGACACAATACCTTTATTTTATTGATTTATTTTTATGTGATGCTGAGGATTGAACCCACTGTTTCATGCATGTGAAGCAAGAGCTCTATCACTGAGCTATAATCACCCACCCAAATGGTTTAAAGTCAGCCTACTATAGTGGAACAGCCAAATCAACATTTGTAGTACTGAAATTCACAATAGATAAGCTATGGAACAAACCTAGATGCTTTAAACAGATGAATGGATTGAGAAAATATGGCGTACATACACACTTGAATATTACTCAGCCATACAGAAGAATGAAATTCTGCCATTTCCTGGTAATTGGATGGAACTGGAGAATATTGTGCTAAGTGAAATAAGCTAATCCTCCAAAATAAAAGCAGAATGTTCTTTCTGATATGTGGATACAAACACAAAGTAAGGGAGAGAGGAAAAAATAGAAATTTAAATGATTAAACAAAGGAGAATGAAGGGAAGGGAGGGTGATGGAAATAGGAAAGGCAGTAGAAGTAATAGCACATAACTTTCTTATGTACATATATAAATATACCACAGTGAATCTCCACATCATGAACAACTCAAGAATGGGATCATAACAAGTCATATTCCATGTATGTATAATGTGTCAAAATACACTTTACTTTCATGTATACCTGAAAATTCCAATTAAAAAATATTTAGGATCAAGAAATATTGAACTTATTTTCTGCTTCAGTAACCAAACTATCAAGTCCCTCTAAATCTTAAATATCCATTATTGAGTTTTAGACTATTCACTCTGTCACCCACCTCTCTGATCAGTTATTCATTCACTGCTTTGTTTCTGGGATTTGGAAGGGTGAAGGATTGCTACCTATATCCACACCATTGTTTTCTATTGATACTGATGCAAGCTGTGAGTTTTTCATTGATAAACTTTATTATATTGAATAATCTTTCCTACTATACCTAAACTATTAAGATTTTTTTACTAAGAAAGGATACTGAAACTTCTTAAATGCCTTTTCTATATCAATTGAGATGATTATGTAGCTTTTACCTTTAATAAGTAAAATATGATGTGTTACATTGATTGATTTACATGTATTAAACCATATTTTCATTTTAGGAGTAAATCACACTTGGTGCTGAATAATCTTTCCAGTGTGTTTTTGCATTATGTTTGCTAATATTTTGAGGATTTTTAAATCAATATTCATCAGAGATATTGGCCAGTAATTTTAGTCTTTCAATGTCTTCAGCTTAGGTATCAAGACAAGGATGGTCTTATAAAATAAGAAATATTAGTAATAATTCTTTGAAATTTTTGCATTGGTGGGGTCAAATCCAGTGCTTCTTACACTCAGGCTTGAAGCTATCTGCTCCTTTCTTTCCTTGGGAAGTTTTATATTACTTATTCAATATCCTCATGTTTTTTATTTGTTCAGCAGTTTGTTTAACCATTTTCTTTCCTCCTGATTGTTTTTTTATTTATTTTTTTTTCATTTTGTGCTGCCGTGGAATGAACCCAGGGATATTCTGTTCCTGAGCTACATTTCTAGCACTTTTTATATTTTATTTTGAGACAGTCTTGCTAAATTGTATTGGGCTGGTACTAAACTTGTTATCCTCCTGTTTTTGCTTATCAAGCAGGTTGGATTGAAGGTGTGTGCCTCTGAACTTCACCTGATTAAATCATTTGGTTCATATTTTTCTTAGAATTTATCCAATTCATTTAGATGATTCTATTTGTTGGCATATAATTATTCATAACCTTCCTTGATGTTCTCTTTTATGTTTTTTTAAATTTTTTTATTAGTTGCTCAAAACATTACATATCTCTTGACATATCAAGTTATTTTCTTATAATGTCTCCAAATTTTTTGAGTCTTCTTTTTTTGTTCACATAGAAATAATTTGGAAATTTGGTATATTTTTTTAAAAATCAAATATTGATTTATTAATTTTTAAATTATCTTTCTCTAAAATTGACACATAATAACTGCAAATATATAGCTTACCATGTGATGATTCAATGTATGTATACAAAGTATAATGATCAAATCATGATAGCAAGCATTTCCATCTCGTTTATCATCTCTGTGTTTGCTACCTTTATTTCCTTTCTTCAAGTTCTTCATAAAATTTATTGTCTATTACTTTTCTGCCAAAAGCTTTCTCCTTCCTTCCTTCTTTCCTTCCTTCCTTCCTTCCTTCCTTTCTTTCTTTCTTTCTTTCTTTCTTTCTTTCTTTCTTTCTTTCTTTCATTTCTTCTTTTTTTCTTTCATCCTTCCTTCCTTCCTTCCTTCCTTCCTTCCTTCCTTCCTTCCTTCCTTCCTTCCTTCCTTCCTTCCTTCCTTCCTTCCTTCCTTCCTTCCTTCCTTCCTTCCTTCCTTCCTTCCTTCCTTCCTTCCTTCCTTCCTTTCGTCACTGGGGGAGTACCAGAGACTGAAACCAGGGGTACATTATCACTAAGATGTCTTCCCAGCCACTTTTTAAAATTTGTATTTAAAGACAGGTTTTCATTAAGTTGCTTAGGGTCTTTCTAAATTGCTGAGGCTGGCCTCAAACTTGCAATTCTCTTATCTCAGCCTCTAGAGTCACTGGGATTGTAGACATGCACCACTGCATTTGGCTAGTTTCTTTTTTCATAGCTCCTTGAGATGTGGTATTAGGCTATACATTTGGGATTTTTCCTTTTTTATAATTCAGGGATTGATTGCTATAAATGTTCCTCTTGGAGTTGCTTTTACTGTATCACATAGGAATAGTGCTTTTTAATTTTTAAAAATTATTTTGGCTGAAATAATATTTGTTCATATTTATGAGCTATAATAACATATTTTATTTGATATACACATTGGGTAGTGATCAATTTAGGGTCACTACCATATCTATCACCTCAAACTTTGATGTCTTTGAGGTAAATGTACTGAAATTCTTCTCTTCATGGAAGGTTCGGTTGTAGAACTCTTTTTGTATAACATAGTTTTAAATATGATACCTCTCTATTGTTGTTGGTCTTATGATATTTTTCTATTTCCCTTTTGATTTCATTTGCAACATCATGTTTAATTTTTACAAATTGGTGACTTTTCCAAGATTTCTCCTTTTATTGTTTTCTAGTTTATACTGGTGAAGTAGAAAACAATACTTGACATAATTTGCCTTCTTTTAAGTATCAACACATTTTGTGCTTTTTAACTTTTTGAAATTATTCTGAATGACATAATACTTCTGCATATTTATGAGGAAAAATACCATCTTTTAATTCATGTTTACATTGGATAGTGATCAATTCATGATAATAAGCATATCTATCACCTTGCACTTTTTGTGATCTAATATTTGATATCCTGAAGAATGTTCCATATGCACTAAACAAGAATAATTATTCTACTGCTGTTGAATTGAAAGTTCTTTGTCTTTTCTACTAGGTTTAAAGTGAAGTAAAAGACCAGTATTTCCTTTAAAAGAAAATAGTAAAATCTTACAGTTTTCTGTCAGTGTTCAAAGTGGGAAATTGAAGTTACCCATTATTACTGTATTGTTGTTCCTTTCTTAACTTCCAGTAATAACTATTTCATTTATTTAGGTGCTTGAATGTTCGGTATATATAAATTTATAACTGTTATGTCTTTGATAAGTTGACTTCTTCTTCATTAAAAAATGATTTTCCATGTCTCTTTTAACATTTTTGGCCTGAGGTATATTTTTTCTATAGTTTACTTTTTATTTGTTCTTTTTAGATATACATGACAACTGAGTATATTTTGACATATTTATACAAACATGGTATATATATATATATATATATATATATATATATATATATATATATATATATATTATTTTAATTGATATCCCAGTCTTGTGGTTATACATGATGTGGAAAGTCATTGTGGTATGTTCATATATTATACATATGAAAGTTTGTCAGATTCATTCTGTGTCTTTCCTATTCCCATCCCTTCTCCCTTCCCTTCATTCCCCTTGATCTAATCCACAGAACTTCTGTTCATCCCCTCCTCTCCCTTGTTTTGTGTTAGCATCCACATATCAGAGAAAACATTCAACCTTTGTTTTTTTGGAATTGGCTAATTTCACTTAGCACGATAGTCTCCAGATCCATTCATTTACCAGCAAAATCATAATTTCATTCTTCTTTATGGCTAAATAATATTTCACTGTATATAACTACCATATTTTATTTATCTATTCATCTGTTGAAGTGCATCTAGGTTGGTCCCATAGCTTGGCTATTGTGAATTGAGGTGCTATAAACATTGCTATGGCTACGTCATTCTAGTATGCTGATTTTTAACTCATTTGGATATATTCCTAGGATTGGTATAACCAGGTCATATGTGCTGGTTTCATTCTGCCTATCCAAGAAAATGGGAGATTTTTCCATTTTCTTAGGTCTTCTTCATTTTTTTTCTTAAAGTTTCTGTAGTTTTCATTTTATAGATCTTTCAACTCTTTTGTTAGATTGATTATCAAGTATTTATTTTTTGAGGACATTGTAAATGGGATAGCTTTCCTAATTTATTTTGCAGTAGATTCATCACTGATGGATATGAATGCAATTGATTTATGGGTTTTAGTTTTTTGTCCTGTTACTTTGCCAAATTCACTTTGAGTTCTAAAAGTTTTCTGGTGGAGTTTATTGGATCTTCTAAATATAGAATCATGTCATCTGAAAATATGTATAGTTTGAGCTCTTCTTTTCCTATATATATTCTTGAATTCCTTTCTTTTGTTTCATTACTCTGGCTAGTTTCAGGGACCACATTGAATAGAAAAAGGGAAAGAGGACATCTCTATCTTGTTTCAGTTTTGAGAAGGAATGTTTCAGTTTTTCTCCCTTTGGCATGATGTTTGCCTTGGTTTTGACACATATAGCTTTTAAAGTGTTAAGGAATATTCCTAACATCCTTAATTTTTCTAAGTGTTTTAATGAGAAATCTATGCTATATTTTGTCAAATGCTTTTTCTGCTTTTATTGAAATAATCATGTGATTCTTGTCTTTAAGTTTATTGATGTGGTGAATTATATTTATTGATTTTCATGTGTTGAACCAATCTTGCACATGTAGGATTAAACCCAATTTATCATAACATAATATCTTTTCAGTGTGTTTTTGTATGTGGTTTGCCAGTATAAAGAACTTTTGCATATATTTTCTTATTATCAGGGGTATTGGCTTGAGGTTTTCTTTCCTTGATGTGCCTTTGTTTAGTTTTGGTGTCAGGGTGATATTACCAATATAGAATTATTTTGGAAGTGTTCCCTCCTTTTGTATTTCATGGAATAATTTGAAGAGCATTTGTGTTTGTTCTTTGGATGTAAGGTAGAGCTTGGTTATGAATCTATATGGTCCCAGGCTTTTATTTGTTGGTAGGCTTTTGATAGTGCCTTTGATTTCATTGTTTGAGATTCATGTTTAAATTTTCTGTATCTTCTGATTCAATTTGGGTTGGTCATATGTTACTAGGAATTTCTTGATATCTTCAAGATTTCTATTTTATTAGAGTATTAATTTTCAAAATATTTTCTGATTATTCTCTGCATTTCATTAGTGTCTGTGGTTATATTTCCTTTTTCACCACAAATATTAGTACTTTGAGGGTACTAAGTTGTAATGTAGTTTAGTAATTTGAAAAAGAAGCACACTCTTTTTTGGTTACCATAGAAATATGTTTATCATTTTAATTTATGTTTTCAAAGAGCCAACTTTTATTTCATTTGATTTTTTTGAAATTTTTTGTATTAATTTCTTTGATTTTGGTTCTGATTTAAATTATTTCCTATTTTGGGTTTTTTAAAAAATATTCTTATTTCTTATATATTGACAGCAGAATGCATTACACATGTAAAGCACAATTTTTCATATCTCTGGTTGTATACAAAGTATATTTACACCATATGTGTCTTCATATATGTACTTAGGGTAATGATGTTCATCTCATTCCACCATTTTTTTAACCCCTGCCCCTCCTTTCCCTTCCCTTTCCCTCCCTTCCCTTTGCCCTATCTAGAGTTCCTATTTTGTATTGCTTTTTGTATTGATTTGTTCTTTTTCTCAGGCTTTGAGATGTAATGGTAGATTATTTATTTGGTGTCTTTATATTTTTCCATGAATGAGCTCAATGCTATGAACTTTTCATTTAGAACTGCCTTGAAAATGTCCCAGCGATTTTGATATATTGTCACTATTCTCATTTACCTTTAATTGTTTTTTCACTCCTAATTTTTTTAAATGAATTTAACCTTTATTTATTTATTTATTTATTTTTATGTGGTGCTAAGGATCGAACCCAGGACCTCACCTGTGCTAAGCTAGTGCATTACCACTGAGCCACAAACCCAGCCTCTTCACTCCTAATTTTTTCTGCTATCCATTCATCTGTAGTGTATTATTTAGACTTCAGGTGTTAGAGTAGCTTCTATTTTTTTAAATTTTATTTTTGGTTTTTAATTTCCTTCCATAATGATCTGATATGATAAGTTTTTATTTTTATTTTATTTTGTATTTGCTAAGAGTTGCTTTGTGGTCTAACATATGGTCTATTTTAGACAAAGATCCATGTGCTGCTGAAAAGGAACTGTATCCAGTCTTTATGCATGAAATATTCTATATATGTCTGTGAAGTCAAAGTTATTAATTATATTTTTAGTTCTATAGTTTCTTTGTTTATTTATGTTTAGAATATTTATCTAGTGATGAGGGAAACATGTTAAAGTCATTCAATATTATTGTGCTGTTCTCTATTTAATTCTTAAAATTGAGAAGGATTTTTTAATATATGTAGGTGCTCCATTGTCTGGGATATAAATATTTATATTGTTGTTTTTTGCTGTTGGATAATTACCTTAAGTAGTAGGAAATGTCCTTGTTGGTCCCTTCTGATTATCTTTGACTTGAATTTTACTTTACCTCATATGAGGATAAAAACTGTTGTTTGTTTCTACATGTTTGGGAGAAACACATGAATGAATTATATTTTTCCCATCCTTTTAATTTCATTTTGTGGATGTCTTTCCCTATTAGGTGAGCCTCTTGGAAACAGCATATATTGTTTATTCTTGTTTATTAGTCCAATCTACCAGTCTGTCTTTGGATTGATGAGTTTAAGATACTTACATTCAATTTTATTTAGAAATGATTTTTATTCTCTGTCCTTTTGATTTATTCTGGTTTAATTTGAATTAATTTCTCCTTTGATTAACTATTGTCTTAGTGTAGTTCATCCCTTTGCTGGTTTTCCAATTTTATTTTTTATTTCTTCCTCAAGAAATATTTTATTGAACATGTTTTGTAGTGCGGCCTTTCTAGTTATGAATTCTTTTAACTTTTGTTTATCATGGAAGATTTTAATTTCATCAAATCTGAAGCTTAATGTCACAGGATATAGTATTCTCAGTTGGCATCCATTTTATTTCAGAACTTGGAATATATTATTCAAGACCTTCTTGCTTTTAGGTTTTGGGTTGAGAAATCAGCTGAAATTTGGTTTCCCTCTAGATATAACCTGTTGTTTTTCTTGAGGGGCCTTTCAAATTCTCTCCTTATTTTGTATATTAGGGATTTCTTAATAATGTGCCTTCTTGTGGGTGTGTTGTAGTTTTGTATATTTGGAGTCCTGTAAGCCAAGTATATTTGATTTTTTTATTTCATCTTAAAGTTTAGGATATTTTCTGATACTATTTCATTGAAAATATTGTATGTTCTTTCCAAACCTTTACCTATCCCAATAAATTTTAAATTTGGTCTTTTCATGTTGTTCTTTATTTCTTGAAAGTTCTTTTCCTGGTCTCTTAACATCTTTTCTACATAGTCAACTTTATTTTCAAGATTACATAGTTTGTCTTCATTGCTTTAAGTGTTGTTTTCTGTTGGTGTTCTCTTTTGATGATGTTTTCCATTGAAATTATTAATTTGGTTTACTTATTCCAATAAACCAATGGTGTTGTCTGTAGATTATGCTTTACTTTGGATTTTTAATTTGTTTTATTGATTCCATTATTTTGAGGATTTGTTTAATTTTCTCCATAATCCATATTTCTTTGTTGAAATTATCTTTCATTTTCTGTTTTTTCTCTCTGATTTTAATCCTTACATCATCTCTTACCTCACAGGTCACTTTAACTATGAATTCTCTACATTCATTCTCTGACATTTCTCCCACTGTGGTGTCAGTGCATTATGTTATTCACATATTTTGGTTTGTTTGGGATAGTTTTTTCCCTTCCTTTTTCATGTTGTTTTTGTGTCTGCCCATTTAACAATATGGATCTGAGGCAGCAGAGTTTCTATGTTGTAAACTTAAAATATCCCTGAAGTTTTACAATAACTCACAGTTTAAAGGGAGATAAATAATAACAGCAACCAATGCAGATTAAATACAGAATTAAAACAAATAAGTCCTGCTATGACATTTATAATGTTAATTGTCACAATAAGCAGATATTATGTAATCAGCTATTGACCAAAGTAGAAAGAATAAATTTGCAAAATTGTTTGGAATTTTGAAAGGTGAACAGGGAAGGAACTGAAGATATGTAGGATTTGATGATTATGGGGGAGGGAGAAAGAAACTAGAAGTAAAAAAGGAAGAGTTAAAGAGAGAACAATAGAGTTTGGATGTTAGCAGACTAAAAGTGATAAAAATAATCAAGGGAAACAGATAACTGATAAAAAGATATATATATATATATATATATATATATATATATATATATATATATATATATACACACACACACACACACACACACACACACACACACACAGAGTTATATATAAAACAAAACCAAAACATACTAGTCAAACATCCTAGCCCTCAAAATATCCTTGAAAAATATCTGCCTTCAAAAAATTTTAGAAAGTAGAAAAAAAGAGACAAGTGTGTACATGTGTTCATATATCATCCACCTCACAATTAAATAGAAAAAAAAATAGTTCTCAATGAAATATTAAGATTTTTTTCTGTTCCATTAGCTAACAATTATCAGTGGGAATATGGGTTCATCATTTATTCCTAAATGTCTTACTTTCCATCTTCTTGAGGTATGTCATGAGTATGAAAGTACTGGCTACTGTCAAATGCTTCCTCTTTTAAGTTGTTCATCAAGTTGCCAGTTGGAGTTCAGAAATTCTCAGTTTCCCTCTTCAGCCATGTTAGTTAGAGTAGGATGGAGTCACTGTATGCCCTCAGGATGGTCTCACTATAGTTCTGTGAGAGGAGTTTCCATAGGCAGGGCTCCTGAATGCAAGGTTTAGGTCTTGGTAGGCTCTTGGTTGTTGAAAGGCAATTGGTCTGAAGATTTTAAATCAGTGCACCTCCAGGGCTCACTAGCTGCAAGTCCATGCTGAGAGACAACACTGTAAGAATCTCCTTTGGGTTTTACTCTTACAACAGAAAAACCAATCTTTTGCCCCCTCCATCACCCACGAGCCCCACCTTTACTGGACTCAGGTTCAGTCCCCAAACTCAATCACTCCAACCCATACCCTTTTGAATTCTGGGCTCTACTCAGCCCTCCCAGCCTGTACTGCAAGTCACAGGACTCCACAAGGAGAGGGAAGCCATGTAGGTTTACACAACCCATATTTCTCTGTGAGAAACCCTTTCCATATCTGATTTTCTCCTGACATGCTCTATACTGTGGGGCATGGGTTTGTGAGGCCTGTTTTTTGGAAACAGCTGTGGACTGCCAAGAGTCAGCACCCACAGCCACTGGTCTCCAGTGCAAATCTATAAGATGGCTTCTTCCTCTGTTCTCAGTGGGGTGCCAGGAGAGACAGGGCTTCTTTCCAGCATGAGAGCATTGTGCGGCACAATTTCTGGGTCCAACCAGCAGTGTCTTTGATCTCTGATCTTGCTGTGACAGGACACATCATTGGCCTCCTAAAAATGTGGGTTCCCTTTAATCTCCTATCCTTCCACTTCACTTGCAAAGGTGCTGGCAGCAACAGCAGCAGTGAGTTGAGGGATTTCTTCCTTATTCTATTTATGTCCAACTTTACAAGTTTCCAATCTGCTTTGAATATCCAGTATTGATTCCCAACAAAGTCCCCCCCCCTTTTTTTTGTTTCACCCCGCCTTACTGAGAATCTGCCTACCTGCTTTCTTGGTTTTATGCCACAGAGCAGCCTGGAAGTTGACCTCCTTTTTCCACTATCTTGATTCTCAGCTTGAGGTATATTTTATCTGATGAATACATAGCTGATTTGCTCTCCTTTGCTTGACATTTTCATGAAAAAAAAAATTCTTCCACAGATGCACACACTAGTAATATAATTTGGTCAATGTCACTCTCCAGAGCTTTCCCCCTCATTTTCCTCCTCCAATTCCTTGGTCTTTTTTCTATGTTCTACTAATTTCCCTTTCATTTCCATGTGATAATCCCCACCTTGCTTTTCTATTTTCTTCTCTATCTTCCACAAATGGAACAAAAAAAAAATATAATCATCAAACTTCTGAGTTTGGCTTTTTCACTTAACATAATGTTCTCAATGCTATCTATTTTTGTACAACTCATATTTTCTTCATTACTGAATAAAACTCCATTATGTATATATACCACATTTTCTTCATACATGTATCTGTTGATGGATACATAGGATGGTTCCATAGTGTGGTAATTATGAATTGTGCTACTATAAACATGGGTATGCATTTATCATTATAGTTTGATACCTTTAATTCTTTTTAAAAATAGTTTTTTAAATAGTTGTAGATGGACACAATACCTATATTTTATTTATTTTTATGTGATACTGAGTATTTTTTAAAGTTGAGAAGAAATTTGTCTTTATTCTTTATCAAAATAATTGGAAAAAACTCAGCTAAACCAGAAAAGAAGCCAAATAAAATGACATCATTGTAATACTGAATATTGAACCCAGTGTCTCATACAAGCTAGTCAAGCACTGTACCACTGAGTTACAAATACAGCCCATGACTTTAATTCTTTAGAATAAATACTGAGGAAAGGGTAGGCTGGGTCATATTGTGGTTCCATGCCTAGTATTTTGTGGGACATCCATACTGTTTTCCCTCATGCTTGCACTAATTTATAATCCCACCATAACTGTAAAAAAATTCCATTCTCTCACCATTCTTTCCTGAATTTATTGTTTGTATTCTTGATGACTGCCATTATGATTGGTGTTAAATAAAGTATCAGTGTCATTTTGATTTGCATTTCTTTAATTGATAATGATATTAATTTTTTCATATATTTGTTGGCCATTCTTTTGAGAAGTGTCTATTTATTGCATTTTCCCTATTATTGGTTTGACTATTTTTTGGTGTTAAGGTTTTTGAGTTCATGTATTCCCAGTATTAATTCTCTGTCATAACAGTAGCTAGTAAAGACTTTTAGCCATTTTATAGGTTCTTTCTTCACATTCCTAATTTTTTTCTTGCTGTGTAGATGCTTTGATTTGATTCCATCCCATTTATTAACACTTGATATTACTTCTTGAGCTTTGAGTTCCTATTGAGAAAGTTGTTGCCTGTCCCTATAAGTTGTAGTGTTGACCCTATATTTTCTTTTGGAGTTACATAGATTCTGGTCTGAGTCCTAGATTTTTGTTCCATTGTGAGTTAATTTTGTGCAGGCTGAGAGGTAAGAGTGTAAAAACTCATTCTTCTAGATATGGATAACCAGTTTTACCAGCAGTACTTCTTAAAAAGGCTTTCTTTTCTGTAATATAGGTTGTTGGCCACTTTGTCAATGATCAGATAACTGTATCTGTGTGAATTTCTGTGTGTCTTCTCTTCTATATTATTTTGCTGTGTCTGTGTTCATGACATTACCATGCAGTTTTTGTTATTATAGCTCTCTATTATAATTTAAAGTCAGGTGTTTTGATGCCTCTGGCATTGCTATTTTTGTGTAGAATTGCTTTGGCTATTTGTGGTCTTTTATTCTTCCACATGAAGGTTTTTAAAATATTTTTTTAAATTGTAGATTGGCACAATACCTTTATTTATTTATTTATTTATTTTGTGATGCAAGGATCGTACCCAGTGCCTCACACATGCCAGACAAGTGCACAACAACTGAGCCCTAACACCAGCTCCTTCCACATGAATTTTATGTGTTTTCTATGACTGCCTTTTCTAGATCTGTAAAGGATATAATTAGTATTTTGAAAGGGATTTCATTCAATCTGTATATGGCTTGTGATAATATGGCCATTTTAACAAGATTTTTTCTGCCTGTCCTTAAACATGAAAGTTCTCTCCATCTTTTTGTGTTTTGTTCATTTTCTTTCTTTAATGTTCTATAGTTTTCATCATGTAGGTCTTTCACCCCCTTGGTTATGTTTTTTCCTAGGCATTTTATTAATGTTTTGGGGGTATGGTGAATGGGATTGTTTTCCTGATTTTTTTCTCAGCAGAATTCATTGTTATAGGAAAGCTATTGATTTTTTTCTATATTGATTCTGTAACCTGCTACTTTGGTGAATTTATTTATTAGCTCTTGTAGTGTTTTGGTGTAGTTTGGATCCTCTAATTATAGGAACATGTCATCTGCAAACATTGATGATTTCACTTCATCTTATGATTCTTGTTTTCCCCATTCACTTGCATATTGCTCTGACCAGATTTTCTGGAACTATATTAAATAGGAGTGGTGAGTGAATATCCTTGACTTAACCCAGATTTTGATTTTTAAGTAAATGCTTTCCGTTTTCCCTGTTTACTATGAGTATGGTGTTGAGTTGTTGTTGTTGTTGTTGTTGTTTTTTTGTATCAACCCTTTCTGATGTTCAGGTAGGTTCCTTCTCTTCCTCATATCTTCAGTGTTTTTATCATGAATGGGTGGTAATTTTTTTTCAAAAGCTTTATTTGCATCTATTGAGCTGAATAAGTGATTTCATGCTTAATCTATTTATATGTCCTTATCTGGTTCTAGTATGATTGAAATGTAGGCTTGATAGAATAAATTTGAAAGTGTTACATAACTTTTCATTTCATGGAATGATTTGAGGATTATAATTTTTTCTTTAAAGAACTGAAAACATTCATCTGAGAATCCATCTGGTCCTGAGCTGCTGCAGAATTCTATGTGGAGAATTCTGGTTGCTTGAGTCTGGGTCTAATCAGGCATTAGAGGTTTTGTTGGTATTGGCTCTGGACATATAGGTAAACACACCACTAGGGCCCCAGATAGATGTTTATCTCTGCTAGGAATCTGGATAAGGAATCTCCTAGGAATTCTATTCATGGGGCAAGGAAGCCAAACCACCTCATACTCTGCTGACCATGAAGACTATTTCCCAGGCTGAGAACCTGAGTGTTTAAAACACCCACCTGTTCAGATTCTCAACATTTTTGAACTGTTCACATAAGCCACCAGACTCAAGAGAAAATCTCCTCTTCATTTTTCTGACTTGGTTCCTCCTGAGTAAAACCTGAATTGTGGCCATTTTAATCATAGTCTTCTAGGTATACCCTAGGCCACAAGGTCAGGGCTTGCCAGGGTACTATGGCAATGTTCGCTATGATCTCCCAGGATTCCACAGCAGCAAGTTGCAGCATGGCTGCTTCAAAATGGATGCCACCTCAGCTCTCCATTTGCCAGCTGAGAAATACAGAGCACTTTTCAAGGGCCAGTTTATGATATAGCCTCTGTGTCTGTTAAGTTTGGGCTTCTTTGATGATCTCAGGTTTTTTCATACCAAATCTGTTCATGGTGTTCCTCTTTCTATGTTGTCCCTACCTCTTGTAAATCACTGTCAATGCTACAACCAGCATTGCTCCCATATACTTTCTTCTTTGTTCAGTGCACCTGAACCTGTTACTTGATTTGTTTCAACTATCCATTTTCTTTTACATATCATTGAGTTTCCTTAGGATAATTATTTTGAATTCATTTTCAGGCTTTACATAAATTTTCACTTACTTTGGGGTCAGTTACTGGAGAATTATTGTGTTGTTTAGGTAGTTCTATCTTTGCTTTTTTATGTTGCTTGTATCCATATATTGAAATTTGCACATCTGATAGAATATATGCCTCTTCCAGTTTTATGGAACAGCTTTTTGTGGGAAAGAATTTCACCTGAAGATGAATCCTATAGTGTCATTTAGGCAGGGTGTGTTGGCTTTGGTGCAGAGTATTGTATGGGCCTGGATACCAGGGTTATAGCTGCTCCCCTGAGCTAAAGCTCCATTTCTCCTGGAGTAAAATATTGGTTCACATACTGGGAGTAGGGAATTTGTATCACTGGCTTAGGTTCTTTTTGTTGTTGTTAGGTGGTGTTCCTATTCCTGGCTTGAGTGCCACATGGGCTCAGCACCAAGGTTGTGAATGCTTCTCTGAGCCATAGTACCAATTTACCATGGTGAAGTTCACTATGTTGGTTCATATTTGGAAGGATTGTGGCTGCTTAATTGAACTAGGCTCTGTGGTGAAGCAAACCATTAACTGGGATGGTAGAGATAGAGTAGTATCCAGGGCACATGAAGCTAGAAGGCATATAAACTTTAACTAGGAATGGTATTATTACCATGTATGCAGACATGGTGCAATGACAGCAGAGCCTCAGAGATGAAATTATATAAAGTCTACTTATTCCTACAGCAGGACACAGCACAGCAGTAGCTCCAGTTTCAATATGACATAGCATAGTAGCAGCTTGGGACAAGGGGTATGGCACAGAACATGTGTTTTCTGTCTTCAGTAGAACAAATATATGAACTCCAGGGAATTCTCCAAATGGTTCTCAGGGCCTGTGAATATTATATGGTTATCCATTAGCAAAAGCTACAGCTTTATTTTTACTGTTGTGATGGTGCTTTGGGACTCCTGATTACCTTTTCTACAGTTAGAAATTCTTCCTGGTTCTCAAATGATCCTTACTTGGAAGAAGCATTGTTGGAGTCAAGCCATTGCCTTTCATTCTCTGCTTCACAGGGTTTTTACGCACCCTTATTGTGCTCTAATGATCTCCTTTATTGTGACAAAACTGTTGTTTATTTGCTATTTACATCCTTCTTGTAGGAGATAATGATCATTGGGAACCTTTAGTTTGACATCTTAATGATATCCAAGATTCTACATATCAATTAATTGTAATATTAATAAAATAAATTTCAATTTATAAAGTTAAGTATAATGCTGGAAAATTAAATAAACTCTTCTTTTGATTCACAGCAGCATTAAATCCCAGAAGAAGCCACTAGTTGGGCTATTTGATGAGATGGAGATCTGCGAGGAACAGGATGATGCTGTGCTTGGGGTTAGTACTGTTTGATATCTCCATGGGTCAAATTGCAAGATATAGGAAGTTTTCTTTTGGAATCAGTTTTATGGTCATCTGCATGCCCTCTAGATCTATCCCATGGAATAATCTCAGAGTGCTTTCAAGAGCAATCAATAAGAAGAACTAATAAGATAAGGTGGAAGTTGGGGAATAAAAATGGTGTAGATGCTTCTGGAAAGTATTCAATCAACCATCCACTTAATAAATAGGAAAAATGAAGTCCCCAATTGATTATGTGCTTGCAAAGGGTCACAGAGGTATTTGTGGAATTGTTGAAGCTCAATGTCAGATCTCATGTTTCCATCAAGTACTTATTGCTTTGAAAATTTGGTAAGCATGTAAAATATTTTAAGACATTAAATCATTGAGAGAGCACAAACAGATAATTCTTCATTAATATAAGGCATTTGGAAGGGCTTTTTGCAAACAATATATGTCAGTCATTCACTGTGAGATCAACCTGTTCATGGCTGTTTTAGCCAAATACACCCCAGAATAGATGAATGGATAAAGAAATGTTGGGATGGGGGCTGGGGATGTGGCTCAAGCGGTAGCGCGCTCTCCTGGTGTGCGTGCGGGCGGGTTCGATCCTCAGCACCACATACCAACAAAGATGTTGTGTCCGCCGAGAACTAAAAAAATATATATATATATATATATATATATATATATATAAAAAAGAAATGTTGGGATGTACACACAATGGAATATTACTCAGACTTTAAAGAAGAATGAAATAATGGCATTAACAGGTAAATAGATGGAGTTAGAGAATATCATGCTAAGCAAAGTTAGCCAATCTCCCCCAAAACAAAGGCCAAATGTTTTCTCTGATAAGTGTATGCTGATCCATAATAGAAGGAGGCAAGTGAAGAATGGAGGAACTTTGGATTGAGCAGAGCAGAGGGAGAGGAGAGGAGGGAGTGTGGGGGGAAAGATGGTGGAACGAGATGAACATTTTACCCTCTGCACAGGTATGAATGTTAAAAATCATGTGAATCTACATAATGTTCAACCAGAGATGTGAAAAGTTGTTTCCTTTGTGTAAAATATAAAATTAAAATTTTTAAAAGGAAAAACAACAGACAAAAAAACAAAAAAAAAATCCTATCATGAATTTTACAGCTAGCAAGAAGTATTGATTACAAGAACCTGGACTACTTCCTAGTGAGAACCTTTCAAAATGAAAAAAAAGTTCCAAATATGGGATCAGAATGCAGCAAAAAAATTACCTCCTCCTATAACATATTATTTCCCAAACAACCTAGAATCTCTCATTTCATAGGCTCAATCTATGACATCATGATAGAGTGTCCTCACGTACCCTGCAGTGATTCTTCCTAAACATTAGTAATACCTTCTTTCCAATGAGCATCTGTTTAATAAACCAGGTGCTTTTTCCAGGGATAAAAATTCAGTCAATAATAGAACCAACAAGGAAGTAGAAGAATTGAACAAAACTACAAATCATAAACCAACTGAATGAATAGGCATCTGTATAACATGTTACCCTATATCATAAAAACACTTTTTTTTCTGTAGAAGAAATCAAATGTTCTCTAACATATATCATATATGTAGCCATAAAAGTAATCTCAACAAACATAAAAAATATTTAAATAATATAAAATATATTCTTCAATTGTAATGGGATAAAATAAGAAGCCAATAACAGAAGGGAATTTAAAACATTAAAAAATTATGTAGATAAGTATGTCTTTAAATCAAGTAGTAAAAGAAAAAAATGAAAAGGGGAATTAGTAAATACATAGAGATTAATGCAAATGAGATACCACAAATGAAAACCTAAGGGATGTATCCAAAGCAGTGCTCAAAAGGAAATTTTGATTTTCAAAAATATGTATTAAAAAGGAAAATTATAGATCAATTACCTGTTAACTTATTCCTAAGAACATATAAAATAAGAACAAATTAAAAGCAAGCAATGTAAAATAAACAAACTTACAAAGATTAGAGTCAAAAGAAATCAAATGGAATGGAGAAAAAATAAAGAAAAACAATAATCAAAAAATCTTTTTCTTGAAACAGCAACAAAACTGACAAACTTAGTGAAACTGATGAAGAGAAAAGGAGGCAAGTATTCAAATTGCAAAAAAAAAAATCAGAAGTTACAGAGGAATTATTACCACTAACCTTAAAAGAGAGAAATATTTATAAGGGAGTCTTATGAGTAACTGTGTAAATGAACAAGTTTCCAAAATACAAAATTTACCAAAATGAACATGAAAAGAATCACACAATTTGAATAGAATTACAATAAGTACAGGGAGGAGACAAAAGCACTCACAAGATCTGCAGAGAACAGGAGTTTATTGGAAATAAGATACAAATAAAGGAAGAACATAAAGTTACAAGAAGATAAAACAGGTGTTTCCAGTACTTATCCCATCATGTAAACATCAATTTGAAAACCATCCACACAGGAGAATGCCTTCACAAGATTTGAGAAATCTGGTTAAGAGACTACAATACCCAGGTTGATCACAGAAATAAGAAAAGTTGCATTGAAGAGAGTAGTAATGGTAGTTAAACTTTATCCTCAGGTTCTTTTCATCAAATCTATACAGTTCATAATGGTCAATGTTACCCTTCATTTAGGGGAAGTGAAATGAGCACACAATTTGCTATATACCCAAGAACTAGGCCTACTTAAGTGAATCCTGGAACCATATCTTTTCCTGTCGACCTAGTCTCCAGGCCCCAGACCACAAATAACTACTGAAGTATTTTTTATTTTTTATTTATTTTTTTATTAATTGTTCAAAACATTAC
Organism: Spermophilus citellus; assembly: GCF_964194105.1. Lineage (NCBI taxonomy): Eukaryota > Metazoa > Chordata > Mammalia > Rodentia > Sciuridae > Spermophilus > Spermophilus citellus. The sequence continues at coordinate 76,972,908 of NC_138190.1, forward strand.
AAAGTTCTTGACATATCATATTTCATACATTTGATTCAAGTGGATTATGAACTCCCATTTTTACCCTACTGAAGTATTTTTTAATCCCCTCAGCTGAATTTTCTTTTTCATAATAAATATATATTTGTTCTTTTGGGGTATACATGATAATTTTTGACATATTATATACACATGGAATATATTTTATCCTAATTAGGATCCCATTCTTGTGTTTGTACATAATGTGGATATTCACTGGTCATGTATTCATATATGAACATAGGAAACTTTTGTCTGTTAATTCTACTGTCTTTCCTAATCCCATCATACCTTCCCTTTATTCCCCTTTGTCTAATCCAATACACATCTAGTCTTCCCTCTTTGCCTTACTATGTGTTAACATCCATATATCAGAGAGGACATTTGGCCTTTGGTTTCTTGGGACTGGCTTATTTCACCTAGCATTATAGTCTCCAGTTCCATCTGTTACTTGCAAATGCCATAATTTCATTCTTCTTTATGGCTGAGTAATATTCCACTCCTTGGCATATGCCTAAAGAATTCAAAAGCAGCATACTGCAGTGACATAGCCAAATGAATGTTTATAGCAGCTCAAATCACAATAGCAAAGCTATGGAACCAGCCTAGGTGTCCTTTGACAGATAAATGGATAAAGAAAATATGTTATGAATACAAAATGGAGTATTACTATTGAAATATTAAGAAAGAATAAGAAAGGTGAAGACATCACACGATCTAATCTCAATATGTACTGTATAGCTATAGTAATCACACCAGTGTAATGATGGCGTAAACATATACTCAGACCAATGAAAGATGATGGAAAAAATAGAACTAAATTAATATATTTACAGTTAATAAATCTTAAACAACAAAGCTACAAAGAACATACAATTGGAGGGAAAGCTCTTCATTAAACGGTTTTAGGGAATCTGGGTAACCACATGCAAAAACATGAGATAGGACCCCTTTTTTAATATATCAAGTCCAAATGTATTATGTAAGTAAATGCAAGGCCTAAGATTATAAGACCACTAGAAGAAAACTTAGAAAACAAGCTTATTGTAATTGGTCTGAGAAGTTGTTTTTCATTATAATCATGAAAGCACAGGCAACATAAAGAAAAACAGACAAATGAAACTGCATAAAAAAACTTACAAAAGAAAAAACATATCTGAATGAAAATCATGAGAAAATATTTACAAAGCATTCATCTGATAAGAGATTAATATCCAAAATATATAAGGAAATCTTATTAAACAATACCAAGAAAACAACCAAACTTAATATGAACAAAGGACCAGAAAGATATTTCTCAAAGAAAATATATCAAAATAAATATTTAAAAAATATTCCACTTCACTATCATCAGGAAAATTCAAGTTAAAGCCACAAATGCTTATTATCTCATACCTGTTAGAATGTCAATTATCACAAAGACAAGTTAAAATAAATGTTAGTGAGATTGTGGAGAAAAGGGAACCCTTGGATCCACCCTGTGTGAATATAAATTAGAAAAACTACTATGAAAACTATGTGTAAGTTCCTCAAAAATTAACAAGATATGCACCAGCAATCCCACTTCTGCTCATAAATCAAAAGGAAATGAAATTGGTATGCCAAATATATTGATACCCTATTAAATTCATTGCAACATTAGTCACAATAGCCAAGATATAGAAACAATTGTATTTATCAAGATAAGAATAGATAAAGAAAATATGTGTGTATGCATATGTGTGCAATTGAATAATATCCTGCCTACAAAAGAAGGAAACCATGCCATTTGTGACAACATGGGTAAACTTCGAAAACATTATATATGTGAAGTAATATATGATCTTCCTTATAATAATGTGAACTCTAAAAAATAAAACTCATAAGATCAGAGAGTAGAATTGTGGTTGTGTCAGGAATGGCAGTGAAAATTAAATGGAAAGATGTGGATGAAAGGTACAAAGTTTCAGTTATGTAAAATGAATACATTCTTGAGATATAATGTATAACATTATGACTTTAAAGTTAATAACACACTGTTGTATACTTGTAATTGGCTAAAAGAATAGATCTTAAATTTTCCCACTACAGAAAGATAGCTTGAAGTGATGGATACGCTAATTACCTTGATGATATTTATTATTTTTAATGTACATGCATATCAATATATCACATTGTACACATCAAATATGTGTAGATTGTATTTGTCAACTATACCTCAATAAAAATGAGATGAAACATACAGAAATTGAATTAGAAATAAAGTCTTCACAATCAAGATACAAAATCCACATGTGTTTGCTGCTACATTTCAACAGCATTTAATGATGATTAATACAAGTCTTATTAAACTCTTCTAAAATATAGAAAGGAAGGGAACACTTCCCAACTCATTCTATGAGGCCAGTATTCTGTGACACTAACATCCCACAAAAACAACAGAAAAAAGCTAGAGATAAATATCACTTATAAATGAAAAAATGCTAACAAAACACTAGCAAACTAAATCTAGCAGAATATAGAAATGTTGTGTTCATGACTAAGTAAGACTTATCTTGATAATAAATGGATAAATCAACATATATAAATGAATGTTGTGATGCACCATATAAATAGAACAAAGTAAAAGCAATACATGATCATCTAAATATATTCTAAAAATTCATCTGAAACTCTCCCACAACCTGTTAAAATAAGGGAATTTATTTAACATGGCAAACAGCACTAAAAAATGCGTCAGAATGAAAAAAACTTAGTAGTAAAGGTAATAATCACTGTGGCATATTCGTGTGTGTGTGTGTGTGTGTGTGTGTGTGTGTGTGTGTATAGTATCATTTGGTCAGTTTCCTTCCATTATTCTTCCTTTTTCCTGTCCCTCCACTCAATTCCATTCCTATTCTCCACTGATCTCTTTTCTATTTTCAAGGATTATGCCCTAGTTTTGTGCTTTATTTCAGTCTAATTTTGTTGGGAACCCTTTTATTTCTGCTTCAGTTGCAGTTCTAATCAGATTTTTTTCTCCTACGGACAAAAGAGGAGGAAAAGTTTATTTGGGTTACACAGGTTCAGAGATAGCTGACTTTGTTGCTCTATACCAGAGGTGAGGTAGAACATTGTAGAAAGAGGGTTTAAAGGAGGAAAACAGTTCAGGACATGACCACCAGGAAGCAGAAAGAGAGAGCTCTCCTCACTAGGAACAAAATATAAACCCCCAAGGCATGCCATCAGTAACCCAGCTACTCCAGCTACACCCTACCTGCCTAGAGTTACCACCCAGATAATCCATATCAGTGTACTTATTGGGTTAAGAATATCATAGTACAATCATTTTGCTTCTAATCTTTCCTAAATTTTATCACACATGAGCTTTTGAGGGACACTGCATATCTAAATCAAAACAGGTACATTCTTTGTTATTGGTCTTTTAAAGTTTGCTTTCCCTAATTTGTTAAATTTCCTGTAGTTCGTGTATTTCTATAAATTTATCAATTTCTTCTTTTCTATTTTTTCTAATTTTTTTTACACATACACAACAGTATTTAAGAATTTGGTAATTTTGATTATACATACATGGAGTGCAATCCATTTCAATTTTGATCTCATTCCTGTGGTTGTACATGATGTGGAGTTACACTGGTCATGTATTCATATAGAAGCATAGGAAATATGTCTGATTCATTCTACTGTCTTGCCTATTCCCATCCCCCTCCATTGCCTTCATTCCTCTTTATCTAATCCAATGAACCTCTATACTTCTTCTCCCTACCTTCTCTTGTTGTAAGTTAGCATCCACTTATCAGAGAGAAAATTTGGTCTTTTGATTTTGGGTATTGGCTTATTTCACTTAGCCTGATAATCTCCAGTTCCATCAAATCACCAGCAAATGCCATAATTTCATTCTTCTTTATGGCTGGGTAATATTCCATTGTGTGTGTGTGTATGTGCGTGTATATGTATGTATGTATGTATATATATATATATATATATATATATATATATATATATATATATATATATCACAATTTCTTTATCCTTTTATCCATTAAAGATCACCTATATTGGTTCCATAGCTCAGCTCTTGGGAATTGAGTTTCTATAAACATTGATGATGCTGAGTCACTGTAGTATGCTGATTTTAAATCTTTTGGGTATAAGCCAAAGAGTAGAAAGCCTAGGTCAAATGGTGGTTCCATTTCATGTTTTGTAAGGAATCTCCATACTGCTTTCCAAAGTGGTTGCATCAATTTGGACTATCACCAGTAATTTATGTGTTCACCTTTCCCCCCATATCCTCGCCAACATTTATTGTTACTTTTATTCTTGATAATTGCCATTCTAACTGGAGTGTGATAGAATATCAGTGTAATTTTAATTATCATTTTTTTCTGATTTCGTGAGATGTTCAGCATTGTTTCATATATTTTTGACCATTTGTATTTCTTCTGTATCTTCCAATTTATTGGAGTATAAGTTTTCATATAAGTCATCAATTATCCTTTGAGTTTCAGTGGTGTCAATATTGATATTTTCTTTTTAAACTCTGACTTTATTAATTAGTGTCTTCTTATTCTCTTAATTAAGTTAGCTAAGGTTTTTCAAAGAGCCCAATCTTTGTTTCATTAATCCTTTGTATTTTTCTTTTATTCTCTATTTCATTAATTTTATTCTTGAATTTATTATTTCTTTCCTCCTTCTAGTTTTGAGATTGGTTTCCTCTTGTTTTTCTAATACTTTTAGATGCAGCATTAGGTTAATTAAAATTTTTCTGATTTTTCTGATTATTTAGGAACTTATAACTACAAACTTTCCTTTTAAAAATTCTTTCCTTATATCCCATAAATTCTGTATGTTTTCTTTCTATTCTTTTTTGATTCTAAAATTTTTAAATTTCTTTCTCAATTTCTTCCATAATTCAGCAGTGCAATATTCAATCTTCATATGTTTGTTATCTGTAATTTTTCTTTATTTTGAATTATAATCTCATCACATTATGATCCAATAATTTACAAATAATTACTTCTTTTTTTCTTCCTTTTTTTATTTTCTGAGATTTGCTTTGTGGCCCACCAATGAAAGCCCCATTAACAGCTGAAAAGACAGTGTATTGCATTTTTGTTTAATAAAATATTCTGTAGATGTCTGTCCATTTGAAATAAGGAATAGTTAAGCTCTGTAATATCTTTGTTGATTTTCTATCTAAATAGAAATGAGAGTGGTGTTTTTGAAATCAGCCACTATTATTGTATCAGTGCTCATCTGTCCCTTTATGTGAAGCAATGTATGTTTTATGAAATTGGGCACATTGTCATTTAGATTAAAAATATTTACAATGATTTGGGGGGGGTCTTGTCTTTTCTAATGTGTTGAACCATCTTTGTCTCTTATTAATTTTGGCATGAAGTCTACTTCATCAGGCCTGGGAATAACCCACTCTTGCTTTCAGGTTCTGTTTGCATGGAATTTAATTTTTTCTTCTTTCATTTTCACATTATAGTTTTGTTCATAAATAAAATGAGTTCCTTGCAGAAAACACAATTAGTTCTTGCTTTTCACACAATTTATCAATGTATATCTTTACTTGTATAATTATGCCTATTTAACTTGTGTTATTATAGAAAAGTATGAATTATTTTCTATAATTTTGTAGTATTTCTTATGTTTATTTGTTCCTAATTCTCATTGGCTGGTATACTCTTCTAATAAGATTTATTTTCCCTTGATCTCTGCATTAGTTTTTTGAGCTTCTTCTATTTTTAGGATTCCTTTGAATATCTTCTGCAATGCTGAGTTTACTGCCAGGGAAAACCACTATTTGATTAGAAAAGAGAATGATGAGCTAGCATGAGAGGAAAATGGAAAGTGGAAAAGAGACCCACTTTTAAAAATGCCTAATTGTTTAAGCATTCTTCCTCGGAAATCAGAAATCCTGGGTTTTTTCTTTTTTCTTTCCTTTTTCTTCTTACACTATGTGTATCTGTGTTTGTCTGTGTTAAAGACCTATGAACATCAGTGGATATCAATGCTTTAATTTTCATTGGGTTAGATGGTGCGCACACCATGAGACAATATGGGTTTAACAGTGAGTCTGTGGCAAAGACTTGTGAGAAGCTCTGGACAGTGATTTGAGGTATAACTGTTGGTCTGTTGGCTAGTGAATCAAAGGAAGAAGATACTTTATTTCAAAATCAGCAGTCTAAAATCTGTTACAAGCAAGAAACAATATTGGTATGGCATGGAGGCATGGAGGCATGGAAATGGTATGGGTCTAGGTTTGGTTGAAAGGTGCTGGCCCAAGCATTCTGCTACACTGAAGCCCCCTCTTGCCTGGCTACAACCCCCATACCAGAGATGTTTTGGGCATCTTGTGCCCTGACCTGGGCACTTCAAATACCCCATTGCTTATTTCTTTGTAGCCATAAATTGGATTTAAGACTAGGTGATCTTCAAACAGCTGTCAGAATGGATTTATGAAGCTGAGGTCAATAATCTTAATCCTAAATCAATAGTCTAACTCTGATCCAGGCAGAGTATTTTAGCATGATTAGGGCATTTGTATAACACTTCCACATAGATTATTTCATCTTTATTTAATAATCTAATGAGGAATTCAAAATAAATGAAATCTTAGGCCCAAAGAACTTCATAGACTTTCTCAGAGTCACAAATCAATGTGACAAAGCCAAGTATAGAAACACAGATACTCTTCAGACTCTATATTGAATCTTGATATAGTTTTAATTTGCATTTCTTTAAGTGCTAGAGATGTTGAACTTTTTAAATATATTAGTAGAGCATTCATATTTCTTCTTCTGTGAAGAGTCTGTTTAGTTCCTTTGCCAATTTATTCATTGTTTTTTTATGTTAAGTTTTGAATTCATTATATATCTTGGAAATTAATGCTGTATCTGAAGTACAGTTGGCAAAGATTTTTCTTTCATTCTGTAGGCTCTCTCTTCATGCTCTTGAAAAAATATTTAAAAAATAGAAACTACTGATAAAATTTTAAAAAGACTCCATGTTGACTGTTTGCTGACTGAGAAGCTCTGTCAATATTTAAGCTAAGCTACCATAATTAAAATGTCCCCAAATATGGGGGGTCAAAAGGAGAGATATTTCTTTATCACACTACATTTCACCAATATGGGTTACTTCACAGTTGAAAAGTACTCAGGTTTTGGAGTTTGTACAGGAACCCGGTTTCCTTCTACATTAATTTTTCACAATCTCCTAGAGACTAGGAGTTTGTTCTTATCAACATGGTTTAAATTGGCTCACCAGTATATCTGCATAAAAGTCTGAAAAAAATAGGAAGGATGGAAGTGAAGGACTAGCAATTTTGTTTTAGAAAATGACACTGAAGTTACATGCATCACTTCTTATAATTGGTTGTCCAGAATATAATAACAGAGCCACATTTAGGTAAATAGAAAGCTAAGAAATAATCTTTAACTGGGTAGATATGTTCATAGATACCTATTTAAGTTAGGGATAGTCATATACTAGTAAAAATAAGAAGAGTAGTCTGAATTATTATAGCCTTTTAGATACCTGATTCAATGTGCCAGAGAGTATACTAATACTTTTATCCTTTTTCTCTCAAGGATACAGGAGACTATGCAACTGTTCTTAATTGGGATAAAACCAAAAGCCAGAAGTGCCTGGAAACCCATGCCTGGCCACATGGCATCACAGCCTTACTGTAAGTACACTACTTGGGGATACAGTTTCAAGAACAGATGAACACCTCTGATTTAAACACACATTAGTGAAAGATACATTGCCTAGGAGATAATTTTCCCTCTCACAGGCATTAAGAATATGGCATATTGAGTAGTGAAAAAGACACCTTTCCAGGTATTGCCCATAAGCCACAGAAATCCTGAACATCATTGCCAAAATCCTCACCTTTAAAACTGATTAAAATTGAACTCAGAAACTAGATTAAACAATGATACAGTTTGGGATTAAGGGCATTCAAAAGAAGAGGCTTCTGTATATCTCACATGAAATCCATGTATTTTTCTCTTAATATGTGCCACAAACTGGAAATAGGGAAAAAGGATAAAGTTCCTGTACTTAAAGAACCTAAAGTCTATGTTGTAATACTCATCTTCCATTCTAGCCTTTTCTACTTCTCTGTAAATTTTCTTCAATATTTTTACAAACTGGAAGAGGTCCTATTTCTGTAATTAGTATATGAGTTATCTTGAAATATGGGACCATATTGTGTATTTTCTTGGTCTCTATTACTCTACTAGTAGAAGGGATTCTTTGTCAGAGTCTAGCTCACAGACACACATTGGCACATAACGGTACACATTGGTTTGACTTAGGATATGACACAAGACACAAGCCATGTCTAATCATTTTGCCAGGGTCAAACATTTTCAATGTTCATTAAACATGCCCATTTCTTGCTACTCCCACTGAAAACACCCCAGTCTGTGTGACCATCTTCTTTGGGCTATACCATAAATGTAACCTCTAAATAAAATTAAGCTTTCTACCAATCCATTTCCCAAAGAAGAGCAAGAGTGATTATGTTTATTAGTTCTTTTTAGTTATACATAATATTGGGATTCATTGTGACATAATTTTAAAAGCATATAATATAAGTTGTTTAAATTCAATCCCCAGTACTGCCCTTTTCCCTTTCTTCCTCCCTCCTCCATCCCCTTCCCTCTATTTTACTGATCTTTCTGATAGGCTATGTAGCTCACTGCTCCAGAAATATCTGGAGTAAAATTAGTAGACAAATAGGTTTTTACAAAGCCAGCTTTGAAAGAAGATAAAAGAAACATTATGCCAAAAGTTCTATCTAAAATTAAAAAAAGTCAAAAAAAAATCTCACGAACATTGAAAAAAAAAGTTCTATCTTCAAAATCTCTGAAGGTAAGCATATATTTAAAGGAGAAGAGACTGTGCAGTGAGACAAAAGACAGGAAATATAAGTATGTAACATTAGTTATCCTGTGCTAGAAAGGCCTGTTAAGAAGACAATCTCTATTCCCAGCTCTCTTGGTGCCCATTAGGTCATGGAGGGGAGTCCCTAATTCTTTTTTTTTTAAGAGAGAGTGAGAGAGGAGAGAGAGAGAGAGAGAAAGAGAGAGAATTTTTAATATTTATTTTTTAGTTCTCGGTGGACACAACATCTTTGTTGGTATGTGGTGCTGAGGATCGAACCTGGGCCGCCACTTGAGCCACATAATTCTTAACACGAGGAAGTTTCTCTCAATTTCAGAAGTCCTGAACATTAAGTTGGTTTCAGTAACTTGATCAACCCTTTTAGGTTCTTTGAGAAGGCTCAATCCTAGTTATGTTTCCCTGAAGTGCCTACTTTGACCTCTTTGTCATTAATAGGAACATTTATATTTGGAAGACAAAATAAATGTAAATAGTCATCTTCTATTCACAATCCTTGGAACCAGGCAGATCTTAGTTTGAATTCTAGATTCTGGGATTTGGTTTCCTAGTCTATTAAATGGGATTACTAATTGTACTTACCTTGTATGAGAAATAAGTGAGACTACACTCAATATATGTACATAATACATAGTGAATGCTCAAACTATGGTAGCTAGCAATAGATCTATCATCACTATTAGATGGAAATTGACAAGGCCATTGTACAAGACTCCCCTGACATTTTAATGCTCATGCAGGAGAATCAGAGCACATGGTTTCTTAAACTTCCAGAGATGAATGAATTCTTTGAAACCATTAAGTGCAAGCCTGTAATTATAAAGACAAGGAAAAGGTGAACCAGAGATAATGACTTCTCCAAAAGCAAGCATCCAATTAAAGCCAAGTTTGAACTAGTTGAACTATATAGGAGCTGGACTACCAGTCATAGAATTTTAGAGCCAAGAAGAGCTTTAAAGTCAACTAATCCAACCATATTCCCTCATATCCACCCAACATATGAAGAAACTTAATCATACAGAGAAGAAACATGATCTTTTCAAAATATGCTTTGGATTTCCTTCATATTTGTCATCTACTGGTACAAGATGTACTCTTCTGTCCCAAACTACTCATGTTTCTCTTTCTCTTTGACCAGCCTGAGACCTCTCAGCAAGAACAAAGATTCCCTTCTGATGGAGACTGAGCTGGATATTTTGAAATACCATTCAGCCCCTGAGCTTGGACAAGAAGATCAGATGGAAGTATCTTCTCTCCTGCCACTGGATCCCACCCTTGAGTGCCACAGCCCACCTCCCGACTATAACTTTGTGCTCCACTACAGCACTCTACCCATGTAACTCACTAGCAGGATTGTTCCTTTGCTACTGTTTTTCACATCACTCCCTTTTCCTTCTAAAAGTCAATAATTCTTTTCATAGCTATGTCATCGTTACAATGTTACTAAATTTTCATGGAAGAAGTAAAAAAGAGAAAGTTCAAAAAATATTTATCTCTCACACTTTTGTGGAGCACAGCTGCACCAAGCTAGGCTACCAGACCTGATACACACAATTACTTCCACTTATATATATTCTGCTGTTAAGTGTATATTAACCAGGTGTGGCTAGCCTCATAGAAGCAGCCTCAGTAATTCCACATGTGCACCTCACCAATGTTTCCTATTATTCTTTAGTGAAGGCTACTTAAAGGACCAAATTCTAATCTCTCTTTAAAGACCTTAAGATTCTCCAATCAAAACCTGGGTTACATTTTATTCAGACCTCATTGATTAACCTCCAACATGGGTTTAGTAGATGTTTACATGGGTATTTTTTTTTGTATGGTGCTGGGGATTGAACCCAGGGCCTTGTGCATGCAAGGCAAGCACTGTACCAACTGACCTATATCCCCAGCCCAGGGTATCTCTTCTTAATAATTAAAGCAGCCAAAACCTTCAGGGGTTTTTCATTGGATGAGTGTATTTAGGATACACTCTACAAATACAACAAGCTTATCAAATATATTCTCTTCCAAGACCAGAAAACATGCAAACAGATTCCCTGGCCATTTACTAATGTGGATATCAAGAATACCATTACTTGAAATCCCAGGCAAATGTATTGGGTCCATAGCAACAAACAAAGTGTCTCACTTGAAAGCAATGAGGGAGATACTTTTCTTTTTCTGATGCCCCCTCCAGATTGCAGCTTTTCTTGGCAGACATGTCAGTGGACTTGTGTCTATTAATCTTTGGAGTGTCCACCACAACTTCAATTTCCTCCTCACATCTCCATGCATCACCCTATCAGGGGATTCCCACAGGAAATCCAAACCTACTGCAATTTGCCAGCCTCTTAGGTCTTCCTTTGAAATCTTGGTGGAAGCCTCCATGACCCCCTAATCTTGAAAATCCAGCATGTATGGTTGCTGCCAAGATCTGTCACCATCTTGAGCAGTAGCCAAGCCTCCAAGGACTCTGGCTGCAGTAGTCTCTGAGTGCCTGGTTGGCTGAGAATGGTGAAAGAAGTTCCTAGGTACCACTGTGCAAGTAGGGTGCTCCCACGGTCTTTTTTAAGGATATTTTACTTCAACATTCTTGAGCCTGAGATGGGTGTGGTCATACATATTCTTGAGAAGCCCTCATGCCATCTTTTTTTTTACTGTTTCTTGGCAAAGTCTTTAGTAAATCTTTAGTGTGCATAATGTCTTTAAAAACCACATCTTCCTTAGCCCTAGTTTTGCTCAGTTTTCTGGCCAAACTGCAATTTTTCAAATATTTCTTCTTTGTATTCTGCTTCTGATTTTCAAAATAAACTTGGCTACAAGTTTCCATTAATACACATGCACGCCACTGCCTGAATGCTATGCTGCCTAGAAATTTCTTCTGACAGATTATTTAGTCTATCATCTTTAAATTCAGCCTCACAGAAAGTCTCAGGACATGGAAAAATGGAGATAAATTCTTACCCAGAACATAAAACAAATGAACTCTAGTCCACTTTCCAATAGAGTCCTCCTCCTCTGAAATATCATAAACCCCATCTTTACTGTATGCAATCCTATGAGCATTCTGGTCTTCTGAACTTCCACCAGAGTTTCCTTTTGGGGTCCACTTACAACACTCTAAAGCTTTACCAGCTTGCATTGTTAAACATTTCAAAATTCATCTTATAAATTCCAAAAAGCTCCAAAACTTTTAAACTGCATGGTCAGGTTAGTCACATCAATGGCTCTACTTCTTGGTACCAACTTCTGTTTTAGTCAGCTTTTCCCCTGTGGTGACCAAAAATACCTGAAAAGAATAATATAAATGAGGAAAATATTATTTTGGAGATCATAGATTCAGAGTTCTTAGTCCATAGAAGTCTGACTCCATTCCTCAAAACCTAAGGTGAGGGAAAACATCATGGCAGAAATGAGTGGCAGAGGAAAGCGGTTGTACAAATAGCATCAGGAAGGAGAAGGGAGAGAGAGAGGGAGAGAGAGAGAGAGAGAGAGAGAGAGAGAGAGAGAGAGAGAGAGAGAGAGAGAGAGAGAGAGAGAAGAAAAAATACTCCATCATTCAGGGACAAAATACTCTACACATGGCCCCAATGACCCACCTCCTCCAGCCACACCCTACCTGCCTACAGATACCAGCCACTATCAGGGAATTAGTTCACTTATTGGGTTAAGACTGTCATACCAATCATTTCAGTTTTCAACCTTATTGCTTTGTCTCACACATGAGTTTTGGGGGGACAGCTCATATCTAAACTATAATATTGATGCTATGTCATTTCCCTTTTGAAGCCAGTATGAAGTCATATCATATCTAATTAGGCAGTGCCTCCTATATTCACCCTTGGTCATGCAACCACACTAGACTAAATAAGGAGTTTCTCCCTGGATTTGTTGGGGCATGGGAAATACTCACTGATTTTAGAGGTAGTCATCCTCTTGTCTCTCACTCTCATATCATCAAGAAAAAAAAAGAGGAACAAGAAACATTCCACATAAATCAGAACCTGGAAGACCCTTTTTCCTTCCTACTCCCAATTAGATAAAGAAAACTGACGCTAAGATAAGGGAAGGAGCTTACATTCATGTCTCTTGACTACTGGCCCAATGCTGTTTCCACTATTTACATTGTCAAGCCATACAATATATACACACACACACACACACACACACACACACACACACACAAATGCTAATATGAATAATGATGGCCCTGAAAAAAAAAACCCAGAAGTTTGGCTTTTTTCTCCTTTTTGTCTAGCATTGCACCTAGAAAATATGACTTGCTCATAGAATTGGAGGTCTGGGCTTCTGCCACAACTATCCATTTTTTTTTCTGTGGTCGAGTTTAGAACTCAAGGGCTATCAAAACCAAATTTTAACTTGTGACTCAAGAACATTAGTGGCAAAAAAAAAAAAAAAAAACATTGAGAGACAGGATAGGTCCAGGTGCTGTCTACTAAAGAAATTTCCAGGGCTGGGGATGTAGCTCAAGCGGTAGCGCGCTCGTCTGGCATGCGTGCGACCCGGGTTCGATTCTCAGCACCGCATACCAACAAAGATGTTGTGTCCGCCGAGAACTAAAAAATAAATATTAAAAATTCTCTCTCTATATATATATCTCTCTCTCTATCTCTCTCTCCTCTCTCACTCTCTCTTTAAAAAAAAAAAAAAAAGAAAAAAGAAATTTCCAAAAATACCCAGAGCCTCTTGGTTTAAGAATGCTCAAAGCCAGGATTGAAATGCAAGCTCTTTCCTATCTCCATTATTAACAATACTAGAATTGTTTTCTACTTGACTCATAACAAGTAGGTTGAAGTATGTAATGTGATAACACTAGGCAACTCACCAGTAAAATTGCTCCTCCTTTCTTTAGAATTTACCCATTAAATGGTTTCTGGAAATGATTTGAAAGAGATTTGCCACTGATGTAGGAAGATTTCATGGGTTAAATGGAACAAGCTATCACTGGAAGTTGGTGATGAGGCTCCAAGTCTGGTTCCTTCCTCTTTTCCTATAATTGCTGTGTACTCATGGCTCTAGAGATAGCAGGAAGTTTATCCTCATGTGGCCACCTACCCAGTAGATCTTCTGAATATTCCCTAATATTCAACATCTTTTACAAGGGCTAGTTTTGGCTAACTAAACATTATGTAGTGAGTTCCCCAGGAACAGAACCCAATGTCATTATCATCACTGGGAGAAAGAGACTGAAGGGTGCCAAAAAACTCTTCAGTAATGCACATATCTATACTATCTAGTGTTTTCATAAAAGTTCATTTCATGATACATTCAGAAAGTGGATTCCCCTTTGTCAGAGGACATGCTTGTATTGCATTTGCCTCATAACATATTCTCAGGACAGATAAATAATTAAAAACTTCAATATGACTGCATGAATCCCCAAAGATGATATTGACTTCTTCAGATAGTTTCAAATCCCTTGCACCCCCACCCCAACACAGGACTTCTGTATTTCATGACAAAATTATCATAGTTCCTTTCCATAAGATTTCATGATAGGATGCTTAGGCAACAAAAAATAGAAACAGTGCTCCAGGTTGGGAAAAGTTCTATTACGCTCTAGGTCATTACACTCTGCTGTTAGCTCTCTTTAACTCAAGAGGATGCAAATGGGAAGGGAAGAATGAATTGGCATTGACTCTGTGACTCATTTACTTACCTGAGAGATTGAGAGGGAACTTTTAAAGTTAAGAAAATCTAACTAATCAACTTTATAAGGGATTTTTGTACAACTCCAAGAAGTGTCTCCAGTTACCTGCATTTCTCTGATTTTGTTACAATCTTGCACTCAACAAGATGAACTTTTCTTTACCACATTCTCTAGTCTTTTTACTATCTATTTCTAGACTATAGGAGTAATAAGGCACTCTGGTAACACGTAACTCTCAAGATAAAAATTCTAAAACCTCCAGTATTCTCCTTAGAAATATAGCTGTGCAGCAGATTGATGACTTATTATTACAACTCCTGTGTAATTATACTTATCAGCAGACTTGGAACATACCTCTTATAGAACCACTCCCAGGAATCCATTTTACATGGCTTGATGAAATGCTTTGTCTATGCCCTGTACCTGGCAGTTCCGCAAACACTCATTAACTCCCAGAGATCTTCTGATAGCAATATATTTTCATATCAAATAGGAGTTTACTTCAGAGATGGACCAGTTCTCATAAGATGTGCTAATATTACCCTGGTATGTTCACTACTAGTCAGGCCAGACTTTGTTTATGTAATCCCTCCACTCCCCACAGAAAAATATAGTTATATCAGGGATCCTCCCACCTGCTCCATATATCTCTGATCTAATCTCTTGGCAGATAGCTGAGGAGAGTTATTAAAGTAAATTATCAGACACTAGAATGGCAATATGTAAATCAATGGAAGTGTAACTGATGTGATACAGCAATCTGTATACGGGGTAAAAATGGGAGTTCATAACCCACTTGAATCAAACTGTGAAATATGATATATTAAGAACTATGTAATGTTTTGAACGACCAACAATAAAAAAAGAGAATAATAAAAAAAAGTAAATTACCATGTCTTTTGCTTCTGGTTGCATAAAAATGTGCCTGTAACCAAGATGGCAGTGATAACAGCAACTACAATAATATTGCAGATTGACTCTGCCACTAAGTGGCCAACACAAGACTCCAGGTCAGTGGACATGGAACTCCTTGACTGTCTCAAATAAATGTTCACTGTGTTATTCTTCCTCTTCTGACTATTGGTCAAAAATGTCCATAAATTGCTGGATGCCATCAAAACTTACTAGTATTAATCACCCCCTATGAATATAATACCATTCTGAAGGGACACAATCATTCCCTTTTGGTAAAAGAAAACTATTTGCCCTTGCGAAAGGGTAAGCTCAGATAAAAAAGACTTTTAGCACGGTTTCGCCTTTTAACCCATACTTTAAGAATAGCAACTTTTCAGTTTTCTGAAGAAGGAAAATAGAAAGTTTTCCCACAGATTAATGATAAAAAACACATTGATCAAAAGATGGGCAGATGACCCTGGATAAACAAATGATGAAAGTCAGTGTAGAGCAAGCCAGTACTCAACAAATTTCCAGCCCTTCTAAATAATCCTTCCACTTGAGATGTTGCACCATAATTCCTACAGTATTCTTTCTTTTCAGTTCTTGATATCCCTTGGCTAAAAATACTACAGTAAAAAAAATAAAGAAGAGAAAAGAAAATAAAAGGAAAAAGAAAGCATTCTAGCAAACTCCAACCTCAAATTTTAGAAACAAAAAGCAAGTCCTTTATAACATAGAGCTACTGCTTAGCTTGTCCCTCAAATATCTAAGGGATATACCCAACTGAAGAAAGCACTTCCCTCATAAGTTGTGTCTTATTATGTAATCAAAATCATATTGTATATTTCATTTTCAATAAAAACTTCATATATATTTCACCCAGAACTACTGTCACCCTACTTTTATTTGGCACTCAATATGTTTCTGAAAACTTGTACTGCTGTCACTTCTGAACATCTTTCCTGCCCCTGTCTTTTATGTGGGGGATAATTTTATAAATATAAAAATTACTAAATGGGAATTGACTTTCTAGAATACTACATGTCTCCATTATGTAAAAAAATGCACGGAATAAAACAAGTGCGATAACTGGTTTACAATCTGGCTTGGAACCACCTATACGGTAGTACTCTTTGTCAAAAGGAAGGAACTCTTAGAATCATTTATGTCCACCAGGTGGTAGGGTACCTGGGAACCTGGGTCAACTGTTTGCCTGCTTCTCTTATACTGGGTTACAATGCACCGAGGTGACCAATTTAAGGGATCATATTTTAGAGATAAGCTGAATGCAGAAGATTCTGAGAATGCCCTAATAAGGCCAAGAAGAAGAATGTGAGCAGAAACACAATGTGATGCATGATAAAAAACAGAAAATAAAAGATTTTAAGCAGAATTGTGAACAACAATGTGGAAAAAATATTTTAATTTTCACAAGATGGTGAGACATTGGTAGAAGAATGTACTAGATGGCATGAGCTGGAATTTTGCATCTCTATATATTTGTCTTCTAAGAAATCATCCGACAAAGAACTTAACTTGGGAGGAGTCATCAAATCTACAACATTATCCTTGAATATTTGAATTACTGCATTGAGAAATAAATGTTTACTGAGTCACTTTGTACCTAGCACTGTATTGGAAACTAGGGAGAAAAATAAAAGTAAGTATTATATTTGTTTTACTTTTCCCAAACATCATACTTTAACTTTGGGATAGAAAATGATTAAAAGAAGGTCTCTGTCTCAAAGAGCTTAAATATTATTTTCTTTTTTTGCCTTTATTTTTTTAATTGGTTGTTCAAAACATTACAAAGCTCTTGACATATCATATTTCATACATTAGATTCAAGTGGGTTATGAACTCCCAAATGAAAGAGATTTGTAAAGATAGAATTACTTTTATTTAATGTACAATTTCATACTCTGCTGAGGATCAGGAATGCTCACATATTGCAAGTGTGTAAGGAATATGTTGATGCAACCATTAGTAAAAATAATTAATTAAGAGGAAGATTTGGATCCTCTCAACATAGCAATTGTTTTATGTGTATATACATACATATATAGACAGATCATGATAATTTGAAACTGATTAATCTGATAACAAAAATCTCAACAACATATATAAAAGTTTTATTTGACTGAGTTGTGGGTACATAGTTGTTAAATTTCTTTTTAGGCCTATTCATCTGAAATATTCCACAGATTTTTAAGAAGGAAAAAAGTAGCTCCGTGAGTTGTAAAGTGGAAGGTCAGAGAGCATCCTAGGTAAGGGGACATTTGAATTAGGTGCACAATGAAGAAAAGACATTAATCATATGGGACAGAAGATTGGGATGTGACAAAAAGTTGGGATGTGAGTGTACTTTAGGCAGAAAAAACAAACATAAAACAGCATAAACAAAAGCAAATGTTTCTATTATTGTGTAATATTCTATATCATAGGACCAACTATTGTCCACACAAAGTCATAAAACAAAATTAACATTGTGAACTCCTTGAGGGCAAGGAAGACTAGCTAAAAAAATGTGACAAATAAACTCATGGGGTGACCATTTGTGTGACATTCACCATACTACAAATAGAAAAACAGAATTAAGCCACAGGAAGGGATTAGTTCCAAGGCAATAGAGTAAGGGATAAATGAGGGCATATGGGTCTGAAAGGCCTTAGCCATAGAGACAAATAGAGAAAGCCTGATGGAGTTCTTTTAGAGATTTTATGAGTTAATACAATTGATTGATTGAAACATTCCCAGAGCAGAACCAATATCATTAGGTTATTATTATGATTACATGAAATCATATAGATGTGTCCAGTGCATAATAAGTATTGAAAATTATTTCTATTTTCTTACTCAACTTGGGGTGCAGGTTTAAGCCATTTCACAGAAGTAGTGTGAGGTATGAAAATGACACTTGTGAACTGTAAAGCCAATATGGACAAAATATTAAGAGAACATTCTAAGCACCATTCTGTTGTTTTTCCTGCACCTGCAGAATTGTTGCCACCAAACAATATAAACTCCCTCCCCAGAGTGGCTGGTAAGAAAGCTAAATGGAACTCAGTGCATGACAGTTGATTACAGGGAATTAATCTCTCTATTTTATGCAGATATTCCCAACATAACCACCACTTTAGACAAACTCAGCATGAAATTGGAAATATATCATGGTGTATTAGATCTTGCTAGTGCATTCTTTAGGATAAATATGGCCCCTGAGAGACATGAACAATTTTCCTTCACATGGCAAGACCAACAATAGATGTATATGGTGTTACCTCAAGGTAGCACCACCCTATGACATGATATGGTAGTGTAAGATTTAGAAACCTGTTGGCAACCTTCACTAACAAAAATGTCTCATTATATTGTTGACATTATTCTCACATCTGAATCTTTTTCAGCACTTACTGAGACTGCACACAATATTTTGATTCATTTGCAAGGGAGATGATGGGTTTTAAGTGCTGAAAAATTTTAGAGACCTGACTTACCAGTGAAATTCTTGAGTGCAATCTGGTTATGTAAGAAAAAGTTTATTCTTTAGGCTATGATAGATAAGTTGAGGTATTTCCATTTCCTGGTACAGAAAATAAATATAAGAATTTAGGGGGTTACTGAGTTATTGGAGGGCTTTCTTTCTTCATCTGGCTCAGTAATATTATAACCCCTATCTAATTTTTGTAAGAAGGGTACAGTATGGGGCTGGACTGAACAGAATACTGAGGCATTTAATCTAAACAAATGAACAGTAAAACAACTCAAGAACATGGGGCACTAGACTTATTGAAACCTGCTAAGCTTATCATCCAAAGCACTCCAGATAGGTTTGAACATAAGACCCCCATTGGATTTGGGTTGCAGTAATGGAATGGGAAAGTGGACCATTACAACTTGTTGGAAAGATAACTGTATGCTACTTATGCTGCCCTTATTGCCTAAGAAAATCTCACCAGAGATGCACCAGTGAAAGAAGTGACTACCTATGTCATCAGTGGATACAACAAATAGGTCCTATGATCAAGGATGGCTCTGATGGCAAGCACTATATAATGGATAAACATTTTCAACAGTGAGGAATAAACAACACTTCAACTGTAAGCTTAATATGTCAACAGTTCCTGGGACCATTACATATGTAGCAAAACACACATCTTTTCCTCCCTTCACTTTAAGAGAGAGGCAACCTCCAACAACATAATCAGGTTAGCACACTGATGAACCAGTAAAAAGAATGCCCTCAGAGTGGAGAGCTGTAGCCTATCATCTAGTGACTAAGACTGTGAATTGACAAAGGACAAGGATACAACACTCAATGGACTTAATTTTGTGTGGTATGGATAGTTTTTGCTCACTGAATTGGGCTATAATTTATTTGTACTGATGAATTCAGAGCGTGGCTTCTCAAATGGCAACAACAATAGCGTATGATTAATAACAGGCCTCTATGGTAAAAACAGGTATGGGAAGACATTTGGCATTGTGTACAAACCAAAGTTGTCGTAATCTATAACGTGATTGCCCATTGCCCTCTCCGTTTTCCAAACAATGATGGGGCTGACCAACTAGCAAAAATAAAATTGCTTGAGGAAGCACCAGCAAAAGAAATTGTCACTTGGCCACATTGTAGATTAAAGAATGCAGGTCTAAAGAATATGTGGACAGCTTTGACATGCTGGGAACTCCCATAAAGATGTTTGATGCTATTGACTATCAGGCCTGCTCTCAGTGCTACCTACAATGACTGGATGCAACTGAGGGGCACATCAAATGAGGTGACATCCCTCTTCAGCAATGGCAATTAGACTACATTTTCCCCCTACCATTATCAAAAGGGGCCAAAAATGCATTGAGTTCTAGGGATACAATTAAAGACTTGATGTAAGTATTCTCCAAGAGTTACCTGGGAACTCATTTCAAAGACCATAATATATCCCATAGTGGGCTCAAAGCCCAGGCATATTATGAATTTTCTACCTGCCATACAATCCAAAAGGAAGTGGCATAATTGAAACAATAGCCTTATTTAAAAAAAATCTCGGGGCTGGGGATGTGGCTCAAGCGGTAGCGCGCTCGCCTGGCATGCGTGCGGCCCGGGTTCGATCCTCAGCACCACATACCAACAAAGATGTTGTGTCCGCCGAGAACTAAAAAATAAATATTAAAAAATTCTCTCTCTCTCTCTCTCTCCTCTCTCACTCTCTCTTTGAAAAAAAAAATCTCACTGTGTCCCACATGGCAAATGAGTCAGATTAAGTAAATTAAAGGTTATAAGAAATAAAAGAAATAAAGACACTCAATTATAAGTGAATAGCAGGACTCAGTGGGCAGATCAGGCCTGATGGCTTTGACCTCTAACAAAGAGTGAGGGCCTGCATGCTTTATTTTATAGGCAAGAACATCAAAGGTATTTATTGTGAGAAAAAAACTTCTTCAAGATAAACAAAAGTGAGGCTGTGGGAAAATAGCCTAATTGGTAGCTTATCGACTTGCACCATATTTCTTTCTCCTCTAGGTACATGGGTTCTATATTTCCTCTACTTTCAGCAAGCACCTCAGCAGGTCTTGGCTCTACCTGGAGGTGTGACCCACACCTTAGTTCCTGGACAGGCCAAATAACAGAGTTAAATGAGGATGTTATGGGAATCACCACCCCTGCATTCATCAAGTCTTGATGGTGGCACTAATCTCTGCAATTCCTCCAGGGATATGGTATTGCTGGACATTCACTATTTTCTCAGGGATAGACATCTCCAGAGGCTTTCATTTAGCCTTTATCGCCATAATAGCCTTCACTCTACAGGTTAGATAACCAATGTGGGAGTTTTGTCAAGTGCTAAGCATATCTAGCCTGATTATACATTACAGGATTGGGGAAATAACTACATGATGAGTTTGGGGGCCCACTGGACCCACTGTAAGTCAGACATTGGCCAAAATTCCATTGCTCACCTGACCTCTATAAGCCCCTACTTTTACTGGAGGGCTATGACAAGGTTTTGTGTCTCCCAAAATCAATGTCAATTTAGAACATTGTATCTTTATCTAGTAGTTATCAGAATTTCTGATCATTACCTTTTCCCCAATGCATAGTTACCCTGGTAAAAGGCCTTAAGTCTCTTTGGGAGAAAAATGATAGAAAGATTATAGTAAATAATTTTGGTGCTGAACCAGGGTCCTTCCTTAAGGGGACCTGGCTACCCCTTCATTCAAGGAATTCTAGATCTGTTAATTGACTCAAATCTGGGAAGAGGTTGAAGGGCTGTGATTCTCTGCTGTTATGATCTAGGCCAACCTTTGGTACATTTGCCCTGGAATATTTTGATTGTATAAATCAACTAAAAATTTGATGGGTTTCCTATCTATTTGGCTTCTAGAAACACCATGATTAATTAGTTAATGCCAGAGATCTACACAAGTCAGAACATTGTGTCCATTTTTTCCTCTTTGATTTTCATCATGGTAACTAAGAGCACCCTGTCTTTGGTGATTGAGGGCTGCCAATTGACCTTTTACTTCCTGAGATCTAATCATTCCCATTGTATTTAAATCTTCCAATTGATTGACTACATCTCCCTTGGTAAGGTCTGGCATGAAAAGAAGAGCAATGAAAAAGCACTGTAAGGGATGCTGGTGCTCCCCTCACAATTTCTTTTTCTTATAGTTTTGGTGAAGTGCACATCTTCTGGATCCCTCAAGTATGATGGAGAATGTCATAGATGACAGATCCACACCAGCATTTCAATCTCTCTGAGCCTCTGAATTCCCTCATCAACAGTAAACCAAGGGTTTTCAGGCATTTCCAGCTCTTTTATATAGTAGGCAATCTTTGGACTCATATTTCAGCCAACTAGCCAAAAACTACTAGTACCTTTTTTTTTTAAACACTGCAAGCTGTTACATTAAATCTGGAATATCTGCTTAATGGCCCATATCAATAAATTCAGCCTGATATAAGTTTATGTTCCTTCTGTCATTGTGCCACACCCTTAAAATCCATTCCCACATATGTTCCCCATACCTCTGCTTGAACAAATTAGAAAACTCAAGAGTTCCTCTGGAGAATAGTGTAACTCTTCATGGGTCACACTCTGTACCTCACCTCTAGGGGCCTGCTTAGATTTGGATCTAGTTATAGATCTGGAGGCAAAAGTGGGTGATGAGGGTGGGTCCTGAGGAGTGTCAACATTTTCTTGATCAGAAACTGAATCATGGAATGGTTTTACTGTTTTTGTAAGCAAAGCAGTATTAGTTCCCTCCAGGGAGGGTGCAGAAGCCAATGCCACACAGGGTGGGGGTGTGGATGCCTCAGTCATGGCTAAGGGTGGGGGCAGAACAACTTCTGGAAAAATAAACTCATCACAATATGGGAGTTCAACGACCCCAGCCCCTTCAGGCTCCTCCCATATATTGCCATCCCAATTTGCAGGATAACATTCTTTTCCAAGCAGCACTCTCAGTTTAACTGCAGACACATTCTGAGGCTGAGAATAAAAAAAAAATTGTCTTAATTCAGCCAATTGCAGGATTAGGGTTTGTGTTTGGTTTTCAGAACCTCAGCCCTATAACTACGAGAGACAATAGTTTCCTTCAGAACACACTTAGTAGCTTACAAACCAGTTATGCATGATGACAGCTGAGAAGCTTGAAGAACAAGCAGTCAAAGAGTCCAAGAGGCTGAAGCCCCAGAACAAAAGGGATAAATGGTGCTACCCTACTTCAAGACTAAAGGATTCTGGAGAATCATTGGCAGAGTCCACTTTGGACAAGTGAAGAAACAAGATTCGATATCTTCAGACAATTGCAACAGCAATCAAGAATCCATTCAAGAAGAATGGATCTTGCATCTGCTGCTGCTTCCTTTTCTTCCAACTTTTTAAATTTTTTTTGCATTACAATTCTTAATACACCATTATACAATAATTTATCATATCTTTGATCATATATAAGGTATGTTGACACCAAATTCACATCTTCATACATGTATTTTGTATAATGATGAGAGTCTTCTTTCACCTTCTTCCAACTTTTATTCCATCCAAACCATCATGTTATTGGATGGTGCTGTCCACATTTAGGGAGGCTCTCCATTTTATTTTGCTATCTCACATGCCAATCATTTCTAGACACAACCTCATTGACACACTCATAAGTCTCTTAATCCTGGACAACTCCTAATCCAATCAAGTTGACAATTCAAATTAACCATTATACACTGCAACACTAGTATAACTGCTACAAAATGTTTTTAGTTCTCTAACTTTTTAATGCACAGAGAAGCCTCTGACAACTTAAAAGCCTTAAACAATGTACAATGCCCTATAGTTTAACTTCCTGATTATGAGAGCCTATATAATAAACTTGTGGAGGTAATTCTGGGTCATTGCTCCTTCATTAAAGTGCAATTTTCTTTCCTGTCCCCAGCATTAAAAGTGAAATTATCTCTGTATGTTCTTTGTCTCTCTGTTTTTATCTTCACCTCGCATTGTCCCTACTTGAGAATCCTTTGTTGATACTGTGTGGGTTGTGGCACCACAGAAAAATTAATACATGGAATTGTGAAGAGGATGCCAAAGTTGCAGTGGAGACCCCTGAGATTAAGGAAACACCAAAACCATAGAATGTTTGCCAAGAAAAGCTGCAGGAAATGAGCAAAGACAAGCCAACAGAGTGGTTATGTGGGTTGCAATCAGCAAAGCCATAAGAATTGAGCTATGCTAGCCCTTTGTAAAGAACATCACAATGCCACATGTCCCAGATGTTGAATGTGTAGCTACAAGACTTATTTGCCCAGCTGTGTTTCAGTCTTGTTTTGGTCTCATCCCTTCTTCCTGTGCCCTTATTTATCCCTTGTGGAATGGGAATGTTTACTGTGTGCCTTTATATATACGATATGTGTAACTTAATTTTGATTTTTACAGGAACTCACACTGAGAGTTTGCCCTGAGTCTCAGAGGAGACTTGATTTGTACTTTTGGACAATCATAAAACTGTTAAGACTATGGTTACTCTTAAAAATGGACTAAATTTATTTTTCACTATAAGTCAGGCATGAGCTCTTGGGGGCCAGGCATGGAATGTTATGGTTTAGATATGCAGTGTCCCCCAAAAGCTCATATGTGAGATAGTGCACAAAAGCTTGGAGGTGAAATGATTGGCTTATGAGAGCCTTAACCTAATCAGTGTCTCAATCTCCTGATACAAACTAACTGGGCAGGCAGAGTGTGCTTGGGGTGATGGGTCTCTGGAGACATGCCTTGAGGTATATATTTGTTCTTAATGAGCAGATCTCTCTCCCTCCCTCCCTCTTTCATTGATATTGTTATGTCCTGAGATGCTTTCCTCCACTACACTCTTCTGCCATGATGTCCTGCCATGCCTCTGACTTGGGAATATAATTGTCCTCAGACTGAAAGCTCTGAGCCCATGAGCCCTAAAATGACCTTTTTGTCTTCTAATTGTTCTTATCAGGTATTTAGTCAGAGTAGCAAAAAAAGCTGACTTAAACAAAACTGAAAACCCGATTAAAAGTTTCCTGAACATTGGGCATGTTTTAAACCAGTCATATAGAGAGTTTTTAGGGAACTTTGAGATACTGTCTTATTCCAACTTCTGAGAATAATGCCATAGTATCAGGAGTTAAAAAAAAACACTCCCCAATTCTCCCATCTTCTTCCAGAGATGGAAAGTAAGATTAGAGCTCAGCATAGCTACTTCTCCTGTCAATAAAACAAATAAACAACAACAACAAAAAAAACAAACAAACAAAAGTTGTAAAACCTTGGCTCTAAGATTTTCCCTGAAGAAAAAGGTTTACTACAGTCCAATACCCCAACTTTTTCAAAATATATCAACTGAGTAGTTACTGTCTAGCTTATTTGGAATCCCTGAATGGACATGGCATCTCTAGCTGCTTAGGAACAATGAAAACAATATCAGTTTATTCTGTCAGTAATATTATCCACACAACCCTTACTCAATACAGAGTATGTGCATAAAATATCTCAGATCCCAATTTCCACAGAGGGAGGAGACAGGATGTTCTTACTGTACATCCGATGAACCAACTTACCTTAGGATGTCTAATAAATCGACCTGGTCTTTTTAAAAATCAGACAGCTTATGGGACTTGTCATGCTGTAGAAGCCTGTGGGCCACTAAAAACAAAGAAAACAGTGTGGACTAGTGCAAGGTTATGAAATGTTCCCAGAGTGTTTGTGTGGGGTAATAGTGAAGGTCTTCTCCAATACAAGGTTAGTCCATGTAAATTTTTTTTTTAAAATGGGATGAATGAAACCAGAAAGATTAGATTATAGAAGTTCCAAACTTCTTTTCCCTCCCAGCTGAAAATTTAATGATCAACTATCAACAAAAAAATAACATTTTTGGTGAAAATATGAAAACATAGACATAAGCCACAGCCACCAACGTGGACCTCAGAGCTGACTCTAAACACGAGAAATGGGTAGGAGGAATGGTATCTTGTTGATTATGTCACACTTCTCCCTCTTCTCAAAGCTGGTATAACACCACATATAACTTAACTTGTCCTACAGTTACCTTTATTGCAGATGGAAAATGGAGTCAGAAATATAGCTTCCCTGGTCAGCTTTTACAAAAGACCTGGAAAGAACAATTTTACAAAGGAAAAGCTTATTTTGAGGCTCATCATTTTAGATATCTCAGTCCACACACAACCAACTCCATTCCTCAGCGCTTGAGGTGAGGCAAAACTTCATGGTGGAAGAGTGTTGTGGAGGGAAATGTCTCAGGACATGATGATCAGAAAGCAGAAAAGGAGTCTATGCTCAGCTCACCAAATATACATTCCAAAGGCATGCCTACAATGACCCACATTCTCCTGCCACACCCTCAAAGGGGATTAACATAGTAATTTCACATCATTACATCTCTAAACTTTCTTGCATTGTCTCATACATAAGCTTTTAGGGGACACTTTATATCTAAACCATAACACCTAGTATTAAATATGCCTCTCTATAAATCCACTCTTGTCTCAATTCATTGGGAGCATATGGTGGCTGTGTCATGACTAGAAGACTTGGAGTCATATAAAAGCAAAGAAAGGTGGAACTGCTCATAGTGCTCATGGCAGTGCCCTGGGCACATATTTTGGTGGCAGTTCTATGTTATTTTTAGCAGAAATTCTCAACCAGAAATACCAGCCCAAAACTGGGCATGGTGGCTCACATCTATAATTTCAGGGACTCGGAAGTTTGAGGCAGGAGGATCACAAGTTCAAAGCCAGCCTCATCAACTTAGCAAGGGCCCTAAGCAACTTAATGAGGCCCTGTCTCAAAAAAAAAAAAAAAAAAAAGGTGGTTGCTGAGGGGTTGGGGTTGTGGCTCAGCAGTAGATTGCTTGCCTAGCACACATGAGGCACTGGGTTTGATCCTCAGCACCACATAAAAATAAAATAAAGGTATTGTGGCCACCTACAACTAAAAAAAAAATTTAAAAGTGTGGATGCTGAGGATGTGACTCCGTGGTTAAGTACCTATGGATTCAATCTGGTTGAAAAAAGAAAAGAAATACCAGCATAACAGTTCACTCACAAACTGAGAAGTTGTTTCCAGAATTAGGCCAGCACTCTACCACTGAGCCACAACCACAGCCCAATTTTAAGCTATATTGAGACTTCCAATCAACAATTGCAGGCCTAATGTTTTCTCTGATATGTGGATGCTAACACAAAATGGGGACAGGGAAGAATAGAAATACCTTGGATTAGACAAAGGGGAATGAAGAGAAGAGAAGGGGAATGGGAATAGGTAAGAGAATGAATCAAATACTACTTTCCTAGGTTCATATATGAATACATGAACACTGTAAATCCACATCATGTACAACAACAAGAATGGGAAGATATACTCCATGTATGTATAATATGTCATTCTAATGTCATGTATAACTAAAAAGAACAAACAAAAAATTTTAAAAAGAAAGCATATTGGAAGAAAAATTGTACTAAAAACTACTAAAATCTAGGGGAAAATGTTAACATCCAAGGTCTAAAAATGTAGAGAACTTAAACCAAATTCAAATAGTGGTTCACTAAGATAAATAATAAGGTAGCTATCAAAAATCAATAACAAATTAAAATTATTAAAGAAATATGAGATAAGAAATAGCTCACATCCAAAGTATTTTCAATATAATTACTGTAAGATTTTTCAAAAGAAGCAATGATGCAGAACAGCATCTTTTGTTGGTATGTGGTGCTGAGGATCGAACCCGGGCCGCCCGCATGCCAGGCAAGTGTGCTACCACTTGAGCTATATCCCCTCCTGGATGCTGCATTTTGATAATGATTTTTCTACATCTATTGAGACACTTATGTGATTCTTGTCTTTACGACTATTTATGTGGTGAATTACATTTAATGATTTCCATATGTTGAGCCATTCTTGTACCCCTGGAATTAAACCTACTTGATCATGGTGCGCTATCTTTTCATGTGTTTTATATGTAATTTCCCATATTTTATTCAAAAAAATTGGGATCTATGTTTATATAGGATATTATTCTGAAGTTTTCTTTCCTTGATGTGTCTTTTATTTTGGTATCAGTGTCATATGAAGCTAATAGAATGTGTTTGGAAAAGTTCCCTCCTTTGGAATTTTGGTTAATAATATTTTAAGGATTGGTATTATTTCTTCTTTAAGGGTCTGGTAGAAATATTCAGTGAATCCATCTATTCCTGAGCATTTCTTTGTTGGTAAACTTTTGATGGCTGCTTCAATTTCCTTACTTGAACTTTCTATATCCTTATGTTCAATTTGTGCAGGTTGTATGTCATTAATATTTTCTAACTTATTGTAGTATAAATTTTCACAATAGCTTCTAATTCTCCTCTGCATTTCAGGAGTGTCTGTGGTGATATGTTCTTTTTCATCATAGGATTTAACAATACAAGCCTTCTCGCTCCCTTCATCTCTCCCTCCTGCTCTCTCTCTCTCTTTCTCTTTCTGGTCATTTTGTCTAAGGGTTTATCAATTTTGTCAATTCTTTCAAATAACCAACTTATTATTCATTGATTTTTTGAATTGTTTTTAATATGAATTTTACTGGTTTTATCTTTGATTTTAATTATTCCTTGTCTTTTATTGATTTTGGCTTTGGTTTGTTATTCCTTTTCTAAGGCCTCAAATTAAATGTTATATTATTTATCTTTCTATTGTTTTAATGTATGACCTCAACGTTCTGACCTTTCTTCTAGAACTGCCATCATATTGAAGGAGATTTTATATTTAAATTATAACATACCTCCCTGGCTTCTAAATGCTCATTGCTCATTTAACATCAAAAAATATATTTAGTTAATTTTCAAGTGTTCTAATAGTCTCAACAGTTTCAGAATTGCCCCAAAGTCTAAGTCCAAAATCTTCCCTGAGACTCAGAGTTAACTTTCAATGTGAGCCCCTGCAAAAATCAAAAGCAAATTATATGTATTTAATATGTAAAGGCACAGAGTAATCATTTCCATTCCACAAGGGAGAAATGTGGCCCCAGAGAGTAGAAATGTAAACAAAGGAAGACCAAAATCCGGCTGGCCAACATACCCTGTAGCTTCATGTCTAGCATCTGGAGCACATGGCATTATGTTTTCTCCAGAGGTCTTGTATATCTTTTTCCCCTATGGCCTTATTGGCTGTATCCCACATGGCCTCTATCTTGTCCTTATCTGCTTTATTCCTTCAGCTTTCTTTGGCAGACATTATATTATACTGGCATCTCTGTATCTTGTGGTTCTCCACAACAGGTTTTCTTCTCATTTCTCCATTTATCTCCCTCTCAGGGGCATCCCACAGCACTTTGCCTAGCCTCCTAGGCCTTCCTTTGAAATCTTGCTGAGACATTTATGACATCTTCATTCTAGAATAATGCATTCTGGCAGGACCAGCACCACATTATTGATGTCAATATCTGCCACCCTCTTGACCAGTAGCCAAAAATCCAGGAACCATAACTGTAGCAGATCCTGTATGCCTGGGTGATTGAGCATGGTGAAACAAATTCTTAGGCCCTTCAATGTAAGACAGGTGCACCCATGGTCTCTTCCTCAATGAAATTTTTACTTTTGCATCCTTAAAGCAGAGATGGGTGTGGTTTTGCCAATTCCTGAGATGTCCTCGAATCATCTTTCCTATTGTCTTTTAGCAAAATATTTGGCATTTCTTTAGTGGTTGTAATCTTTTAAAAAAAGTATAATTTCTTTAGTCACAAATTGACTTGAATTTTTCTGTCCAAACTGTGAGTTCTTTTACATCTTTGTGATCTCCTTTCTGCTACTAATTATCATAATAAACTTATCCAAAAGCCACCAGCAATATCCATGTCACCTGCTGAATGCCAGACTGCCTAGAAATTTATTCTTTCATGTAAATTAGTCAACCACATTTAAATTCAGCCTCATATAGTCTCAGAACATGGGCAAAATATAGACTTTTTTTTTAGAAAGAATAAAACACAAGTGGCCTCTAATGCAATTTCCAATAGAGACCTCCTTTTCTTCTGAAATTTCATGAACACTTTACTTTCCATAATCCTATTGGCATTCTGGTCTTTTATGCTCCCCACAGAATTGCCCATTAAACTCTGCTTACAACAATCTATAACATTTCCATCTTGCATCTCTAAATTTTTCAAAATTTCTTCCACAAATTTCAAAAAGTTCCAAAAGCTCCTCAACCACATGATCAAGTTAGTCACAGCAATGGCTCAACTTTTAGGTACCAATCTCTATTTTAGTCAGCTTTTTTGCTGCTGTGACTAAAATATATAACAGAAACAATCTTAGCATGAAAAGTTTATTTAGGAGCTCACAGTTTCAGAAGTCTCAGTCCATAGATGGGTCAACTGATTTGCTCAGGGATGGATATGTGCAATGACAACTCCATTGCTCATGACAGAAATTATAAAGAAGGAAAGCAGCTCAGGATAGCTGATCTGGAAGGAGAGAGAGAGAGAGAGAGAGAGAGAGAGAGAGAGAGAGAGAGAGAGAGAGAGAGAGATTGATTTACTCAACAAGAAAAAGTATATACCCCAAGGGCAAGCTCCCATGTGTCTACCTCTTTGAGCCACATACTACCTGTCTACAGTTACCCCCAAGTTAAACCATATCAGTGGTTTAGTGTACTCATTAGGTTAAACCTCTCATAACCCAATCATTTCACTGCAATGGTCTCACTTCTTATTACCAATTTCTTTTTTAGTCAGCTTTTTTGCCCTTGTGATAAAAAGGCCTGACAAGAACAATTTTAGAGTGGGAGAAGTATTTTCTGCTTACAGTTTCAGAGGTCTCAGCCCATAGACAGCTGACTCCATTGTCTGAGGTGAGGAAAGACATAAAGACAGAAAAGTATGGCAGAGAAAAGCAACTCAGAACATAAAAATTAGATAGCAGAGAACTCCACCCCCCCCCCATGACACACACACAGTTTATTTATACATTTTTAGGTTATGCCTCTCATAACCCAATCATTTCACTTCTACTCTTTCTTTCAGAGTCTCACACATCAGGTTTTGGAGGATATCACACATCTAAACCATAACAAATTTTGAGTGTAAAGAACAAGGAAAGAATCTTAAGATCCTCAAGAGAAAATGGTGAGGCCATGTTCACAAGAAAATAAATCACTTTAACTTGTGATTTCTCAGCAGAAACCCTAGAATTCAGGAGGGCATGGAACAATGTTTATTTAGTTCAGAAAGAAAATGAATATAAATCAAGATCACTGCATTCAACAAGAAGATTCTTTGCAATCAAAGGGGGAACTAAAAGCCTTCCAAGATAAGCACAAGCTAAAAGATTTCCTGACTACTAAGCAAAAATTAAAGAAAGTGATTGAAGAAATCTTACAAAAAGAAATTAATATCAGATTTCATGAATGCATGCATGTCTCAAGCAGAGCCGTTAATAATTACTCAGAGGTGGATTGTCTTTAAATGAAAGGGTATATTTGATCACACCAAGCATCAAATATAAACAATTAATGCAAAAAGTGTTGGGTATGTGGGAGCACCCCAACCAGCATTCAATGCACACTACTTAAACACTATAAGCAAATCACACAATCCTAGGGCAACTGCAAGGCCCAAAATACCTCCAATGCCATGCTACTTCACTTAGCCAAAGGGAAGACTTTGTCCTTGAATGGTGGTTCTTTCCAGCCAATGGCTAGATGTCAGGTAATGGTGGAGTCAGTCCAGGGATGGACAGCAAGGTGGCCAGTCTCACAGATGTCATCTCACAGATGTCTTTGGAGCAATATTTTTCATTGTGGCAGTTTCAAGTTGGTGTTCTATGTTAATTATTGGTTACACTCAGTGAAAGTTAATGTACATTGGTTATGTCCAGTGAGATGATGTAATTGCAATGGGACATGTTCTTTGTGCATGTTTGTGGAGCTGTGTTCCCTATCAATTGTAACTACTCATTACTAAGCATGCCTATGGCTAGTGCCCCTTACAGCTCTTTATCAATTGCATGCAGATGTAACTAATCAGTTCAGTGATTGTTATTCCTTATGGCCAGCAACTTAGTGGGTTCCAGCATATTCCAGCATGTCTATGGCAGATGTTCCTTACAGTCCATCCCCTGGAAGCTCAGGGACATACAGAGGTAGAAGGGCTTCCATAATAATGGACGAATCATAGAACACATAACAAATGTCCTTAAAGCTCCAAACCAAATCACACCATAACAAATAAAAACATATTAAAGCACATCAGGCTCATACATTAATATCTTTATAGACAAGATCATCAGAATTTGGGATTTAAGGGGCTGTGGTTGTGGCTCAGTGGTAGAGTGCTTGCCTACAGCATGTGAGGCACTGTGTTCTATCCTCAGCACCATGTAAAAAATAAAGTTATAAAAAAGAAAAAGAATTAAAAATTAAAAAAAAGAATCTAGGATTTGAGCAATCCTGGTTTTGTACAATGGATCAGCACTAAGAAAATAGCATTTCTAATCTTATGATTACAAAAGCACAAAAATAATTTTATTGCATCATAAAAAACAGCAATCAGGGTAATATAGTGAAAACTCCACTTAACAAAATTTAATGAGGAAAGCCAATGGAAGCACACTGTATTGAAGTGCTATAACTTTTGGATAGCCATAAAAGGGGAAAATGGGGAATTCAAAGTAGCGACATCTTTTATTAAGGCAATAGTATTTGTGGTAAGGATATGTACCAGATCATTAACATGGGAAATACTATGTTTGAGATATTTTAGTTTTGTAGAGACTTGAACCATAAATTTTGTAATTGTCTTAAGTTGTCATCTATATGTTTGTTCAGTCTACTTGTTTGTCCATGAAGGAGTAGAAGATCTGATTGGGAGCATTTACAGAATCTATTCCCATAGTGGTATTTGTCTGGAGGTGTATGGTACAAATACTGAAAAGAATGCCACATTTATGAGAAGACATGGTAACCTTTCATGCATGATTAATTATAACACATTTAGTGTGTGTGTCTATATATATGTGTGTGCGTGTGTGTGTGTATATACACACATATATATATGTATGTATGTGTGTGTATATATATATATATATATATATATATATATATATATATATATAGAAGTAGTTTTACTGCATAAAGGAAAGCTCTGGTTGTAAGTTGTGTAATGGGTAGAGTGTGTCAAAGAATTGGTATTATATAATTTGCCATCAATCCAGATAGTATCTTCCATTAGAAATACTTCAATTCACCAATTTTCCAGGGGCATTTTGTGTCTTCTAACCTGTGGCCTTTGTAAGTGTAGATATTTGCAAAGGATTTATCAAGCAAAAATCTTGATCACACCAGGGAAGGGTTTGTGGGATCTAAAAAAGATTTGGATATGGCAGCATGTGCAGCAATGCCCATTCTAGATGTTTCTTGTAATTCTGTATAGATTTGAACAACTAACTATTTCATAGCACTACAAGTATTTACCTTATGTAATTTCTCAGCTATAGCCTCTAATGCCTTTTTATTGGACTTATCATCTTCATACATTTCTTTGTAAGAGTCTGTAAGAACATTAGTTTGAATATTAATATTAGTAATTAATGAAGATACAAAGAGGGTGAGTTAGATAGGGCAGTAATAGTTTCCACTTATTTATCTTGTAAGTTAGATATTCTATCATCAACTATATGTAATTTTCCTATATCACAGGCATTAATTAACTCGCCTGCAGCAATTCCCACTATGATGATCCTTTCCAACTGGAGCAGTTTTCTGGGCCCAATCAATGGAAGGTGAGGGAGTTGTGGCAGATAAATAGGCATATTGAGTGTGCAGTATGGTGCAAAAGAGGGGAATCATAGGGCCTGAGGGTCAAGGTGTATATTGAGTCTGCATATGTCCAGTTGGATCAGCACTGAAAGTGGGATGAGCACATCAGGTACATAAAGTGGAGCAGGAGATATAAGAGGAGGGTGTTTAAGCCTCCACTAGAAAGCAAAGGTGGGTTTATAATGAGCTGTAATGAAGCAATGGGTAATATTATAACCATGGTGCAAAAGAATGCATGGCCCAGGGGAATCCTGTGCCACGTAGCATATAGAGAAAGAAATGGGGAAAATGTACATAACATTAAATTTTTGTACAAGCATATTTAAATGCATGGTTGTGATGTTTAGTACTGGGTTGTGAGCTACC
Source organism: Spermophilus citellus (assembly GCF_964194105.1). Classification (NCBI taxonomy): domain Eukaryota; kingdom Metazoa; phylum Chordata; class Mammalia; order Rodentia; family Sciuridae; genus Spermophilus; species Spermophilus citellus. The sequence continues at coordinate 77,007,069 of NC_138190.1, forward strand.
ATATCAAAAAGGTGCCATTCATTGTTGAATGGAAGTAGCAACTGAAATGTATTTTGCAAAAGTGAAAGCAATGTGTATATAGGTTTTGGAAACCTTGCCTGTGGGTAGTCCAAAATGTTAATGAACAGTTGCCTGCTTCCTTAATGTGGTAGTGTACAGTGCCATTAAAGAACCTAGTGGGGCAATAAGACAAAAAGAAGAAGTATAGAATGAAGGTGGGAAATAGTCCAAGGAGGATATATTATAGTGGGCAAGAAAATAGTGGGCAAAAGAATAACTGGAGGACTTATGGTTACAAATGAATACTAATAAAAATGCCCAACATACAGAATAAGAGAATCTTAAAAGCCATGAGAGAAAGAAATCAGATTACATATAGGGGAAAATAAATTAGGATAACAGCAGATTTTTCAACATAGACCCTTAAAGCTAGAAGATCCTGGAACAACATATATCAAGCTCTAATACCATGTTGGGGACCAAATCTTTACTACATGAATATTTGGGAGACAATAAAGATTCAAACTACAGTGCCATTGTACTGCATACACAATGTTTTTGTCATAAGATTATAAAGGAACTGAAAATCCTCATCACCTAGTCATGTTGTAGCAATTATTTAAATTTTATTCATATTTTGGTGGTGATGCTGTTTCAATAACTCTAATGTGCTGCCAGTTTCATTAAGTATAGCAATATAATTACATAGATAAAATTCTTAATGATAAGAAATGACAATGTTGCACATTCAGATTATTATTATAGTATGTTTTATTGTTATTTTAGCTCATAAAAATGTTTACTGAAAAACAGTATGCTGTGTCATACTGGCAGAAGCCTCATATATCTCATGTTTACCTAGTGGCCTTTTTTGATTGCCACAAAAGACTATCACCAGTGATTGACCTATGATATCTATATTTATATAATTACATTTTGTGATGTTTAAACATAGATCTAAAGAACAGACTATGACAAAGTCACCTAATGTCACATTTCTCAGTATATATATCCTCTGTTAAGCATTGCATGATTGTATACACATAGGTTAAAATGAAAGCATCAAAACAGATACACTGTGTAAATAGTCACCAAAATGGAGTGGGATTGATGTTGTTATATGAAAATATGAATTTTAATTTAAAATGTGGACATATATAAGGGCATTTTTATATTGAGTAATGACCCAATTCACCAAGAAGTTAAAACAATTATAACCATACAGCCATGGAAGATCAGAGATCCAAAAATATATGAATCAAATAATGACAGAAATTAAAGGCAAAATAGATAGCAATACATTCATAATAGGAAATTCACTCACTCATTTTCAATAAGGAAGAGAACAATGTGACTGAAGAAAAGTAGAAAAATGCAGAATTTAAGCAGAATTATAAATATATTTAACCTAAAAGGCATACACAGAACACACTAACCTGTCATAGAAAATATATTTTTATAAGTGTTCAGAGGTAACACAAAAAGCTTCAAATGTAAAAGGCTTATCTCATACACAATGTTTTTTCATATGACAATTTAATAAAATTAGAAATCAATAGTAGAAGGAACACTGGAAAATCACAAATATTAGGATATCAAAGGATACACTTTTAAAACAACCAAAGTGTCAAAGAAAAAATCTCAAGAAAGATTAAAAATCATGTTGAGGCAAATGAAACTGAAAACACCCCAAAAACTACAGAATGAAGAAAAAAGTATGTTAAGAAGAAAATTTATTGCTCTGAACACTTAGAAAAAAGAATAAAGATATCAAGTATATAATCCAAATATACATGTTAAAGAACAAAAATAAACCGAATTCAAAGACATTATAAGGAAGAGAGTAATAAAAGCAAGGATAAATATAAGTAAATAGAAATTACAGTAACAATCACTTAAACTTTAGTTTTCAGCAAACACACATCTGTGTTTGTATTGAGGATCTGACCGGGGCCACACGCATGCCAGGCCAGCGCGCTACCGCTTGAGCCACATCCCCAGCCCCTTCACTGCTAAATTCTAACGTTTAAAGATTAATACCAATCCTTCTCAAATTCTTCCAACAATTTCAAGACAAGGGAGAACTTCCTGACTCATTCTAGAAGGCCAACATTGCTGTGATAATAATCAGGAAAAGACAATACAAGGAAAATAAAAACTACCAACCCACATCCTTTACAAATATTAATGTATACATCCTTAACAAAGTATAAGAAAACAGATGTGAGCAGCATATTGAAAGTATTATGCAGATTGACTACTTAATATTTATTCCTGGTGTGCAAGAATGGTTTCACAATGCAAATCAATAAAAATGAACATATGAACAGAATGAAGGCAGAAAACGTCATTATCAGAATAGAAAAAAACATTTAACAAAATTTCACTTTCTAATAAAATCACTCAAGGGCTGGGGATGTGGCTCAAGCGGTAGCGCGCTTGCCTGGCATGCTTGCGGCCAGGGTTCAATCCTCAGCACCACATACCAACAAAGATGTTGTGTCCGCTGAGAACTAAAAAATAAATATTAAAAAAATTCTCTCTCTCTCTCTCTCTCTCTCCTCTCTCTCTCTCTCTCTCTCAAACAAATAAAATAAAAAATAAAATCACTCAATACACTATGAACTCAAAATAATAGAGGTCATATATGAAAAACAATGATAAATCTCTTCCCATATATGGTATCATCTTATTTTTAGGAAACGTTTAAAATTACAAACACACCTACACACACAAAAAAACACACACACAAACGCACATCACAACCTATGGAAACTGATAAGAGTCAGAAAAAAAAGTAGAAAATCTCATGATCATGTAAGTAGTTACTAAAGGAATTGTGGGAAAAAAACATCATTCACTATTTATGAAAATTCTCATCAAACCATGAAAGTAGGGAAACTTTAACTTGAGAGAACTTCCACAAGATAAATATATCTAAGAAAAATATGCAGTAAACATCATACTTAGCTGTGGAAAATTGAATGCTTTACCCCCGTGATGAGGAAAAATACAAATACAACTGAATATTTTGTATTGATATTATTTTGTGAAAACTTGCTAAATTCATGTTAGTCTCAGGATCTTTTAGATGATCAATTGTATTTTCTAAATACACGATCCTGTTGTCTCCCTTTCAAACATAGGTGTCTTTATTTCCTTTTATTTTTATATTTCACTGGCCAGAACTTCCAATTTGATGATGAAGAGAAATAGAAAGAACAAATCTACCTGTATTGTTCCTGATCACGGGGGTATTCAATCACCTTGCCCAACTAAGAATGTTTAATAGCAAAAAACAACAAACAAAAAAAATACAGTGTTGGTGAAAATGTAAATAAATTACAAACTTATAGAAAACATTATGAGGATTCCTGAAAAATTAAAAATAAAATGGCTTTACACTCCAGCAATCCTACTACCATGTGTATATCTAAAGCAAATTAAATCAGTATGTTGAAGAGACATCTCCATTTACATGTTCATTGCACCACGATTACAATAACCAAAAGTGGAAACAACCTATATTTCCAGTAACTGATGAATGAATAAATAAATGTGCTACACATTCACAACGGAAGACAATTTCATTGTAAAAAAGAATTACATCTCATCATTTTATGACATCATGGATGGAAATGAAAACCATTATGCTAAATGAAATAAGGCAGAAACATGAAGACATAATTTTTTTTATAAATGGAATCCAAAAGTGTTGATCTCAAAGAAGTCCAGAGTAGAATTTTGGTTACCAGAGTCCAGGGACAGTGTGTGTTTTGGACAGAGCAATAGGGAAAATTTGATCAATGAGTATTAAGTAATAGATAGTGGTCAAAATGCCTTTACCATTTAACAGCATTGTGAGTATAGATAATTTAGGCACTGTAATTTCATAAAGCTAGAATAAAGGATTTTTAAATTTCTCACCTTAAAGAAGTAATATGTTTGAGGAAATAAATATGCTTAACCAGAATTAAACATTAATTTATGCAGTTGTGTCAAATATTGCCTAGTACCCCAATAATCTGTACAACTTTTGTGTGTTTTTGTATTAGTTATAAATGAATAAAATATTTAGGATATGTATTTTAAGGTAATATATTCTAAGCCCTATCACTTGTAATCACAGCATATGTTTTATCCTACTATGGTATATTAGTGAAATAAGGTAAAGTTCCTTCTATTAGATGTGTAATATTATAAAAGTATAGATTCAAACTAAAAGCAAATAATTTAAGGAAAATCAGTATTAGTTCTTGAAATGTTTGGTAGAATTTAGCAGTATGCCATCTGACCCTGGGCTTTTTATAAATAGAGGCTTTTATTACTCATTCAAATTCATTACTTGTTATTTTTCTAATCAGGTTTTCTAACTCTTTAAGTGTATAATAATTTGTTCATTTCTGTTAGATTATTAAATTTATTGGCATATAATTGTTCATAATAATATCTAGCTCTCTTTATATTTTTTCATTGTCAGTTGTAACATTTTCACTTTTTATGTCTGATACCATTTATTTGAATCTTCTCTCTTCTTTTTCTTATTTAGGTTAGCTAAGTTTTTTCTCTATTTTTAAATGTTTTTCCTTTATTTTTTTTTCATTTTTTTCTATTAACTACTAGTCTCTATTTCATTTACTTATGCTGTGATATTTGTGATATTTCTTTCCCTTTACTAATTTTGGGTTTAGTGTGTTCTTGTTTTTCTAGTTCCTAAAAATACTGTAGTAGTTTCTTTATCTGAGATATTTCTGTTTTTCTGATGTGGGTATTTCAATAAATTTCCTTCTTAGTATTGTTTTTGCTGTATCCTTAGATTTGAATATGCCGTGTCACCATTTTCACTTGTTTCACATTTTTATTTTTTAAAAATGTCTTGATCTGTTCATCATTTGAAAGGAATTTTTTAAGTCCAATGTATATTTATAATACCCCAAATTTCTCTTGTTAATGGTTTCCAGCTTTCTTGCATTCTTGCCAGTAAATATACTCAATATGATTTCAATTATTTTTAAATTTATTGATAAATTTTTTTGAGAGAGAGAGTCTCACTATGTTACTTCAGGGCCTCTCTATCTTACTGAGGTTGGCTTCAAACTCATGACCCTCCTTCCTTCGCTTTTCAAGTTGCTGGGATTACAGCATGGCCACTGTGCCTGGCTGAGACTTTTTTTGAAGTCTATAATATGAACTATCTTGAAGAATGTTTCATGTGCCTATGAGAAAATTGTGTGTTCAGCAGTTTTTTGATAGAATGTTCTGCTTATGTCTCTCGGGTTCTTTGCTTCTAGGGTGTAATTTTACTCATGCTACTTTATTTTCTTTCTGGATGACATGTCCATTACTGGGCGTATTACATATTATTTGCTGAAGGAAGGACTTTTGGATCTTAACTTTCCATTTTCCCCCTGAATCAAGTTCTTAGACTCTCATATTAGAGATGCTCTCCCAACACTCAGAGGAAAGGAATTCCTTTATGTCTGAGGATGGAGGGACTCCAAGAGGAAGCCTTGCTAAGTTTTTCCTAGTTAATTTCACTTAATATATACCTTTTTTCCTATCACATTCTACAACTTTCAACCTTAATCAAACCTAGAACAAAAGTATCCAGGTTTAATTATCCAGGTTTCTGTTTCCTTATGAAGGTGCTCGTGTCACAGGTAACTTACATTACATACATTTGTATGCTTTTTCTGTGTTTACTGTGTTGTTGTTACAGGGACCTAGATGAGAACTATAAAGGGTAGAAGAAACAGATAAATTTTCCCCTACATACTTGATGTTGGTAATATGGAAGACTTATTCATGTTTATTAAACAAGTAGAACCAAAGTAAATTCTTTCAGAAATATTTACCTAAACTAAATATTTATCTAAACTTGAAAAACCTTCAGGTTGGTTAATTTATGTTTCAAAAATATTCAGTTTATATAATTGTATATTTTTCACTAAGCTAGTTATCATAGACCTCAGTTATTGGATTTTATGAATTAATTAGGTGATGCTATCTGGAAGTAGGAAAAAATCCCATATATATAATATATGCACATATGTGCATAAGCATATTGATAGATAAAAATGGAGACTTTTGCTTTCATTCCAATATTTTCTTCATGAATCTAGGAAACATCAATACAAAGCTCTCTGTTTTGTATAAAATAAGTTGGCTATCATATTTGCTTTATCTTATATTTTAATCAGAATTTGTTGCTTGTAGATGGAAGAAGTTAGGGTAACAAATTCAATAATCTGTTTTACCAATAATTATGGTTAAGATTTTTAAGGTTTTATTTCACCCTAATAGTTGCTTTTGAGGTCCCCAAGTCCCAGGTTAAGAGACCCAAATTTTGAGTGGTTGTACAGAGTTTAAGAACTTGAGCAGGAAATGAAAGATCTGATATAGGTTAGCAGGTGGATGAAGGAGGTAGGCATGTTTGAATGGTGGCATATCAAAAGATTCAATACAACTGAAAGAAAAGTTGAAGGTAATAAAAGGAGAAAAGATGAGAAGAGCATTATTAAAAAGGAGAAAAGGAGAAGTTATCAATGAGCCTGTTTGGGGAGATTTAACTTTCCAAAGGAACAATAAAGTTTCAAATTATCCCTAGAAAAACAAAAATAAATGGATGGACGTATAAAAAAGTAATGAAACATTTAACTACCAAAGTTTAAAGAAAGGAGGATTTTATTGACTAAAATGTCCTTATTGGAGAAGGAGAATCATATAGAGAGGACAAAGTTCTCACAAGGATCCAGGAAAAATAATCCAGCCAGGAATCAATGAGCAATTCTCCACCAAAATGAGGATCTAGGAAGAGACTGAAGCCCAGGAGTACTGTCAAAGAATTTTGAGGCTCTAATTCAATTTAAAAATATAATCCAAGTCTTAAGAATAAAATATCCTTCAGTGGTCTGACATCTAGATTACTGGTTAAGGAGACAGACACAGCAATAGAAGCCAAATCAGCAATTCAGATGTGAAAATGAAACTTAGTGTCTTGGGTGAGAAGTCTGGAGGTACAACAATGAATATATTCTTTTTTTTTTTTAAAGAGAGAGTGATAGAGGAGAGAGAGAGAGAGAGAGAGAGAGAGAGAGAGAGAGAGAGAGAGAGAGAGGATTTTTAATATTTATTTTTTAGTTCTCGGTGGACACAACATCGTTGTTTGTATGTGGTGCTGAGGATCGAACCCGGGCCGCACGCATGCCAGGCGAGCGCGCTACCGCCTGAGCCACATCCCCAGCCCCATATATTCTTAATTGTGACCCAATCTGATGCTTGTTAAAATAGAAAAGAAAACTTTATTCTGAACTATTGTGATAAATGGAAGATTATTTCTCTAGAAAAGAGTAATTGAGCTAAACTCTGAATAGACAAATCTGGGAAGCTATAGCCAATGTTAGAGTCAGTGAACAGAAAATTTCTGAGAGGAAACATCACAGCTAGGGAAAATTCTTGTTAAAGAAACAGAATTCTGGGGCTGGGGATGTGGCTCAAGCGGTAGCGCGCTCTCCTGGCATGCGTGCGGCCCGGGTTCGATCCTCAGCACCACATACCAACAAAGATGTTGTGTCCGCCGAGAACTAAAATAAAAAAAAATAAACAAATAAATTCTCTCTCTCTCTCTCTCTCTCTCTCTCTCTCTCTCTCTCTCTCTCTCTCTCTCTCTCTCCCCCCCTCTCCTCTCTCTTTAAAAAAAAAAAAAAGAAACAGAATTCTTACTTGTGGCAGGGCTGTGTGCCCTTGGAGTATTTACAGCATGGGAATGCAATAAATTAGTGCTTTTCCCCAAAAAAAGAGCTGCTTTACCATACATCTTTGGATAGAAGCAAAGATCTATCAAGTAGAACTCTTTGGTGCCAGAAAAGTAATTTTCTAGGGTTCTTTTTACTTTTCTTCATTTTCTTTTAAAAATATTTTGGGCTTCTTTGTTGTTTTTTAAAGAGGAAAAAGAAGGTAGATATAGGCAAAATGATTTGTTATCTTCCCAGTGACTCTCCCTCTGCTCCTTTCCTCCCGTGAAAAGTCTGAAATAATCATTAATGAGTCTGGAGAATTTCTCATAGTCTCAATTATTTTGGGTATTTACACTTTTCTTGAGAATCTGCTTGTTTAACACATTTTTAAGCTTAAAAATTCTAGTAACAATTGTTATTAGACATATAAAAACATTCTTAAGAACCCATTTTCACAGTTTTGGAAATTATTAAGGCAATATATTCATGGATATATTCATGGATATATTTTATAAAATATTATATTGTATATTATAAATTCATATCTCCCATTGTTTTTCCAGATCACAAATCATATTCATGTTTTTTTCATTTCATTCCACACCTTCTAATCCATTTCTTTCATGTATTACAATAAAACAAAGTTTTTATTTTCTAAATCTTCACTGTATAATACAGTAAGCCCTCGTGATTTGTGACTATTTAAATATGAATGAAAAAATAAAATTTCTTTTGTTAAGTCACAGTGGCCACATTTCAAGTGTTCTGTATAGTCATGTGATTTGTGCTTATTATATTGCTAACCAGATTGCTAAGAGGGTTGAAAATCTTCAGGAAAGGCCATATGGTAAACATTTTAGTCTTCAAATGGTATACAATTTCTCTAGCAACAACACAAGTTTGCTTGTGTTTGAAATCTTAGACAACACCAACACATACAGGTGTCACTGTGCTGTAATAGAATTTTATTTTTAAAGAATGACTTGCCTAGACCATGAATTAACCAAAAAAAATGTGGAGAAAGCTTAACCATTTGCTCCTTTACTAAGAATGCAAAGAAGAAACTTGAAATACTGTCTTTCTGAACTAGCTGAGATAAAAGTTTGATAAATTTGTTTGTTAGTATAGCCATATGTATTCCTACACTGAATTGAAACAAAATGTAAGATGATAAAGCTTTTTATTAAATAGTCATAAAACTACCTCAAAACTACCTAATCTTTAAGTTGATAAGATTTTTATGCTGTTTGATTTGTAAGAATTATAAGTATACACTCCACCAAAAAGAAGGAGTAGTGTGTGTGTTTATGTTTGTGTGTGTGTGTGTATATCCTGGATATTAATTCCAATCTCTTGTTCCTGAAGGTTCATACATAACCCAAGAGAATCAAGGAATGAAAACTGAGATGTTCTGTTATATTATATGGGAGGCTGAGATCACAAATTATCATGTTTAGGATGAAAAGTGACCCCGGATTTATTAATATTTGATTAGAGTTTTTGTTCTTTTCCTTTAAAAAAAGTAATAAATCATATTCATATATAATAAGAAAAGTAAAAAAATATGTAACAATAAAATATACTCACATTTCTCATGGAATCATCATTAATATTAAATTTTATTATATTATTTTTAATTCCATTCTTTTAAATACTTAATAGATTTTTTTCTTTGCATAATTATGATTACAATATGCATAGAAATTTAACTACTTTTAAAAATTTTTTAAAGTTAACTCTTTGATAACATTATTGCAAAGCCTGTATGGTACTTTATTGAGTGAATATACATACCAGAATTGACATTAAAATTACCTTACCATATGTCTAAGATATGTTGTTTTCTGTTTCTTTATGTGCACATACAAAAATAAAGGATACAGTACTAGTAAACCATAGAATGCTTCCTGTATTAGAACTTTGAAGTTGCTGAGATTATGTTTAATATTTCGTTAAGTTATTTAAAAAAAAAACTGAGGTAACAGAGGGAACCATTTTGATATCCATTCAGTCAACATGAGTTTCAGTAGTTCTAGGACTAGGTTTCTTGGAAAGTGAATGTTACAGTAGCTCATTGGGATACATAATGCACACATAGCATAGTGACTAGTAGTCTGAGTTCCTGAAAGAGAGCATATGAGTAGTTTGATTCTTTATGATCCAGTGCTGGACAAAGTTTCACATTAAGCCACTTCATGGAAGGATGGAATACTTTATTCCAAAACCCTTAGATAACAGTTCATGGTTGTCAGTGTTGGCCAAGTAGTAGGATTGTTTTCATTTTACACATATTTTATAAGCTTACAAAAATCTGTGATTGGATTTTCATTGCCTGTGACTGCACATCATAAAATATCAAGCTCACATCTGCCTCAGATTTTTTGCATTTGCTGTTTCTATCGTCTGAGATACATTTGCACTGGATCACCTCATGATAGGCTCTGTAATATCTATCCTTTGTAATATTGACCACACTGCATCAAATCTTTCTCTTTCCTTCACCTGTTTTATTTCCCATAGTTCTTGTTATAATGTTGATGTGATATTAATGTATTTATTTGCTTTTGAGTTTATACTTCACTAGAAAATAAACTCTTTGAGAGTAGGGACTCTGATTCACTATAAAGTCTTCAGAAAAATTATGAAACAAAGAATGTCAATCATTTAGAATGCATTACCAAGCTGAAGTACTTGGTGATACATAGATTATTTGTGTGAAACACACTTACCTACAATTCCTTTAAAAAAGATTTTCCCCTGAGAACAAATGCTTGCCAGTCTTCTTTGAGCCCTTTGTTTAACTAGGCCCTAAATTTGACCTATAAAGACTTGAGCAAACACTACCATAGTTTCTGATAGGTCAAAACCACACTTCTAGGATGATCCTAGGCTTGCTTAGTGTACTTGCCTTGGAAAACTGAAGGACACCAACAAAAATTGACTATTGATTTCAGCCACCAACTGAGAAAAGAGCTCCTGTTCCCCAGTCTATGTGAGAGTAGGAGGCTAACTTCTATAAGTGACAGCAAACCCAAATGAGTTTCACATGCACCAGCCCTCATTGCCTTTGCCTTCTAGCATTTCACAATATTTGATATCCTGACTCAGAACCCCACCCACTCAGCACTGTCCTTATTTCTTTATTCTTCCTTTAAAATATATAGTCAGGGCTGGAGTGCAACAAGATATGAGAGAATTTGCCTAGCATTCACAAGGGCCTGGTTTCTAATCCCAGCACAGAAAACATAAATAAATAAATGAATTAAATAATACATCATCTCTGTATGAATAAAAGCCAAGTTCAGTTTATACTGGACAGTTGTCCTTACTGCCATTGTGTACTAGTGAATTAAAACCAATCTTGCCAATTATATTAGTATCCAGCTTTTTGTGAAATACCCATTTACCTCTGTGAAGCTTGAGTCTGGTTCATGCTGAACTCTTTTCCTACTCCAATACTATATTACTAATGGAAACTTGTCCTTACTACTTTAGTGTTTAGTCTTATTTGTCTTTGACAACTTTTAGAGAACAAATGATGTATAGTTTAGATGATTGCTTTAGTGTTGACAAAGAAAAAAACCATTGAAGATCATCAGTTATTTATTAATGATTTTGCCAAAATAATATTAAAGTCATATGTATGTTTTCTGGATTTCAATGCCATAGTGAAAGAACCAACTTTCCAAATGAATTGATTTTGCCTTACTTTCAGTTAATTAATTTTTTTATATAGCCTTCTTTTAAAATATATTCTTAAGAGAGAAAAACTAGTAAAGTTTCAGAAATGCAAAATATATATCCAAACTTGAAATACTAAAAATGTTCTTAGTATACTGAGTTTTGAAGAAGCTGTTCTAAGGTCAAAATTATTTTTTGTTAGTTGTGAATTCCTTTCAGGCTTTGTGTAGCATTGGTGAGGTTTAAATCTCTTCAAGCACAATCAAGAGTATCTGCTTGATTTTGCTGAATTTTGTTGATCCTATCCTTTTAATCTGTTGACCTTATCAGTGAGAGTGACAAAGGATAAACAGAGCAACATGCTATTGGAAGCCATTGATAGCAATCAGGGGCAACCTATACAACAGACAAAGGGTGGAATTGTAAATTTTTAGGGTTTTTGCATTTTCTCTTTCAATATTACTCAAGATGTGAAAAGGGAAAATTTACTTTCTCAGAACATTGTTTTAAATACTGGAAATAAAGAATATTGGAAATTACAAACATACTGTCCCATCTTGTAATACAGTTACAGTATATATTGTTACATTAGTGAACTAAAAAGATAACTTTCAAAGCATAACTATTATATTACAAATTTCACGCCTATGATATTTCTGCTAACTCTTGGCATTATTTTGATCTTCCTCTGATCTTTCTCCCATATTCTTGACATTATCAGAATTTTAGATCATACATTTTTAGACTGAGTATAAATGAAATATTAGAATTCTAAGGCATGTTGAAGAGCCAATATTAAATAAAATATTGAATGCCCATTTTTTCCTACTTGGATATCTGGGTAAAAATTCCAGCTACTCTCCTGTAAAAGGATTTCTTCTGTAATATATTGAAGTGTGTGGCCTGTTTTCAAATAAACACAACCACTTCATTAGTAATAATCTACTAATCATACTGAATTTTTATCACTTTGTTAAATTATTGAGTTTCAGAAAAATTTTCCTTTCATAGTGATAATCTGATAATTTAAAAAAATTGAAAGTACCTTTGTCTGTATTAAAATTCAAAATGAAGTTATGCTAGGCAAAAAGTTTTATAGTGTCTTCCTTTGATATTTACAACAGCTTTCTCTTGGTAGTTCCTTTGTTTTACTTTTCAAAGTAAAAGAGAATAAGTAAACAACCATTCTTAATGAAACAATAAATGCTTTCCCATGACTGATTTTTTTAAATTTTAAGAAGTGGTTTGATTTGTAGCAGGGCAAATAAGTGAGGGTATCTGTATTCTTGTAGGTTGATAATAATAATTAGAGAGAGCCTTCCCTATGGCAAATGCCAATTATTAATAAATGCCAAAGAAAGCAATAAGAGACCTTATTAATTGCTTCATTGAAAGAATCACTTTTAAAGAGATAAAATTAGCAGCATCAAATTGCTTGTACCCAGTTTCCAGCTCTCTTTAGCATTCTGCATATCAACTCCTTACTGGAGACACAAACTAAATTAGTGGCTGGCCATTAGATAATCCTAGAAAACACTTGAAGATCTACAATTTTAGAGCAACCAATATATACAACTAAAAGTACCCAAGGCAACTGACCTATATCTTTAGAATACAGGGTTTTCATGGATGAAAAGTGATGTAAGAAATGATTTGAAAGACTGACAATTGAACCTTCCTAATCTACAACTTACTATTCTGCTAATCCCTCTTGGGTTGGTTGGACCTCAATTTTCAGTAAAACAGAGAAAACTGTCAAGACTTGAACATTGAAGTGATTGTTTTAGTGGTGATTCAATTTTAGTTACCTTTGAATAGATACAGCTTTAGGTCAACTTGACAAATATACTCTAACAGTGTTTGGGGGTTATATATGTAAAATTATAACATAGTTAAGAGAATGGGCACAATTTTGATACATGTCAATTCAGAGGAAGATTTATTTTTAGCTGAGCCCTATCAGTGTTTTAAGAATGTATATTATTAATTCTTGATTTTAACTCTTGTGCTATAGGTGTCCTATTAAGGAATTTGGAGCCCGACCCCACGAGATGGAGATTAGGGCCAACTTTTCTTCTATTAGATGCAGTTTCTGGTTTGATTCCTAGCTCCTTGATCCATTTTGAGTTAACTTTTGTGCATGGTGAGAGAAAGGGATTCAATTTCATTTTGTTGCATATGGATTTCCAGTTCTCCCAGCACTATTTGTTGAAGATGCTATCCTTTCTCCACTGCATGCTTTTAGCACCTTTGTCTAATATAAGGTAGTTGTAATTTTGTGGATTGGTCTCTGTGTCCTCTATTCTGTACCATTGGTCTACCCGCCTGTTTTGGTACCAGTACCATGTTGTTTCTGTTACTATTGCTATGTAATATAGTTTAAATCTGGTATCGCTATACCGCCTGTTTCTCTCTTCTTGCTTAGAATTGCTTTTGTTATTCTGGGTCTTTTATTTTTCCAGATGAATTTCATGATTGCTTTTTCTATTACTGCGAGGAATGCCATTGGTATTTTGATTGACATTGCATTAAACCTATAGAGTACTTTTGGTAATATGGCCATTTTAATGATATTAGTTCTGCCTAACCATGAACAAGGTATATCTTTCCATCTTATAAGGTCTTCTTCTATTTCTCTCTTTAGGGTTCTGTAGTTTTCGTTGTATATGTCTTTCATATTTAAACTAAAAAGTTTCTTTTTTTTTCCTCAGCAAGAGAAACAATAAGAGAGGTAAATAGGGAGCCTACATCCTGGGAACAAATTTTTACCCCTCACACTTCAGATAGAGCCCTAATCTCCAGAGTATACAAAGAACTCAAAAAATTAAACAACAAGAAAACAAATAACCCAATCAACAAATGAGCCAAGGATCTGAACAGACACTTCTCAGAGGAGGACATACAATCAATCAACAAATACACAAAAAAATGCTCACCATCTCTAGCAATAAGAGAAATGCAAATTAAAACCACTCTAAGATACCATCTCACTCCAGTAAGAATGGCAGCCATTATGAAGTCAAACAACAACAAGTGCTGGTGAGGATGTGGGGAAAAGGGTACACTTGTACATTGCTGGTGGGACTGCAAATTGGTGCAGCCAATCTAGAAAGCAATATGGAGATTCCTTGGAAATCTGGGAATGGAACCACTATTTGACCCAGCTATTCCTCTTCTCGGACTATACCCAAAAGATCTAAAAACAGCATACTACTCTTGTGAGTGCTAGTTGGAATGGTAGATATGAACTCGTTAGAAGAAGCTCAAGCTATACACAAAGGAGTGAAGATGAAAATAAGAATAAATTTAGAAAATGTCACTCAAAATCTCATCACCAATATATATGTTTTTCAGGAAAGATTGCATTCAGTTTATATTCCCATGTTGTTTACAACTCCATCTTAGATTATCTCATAAATAATTAAAATTATAGCATTTTATATGGTTTAAAATTATAGTCATTTATAAGGCTTCAATGAAAAATAACTCAAGCAATTTCAAGTGTTTTATATTTTTTCAACAGAATGCCACTTACTTTGTTCTAAGTAAACTAAACAATGCCAATTAAATGAAATAAACTGGTATTTGCACCTGTTTAAAGGGATTCAGTGTGGAATTCACACCTGTCCACAAAGACATCATCTTCATGATCAAAGAGTGATTCAGAAGTTCTGGAGTGGACTTATAAATGTGCTTTTTCCCCAGAATTTCCTGCAGGTCTTACTTTGAGAAGCACTGCTACAAAGCAAGTCGCTTCAATTCATATCCCTATGCTTCTAAGAGCATTGATAAGTAAATATTCTTTCTTTAAGCTAGAAGATTCAGATTCCACATGTAATGGTCATTTAATTTAATTGTGTTTTAGGTTTTCCATATATTTAGAAGGTCAAGGTCATTTCATACTTAAAATTGTTTATGTAGTAATAATGACAAGCTACAGACATTACTTCCTGAACATTATCTTTTTTATGGGAAAATAGTATCCTTTAATTCTAAATAAATTAAAATAACTTTCCTTTTTATGTAAACACACATTACAAAAATGGTAAAACTTACAGTTTTAGGCCAACACAGTTAATGAACACCAAAATATGATGAACCATAATAATAAATGCGGTTTCCAATTCATTCTCTCTTATAGCCTCTCCTTTTTGAACTGCTAAACTCATCACTGCCACTTTACTTATCAACATTTTTTAATTTAAACTTCATATTTAATAATCAGTTTTCTTCTGACTGTGTTTATACAAATGACACTATTTTCTATTTTAAACAAAGTTCCCTATCTCTCTTTATATTCCATGGCCTTATTTAAGTATAGGATTAGTTGCATCAACTCTATACCATGACTTCCCCAATCTCAGACCTTGGAACAATAGAATCAACTACTGCAAAAATTCCAGACAATGATGATGATATTGGGTTTACATATAATAGTAACACTTCTTCATCTGTATTTTTATTTTTGTTTTGTAGCGGTGGGAATTAAACTGAGGATCTCATGCATGCCAGGCAAACCCTCTACCACTGAAGAAAAAACCCTAGTCCTTCCAATTTATCTTCTAAAAATTATTTTAATATAATTGTGAATTCACACACAATTTTAAGAAATAAACTAGAATGTACTTGCATACAATTTACCCAATTTTCCCTGATCAAAACATCTGGTATTACTAACATATAGTAGTTCAAAACAGGAGTGTAACATAAAAAAAAATCTGTTAGATTTATTCACATTTTACCAGTTATACACAGACATTTTTTTTTCCCTCTGGATGCATATGTGTGAATTTAATACTGTTAATTTTTTTTTTTGTAATGGATATTGAACTCATGGGCCACATCCAGAGCCTTATTTTATTTAGAGATAGGGTCTTACTGAATTGCATAGCACCTTGTTTTTGCTGAAGTTGGCTTTTAACTCATGATCCACCTACCTCAGCTTCCTGAGCTGCTGGGATTATAGGCATGTGCCACTGTGCCTAGCATCTTAATTTTTTTTCATATGTATAGATGATTATGACAACTGCCAGTAGTCTGTATAAAGAAGAGTTTCATTATAAGTCTTCCTTTTGCTACCCATTTATAGCTACAACCATTTATTTGGGGAGGGAGTACTAGGAATTGAACCAGGGCACTGAAGCAAAGAGCCACAATCCCCACCATTTTACTGTTTACTTTAAGTCATGGTTTTACTAAGTTGCTTAGGGGCTCCCTGAGTTTCTGAGATTGGCTTTAAACCTGTGATCCTCCTGCCTTAGCCTCTCAAGCTTCTGGGGTTATGTGTATGTGCCACTGTGCCTGGTGAGCCACTTCCCATTTACCTGAGCTCCTAAGCCTTAGAAAACACAAAACTACATGCTGGAGCTCAGGCCCTGGCCCAGGACTGCAGCTACAACCCCCATCACCCAAGGGGGAGCCCAGGTTCACCCCTCACCCACCCATCTGGGAGCCCAGGCCTAACCCACTTCCATCTTGGGACACTGAAACCATTGCCATAGCCCTCACTACACAGAAGCCTCCACCCTGTGACAATATACAGGAATTAGAAGCAGCTGCATCTTGGAACAGGAATTCCAAAGCCAGTGTAAGGCCCACCCTTTCAGCCCCATCTCTGAAAGGGGTTGTATCCATCTTGGGACACCCCCTACTGTTATCTTGAGTTATCTCCGCTATTGCTATCACCGTCTATAGTTGCAGTATCATCCATTGTGGGGCACTGGCAGGGTATGGAAGCCCAACACCAAGGTGAAGCATAGATAATCTGTACAAATACTACAAGATTATAGGGTAGAAAGTGTAATACCTCAGATCTGCAGTGCAAGAAAGAAAGACACATAGACAATGTATAAAAAAACAAGGGGAAAAAGTGCCTCAAAAAACTAGGATACTACAATAACAGAATTCATGAACAGTGCAGTTGATGAGATGTCAGAGAAGAAGTTCTGAATGTACATAATTAAAATGATCTGTGAATTAAAGAATGACCTAAATGAGCAAATATAGGCAAAAGTTGATCAATGTAACAAAGAGATAAGGGAGCAAATACAGGTAGCAAAAGATAACTTCAAGAAAGATAGATTCTGAAAAAAAAATCAGAAATCATCAAAATGAAGGAAACAATAAACCAGTTAAGAAACTAGCAGTCCATTTCTTGTATTTGAGAAAGGTTTGTTTGACATACATAAATGCCCCATTGCTTTGGGCAGAGATATTTATGATTGTTATGTCTTATTTATGTATGAATCCCTTAAGCAGTATGAAATGTTCTTCTTTATCCTGTTCCACTAGTTTTGGTTTGAAGTCCACTTTATCTGATATGAGGATAGAAATTCCTGCTTGATTATGTGGCCCATGCGAATAGTATTTTTTTTCCTTCCCTTAACCTTAAGTCTGTGTATGACTTTTCCCATGAGATGAATCTCTTGAAGGCAACATAATGTTGGGTATTTTTAAAAAATCGCTTCTCAACACTGGATAGATATTCCAAACAAAAACTAAACAAAGAAACTAGAAACTCAATGATACAATCAATAATTTGGACTTAACAGACATATATAAAATATTCCATCCATCAATAAGCAAATACACTTTCTTCTCAGCAGCACATGTATCCTTCTCCAAAACAGACCATATGTTATGCCACAAAGCAAGTCTTACCAAGTACAAAAAATAGAGATACTATCCTGCATCCTATTTGACCATAATGGGATGAAGTTGGAAATCAATGATAAAATTAAAAAGAAAAGCTACTCCAACCCCTAGAAACTAACCAATACGCTATTGAATGATGCTTGGATAAAAGAAGACATCAGGGAGGAGATAAAATATTCATAGAGGTAAATGAAAACTCCAACACAACATATCAAAACCTCTGGGACACTATGAAGGTAGTGCTAAGAGGAAAGTTTATTACATGGAGTCCATCCATTAAAAAAAGAGAAAGTCAACAAATAAACAATGTAACAATATAGCAACAAATAAACAAATAAACAAAGCCCTAGAAAAAGAAGAACAAACTAACACCAAAAGTAGTAGAAGACAGGAAATAATTAAAATCAGGGCAGAAATCAATAAAATTGAAACTAAAGAAACAATTAAAAAAATTGACAAAACAAAAAGCTGGTTCTTTGAAAAAAAATTGACAAACCCTTAGCCACTTTAAGGAAAAGAAGAAGGGAGAAAACTCAAATTACTAAAATTTGTGATGAAAAAGGAACTATGAAGACAGACACTATTGAAATACAGAAGTCAATTAGAAACTATTTTGAAAATTTATACCCCAGTAAAATATTAAACCTCAATAAAATTCTGGCAAATCTCATACAAAATCATATTTTAAAAAAATAGTGTACCATGGTCAAGTGGAGTTCATTTGATAGATGCAAAATTGGCTCAACATATGGAAACCAATGAATATAATTCATCACATCAGTAGTCCTAAAGATAAAAATCATATGATTATAGCAATTGATGCAGCAAAAGCATTTAACAAAATACACCACCCTTTCATGTTCATAACACTAGAAAAACTAGAGATAGTAGGAACACACCTCAACATTGTAAAAGCTATCTATGCTAAACCCAAGGCCAACATCATACTACATAAATAAAAATTGGAAGCATTCTCTCTAAAAACTGGAACAAGACAGGGGTGCCCTCTTTCACGACTTCTAGTGAACATAGTACTTGAAACTCTAGCCAGAGCAATTAGACAGATGAAAGAAATTAAAGGGATATAAATAGGAAAAGAAGAACTCAAACTATCATTATTTGATAATGACATGATTCTATACTTAGAGGATCCAAAAAGCTCCACCAGAAAACATCTAGAATTAATTAATGAACTCAGCAGTAGCAGGATATAAAATAAATACCCATAAATCAAATGCATTTATATACATCAGTGATGAATCCTCTGAAAGAGAAATTAGAAAAACTATACCTCCATTCAAAATAGCATCAAAAAATAATACTTGGGTATCAACTTAACAAAAGAGGTGAAAGACCTCTACAATGAAAGCTACAAAACAATAAAGAAAATAATTGAAGAAAACCTTAGAATATGGAAAGATCTCCCATGCTCTTGGATAGGCAAAATTAATATTGTCAAAATGGCCACACTACCCAAAGCAATATACAGATTATATGCAATCCCAATTAAAATCCCCCAAATCATTGTTTATAGACATAAAAAAAGCAGTCATGAAATTCATTTGGAAAAAAAAAAAGAGACACAGAATAACTAAAGCAATCCTTAGCAAAAAGAGTGAAGCAGGAGGCATCACAATACTAGACCTTAAACTATACTACAAAGCTACAGTAACAAACACCACATGGTATTAACACCAAAATAGGCAAGTAGACCAATGGCAGAGAAAACAGACACAAAGAAATACCCACATAAATACAGTTATCTTATATTAGACAATGGTGGCAAAAACATACATTGGAAAAAAGATAGCCTGCAACAAATGGTGCTGGGAGAACTGGAAAGCACTATGCAGCAAAATAAAAGTAAACCCCTATCTCTCACCATGCAAAAAATTCAACTCAAAGTGGATCAAGGACCTTGGAATTAGTCCAGAGACTAATAGAGGAAAAAGTAGGCCAAGTTCTTATCACGTCAGATTAGGCCCTGAATTCCTTAATAAGACTCCTAAAGTGCAAGAAATAAAATAAAGAATTAATAAATAGGATGGACTAAAACTAAAAACCTTCTCAGCAAAAGAAACAACTGATGAGGTAAACAGAGAATCTACATTTTGGGAGCAAATTTTTGTCACCACACATAAGATAAGCACTAATTTCCAGGATATACAAAGAACTCAAAAAACTTAACACCCGAAAAACAAAACAAAACAAAAACAAAACAATCAATAAATGGGCTAAGGAGCTCAATAGACACTTCTCAGAAGAAGATATACATTCAATCATTAAATATATAAAAAATTCAACATTTTTAGTAATTAGAGAAATGCAAATCAAAACTACTCTAAGATTTCTGCTCACACCATTCAAAATGGTAGTTATTAAGACTAGAGACAATAATAAATGTTGGTGAGGCTATGGGGGGAAAGGCACACTCATACTCTGCTAGTGGAACTACAAATTGGTGCAACCCCTCCGGAAAGCAGTATGGAGGTTCCTTAGAAAATTTGGAATGGAACTACCATTTGACCCAGCTATCCCACTCCTGGGTGCATACCCAAAGGACTTAAAATCAACATACTACTACAGTGATGCGGCTACATCAATGTTCATAGCAGCTCTATTCACAATAGCTAAACTGTTGGAAGCAACCTAGATGCCCTTCAATAGATTAATGAATAAATAACAGGTGGCATATATACACAATGAAATATTACTCAGCATTAAAAGAGAATAAAATTATGGCATTTGCAGGTAAATGGATGGAGTTTGAGAAAATCTTCTAAACAAAGTAAGCCAATCCTAAAAAACCAAAGGCCAAATGTTCTCTCTGATAAGTGGATGCTGATCTATAATGGGGATGGGGGAGGCATGCAAAAAATGGAGGAACTTTGGGCAAAGAGAAGGGAGAGTGGGGAGGGTGCATGGGGGCAGGAAAGATGGTGGAATGAGATGGACATCATTACCCTAGGTACATGTATAACTGCACATATGATGTTTACAACAACTACATCGTTTACAACCAGAGAAATGAAAAGTTGTGCTGCAATTGTGTACAATGAATCAAAATGCATCCTGCTGTCATATATACCTAATTGAATAAATTAATTTAAAAACATCTAAAAAAAGAATGTAAGAAAGATTTCAAGGATATTTTTTTAAAGAGAGAGTGAGAGAGGAGAGAGAGAGAGAGAGAGAGAGAGAGAGAGAGAGAGAGAGAGAGAGAATTTTTAATATTTATTTTTAGTTCTCGGCGGACACAACATCTTTGTTGGTATGTGGTGCTGAGGATCGAACCCGGGCTGCACGCATGCGAGGTGAGCGCGCTACCGCTTGAGCCACATCCCCAGCTTCAAGGATATTTTGATAGAAAATATTCATATGCTATTAATACTAAACTACAAATTATGAATATACTTAGAAATCATGCCCAATTCTCATAAATTTGATATGATTTTGATATAAAACTATTTGATACAGTTTTGATATAAAATGTCACTCATTAATCACATTTCTTATCCTATATTTCAATGAAATATTAACAAACTTAAATAATTGCAAGCATTCTCAAAATGCAAACAAGTTATGTTCTACAAGTTCATTTGTAAGCCACTGTTAGAGTCTGGAACATATTTCCACATAAAACCTACTTGATGAATGTGGTTAGGAAACAAAGCCAACCTGCAAAATTCCACCTAGATCAAAATGTAATTAAAATGTAGTACTAGGATTTTTAAAAAAACTGGTTATTATTTATCCAGCTGCTTCTTTGGGAACTTGGAAATTGGAATACTTGAACTTCTTATTTTTCTTCTTCACATTTCAAATTTTCCCACAGTATTCTTTAGACTTTCTCCTGTCTCACCTTTAAGAAGTTCTTTTAAAAAGCTCTCAAAATATACATTGAGAATCTTTATCAGTATGAAGAAACATCTCTGAGCAAGAAACCATTTGTAGTTACAAGATCATCATATATCCTGTGGTTATCTCTCAAACTTGTTTTTAAGACTGTATTTAGTTTTGTGGTCATTGTTGTATATCTGAAAACTTAAAGAACACAAATCCACAGTTGTCAATATATTCTCAAAGGAATTAAAAACTTCCTTTCCCTGTAAAAAATGCTCAAAACTATAATTTTGTCAATTTAAGAATGTTAAGTAAATATAATAGTATAGTATGCCATCTTTAGAAAATTAGTACTTTTCTGCCACGTGCAGGGGTACATGTCTATAGTCCTGGCAACTCAGGAGGGTGAGACAAGAGAATCCCAATTCAAGACTAGCTTCAGCAATTTAGCAATTCCTTGAGCAACTCAGATCCTTTCTCAAATTTTTAAAAACTAAATAAGAAGAGCCAGGAACATGGCTAAGTGTTCTAATTCCCCTGACTTCAATTCTGGAACAACTACAACAACAAAAGAAAATAAATTAGCACTTTTCTAAAAAGTCAGGATTGTCCCCTTCAGATTTATCTAAATCACGGCATTTGTGTATAGTTTATTCATTTTAAATGCTGAGCAGTATTCCCTGATATATATGTGCTACAGTTTATTTGATCATTCACATTTAGGTCATGTAGTTTGTTCCCAGATTTTGTTATGAATAATATTTTATGATGGTTCATGTACAGGGTTTTATGTGTACATTAGTTTTTATATTTCTAGTATACATGCTCAAGGTTATAATTGTTAGTATGTATAGTACTGTATACTTTTTTGTAAGAAACTGCAACAAGTTTTCAAAAGACATGTATCCTACCTTAATGAGGGAGAAAACCAGTTTATCTGCATAGTGGCCAGAATTTGCTATTATCTCCATTTTCCAATTTTTTTCTAACACAATAAGTATATAGTGATATGTCTCAATATGTCTATAATAACAATATATCTATAATAACAAATGATCTCTTTATGTGCTCATTTACTGTACATATTTTTCTAGAATCCTCAGTGAAAGTTTGTTCATGTCTTTTGTTATATTCTTGTTGTACCCCTAGCTGTTTTATTTTGAGATTTCAGAGTTTTTTGTGTTAAAGGCTTTTGTTCATTTATAAATATTTTCTCCCTCTGTAGCTTTTGTACTCATTTTCTTTAAAGGGATTTTCACAGAACTAAATTTTTAATTGTATTGAGATTAAATTTACCAAATTTGTCCATTGTTCCTTTTAAAGATTCTGCTTTGGGTGTCAAGTATGAGATAACTTCATCAGAAGGCTTTCTCCTATAATTTTAATAAAAAGTTTTATAGCTTTACATTTTATAGTTTAAACCAGTTTATATTTTGAGTTAACTTTTTACATATGCACCTTAAGTCTAGGACTTTTCCCCCCCGCAACGGTGTTCAATTATTCAAGCATTATTTATCATAAGTGTTGTACTTCCACCATTGAATTACATCGGAACTTCATAAAATCAGTTGGATATATTTATGTGACCTCATTTTTCGGTTTTCTCTTCTGTTTGATATATGTGGCCACTGGTCTGCAAACACTGCACTTCCTGGATTTCTGAAGCCATGCAGTAAGCCTTAACATCAGGTTGAATGATTCTTTCACCCATATACTTCTCTTTCAAAATCATGTATGATTCTAGTTATTGTGCATTTTTATATGAATGTAAGAACTTTGCATATATCTATGAAAAGTTTTACCCATATTTTCAATAGAAATAGCGTTAAACCTATAGATAAGTTTGGAGGGAACTGACATCTTTATTATGTTGAGTCTTCTAATTCCTAAGCACCCTATGTCTCTCCACTTCTTTAGGCTGTCTTTAATTCATTCCTTAACATTTGTATTTGTTAGGATACAGATACTGTACATATTTTGCTAGATCTTTACCTAAGATTTCACCCCTCTAAAATAAATGAAAATGTTAGCTCCTTTTTTGGTATTGTCTCACAGTTCCCTGAGATTGTTCATATTTTTATGTGACTGTATTTTTTTCTATTTCACAAAGAGTAAATCTAATATTTTGCCTCAAGTTTACTGATTCTATCTTTTGGTATGTCTAGTATAAAACTAGAAATATAAAATTGATTTCACTTCTAAAGTGAATGACTAAATAGTTGACTAACCTTGTTCCCCACCAGAAACAAAATTTCACTTTGTTTTCATTATTTCGTGTTTCACTTGTAAAGTTTCCACTTGGTTCTTTCTTTTATTTCTTTACTGAGATTTTTTATTTCTTCATTATTCTAAGATAATCAATAATAGCATGTAGAAGTACTTTTTTAATGATGACTTCTTTAGTTTCCATTAACAAAAAATTCCAACATATATCCCAGGGGCTCATAAGGATGAGAAAGGAGGATGGTGAGCTCAAAGCCAGCCTCAGCAAATCAGTGAGACCCTAAGCAATTTAGAGAACTTGTCTCTATGTAAAATATTAAAAAAGGCGGTTCGTATGTGACCTAGAGGTTAAGTGACCCTGGGTTCCATCCCTGGTACAAAAAAGATTCCAACATATGATTCATTTCACTTATGGCATCTATTGATCATATTGTCTCATTTGTGACTTTCCTTATTATTTGAATGATGATGCAATTTTTCATTGCATCATGGTCATATTTATATTATATTATGAGACTCTGTATTCTACTTCAGCTCCTTATTTTATCATCAGAGACACTCCCTTCATTATTGTAACTAGAAATATATGTGTGTATATATGTTTGGCTTCTTATGGGTACCTCTGATATCAACTTTGCAAAAATGGAGTGGTGATTCACATTTCTTCATGGCACATGGGGTAGAATGAAAGCTTAGCTTCCTTTGCAGAATTCCTCACACCTTCATGGTGAAAGTATAATACTGACTTGTTAGATCGAAGTGGGAATGGAGGTGTATCTAAACAGTTGACCACACTGATACCAATGATGAATATCATGAGTCCCACTGTTCTCTGTCTTTTAGATTCATTGACAGTGGATGGTGACAAAAACTCAGCTTCTCTTTGTGTTTCACTGATACTAGAGGTAAAAGGAACCAGAGTGTAAGTCAACTAGCCCTTTTTTGCTATCAGGTTGGTATAGTGGGGAGGTGCTATAGCATAATAGTCAGTAACAATATTTCACACCACCAGATGAATGTGAAGGAATAATTCACCATTAGACCTTACTAACATCACCTGGGCAGAATAATCAGGGCACCAGTTGCTTCTGCCTGGTGGAAGATACAAGATCAGCTCTCTGTTCGGCATCACTGGTATCAAGCTGCCAGGAGAATGAAAACAGTGCCTGCTTCTGTCACACGGGGAATATAAGCTCACCTCTTTACTTGATCTTGACTAAGTTACACTGTTAGAGGAATTGGAATATCATATGCTTACACTAGCAGTACATTAGATATCAATTCCTCTAATTTGAGACTGTTGACTAACTTTGTTTCCCACCAGAAAACACTCCCGATTCCTTAGCATGACAGATTCTCTGCTCCAGATACAAGTTCCTGACCAATTGTCATATATCCCATGTCTATGCCTATGTACCTTTCCTCTAGCTGATTTCTGCTTAGGCTAAAAAGACTTCATTACTCTACAACTCTCTAAATATCTTCCTTTTGTTGTTTTACCTTTTCAAATTGTCTCTGCTGATTTTGCAGACATAACAAATCATGGGGCTGGGGTTGTGGCTCAGTGGTAGAGCACTTGCCTTGCATGTGTGAGGCACTGGGTTCAATTCTCAGCACCGCATAAAAATACATGAATAAAATGAAGGTTAGTCAACAACTAAATTTTTTTTTTAAATCATGAACTCATTTGTGTCCTCAGTGATGTGTTTGTACCTGTTTTATAGCATGTATTGAAATCTGGTTTGTACATTGGAATTAAAAGCATTTATATCTATTTTCACCACCCTCTAGTACAAATTATCAATGTATCTCCAAGGTATATTTTCAATAATGCTTTATTTATCTAGAAGTCACACTTTTGGAATATTCCAGCAATTCAAAGACTGGTTTGATATTGGCTATAAGGTACAAAATCCTGCCTTGGTTTTGATTTACACTCAAGCCTTGAATATGATGACTTGAATATAAAACAGAGCAAAGGCATGAGCCTGGTTGCTTGTTGAGAGTGCTGGTAAGAAAAAGGGGCTTGTTTCAGGAAATGACTAGTTAGGGCACTGTTGAGTCCTTATTATTACTAGTTCATATTCTTAGAGATTTATTTGTATTTATCTAATTTAATTATCTCACCTACTTGTTGATGTGGATTGTATTACTATATACATATTGCAGGTTGGTCAGGAGCCATTTCTCATATACCCTTTGTTTTAATATGTTCTCCTAAACAATTTAGACCTGTAGTCTAATGTATCCATAAAATAAGTAATCTAGGTGTTTTAAGGGGATAAAGCTACTGGGTGGGGGGTTCTGAGATGCCAGGATCAGTCTTTAGAGGCTTTTGTAAGACTACTTGTTTCATTGAGGATGGTTTCTTTAGATTGGTGCAGGGCACCTAAAAGCACTTTTTATGTTCATGTAACATACATTTATTGAGTGTCAAGTCTGTGTAAAAGGTACTGGGATATATAGTAAAAACACCTTTGTTAATGTCATTGTCTAATGGGAGACATAGAAGGTAAACATTTATATCAGAGTGATAAGGTCTTATAATCCATAATGTTAGTCAATGATCTAAATATCAGAGTCATAATTTTAAAAAGGGTATTGGACATTCTTTTGTCTCCTTAGGCTGTGGGGCTTTTAGCAAGAATTCCTTTGAAGGATGTAACCAAGGGGACTGAGGGAATTGTTTGCCTTGCATTTGTGTGCCCTGTGGGTGGTCTTCTTCTTTCACCTGTCAACTGCTCTTCTAAGCAAAAAGAGCTTGGTGTATCTTGCTCTAGGGAATTTGAGGGATTTGGCTTTTTGTAGAACATAATGACATATTTACACATACTTGCCTTTTGACTTTGAGTGTGCACATGTAGGTTGTATACATGTGTGAATATATCACTGTCATTCTAAAGAGTTTAGAAATAATTTTTCATGCATGTAGTTTTATTGGTTTCTTAGCACTATTTTTTGTAATATAGTATTGAAAAAAAAAATCTCACATCCAAAGTCCTTGTCCTTAGAAGCACAAAAGGAGAATGCTCACAAATTCTTAAAAAGTATGAGATCTAAGATTTTTGCCATTCACTTGGACAGTAATGTAATGTGGAGGCAGCCAATAATGCCACCTCACAGCTCTCTCTCACCTGATTTCCTTCATTCCAGGTGAATTATTATTATTTTTTCCTGATAATGATATGAGGCCTTTTCTTCTCACAAGGGATGAGTGGAAGAATGAGAATGACAGTCTAGACACTCCAGGTTTTATTGTCTTTTTGTAAGTGGAATGTAATGGTTAAATGCAATGGTTAAAGTTCTACAGATATTCAAATTTAAACTTCTTAGCAGCTCTGTGACTTGAGGCAAGTGAGATTATGGATAGTTTGTTTTCTCTTAGATTTTCCATATAACTATGCAGTGCTTTCAAAATTACAATACTAGTAAATATAAACACACACACACACACCATCTTCTCTTTTTACTAAATTGAGGCCACAATTTTGTTTTAATATTTTGTTTTTCCAAATATTGATCTTATTTCATATGTAGAAACCATGTCTTTAAAATATTCCCTAAAGACATGATTTAGATAAGCTAAATAAACCCCATATATAAAGATAAATAGTTTTATTACTTTTTCTTGTATCATAGGGCATTTTGAATTAATAATGGGCCATTAAATGAATATTAAAATAAATAGTCTGGATCAAAAATCATGTTTTCATAACTACAGAAAATTTTAATGATATAAATGACAAAAGTAAGATATAAAAGTGTGACATATGCTCCCCACATGTTTATTACCAAGAGATAAATCAACATGGTTAATATTTTACTATATGTTTAGATACCAAGGCTAAGGTTAGTTTCATATTTTATTTCACTATATTTTTAAAAATCTTCCATAACGTCGGTGTACCTCCTTACACTCGGAAAATAAAATAATTATTAAATAATCATTACCAGGAATATTCAGGTACAAAATATAAAGGAGAGTTTGAATCAAGATGGAGGACCGTTCACAGGCTTTATTTTCTCTGGTCTGTAATTCTTCAAACTGAAAGAAACTAGCTTGTATGTACATTTGTATGTGCAAACTCTCTCTCTCTCCCTCTCTCTCCCTCTCTCTCCCTCTCTCTCTCTCTCTCTGTGTGTGTGTGTGTGTGTGTGTGTGTGTGTGTGTTTTGAATATATGTATATATTTCGAAATGTTTGTGAGAAATTCCTGTAAGACAGGAGCAGATGAAGCCGCTGTGGAGAAAGCTGTTGGGCAGCAGGCAGCTCAAATGGGGGAGGGGAGCCTGCCTGTCTGGCTGGGGTTTGAAGTAAACAGTCGGGGGGCGCCAGAGGAAATAAAGGAGAAAGCCTGTGTCAGTGTAGACTGAACGCGGGCGCGCGCGCTGACCCGCCCCACTGCTGCCCGCGAAGCGGAAGGCGAGAAGGCAGAGGGCGGGACCGAGGTACAGGCGGGCTCAGAGGGGGCGGGCTCTTGAAGCTGCAAAAACCGCGGTTCCACGGCTGGGCCAAGCCAACTAGGACTGTGAAGGCCAGGCCGCGCGGACTCCTCAGAGACGTGCCGCCGCCTGCACTTTTACTGCTGCAGCCATCCCTTTATCTTTTGCCTTCCTTTCCCGCGGTCTCCTTCGGTGTCGCGGTACTGCAACCTCAGCTTCAACTACAACAACAGCTAAGTGGCCGATTCCGGGACCTGGGGGTGGAGGTTGGGGCGGGCGCCACGCGCGGACAGCACAGTCGTACCCGCCATCTCTTTCCAGCCACCGCTGCTGCAGTCACCCCTCCCGGAGGGCAGAAGAAAGCACTGTCGAGAGGCACACACTGTCCTTGTGCCCACAGTGAAGAGTTAGAGCGTTTTTGCCAAGCTCTGGTGAGATCTTTGATCTAGGAGAAGGGAGGACCCCTTTCTGAGATCGCAGAAAAAAAAAAAATCTTATTGGATAGTATTAACTTTTTGTCCGCTTAATCAAGCAAGGGGCAATTCTGTCTAAGTCCTCCTAAGCCCTGAACCATGTCTCCTCCGACCATGCCTCCCACGGGAGTAGATGGCGTGTCCGCATACCTGATGAAGAAAAGGCACACCCACAGGAAACAGCGGCGCAAGCCCACTTTCCTCACTCGTAGGAACATCGTGGGCTGCCGCATTCAACACGGCTGGAAAGAAGGCAATGAGCCAGTGGAGCAGTGGAAAGGCACTGTGCTCGAGCAGGTTTCTGTGAAGCCCACACTTTACATCATTAAATATGATGGCAAAGATAGTGTGTATGGACTAGAACTGCACCGAGATAAAAGAGTTCTAGCGCTAGAGATTCTTCCTGAGAGAGTGCCAACTCCTCGAATTGATTCTCGCCTGGCAGATTCCTTGATTGGGAAGGCAGTGGGGCATGTGTTTGAAGGCGAGCACGGTAGGAAAGATGAATGGAAGGGTATGGTGCTGGCACGAGCCCCAGTGATGGATACTTGGTTTTATATAACATATGAGAAAGATCCAGTCCTCTATATGTACACCCTGCTGGATGACTACAGAGATGGTGACCTGCGCATCATTCCAGATTCCAACTACTATTTCCCTATGGCAGAACGAGAGCCTGGAGAGGTGGTCGACAGCCTGGTGGGCAAGCAGGTGGAGCATGCCAAAGATGACGGGTCCAAGAGAACTGGCATTTTCATCCATCAAGTGGTGGCCAAGCCCTCTGTCTACTTCATTAAGTTTGATGATGATATTCACATTTATGTCTATGGTTTGGTGAAAACCCCGTAAGTTCATTGTGCTCTTTGTAATAGTTGGGGAACTATTACTTAAAATATTTTGTATTTTCATAATTGTGAACTTTGAGAACAGTTTTGGCATCAGAAATTCAGGAAAGTAAGTAAATCTTATTGTGCCTCCAACTCTTACATTGACTAATTCCACAGTTTTGCCCCAAGTATACTGTGGTAATTTTGATATTGCTTTGTTCTTTAATGGAACTTATAAATTGGGTGCTAGTAGAATATTAAAGTGTCTGTATTTTTAATGTAAAAGTAGATTAACCCTACCCCATATCCTTCTCCCTCATTATTTTTAACCTTTCTACGTTCTTCCCACATGTTGAGAATCTGTCCTACATCCTTCCATATTTTCTTCTTCTTCATGAAGTTTTTCATAGTATTTTCTGTTAAAATGGGAAGCCATATTATTTTCTCTAATTGCTTTTCTCACTTGACATAGATGACATCCTGGCTGATCAGTAGCTACAGTCAATATCTATCTATCTATCTCTATCTCTCTCTCTCTCTTTCTCTCTCTCTCTCTCCCTCTCCCTCTCCCTCTTGTTCTCACCCTCACTCTAATAGTTGCATATTCAATACATGTAGATGTACCAAAAAGTATTCAACCTTTTTGTTACTGATATTCATTTATTTCCTTTTTCACCAACATAACACTACCAAAACACAAAGTGTTTTATTTCTATAGGTTGGATTCTCAGAAATGCTAACAAGTCATATGTTTTATTTTAAGAAATTAGGATTATCATTCAAAATGAAAGTGCCTATTTTCAGCATCCTCTGCAGCATCACTTTTTAAGATTTAAAAATCTGAAAGGTGAAAAATTATATGATATTGCTTTTCACTGTGACTGCCTTTTACCTGACTTCAAAGAGGATTTCTCTTTCTATTTGAGTGTTTTTCTTTTGTGATTTGACAATTATTATCCTTTCTTCATTTATCTATTGAATTGTTGATCTTTTCCTTAAAACTTTGTTAAGTGCATTTAATAATTTGTAGCTTATGTGTTATGATTTTTCTATTATATAATCTTGATTTTATTGGTTATGTCTTTTATTTTATAATTGTAAAAAATTAGGTAGATGATTGTCTCTTTTATAACTTTCATTTCCTGTTATTTTCCAGATGGATATCACCATCCTAAGTCATTCACCTACATTTCATAATTATTTTATTATTATTAAAGTTTAAATGTTTGAGTCATCTGAAATTTATTTTGGTATATGGTATAAGATAGAGATCCAAGTATATATTTCATTCACATTGGATGTCCAATTATACAATTTATTTAAAAAAACACCAATTTTCAAATTTCTGAGCCAGTATTACATGATTTGTAATATATTGACTGGCCATAAAGTAGTTTTAGAATCTGGTAAAGCGAGTCCTCCTTCATTATTATTTTTTTCTTTCATTGCAATTTGTCCTCCACAATAACTCTTTCATATGAAAATTATAAGCACTTTTTTGACATTAACAAATTCTGTCTCAATTAAAATTGCATTAAATTTCTATGTTTATCTTTGGAGTATAACAATAATATTAATTCTTAACACCGAAGTGTTTTGATATATCATTGAATTCTTTGGCTCTTATTTCTTAATATTCTTAATATAGGTCTATCATATGAAATTGATCTTATTTTTTAGTATTTTTACAGTTGTCACATTTTGAATTGGGTACATTTTCCTCCTCATTTATAGCTTGTTATTTTGGGCAATGAAAGCAACCTATAGATTTTTATATTTTTATCTTTTATTCAATGAATTTATTTAATCTTCTAAATTACAGTGGGTTTAAAAATAGAATATTTTGGACTCTAGGTATACAATCATTTTACATGTATATAAAAATTATTTTATTTCTTCTAATGTTTATATTGATTATATTACTTTAGCTGGATTCTCCGGAATAGTGTTGTATAATGATACAGACATACTTCACCTATTTTTAATTTTCAAAAAAATCTTTGTAGTATTTCATATTAGTATTATATTTGCTGTTGGTTATTGATTTGCTGTTGATTATTAACTTGTTTAGGAGTTTCTTCTTTTCCTTTTTTACATAGTGTTATTATCAGAAATGGCTCCTGGGTTTATCAAATGTATTTTCATTATCTATTCTTAAAATTTTATGATCTTTTTCCTTTAATTTGTGGATGTAATGAATTAAAATGGTTGGTATTTGATGTTGAACCAAACCTTAACTTCTGGAATTAATCCTACCTGCTACATGCTGTGTTTTATTTACCAACATTTCATTTAGAATTATTGCATTTGCATTCCAACTTGGAATTGTTTATTTTTGTTCTTTTTTATGCTGTCTTTACCAAGTATTTTTTTTTTATTAGAGATGTACTAGCTTTAAAAATATGAATTTTTGTGTTTTTAGTATTGTGCTGTGGTCTCAAGTAGTTCAAATAGCATTAGGATAAATTGTTCATTAAAAGTTAGCTAGTACCAATCTGTAAAATGATCTAATCCTGGTGACACTTTTGATTGTAGATCTTTAGTCAGTTCTCTGATTATTTTCAGTGACAATTAGTTTATTCAAGCTTTTGTTTAGAAAGAATATGTATTCTCTGTGAAATACAAAGTCCAAAGGTGTCTCTGTTATCAACCTTGTTGCTTGTTTTATTCACATGCTTTATGTCCTCGTATATTTTATGCCTCAAGATTTGTCCAGTACTGAAAAATGTAATAAAATTATCAGCTCTAATGGCATTTTAAATTCTTTGTACTATTTTATTTATTTAAAATGTCACAACAAAACATGTGAAAGTATAAAAGATATGGCACACATTTGTTCATCTCTACCTCAAATGTAAAACTGACAACATTTTGGTATGTTTATTTTAGATGATGATTTATAGTTTTAAATAATTGGAACATTACAATTAATTAATCCATTTTCCAATATCATACCAGTTATTCTGAAGAGGGTAGACACTATCGTGAGTTTGGTGTGAATATTGCCCATGATTTATGCATTTACTACAAATATAACTATAACCAATAATAGTATTGATTTATGTGTTTTTTAAAAATATAAATATGAATAATCAACTATAAACCATGAATAAATTATTTTAGTCTTTTGTTTTGTAGGGATTTTTATTTTTCCAAATAGAAAATGGACTGAAGTGACAAAAAAATCAACAGCACTTACTTTAAAATACTAATTACTGTTCACTTTTACTACTCCTAATACTCTGGAAGGCTTGGCTCTAGCCACAGCCCTAGGTATTGATAAAAAAGACAATCTTCTCTTTTCCAGACCTTTTATCTGGGCTAGGAAGAGGCACATATACACCACAAGCCTCTTACTTCAAGGTATTCATAGGCCTTATATTTTTCCTGGCATGATACTGGGGTTATTCCACTTTCTGATACTCAGAAGGTGGCTAGCTCTATTCCTAGCCCTCTTTTAAGAGTTTGGGACATAGTATTGGATGAAAATCTTCCTATCTTAAATAACAGCAATCTCTCCTCTTTCCCTCCCCCTACCATGTAAAGACACATGTCTTATAGACATATAATATTGCTTTCTAGCTCCTGTTCTAGTTTTAGTTATAGTTCTCACCTCCCCCAAATATCAAGTCATGTATCATACATTATGATGACATGATGACATTGGTCCATATAGCAAAAGATTAGTTTGTACCTGGACTAGGGCCTGGCAATGGAAGAATGAGTTATCCAGTCAAAAACCCTGATCTTAGAGCATACATCCTAATGGGTTGAAGAAGACAGTCATCATTAAGCTTAATGTAAGTCCTTTTGGTCTTATATTGTCTCATAATAATTTGAGTGTATACAAAAACCTGCCATTCAAAGAAAGGTTTATTCTAGTTCTACCTATGGTTTAGAGATTGAGGATAGAACAGTGAAATAATTTAAAGAATGTAGAAAAAAAGTCAATGTAGAATATCATGTTTCACTATGCCTTTACTCCTAAATTTCTTGGCTCCTGTACTAGAACTACATTTCTAATTATTCCATGGTAATATATGTATTTTTTTTTTCATCACATAAGCTTGCTTTGAGTCAAAGGGAGGATTTATAATGCTTCTGACATAGTTTTAGGAGGTGAAAATGTCCAGAAACTACATCCCTGGTCCCATAGTACTTAATTATATTATTGTGGATGAAGATACATTCCTGTTTTCTTCACAGTGTGCTGTATGTGTATATATCAGGCTGTGATTTCTTTTTAAAAAGTCCAATAAGAAAGCCATGAATCAGGGTGGGTGTATTTTATATAGATGGACAGATAATTCCCCAGAAAACATGTCATTTGAATGGACACCTCAATAAAGTGAGACAGCAAATCATGTTGCTGGCACTTTGAGATAGACTGTTCCTAACTAGAGAGGTTTCTTGTTAGAGCCAAGTATGGCCAGACGGGATGTGAGCAAGGAGAAGAGAGATTGTTCCATAGAAGTTGGTCTTCATTATGTTAAACAAGTGAGGTATTTCTAAGTTGGTGATTTTATAGTTTCAACAAGGCAAATTATGCATATTTTTATTTATTAAGATGTAATTCCATATAGTGAAAATGAACAGATCCTAACAGACTAAACTTTTCAGTTTTCCTTCTCTTATTGAAGTTTCATGTTTTTGTGGTCAGAAAGATATTTTTGTGTTTTTAATTTTTTTTAAATTTATTGAGAATTCTTTTGAGGATTAAATATGGTCTATCCTGGATAATAGTCCATGGGCACATGAGAAGAATATGTTTTCTGTTGTAGTTGAGTCTGTGAAAATGAAAATGAAATCCCTGTATGTGGACAAAAGCTCACAGACTGAGCCTCTAGAATAACCCTGGCATAAAAAGGGGACCTGTGCATCAAAGGGACAGAATCAGTTTCAGCCTGTATTACATCAGGCCTTGGAGTGGGTTGGAGAACACCCACCAACTCCCAAGACTATGCAGCCTGTTGCTGTGAGACCCAGGTGTGACCCACATTAACATCTACCTTGGTGGCAAAGAAACTGTTTTAGTCGGCTTTTCAAATGCTATGACTAAAAGTATCTAACCAGAACAACTGAAGAGGAGGAAAAGTTTATTTGAGGGATCACAGTTTTAGAGTTCTTAATCCATAGAAGGCTGGCTCCATTCCTAGGGCTCAAGGTGAGGCAGAACAACATGGTGGAAGAATGTGGCAGAAGAAAGCGCCTCACAGGATGATCAGGAAATAGAGACAGAGACTTCATTTGCTGGATACAAATATATACCCCAAAGTCATGCCTCCAATGCTCCACCTCCTCCAGCCCACACCCCCAGATTTCAGTTACCATTCAGTTAATCCCTATCAGGGGATTAATTCACTGATTGGCTTAAGCCTCTCATAATATTTTCTCCTCTGAAGCTTCTTGCATTGTCTCACACATGAGCTTTTGAGAGACAAATCACATACAAATTATAAAAGACTGTATCTACCACACCTTTCCCAATTTGGGCAGCACAGATAGCACTAGGCCTGTGCTTTTAGATGAGGCTCTAGAAGTGTGTTCATACTTGGTACAGACTAACAGCCAAGTAAGGCAGTCATGTTTCAATCTGCATCACTGCCATTTGTGGCATGGTTGTTGGTGTACCCTTGAGATTGTGCAGGTGACTCAGGCAGGATCCATCTTAGCATCAACCTAGGTGACCAAGTGACTGCCTTTATCAATACTATCCCAACTTCAGGCAGTATAACATATTGAAAGAGTCCATTTTTTGGAGTTAGGCAGAATAGTAAATACAAGTCTTTGCCTTGGTATGTAGTACAGGGTCAGCAAAATCTGACTCTATGGATTGAGCCTGTAAAACAACTTTGGTACCAAGGGAAACACATCTGGCCCCATTCTATCAATCTTCTATTCTAGCAAGCATCACCTATGGATTATTGCAGTAGTCTTAACCTAACAGTCTATCTCAGTAATAGGCAGCACATAATAGTATGGACCATGGATCTACTGCAGTGTTGTGTTGGTATTGGTAAACTGTGATCATATAGTGTGGCACACTGTGGTGGCATTTGTAGCCACAGGCAAGTGTATTGTCCATCCAAGATGACTGCCCAACCTGGGTAGAATCCTTCAGTGCCTATGCACAGGTCATTAATTGCAGATGAGGAATCCAGGCCTACTCCAGGAAATGGCTTGTAGGAATAAAACATCTTTTGAGTTATTGTCCTGGTTGATTCAGAACAATACAACAACAGTGTATTTGGGACAAACCTGAATTTAGATTACCCTCTAGTACTGAAACAGCCACAAAACACCAGCAGAAAACCAGTACATGGGTGCCATTCAGTGCTGAAGTAGCAGAAATTATTAGACACTTTCTCAATTATTATTGAGAAAATAGGTAAACTTCTTATAATTTCTGGGAAGACAGGAACAAAGAAGATCAGGTAAGGAACACGTAAATAATATATAAACCTTAAATGGCTGGGCAATGTCACATGCCAACAATCAGAACTTTCAGGAAACCAATATCTCAATTAGTTCTCTAAGTAACTAGTACTCAAAATAAAGTACCAGAAACCAACAAGGCTTAATGAGTATGGGAAAATTCTAAGACCAAGAATTTAAATCAACTGCTTTAAAGGAATTCAATGAACTTGGAGACATTTGAAGAACTATTTCAGACACCAATGAAAAAACTTAATAAAGAAATATAAGAGATTTAAAAAACAATCAAATATATATCCTAGGGTTGAAAAATACATTCAGTGATATTAAAACAAAATAGAAGAAATGAAAGGCAGGACACATTAAAGATAAGGAAGAATCAGTGCTGTACTAAAAAAAATCTGTTGTTAAATAGACCTTAACAAGAGTAAAATAAAAATAAGAATGAGGAGAAGTGAAGATAAAATATAAAAAATTTAGGATATTATAAAAGAGGTTATATTATTATTGGAATTCAAGAGGTATTTGAGAATGACAAGTGGGGAGAAAGTTTATTCAAAGAATAACAACAGAAGTCTTCCCAAAGAAGAATACATATATTCAGAATCAGAGAAGGCAAAGGTCACCAATCAAACTCTCAAAGGTGAATATAAAGAGAAGATCCTCAAAGCTACAAGAGAAAATAAATGAATAAAACCTATGATTATCCTAGTTCACCTAACAGCCAATTTCTCAACCGGAAATTTCCAGGCTAGAAGAATGTGGCATAAAAATTTCAGTATTGTTAAGAGGGGAGGGCTGGGGATGTGGCTTAAGCGGTAGCGCGCTCGCCTGGCATGCGTGCGGCCCGGGTTCGATCCTCAGCACCACATACCAACAAAGATGTTGTGTCTGCCGAGAACTAAAAAATAAATATTAAAAATTCTCTCTCTCTCTCTCTCTCTCTCTCTCTCTCTCTCTCTCTCTCTCTTTAAAAAAAAAGAGGGGGAAAAACTTTTGAATAAGAATACTGTGCTCAGTAATGCTATCCTTATAAATGAAAGAGGAATAAATACTTTCTAAAACAAATGGAAGCTGACAGAATATATCTCTAAAAGCTGTTTTGCAAGAAATGCTAAAGGAAATTCTGGAAAGTGAACGATATTAATGAAAAAGAATAAAACATAGGAATGTATAAAATTTTTTGATGAGAGAAATTACACAAATTAATTCAGAATGTTCTAATATTTTAAGTGTGGCACAAAAAACGTTTATAGCTTTAGTATGAAGAATACAAAAAGCAAAACCACAATAATAAGAATTACCTGAATATTTTAATCTATAAGCAATATAGAAAATATGTAAATTAGGATATCAAAAATTCATCATGTAAAGAGGCAAGAAATGCTACAGTATATTTTATCTTCTGTTTATATTTGAGATCATTTTAAGTTGCTATCACTTTAAAATAGCTTGGTATAACAAAAGAAAATTTTGTAAGTCTCATGGTAACCATCAAACAAAAATATTTAAATGTTAAAATAAAAATAATAAGAAATGAATTAAAACAGATTAATTCACATGACCATCAAGGAAGGCTACAAAAGAGAGAAATAAAGAAATAATTACAATGCTGTCTTCTCCAATATGAAAAATGTAAGACCCAACCCTATCAGATAAAAATAGATTTTAAATCAAAAACAATAATATATAGATAAGATTGTTATATGATGAAGGGGTTGTGAAAAAAGGAAAAAAAAAATTCTAACATGTATGGACCCAATATTGGAGCACCAAAAATATGAAACAAATGTTAATAGTCCTTAATGGAGAGAACTTTGCAATACAAGACTATCTTGGGGCATTAATACCTCATTTTCACCAAGAGAAGAGAAGTAAGTTGATTAGCCAGATGGAAAATGAACAAAGAAACAGCAAATTAAATTGCAACAGCAGAACTGTTAAATTCAACAACAGAAGAAATGAACCTAATAGAGGTCTACATAACATTATATCCATAGCTATCAAATGTACACTTTTCTTAGCACATGGAACGTACTCCATAATAGATCATATGGTAGTCTACAAGCCAATTCTCAATAATTAAATAAATTTATCCTAAGTGTCTTTTCTCACCATGAATGCGATAGGGCTAGAAATCAATAACAACAACAACAAAAAAGCCTTGAGGAAATATACAAGTACATGAAAATTAAAAAATTTTCTTTTTGAGCAAGAAAGGAAATAAAAAGGAAATTAAAGCATTTCTTGAAACAAATGGAAATGGAAACACAACACAAACAACTTTGGAATATAGTAAGAGTGAAGTTAATTGGGAAGTTTATAGCAATCACAGCCCAAATTATATATTAAATAAGTAAGATCTCAGATAAATAGCCTATCTCTGCTTCTCTAGAAACTAGAAAAACAAGGAAAAAAACCCTAAAATTACAAGAAGGAAGAAAATAATAAAAATTGTAGCAAAAACAATTGCAAATAAAGAATTTAAAAAAAAATGTGAAATAACAAATTCAAAAAAGGATAAGAGTTTTGGAATATATAAATAAAATTGCCAAACCCTTACATAGCCTACGAAAAGGAGAATATTTAAATAGTCTAAGAAAAGGAGAATATTTAAATTAATAAAATTAAGAATGGAAAGGAAACATTACAACTGACACCACAGAAATACAGAATATCACAGCTGGGTGTGGTGACACAAGCCTGTAATCCCAGCAGCTCCAAAGGCTGAGGCAGGAGGATTCCAAGTTCAAAGCCAGCTTTGGCAATTTAGTGAGGACGTGAGCAACTCAGTGAGACCCTGTCCCTAAATAAAATACAAAAAGTGCTGGAGATGAGGCCCAATGGTTGAGTGTCCATGGGTTTAATCCCTGGAACAACAAGAGAGAGAGAGAGAGAGAGAGAGAGAGAGAGAGAGAGAGAGAGAGAAAGAGAGAGAGAAAGAGAGAGAGAGCTATCATTATAAATTGCCATAAACAATTATATACCAACAAATTTTATGATTTTGATTTTGTTTAAATGGACAAATTCCCCCAAATATAGCTCTTACCAAGACTGAATTCTGAATACATGAAGAGACAAGTAATAAGATTGGCTCAGTAATAAACCGTCCCATAAAAAAAGCCCAGGACCAGATGGCTTTCTGCTGAATTCTACCCAATATTTAAAGAAAAACAAACACTAATTCTCTTTCAGTTATTCCAAAAAATAAAAAAAGGATTTCTTCTAAATACATTCTCTGAGACCAGCATAACCCTTAGGGAAAAAAAAAGAAAACAGAATAAAAGTAAAGACAGGGGCTGGGCCTATAGCTCAGTGGTAGAGCACTTGCCTTGCATATGTGAGGCACTAGTTTTGATTCTCAGTAACACATAGAAATAAATAAAATAAAGGTTCATCTATAACTAGGAAAAAAGAATAAGAAATTCTTCTAAAAAATGTAGACAGAATAAAAGTAAAACTACAGGCTAATGTCCTTGATGAACATAAACACAAAATTCCTAGTGAACCAAATCCAACAGCATATTGAACAGATATTCACTAGGGTCAAGTATAATTAATTCCAGAAATGGAAGGATGGTTTAATAAATATAAAAGAATAAAGTCAATAGACCATATCAATGGAATGAAGAAAAAATATGGTTATCTCAATCAGCAGAGAAAAGGTATTCAATAAAATGCAACATAACTTCATATTAAAAATGCCAAACAATTTAACCACACAAGTAATATACCTCAACATAATAATGGTCACTTATACTAAGCTAACATCTAACTTTATTTGAGTGGGGAAAATATGAATGTTTCCTCTCAAAGTTCTGGAGCAAGTTACTTCCCATTTTCACCACTTTTATTCAAGATAATGCTAGAAGTCTTAGAGCAATTAGTTAAGAGAAAGCAATAAACATCTTCTAAGTAAAAATATATATCAAATCTTACTGTTTATAGATGCCATATTATCTACCAAAAATTCCACCAAAATTATTAGAATGAATAAGTTACTTCAACAAATTGCAGGATTCAAAACCAACACAAAAAGTCAGTAATATTGCTTTATACCAACATCACTTTTTTATGAAATAGAAATTAAGAAGCAATTCTATTTACAGTACCTGCAAAAACTATGCCTAGGTATAAATTTAACCTAGAAAGTAAAAGACCTCTAAAATGAAAATAATAAAACATTGATAATTAACACTGAAATTGATATAAAAAGTGGAAAGATATCCCATGCTCATTGATAGGAAGAATCAATGTAGTTAAGATATACAGTATCAAGACTGGTTTACAGATACAGTACAGTTACCATCAAAATACCAATGACAGTCTTCACAGAAATAGAAAACAGCAATTCTAAAATTTGTATGGAAACACACACACACACACACACACACACACACACACACACACACACACATTATCCTGAAGAACAATATCCATTTTGAGCAAAAAGAACAAGAAAGGAGGAATTACACTGCCTGATTCCAAAATTACTAGAGTTATAATACTCAAAACAACACAAAATTGGCATGAAAACAGGCATAGAGCCCAATGAAAAAGAACAAGTAAGCCTAAAAATAATTCCATATATCTATAGCCAATCAACTTTTGACAAAGTTGTTCAGAAAACACATTGGATAAAGGAGAGTGCCTGGCAAATTTTTTTTAAATTATTTTATTGTTGGTTGTTCAAAACATTACATAGTTCTTAATATACCATATTTCACAGATTGATTCAAGTGGGTTATGAACTCCCATTTTTACCCCGTATACAGATTGCTGTGTCACATCAGTTATATTTCCATTGATTTACAAATTGCCTTTCTAGTGACTGATGTATTCTGCTGTATAGAGCCCAATGAAAAAGAACAAGTAAGCCTAAAAATAATTCCATATATCTATAGCCAATCAACTTTTGACAAAGTTGTTCAGAAAACACATTGGATAAAGGAGAGTGCCTGGCAAAATTTGACATCCACATACAGAACAATGAAAGTAGAACAGTATTATTTGCCAGTTGCAAAAATCAACTCAAATTTGATTAAAGACTTAACTATAAGACTTGAAACTTTGAAACTACTATAATAGAACCTTTGGAGAAACACTTCAGGACAGGAATGGATTGAACTTTTCTGAACAAGACCTCTCCCCCCATATCACCTAAAATAAAGGCAAAAATAAGCAAATTAGTTTGATTTTTAACACAAGCCTCTGTACTGCAAAGGAAATCACCAACAGAGATAAAAGACAATGTTTAGGATGAAAGAAAAAAAATTAAAACTGCTTTTGGACACATAAGGAATTTTTTGACCAAACTGTGGAACAAAACTAGGTGCTCTTCAATAAATGAATGGCTAAAAATTGTAGCATATATACACAATGGAATATTACTCAGCAATAAAAGGGAATAAAATTGTGGCAATTGCAGGTAAAAGGATGGAATTAAAGAAGATAATTCTAAGTGAAGTTAGCCAATCCCCAAAACCCAAATGCTGAATGTTTTCTCTGATATAAGGAGGCTGACTCATAGTGGGTTAGGGAGATGGAGCATGGGAGGAATAGATTAATTCTAGATAGGGCAGAGGGGTTGGAGGGGAAGGGAGGGGGAATGGGGTTAGAAATGATGATAGAATGTGATGGACATTATTATCCAAAGTACATGTATGAAGACATGAATTGGTGTGAATATACTTTGTATACAACCAGAGATATGAAAAATTGTGCTCTATATGTGTAATAAGAATTGAAATTCATTCTGCTGTCACAAATAAATAAATAAATAAACTCCAAAAGTTCACTACCAAAAACCAAATAATCCAACTCCAAAATGTATAATAAATCCAGGCATAGTAGCACACACCGGTAATTTTTTATGACTGGAGATGCTGAAGCAGGAGGTTCACAAGTTTCAGGCCAGCTTGGGCAACCTAGCAACTTAGTGAAACCCTGTCTCAACAAAAAACAAAACAAAACAAAACAAAACAAAACAAGCAAACAAACAAACAAAAAGGACTGGGAATGGTGCTCTGTGGTAAAGGCCTTCTGGATTAAGTCCCCATAATAAAAAAAAAAAAGGACAATAGATCCAAATGGTCATGTATCGTGAATGAAGTATTAAAAGATGAGAAACAAATGGCTAATAAGTATGTAGAAAACCTATTCAACATCACTCATCATCAGGGATGTGCCAATCAAAACAAGAATGAGATTTTTATCTTTTTTTTTTATTTTTTTATTTATTTATTTATTTTTAATTTTTTTACATTTTTTTATTGGTTGTTCACAACATTACAAAGCTCTTGACATATTATATTTCATACATTAGATTGAAGTGGGTTATGAACTCCCAATTTTACCCCAAATGCAGATTGCAGAATCACGTCAGTTACACATCCACAATTTTACATAATGCACTAATAGTAATTGTTGTATTCTGCTACCTTTCCTATCCCCTACTATCCCCCCTCCCCTCCCCTCCCATCTTCTCTCTCTACCCCATCTACTGTAATTCATTTCTCTCTTTGTTTATTTTCCCATTCCCCTCACAACCTCTTATATGTAATTTTGTTTAGCAATGAGTGTCTCCCTTCATTTCCATGCAATTTCCCTTTTCTCTCCCTTTCCCTCCCATCTCAAGTCTCTGTTTAATGTTACTCTTTTCTTCCTACTCTTCCTCCCTGCTCTGTTCATACTTGCTCTCATTATATCAAAGAAGACATTTGGTATCTGTTTTTTAGGGTTTGGCTAGCTTCACTAAGCATAATCTGCTCTAATGCCATCCATTTCCCTGCAAATTCTATGATTTTGTCATTTTTTATTGCTGCATAGTACTCCATTGTGTATAGATGCCACATTTTTTTTATCCATTCATCTATTGAAGGGCATCTGGGTTGGTTCCACAGTCTAGCTATTGTGAATTGTGCTGCTATGAACATCGATGTGGCAGTGTCCCTGTAGCATGCTCTTTTAAGGTCTTCAGGGAATAGTCCGAGAAGGGCAATAGCAGGGTCAAATGGTGGTTCCATTCCCATCTTTCCCAGGAATCTCCAAACTGCTTTCCAAATTGGCCGCACCAATTTGCAGTCCCACCAGCAATGTACAAGTGTACCCTTTTCTCCACATCCTCGCCAGCACTTGTTGTTGTTTGAATTCACAGTGGCTGCCAATCTTACTGGAGTGAGATGGTATCTTAGGGTGGTT
The DNA here is from genome assembly GCF_964194105.1 of Spermophilus citellus. Taxonomy (NCBI): domain Eukaryota; kingdom Metazoa; phylum Chordata; class Mammalia; order Rodentia; family Sciuridae; genus Spermophilus; species Spermophilus citellus. Next base: position 77,050,583 of record NC_138190.1, read on the forward strand.
TTGATTTGCATTTCTCTGACTGCTAGAGATGGAGAGCATTTTTTCATGTACTTGTTGATTGATTGTATATCCTCCTCTGAGAAGTGTCTGTTCAGGTCCTTGGCCCATTTGTTGATTGGGTTATTTGTTATCTTATTGTCTAATTTTTTGAGTTCTTTGTATACTCTGGATATTAGGGCTCTATCTGAAGTGTGAGGTGTAAAAATTAGTTCCCAGGATGTAGGCTCCCTATTTACCTCTCTTATTGTTTCTTTTGCTGAAAAAAAACTTTTAAGTTTAATTAAGTCCCATTTGTTGATTCTAGTTGTTAACTCTTGTGCTATGGGTGTCCTATTAAGGAATTTGGAGCCCGTCCCCACAATCTGTAGATCGGAGCCAACTTTATCTTCTATCAGACGCAGAGTTTCTGATTTGATATCAAGCTCCTTGATCCATTTTGAGTTAACTTTTGTGCATGGCGAGAGAAAGGGATTCAGTTTCATTTTGTTGCATATGGATTTCCAGTTTTCCCAACACCATTTGTTGAAGATGCTATCCTTCCTCCATTGCATGCTTATAGCCCCTTTATCAAATATAAGATAGTTGTAACTTTGTGGGTTAGTCTCTGTGTCCTCTATTCTATACCATTGGTCCACCCACCTGTTTTGGTACCAGTACCATGCTGTTTTTGTCACTATTGCTCTGTAATATAGTTTGAAATCTGGTATCGCTATACCGCCTGATTCACTCTTTCTGCTTAGAATTGCTTTTGCTATTCTGGGTCTTTTATTTTTCCATATGAATTTCATGATTGCTTTATCTATTTCAACAAGAAATGCCATTGGGATTTTGATTGGCATTGCATTAAATCTATAGAGAACTTTTGGTAATATCGCCATTTTGATGATGTTAGTTCTGCCTATCCATGAACAGGGTATATTTTTCCATCTTCTAAGATCTTCTTCTACTTCTCTCTTTAGGGTTCTGTAGTTTTCATTGTATAAATCTTTCACCTCTTTTGTTAGGTTGATTCCCAAGTATCTTATTTTTTTTGAGGATATTGTGAATGGAGTGTTTTTCCTCATTTCCATTTCAGAAGTTTTGTTGCTGATATACAGAAATGCCTTTGATTTATGCGTGTTGATTTTATATCCTGCCACTTTGCTGAATTCATTTATTAGTTCTAGTAGTTTCTTTGTAGACCCTTTTGGGTCTTCTAGGTATAGAATCATGTCATCTGCAAATAGTGATAATTTAAGTTCTTCTTTTCCAATTTTTATGCCTTTAATTTCTTTCATCTGTCTAATTGCTCTGGCCAGTGTTTCGAGAACTATATTGAATAGAAGTGGAGATAGAGGGCATCCCTGTCTTGTTCCGGATTTTAGAGGGAATGCCTTCAAATTTTGTCCATTCAGAATGATGCTAGCCTGAGGCTTAGCATAGATAGCTTTTACAATGTCAAGGTAAGTTCCTGTTATCCCTAGTTTTTCTAATGTTTTGAACATAAAGGCATGCTGTACTTTGTCGAATGCTTTCTCTGCATCTATCGAGATAATCATATGTTTCTTATCTTTAAGTCTATTGATGTGGTGAATAACATTTATTGATTTCCGTATGTTGAACCATCCTTGCATCCCAGGGATGAATCCTACTTGATCATGGTGCACTATTTTTTTGATGTGTTTTTGTATTCGATTCGCCAGAATTTTATTGAGGATTTTTGCATCTAGGTTCATTAGAGATATTGGTCTGTAGTTTTCTTTCTTTGAGGTGTCTTTGTCTGGTTTCGGGATCAGGGTGATGTTGGCCTCATAGAATGAATTTGGAAGAGCTCCCTCTTTTTCTATTTCCTGAAATAACTTGAAAAGTATTGGTATTAATTCTTCTTTAAAGGTTTTGTAAAACTCCACTGTATACCCATCCGGTCCTGGGCTTTTCTTGGTTGGTAGTCTTTTGATGGCTTCTTCAATTTCATCTATTGATATTGGTCTGTTCAGATTGTCTATATCCTCCTGACTCAGTCTGCGCAAATCATATGACTTAAGAAATTTATCGATGTCTTCACTATCCTCTATTTTATTGGAATATAGATTTTCAAAATAATTTCTAATTGTCTTCTGTATTTCTGTAGCATCTGTTGTGATATTGCCTTTTTCATCCCGTATGTTAGTAATTTGAGTTCTCTCTCTTCTTCTCTTCGTTAGCATGGCTAAAGGTCTGTCGATCTTATTTATTTTTTCGAAGAACCAACTTTTAGTTTTGTTAATTTTTTCAATAGTTTCTTTTGTTTCAATTTCGTTAATTTCCGCTCTGATTTTAATTATTTCTTGCCTTCTGCTACATTTGCTGTTGTTTTGCTCTTCCTTTTCTAGGGCTTTGAGTTGGAGTGTGAGCTCATTTATTTGTTGGTTTCTTCTTTTTTTGAGGAATGACCACCAGGCGATGAACTTTCCTCTTAAAACTGCTTTCATTGTGTCCCATAGATTCCGATATGTTGTGTCTGTATTTTTGTTTATCTCTAAGAATTTTTTGATTTCCTCCTTTATGTCTTCTGTAACCCATTGATCATTCAGTAACATATTGTTCATTTTCCATGTGATGTAGGATTTTTCCTTCCTTCTTTTATCATTGATTTCCAGTTTCATTCCGTTATGATCAGATAAAATGCATGGTATTATCTCCACCCCTTTATATTTACTGAGGGTTGCCCTATGGCATAATATATGGTCTATTTTTGAGAAGGATCCATGTGCTGCTGAGAAGAAAGTATATCCATTTGATGATGGTTGATATATTCTATATAAGTCAGTTAAGTCTAGGTTATTGATTGTGGTATTGAGTTCTATAGTTTCTTTATTTAACTTTTGTTTGGAGGATCTGTCCAATGGTGAGAGAGGTGTGTTGAAGTCTCCCATAATTATTGTGTTGTGGTCTATTTGATTCTTGAATTTGAGGAGAATTTGTTTTGTGAATGTCGCAGCACCATTATTTGGTGCGTAAATATTGATAATTGTTATGTCTTGTTGGTGAATGGTTCCTTTTAACAGTATATAATGACCTTCTTTATCCCTTTTGATTAACTTAGTCTTGAAGTCGATTTTATTCGATATGAGGATGGCCACCCCTGCTTGCTTACGAGGACCATGTGCGTGGTATATTTTTTCCCATCCTTTCACCTTCAGCCTGTGTATGTCTTTTCCCATCAGATGTGTCTCCTGGAGGCAGCATATTGTTGGATTTGTTTTTTGAATCCATGATACCAGCCTATGTCGCTTTATTGGAGAGTTTAAGCCATTAACATTCAGAGTTACTATTGATATGTGGTTTGAACTTCCATCCATGTTTGATTGTTTATCCTTTTTTTAAAAAAAAAAAATTAGTTTGTCTCTCCATGATTGTCTTTCCCCTTGCCCTCTGTCTTTAGTGAGGCACTTCCCACTGATGGTTTTGGTTATTGTTTTTCATTTCTTCCTCGTGTAGTGTTTTGCTCAAAATGCTTTGCAATGCTGGTTTTCTGGCTGCAAATTCTTTTAACTTTTGTTTATCATGAAAGATTTTTATTTCGTTGTCATACCTGAAGCTTAATTTTGCTGGATACAGAATTCTTGGTTGGCATCCATTGTCTTTCAGTGTTTGAAATACATTGTTCCATGACCTTCTTGCTTTCAGTGTCTGTGATGAAAAATCCGTGGTTAACCGTATTGGTTTACCCCTAAATGTAATCTGTTTCCTTTCTCTTGTAGCTTTTAATATTTTCTCTTTGTTCTGTATATTGGATATCTTCATAACAATGTGTCTTGGCGTTGGTCTACTGTGATTTTGTGTGCTCGGTGTCCTGTATGCATCTTCAATTTGTATATCTGTTTCCTTTTTTATTTCTGGAAAGTTTTCTGTAATTATTTCCTTCAGCAAGTTTCTCATTCCTTTGGTTTGAATCTCTGTACCTTCTTGTATCCCGATGACTCGTAAGTTCGGTTTCTTAATGTTTTTCTCGTGATTTTTTACCAGCCTTTCTGAGTTGGCTAGACTCTTTTCAAGATGGTATATTTTGTCTTCATTATCTGATCTTCTGGTTTCTACTTGCTCCACTCTGTTAGTGATACTCTCAATTGAGTTTTTAATTTGGTTTATCGTTTCCTTCATTTCTAGAATTATTGTTTGATTATTTTTTATAATCTCTATCTCCTGATAAAGATGCTTAACTTCTTCTTTTATCTGTTTGTGAAATGCATTCTCAATGTGTTCTTTCGCTGCTTGAATTTGCTGTCTTGTATCCTCTTTAAGGTTCCATTCCATCTGTCTTAGGTGTTCCTTGAGTTCTTTATATGACCATTTTTCTGATGACTCTAGGTCCTCCTGAATATTTAGGCTGTCCTGTGTTGTTTGTACTCCTTTTCTTCCTTGTTTTTTGAAGCTGCTCATGTTGCTTCTTGTTCTGTTTGACTGCTGAGTTACTGTTTACTCCTATAAATTAGTTTGATGCTTGGGAGGAAAGGTATTTGAAGGGAAGGGAAGAAGTCTCTAAAGAGAATGAGAGTAGGCAGGTAGAATTCAAGAAAAAAGGGGGGATAAGAAAAATGAGAAGACTAAAGAAGAAAAAGAATAGGAACTAAAAAAGAAAAAGATTAAAAAAAAATAATAATAATAATTAAAAAAATTTAAATTAAAATTAGTAGAAAAAAAAATTTAAAAAAAATATTTTGTAAAAAAAAAAAATTAATAAAACAACAAGAAAGAAAAAAATGAAAATGAAAGAAAAACCTAAATCAAAAAAAAAAAGAGAAAAGAAAAAAAAGAAAAAAAAAAAACCTAATAAATGCAGTCTTAGAGTTTGATTAACTTCTCTTCCAGTAGATGGCGCTGTGCCCACCAGGTCAAGTTTCTCCTGTCAATACGCGGGAACCAATCACTGTGCAGCAGCTCCTCCCAGACTGGGCGAGTCTCCAATCCTGAGTGTCTAGGGCCTCCTCTTGTGTCTAGTCACTTCCCACTTTTTCTCTAGCCAGGCCCCTCTCACCACAATACTGGCTACACGCCAAGTCTGCTGCTCCCGGGAGCCCTGTTTTCATGAACGACTGGGCACACTCTTCCAGTTTGCCATTCCCTCAGACCCTAAGCTTGTAGAGTTTGGGGCTGAGAATCCTCAGCGGCTTTTACTTGCCCTCTGGTATCCACATCCCCGTAGGTGGTGCAAGAGACCTCAGCAGTCAGCCCTGGTGGGAGCGGAAGTTCCGCTTGCGGGACCCGCACCACCTCTGATTCCCTCGGGCTGGCTGAAGCACTCACAGGAGAGCTGGGAGGGGCCCTTACTGGAGAGCTGGGAGGGGCTCTTAGAGTTTTCCCGATGTGTGGAGAGGCAAGGCTATGGGATCACACACCTGTTTCAACGAAGTTATCTCCTCCGCAGCAGTCTGATGACACGGTTTCCCTTTGCCGGGAGACTAATTCAACGGGTGGGTCCTTCTCTCCCAAGCCCCGTTTCAAACCTGTGGCCACTACTTATGAAGGCTCGGTAGGCATTTACCTTCATATGATGAGAAGGGCTGACCAGTTGTTTCAGCCGGATGAATTAATGCCGAGTCATAGCTGTTTGTCTGCGGGAAGCAGGTGACCGGGAGTTTGAATTCAGCGGGTCAGAGCTCAGTGCGTGTTCTCGGATCACTTGGATTTTAAATTGTTGCTCATCTTATCAGCTGTTTCATATAATTCGGCAGCTCATTCATGCGGTGAAGAGTCTGCTCTATGGTGCTCCACGGGAGGCGGCGGCAGCAGCGGCGGCGGCAGCAGCGACGGCGGCAGCGGCGGCGGCCTTCGGGACCCCCGGGGAGGGGGTGCGGGTTGGGGGAGGGGAGGCGGCGCCTCAGGGCCGCGCGGTCTGGGTACCGGACACGCAGGAGAGCGGGCGGGGTGGGGGAAAGAAGTTGAGATCTAAATTTAGAGACTGAGCTTGGGAGGAGAGACGGCTGGGGAGAAAGAAGCAAGGCGGAAAGGCGGAGAGGAGAAGGGGAAGGAGAAGGAGAAGGGGCTGAGGGAGCCGGCGGCTCGGGCTGCAGCCTTACTGCTCGCGCTGAAGTCGTGCTGTACTCCCTTCACCTTGGCTGGATTAGTGGCTGATTCACTCCACCTAGGCCCCTTTCTTGACACGGTGCTGGGTTTCTGTCGACAGATCTCCTTTAATGATCTTTACCTCATCTTTTCAGACGCCGCGGCGCGGGGCTCAGAGCGGCTTACTCACTTCCCGCCGCCATCTTCCCACAAATTCTATCTTTTTTTTTTAATAATTCTTTTATACAAAATGCATAGAGAGGGGCTGGGGTTGTGGCTCAGTGGAAGAGTGCTCACCTCGCACGTGCAACACCCTGGGTTCGATCCTCAGCACCACATATAAATAAATTAAATATAGACAAATACATAAATAAATAAATAAACATATATACACATATGCATAGAGAATCCTTGGACACTGCTGGTGGACATGAAAATTAGTACAGACAATAAAAAAGTTTGATGGTCTTCCAAAATTAAAAAAAAAAGTAGAACTATCATCATTTAGCAATAACAATGTGACATATATATGCAAAGGAAATTAAATCAGTGTGCTGAGACGTATTTGTGTTCCAGTATTCATTGTACCACATTAATAATAGTGAAAAAGATCAAACATATGTGTCCATCAACTGATTAATAAACAAAGAAAATGTCACACATCAGATACAGCACTAATCTCTAGGGTATATAAAGAACTCAAGAAGCTAAGCACCAAAAATCAAATAACCCAATCAATAAATGTGTCAAGGACCTGAACAGACACTTCTCAGAAGAGTATTTAAAAATTAATCGATAAATACATGAAAAAATGCTCATCATCTCTAGCAATCAGAGAAATGTAAAATCAAACTACTCTTTTTTAAATTATTTTTTAAGAAAGAGAGAGAGACAGAATTTTTTTTAATATTTATTTTTTAGATATCGGCGGACACAACATCTTTGTATTACATAAAACATCTTAGCTCCTATACAGCTGTTTGCTTTTCTTTAGTTGTTCTTGCTATGATCCAATATATATTTTTATAAATTTTATGCAAGATAATAAAATTTTATAATTGTCTTTCATGCATTTCAGTCTTTTAAATACTGCAGGAATTTAAAAGCTCTCCTCATGTTTTTATTTAGCAGTTTACTATATGTTTCTTTTGTAATTACAAAATTAATTTCTTTAGACATTTGAGTATTATTAGTATGTTTTTTCAGTATTTTGAAGCTTGTTGCTTTTCTGTCAGCAATATGTAAAGTAAATAAAATCAATGTGCTGAAGACATATCTGTTTTGCCATGTTCATTGTGCACTATTGATGATAGTGAAGAAGATAAAATTACATGTTTCACTTAGATGCAACACTGATGAAAGCCTTAGGTAAGACATTCAGGAAGTTTCCAGAGAGTTTAAAAGAGAAATATAAGATGATTTTTGCATATCTTCTACACTTGTCCCAATGAAACTAAGGAAAGGGTATCAACCTGGAATGCAGGCAGTGGTAGCTTTTGAACTAAGACCACTATTTTGACTGGGAGAGATGGGATAAGATTAAGTAAAATCACAAAACATTATACAATTTGAAGATTATTTTTCTTTATTTGGAAATCATTTGGTATGAATTTAGCCTATTTTCCAGAAATCTGACAAAGTTGTTTCTGATTATTTCCCTTTGTTTCTTTATTTCTATGAGGTACAAGAGATGAGAGCTGTTGATGTAGTTTGAATCTGGATTTTCTTTCAGTCTCGTGTTGTGAGCTTTGTCTTCAATGCTTTAGTGTTCATAACTGGGACATTTAGGAAGTGATTATATCATGAGAACTCTGAACTCATTATTAGATAAATCAATTGGTAGCTAAATGGGCTACTAGGAGGTGGTGGGGACTGTAGAAAGTGGAAACTGGTTGAAGGTTGAGGGTTCTTGGGGGCATGCCCTTGGGAATTATATATTGCCTCTGGCACCCTCTTTCTCTCCCCCTCCTTTATCTCTCTCTCTCTCTCTCTCTCTCTCTCTCTCTCTCTCTCTCTCTCTCTCTCTCTCTCTCTCTCTCTCCTTCCAGCTACAATGAACTGAGAAGCTTTATTTTACCCTGTCTTTCCACCATGCTTTTCTGCCTCACCTTAGGACACGAAAAATAAATTCACCTAGCTGGCTATGACTAAAACCTCTGAAACTATGGGCTAAAATAAATATTTCCTCCTTTTAAGTTGTTATTTATCAGATAGTTATCACAGTCTTAAAAAGTTTACTTATGCAGCTGTCTATTCCTCCATTTTGATTATTTTATATTTTCTGCTGTGTCAGTCACATTTCCACAAATATTGCATTAACATTCTGTTTTTGTTATGTTTTTTCTTTCAGGACTCAATCAAGTACCTTACTCTATTTATTCATTGTGAATCTATAATATCCTCTAATTCTCAGGCTTTAGTATTTTTAACTTTGACACATTTTTTATAAAGATTGATTGACCTAGCTTATGTTTATTTAGGGCTCCACCAACAGGAATTAGTTATATGTGTTAGGAAAGAACATATATTTTCCAAATCAAATTCTTATTGATTTTAGGATGACTTCATGGCTCCATGTCTTCCTTAAATGTATATACATATTTAATATATTTTAAATATAATTAAAAAATAAACTCTTTCCTCTTATCATATAGAATATGTGGCCAAATACCATCTAAATTTGACAGTATACATCACTTTTTAATTTTTTTATTTAATCTAATTTGTTATATAGGATAGCAGGATGCATTTCAATTTATAGTACACATATAGAGCACAAGTTTTCATGTCTTGTTGTACACAAAATAGAGTCACACCATTCATGTCTTCATAAATTTACTTAGGGTTATGATGCCCATCTCATTCCACTGCCTTTCCTACTGCACTGCCCCCTCCTTTCCCTCCCCATGGCCCCATCTAGTTTCCTCCCATGCTCCCTGCAACCCGATCCCCATTATGGATCAGCATCCTCATATTAGAGAAAACATTCAGCATTTTTTTTTCAGATTGGCTTACTTCACTTACTATAATATTCTCCAACTCCATCCATTTACCTTCAAATACCATGATTTTTGTTATCTTTTAATGCTGAGTAATATTCCATTATGTATATATACCACAGTTTCTTTATCCATTCATCTATGTAAGGGCATCTAGGTTGGTTCCACAGTTTAGCTATTGTGAATTGTGCTGCTATAAACATTGATGTGGCTGTGTCCCTGTAATATGCTGTTTTTAAGTCCTTTGGGTATAAACTGAGGAGTGGCATAGGTCAATCAAATGGTAGTTACATTCCACGTTTTCCAAGGAATATCCATAATGCTTTCCAGATTGGTTGCAACAGTTTGCAGTCCAGCATTGCAACCAGCAATATGTGGGTGTGCTTTTTCCCTAATCCTCACCAACACATATTGTTGTTTGTATTTTTAAAAAAAATATTTATTTCTTAGTTGTAGATGGACACAATACCTTTATTTTATTTTCATGTTGGGCTGAGGATCAAACCCAGTGTCCCACACATGCCAGGTGAGCATTCTACCTCTGAGCCACAACCTAAGCCCTGTTTGTATGCTTAATAGCTGCTATTCTGACTGGAGTGAGATGACATCTTAGTTTGGATTTACATTTCTCTGATTTCTAGGATGCTGAACATTTTTAATATATTTATTGATTGATTATATATCGTCTTCTTAGAAGTTCCTTAGCCCAGTTACTGATCAGCTTATTTATTCATTTTTGGTGTTAAATTTTTTGAGTTCTTTATATAGCCTAGAGATTAGTGCTCTATCTGATGTGCATGTGGTAAAAATTTGTTCCCATTTTGTAGGCTCTCTATTCACCCCACTGATTGTTTCTTTAGCTGAGAAGCTTTTCAGTTTGAATTCATCCCATTCATTGATTTCTGATTTTATTTTTTGTGCTATAGGAGTCTTGTTAAGTCAATTGGGACCTAATCTGACATGATGAAGATTTGTGCCTACTTTTTTTTCTATTAGGCACAGGGTATCTGGTTTAATTCCTAGGTTATTGATCCACTTTGAGTTGAGTTTTGTGCATGGTAAGAGATAGGGGCTTAATTCCATTTTGCTGCATATGAATGTCCAATTTTTTGAGCATCATTTGTTGAAGAGGCTTTTTTCTCCCATATATGTTTTTGGTACCTTTGTCTAATATGCAATAACTATATTTATGTGGGTTTTTCTCTGTGTCCTCTATTCTGTACCATTTGTCTACAAGTCTATTTTGATGTCAATACCATGCTGTTTTTGTTACTGTTGCTCAGTAGTACAGTTTAAGTTCTGGTAGAGTGAAGCCACCTGTTTCACTCTTCTTGCTAGGGATTTCTTTGACTATTCTGATTCTCTTATCCTACACCTCATCCCTGGTTCTCTATTCACCATCAGAAACTGTAGACCCTTTTGTAAACCTACTGTTTATATTGTAGATAACAATTGTACTCACCATTTCTGTATATTGTGAAAAACTGTAAATGTATCAATAGCAGCTATTTGATTTTAGGTTGTATATTGTTTGTATTGAGATCTGCTAATATTGTTCTTCCCCTCAAAGGAGAGGTTTTGGAATCCTGCAGCACATTATAAGCCTATAGGGCTGGATCCAGATCTAGAAGGAAAGGCACATGAACAATAAGAGAAAACAAGGGAAGACAGCCCCCCCCCAAACAAATCAAGATACTACATTATTAGAATCCATGGCCAGCACAACAGAAGAAATTACAGAGAAGGAGTTCAGGATGTACATGATTAAAATGTTCTGTGAATTAAAGGATAATATAAGAGAGCAAATACAGGCAGCAAAAGATCATTTCAATAAAGAGCTACATAAGCAAATACATGAAGCAAAGGATTACTTCAATAAGGAGATAGAGATTCTGAAAAAAAAAATAGAAACCCATGAACTGAAGGAAACAATAAACCAAATTAAAAACTCAATAGAAAGCATCACCAACAGATTAGATCACTTGGAAGGCAGGACCTCAGACAATGAAGACAAAATATATAATCTGGAAAATAATGTAGATGACACAGTGAAGATGATAAGTAACCATGAGCAGAGCATTCAAGAAATATGGGGTAGCATAGAAAGACCAAATTTAAGAGTTATCGGGATAGAGGAATGCATAGAGTTCCAAAGCGTATAGATTTCCAATTTTCCCAGCACCATTTGTTAAAGAGGCTATTTTTACTCCAATGTATGTTTTTGGCACCTTTGTCTAATATAAGATAAATTTATAGAACACAATAAATTTAAATATGTTTTTTCCAGGCCTCCTGGTAACCACAAAAAATAGTGTACAATAAATACATTAAAAGTAAAAATGAATTAATCAAAATATACTACCAGAAGAAATCACTTAACCATAAAGAAAAGAGAAGAAAGCTGGGGTTATGGCTCAGTGGTAGAGTGCTTGCCTCATAGTGTGAGGCCCTGGGTTCAATCCTTAGCACCATGTAAAAATAAATAAATAAAATAAAGATATTGTGTCTGACTACATTAAAAAATAAATATTAAAAAAAGAAAAGAGAAGAGGAAGAAGAATCTACAAAACTGTTAGAAAACAAGCAATAAAATGATAATAGTAAGTCTTTATTTATTAATTACCCTTAGTGTAAATGGATGTAATTCTCCAATTAAAATACATAAAATACATAAAATTTATAAAAGAATGAAAAACAAACATAAAGAAGACTTAACTATCCATTCCCTACAAGAAACTCACTTCAACTGTAAGAACTTCACTGTCTAAAATACAGTCACTGGTAAAGAAATATAGACTGAAAGTTAAGGTCTGAAAAAAATATTACCTATAAGCAGAAACCAAAAGAAATCAGAAGTAGCTATACCTTTATCAGATAAAATAGACATTCCCTAAGAGTTTAAAAAGATAAAGTGTATTCCATATGCAGTTCTGATCTGCACTTAAATAAAGTTTTTTTTCCCCTTTGGGAAAAAGATAAAATTGATTACTATATAATGATCAAGGGGTTAATTCAACAAGAGGATACAATTTTAAATGCAGATTCACCTAATGACAGAGAATGCAATTATATGAAAATGATTAGGTCTAAAAGAAACAGTAGATTCTGATTCAATAATAGTTGTGGAATTAAACAACATATTTTCATCAAAGGGTAGATCATGTGGACAGATGTTAACAAAGAAACATTGGAGTTAAAATACATGGTAGTAGAGGTATTTACATATTTTATATGCAACTACAAAATGTACATGCTTCTCATGAACACATGGAACATTCTTCAGGAAAGATAATTTGTTAGGTCACAGAAAGTTTCAAGAAATTCAGAAAAAAAACTTAATGAAATTCCATGTATCTTTTCTTATCTCACAATATTAACATGAGAAATCAACAACAAATACAAAATCAACTACAGAGATTGTAAAAGTACTTGCAAAATAAACAACATGTTTTTGAACAAAATATGAATCATCAATAAAATCAAATGAGGCACTTCAAAGAATTTCTCACATTGAGTGACAATGAAAATACTTCAAACCAAAACCTATGTATTAGACAGGCTTGGATGTATATGCTTGTAATTACATTGACTTAGGAGATTGAGGCAGGAGGATTGCAAGTTTGAGGCCAGTCTGGGCAGTGCATCAACTGTATATTTCAAAATAAAAAATAAAAATGGGTGGGTGAGGGATGGGGATGTGGCTCAAGTGGTAACGCGATCACCTGGCATGCATGGGGCGCTGGGTTCGATCCTCAGCACCTCATAAAAATAAAATAAAGATGTTGTGTCCACCGAAAACTAAAAAATAAATATTAAAAAATTCTCTCTCTCTCTCTCTCTCTCTCTCTCTCTCTCTCTCTCTCTCTTTAAAAAAAAAAATGGGTGGGTGATGCAACGCAGTGGTAAGGATTCCCTGGGTTCAATCTCCAGTACTGCATAGAAAGAAAAGGAAAAAAAAAAAAAAGAAGAAGAATAAGGAAACCGCTGAATTATACCAAAAGCGAAAACAAAAAGAAAATTTATAGCAAAAAACCTTACATTTATAAAAAGAAAGATTTTAAATAACTTAGCAATGCACATCAAGAAAATAGAAATGAAAAATAGAACATCAACTTAGTAGAAAAAAACATCATGACACTAAAGTAAATAAAATACCAAAAACAAAATCCCCACAAAAATAAAAGAAAGAGTTGGCTTTTTTAAAAGATGAAACAAATAGCAAACAAACAAACAAATAAAAAATTGGAAAAAATTTAGGTATACTAACCAGGGAAAAAGAAACACAATGAGCAAAATTAAACATGCAAAAGAAGCCATAAAAATTAATATTCTACAAATGCAAAGTGAAACCAAGGACTTTTTAAAAAACTTGTTTTAAGTAGTTATACATCACAGTAGAATACATTTTGACACATAATACATACATAAATGAAGTATAACTTATCATTCTCCTGGTTCTACATGACGTAGAACCACACTGGTGGTGCAGTAATATATGCACATATATGACTAGTTCTAATAATGTCTAATTCATTCTACTTTACTTCCTACCCCCCTACCACTTTCTGTCCCTTTATTCCCCTCTCTGCCTAATCCAAAGTACCTCTATTTATCCTTAGCCCCACCGCTTATTGTGAATTAGCATCTGCATATCAGTAAAAATCTTAGGCCATTTTTGTGTGTGTGTGTCTGTGATTGCCTCATTTTGCTTAGCATGATATTCTCCAGCTCTATCCATTTGCCTGCAAATACTACAAATGCCATAATTACATTCTACCTTTTTAAAAAAAATTTTCTGAGTACTGGAGATTGAACTCAGGGGCACTTGGCCACTGAGCCACATCCCCAGCCCTATTTTGTATTTTTTTTTTTTTTAGAGACAAGTTCTCACAGAGTTGCTTAGCACCTAACTTTTGCTGAAGATGGCTTTGATCTTGTGATCCTCCTGTCTTAGCCTCTTAAGCTGCTGGGATACAGATGTACCACACTCCTCCTGGCTGTTTCATTCTTCTTTAATGTTGAGTAATATTCCATTGTGTACATTGCATATACAACATTTTCTTTATTTATTCATCTGTTGAAAGGCATCTAGGTTGTTTCATAGTTTAGCTACTATGAGTTGAGCGGCTATAAACATTGATGTGGCTGTGTCACTGTAATATGCTGAGATTAAGTCTTTTGGGTATAAAGTGAGAGTGGGATAGCTGGGTCAAATTGTGGTTCCATTCCAAGTTTTCTGAGAAATCACTATACTACTTTCCAGACTGTTTGCACCAATTTTCAGTCCCACCAGCAATGTATGAGTGTACCTTTCCCCCCACATCCTTGCCAATATTTATTGTTGCTTGTATTATTGATAATTGACATTCTGACTAGAGTGAGATGAAATCTTAAGAGTAGTTTTGATTTGCATTTCTCTTATTGCTAAAGATGTTGAATTTTTCTCATATATTTGTTGATAGATTGTATTTATTTTTTTGTGATGTGTCTGTTCAGTTCCTTAGCCTATTTGTTGACTGGGTTATATGTATTTTTAGTGTTAAGTTTTTTGAGTTTTTTATATATCATGAGATTAATGCTCTGAGGTGCATGTGGTAAAAATCTTCTCCCATTCTGTGGGCCCTTGCTTCATATTATTGATTGCTTCCTTGGATGAGAAGAAGCTTTTGACTGTGAATTCATCCAATTTGTTGATTCTTGATTTTACTTCTTGTGCTTTAGGAGTTTTAAGGAAGTCAGTACCTAAGCTGCTGTAGTAAAGATTTGGGCCTACTTTTTATTCTATTAGTGGCAAGATCTCTGTTCTAGTGCCTAAGTCTTTGATCCACTTTGAATTGAGTTTTGTGCAGGGTGAAGATAGGGATTTAATTTAATTTTGCTACATATGGATTTCCAGTTTTCCCAGAACCATTTGTTGAAGAGCTATCTTTTCTCCAATGAATGAATTTGGCACCTTTGTCTAATATGACATAACTGTATTTATGTGGGTTTGTCTCTGTGTCTTCTATTCTGTAACATTAGTTTACTTGTGTAGAGATATCAGGAACATAACTGAACCTTGCAAAAACTATATATGCTAAATGCAAGACTAATATCATTCTAAATGGAAAAAAATAAAAGCATTCCCTCTACAAACTGGAACAAGACAGGAGTGTCCTCTTTCACCACTCCTATTCAACATAGTCCTTGAAATCCTAGCCAGAGAAATTACAAGAAAGAAATTAAAGGGATATGAATAGGAAAGGAAGAAATCAAAGTATCACTATTTGCTGATGACTTAAATGATCACTTTTTCGACTCCCCTTGAGGTGCTAAGGCACAGAAGTGCTTCCTTAGTTGCTATGGTTTTCTCACCATCCAGTGGTTGGTAGTCAGCTAAAAGGCCCATGATTGGAGGGTGTTATATATCCTACATGTTTCTGTTTTGTGTGAGGGCATAGGGTACAGAACTCATGGCTTCCCTTCATTGTTGTGCAATGTCAAGTGTCAGCTACCCTTCTTAGGCAATACGAAGTGAAACCTAAAAATTTAAAGTGTTTCTGCAAGTTAACCTTGAACCTAGGAGAACAAAATTTGGGGAGCAAGATGGGACTCGTGAAAATATCAATCCTTCCCAGTACAAAGGAAATCCATTGAAAAAAATGGGGCAGAAATTCCAGTAAATTTGTACTTTCCTTCGCTTAAAATCTCTCCTAGACTTTCAGGGGGAGGGACTATCAGAGTGAGCCTGCATAAAGACTAAAGGAGAGCTAGAGGCACCTGACCCTCAACCCGCCCCCCTCCCATCAGCGGCCAAAACAAAACCTGTCTAGCCAGCGCTGGGGAGGGGCAAGCAGAAAAAATCAAAACCATAGAGTGCTGGGGATCCCAAAAGCCAACGGTGTGACCCCGGAGATCCAGGCTGTCTGATTCGCGCGGCCTGCCCCGAGGCTACAGAAGGCGTGGTGCCCCAGAGAAGGGGTTAAATAGTCAGCAGGGAATTAAGTGGCTGCGACACGGTGGTATCCCACCAGCTAAACCCAAGCCCGCACTGACCCCCGGGCTGAGTTCGGGATTATTGGCGGGGACGGAAGCGGTACAGCCCCACCCCCCACAAGGGACACTCCACTAAGGTAACCAGCGGCCACCATCTTGGACAGCGGAAGTAAACACCGCCACTCGCCTACAGATTGCAACAACAAACAGGTGTGTGTCACCCAGCTCAGCCCCCATACATAGGGGGATTTCGCTTAAAATCTCTCCTAGACTTTCAGGGGGAGGGACTATCAGAGTGAGCCTGCATAAAGACTAAAGGAGAGCTAGAGGCACCTGACCCTCAACCCGCCCCCCTCCCATCAGCGGCCAAAACAAAACCTGTCTAGCCAGCGCTGGGGAGGGGCAAGCAGAAAAAATCAAAACCATAGAGTGCTGGGGATCCCAAAAGCCAACGGTGTGACCCCGGAGATCCAGGCTGTCTGATTCGCGCGGCCTGCCCCGAGGCTACAGAAGGCGTGGCGCCCCAGAGAAGGGGTTAAATAGTCAGCAGGGAATTAAGTGGCTGCAACACGGTGGTATCCCACCAGCTAAACCCAAGCCCGCACTGACCCCCGGGCTGAGTTCGGGATTGTTGGCGGGGACGGAAGCGGTACAGCCCCACCCCCCACAAGGGACACTCCACTAAGGTAACCAGCGGCCACCATCTTGGACAGCGGAAGTAAACACCGCCACTCGCCGACAGATTGCAACAACAAACAGGTGTGTGTCACCCAGCTCAGCCCCCATACATAGGGGGATTTCGCTTAAAATCTCTCCTAGACTTTCAGGGGGAGGGACTATCAGAGTGAGCCTGCATAAAGACTAAAGGAGAGCTAGAGGCACCTGACCCTCAACCCCCCCCCTCCCATCAGCGGCCAAAACAAAACCTGTCTAGCCAGCGCTGGGGAGGGGCAAGCAGAAAAAATCAAAACCATAGAGTGCTGGGGATCCCAAAAGCCAACGGTGTGACCCCGGAGATCCAGGCTGTCTGATTCGCGCAGCCTGCCCCGAGGCTACAGAAGGCGTGGCGCCCCAGAGAAGGGGTTAAATAGTCAGCAGGGAATTAAGTGACTGCGACACGGTGGTATCCCACCAGCCAAGCCCAAGCCCGCACTGACCCCCGGGCTGAGTTCGGGATTGTTGGCGGGGACGGAAGCGGTACAGCCCCACCCCCCACAAGGGACACTCCACTAAGGTAACCAGCGGCCACCATCTTGGACAGCGGAAGTAAACACCGCCACTCGCCGACAGATTGCAACAACAAACAGGTGTGTATCACCCAGCTCAGCCCCCATACATAGGGGGATTTCGCTTAAAATCTCTCCTAGACTTTCAGGGGGAGGGACTATCAGAGTGAGCCTGCATAAAGACTAAAGGAGAGCTAGAGGCACCTGACCCTCAACCCCCCCCGTCCCATCAGCGGCCAAAAGAAAACCTGTCTAGCCAGCGCTGGGGAGGGGCAAGCAGAAAAAATCAAAACCATAGAGTGCTGGGGATCCCAAAAGCCAACGGTGTGACCCCGGAGATCCAGGCTGTCTGATTCGCGCGGCCTGCCCCGAGGCTACAGAAGGCGTGGCGCCCCAGAGAAGGGGTTAACGAGTCAGCAGGGAATTAAGTGGCTGCGACACGGTGGTATCCCACCAGCTAAGCCCAAGCCCGCACTGACCCCCGGGCTGAGTTCGGGATTGTTGGCGGGGACGGAAGCGGTACAGCCCCACCCCCCACAAGGGACACTCCACTAAGGTAACCAGCGGCCACCATCTTGGACAGCTGAAGTATCCACCGCCACTGTCCGACAGATTGCAACAACAAAACAGGCACAGAGTACAGTTTGAACTGCCGAGAATCATCACTGAGGGGAAATCTGGTCTAGCAGGAGAAACCAAGGCTAGCAGGAGAAACCAGGAGCCTAGAGGCAAGGCCCTCGCGACTGGGCAGCTGTAAACTGCAGGCCCACCGGCGACAGTTCACCCACTGCCCGCGTAACTTGGCGGTAGGAGAACGCCCTCCCGTTGGTGACGGATCACCTGCCCGCGGCCTGTGATACTGGGCGGCTGGAGTCTACCCGCCTGCCACGACCGGGAGCTGAAACCACACAGAGACAGTCCAGTCACACCCCCCCATTAGGGCACCCCAGCAAGGAGACTGGGGCCCGTCATAGCAGAGTAGTGTCGTCACTGGAGCTCGAACGTCGGAATTCCTTCCCAGCAGAATCCACGTTAGCAGTCATACTTCAACAACACAAAGGAGAGACATCAGAGTAATACAGAAACAAAACAAATCTATAGAGGAGAGCAGAAACACGACAATCAAAAAGAGCTGGAAAGTAACGTGGACAACATGAGAAAACAAGGGAAAAAAGGATTACAAACAATGCAAGACTACTCAATTCTACAGGAGGACATAGAAACTTCAGAAACAGGTATAGGGAAAGAACTCAAGGCATACCTAACTCGAATGGAAAGGAATATTAGAGAAGACATGAGACAGCAAGTCCAAGAAATAAAAATATATTTTGAAAATGAATTAAACAAACAAATTCAAATGGCAAAGAACGAGCTCTACCAGGAGATAGAGATATTAAAAAAAAATCAAACAATAATCCTAGAATTCCAGGAAACTATAAACCAAATTAAAAACTCAAACGAGAATATTACAAATAGACTTGATCAAGTAGAAGTCAGAACATCAGATAATGAAGACAAAGTTTATCAACTTGAAAAGAATATAGTCAACACAGAAAAGATGCTTAATTCCCACGAGCATTCTATTCAAGAGATATGGGATGTCATAAAAAAACCAAATCTGAGAGTCATAGGGATAGAAGAAGGCACAGAGATTCAAACCAAAGGAATGGACAGCATATTAAATGAAATAATTCTAGAAAACTTCCCAGAGATGAAAGATGGAATGGATTGCCAAATCCTGGAAGCCTACAGGACCCCAAACATTCAAAACCATAATAGACCAACCCCAAGACATATAATTATGAAGATAGCCAACGTACAGAACAAGGAGAGAATATTAAAAGCTACGAGAGAAAAGAGGCAGATTACTTTCAGGGGTAAACCAATTAGGTTAACGACAGATTTCTCATCACAAACTTTGAAAGCGAGAAGATCCTGGAATAACGTATTTCAAACGCTGAAAAATAATGGATTCCAACCAAGAATACTATATCCAGCAAAATTGAGCTTCAAATTTGACAATGAAATTAAAATCTTTCACGATAAACAAAAGCTAAAAGAATTTGCAGCAAGAAAACCAGCTCTGCAAAGCATTTGGAACAAAACACTACAAGAAGAGGATGTGAAAAATAGTGCCCAAAACTAACAGCAGGAAGTATCTCAGTAAAGGGGGAGGAAAATAACCAAAAAGCAAAACTAACCAAACTAAAATAAATAAATAAAGAAGCATGACTGGAAATACAAATCATATCTCAATTGTAACCTTAAATGTTAATGGCCTAAACTCACCAATCAAGAGACATAGGCTAGTAAACTGGATCAAAAAAACAAATCCAACAATATGCTGC
The DNA here is from genome assembly GCF_964194105.1 of Spermophilus citellus. Lineage (NCBI taxonomy): Eukaryota > Metazoa > Chordata > Mammalia > Rodentia > Sciuridae > Spermophilus > Spermophilus citellus. The sequence goes on from NC_138190.1 coordinate 77,070,155, forward strand.
CTTCAAGAGACTCATATGATAGGAAAAGACATACACAGGCTGAAGGTAAAAGGTTGGGAAAAATCATACCACTCACATGGCCCTCGGAAGCAAGCAGGAGTGGCCATACTCATATCGAATAAAATCAACTTCAAACCTAAGTTAATCAAGAAGGACAAAGAAGGTCACTATATACTGTTAAAAGGAACCATCCACCAACAAGACATAACAATCATCAATTTGTATGCACCCAACAATGGAGCTGCAACGTTCATAAAACAAACTCTCCTCAAGTTCAAGAGTCAAATAGACCACAACACAATAATTATGGGTGACTTCAACACACCGCTCTCGCCATTAGACAGATCCTCTAGACAAAAACTGAATAAAGAAACTACAAAACTCAACAGCACAATCAATAATCTAGACTTAACCGACATATATAGAATATATCAACCATCATCAAGTGGATACACGTTCTTCTCAGCAGCACATGGATCCTACTCAAAGATAGACCATATATTATGCCATAAGACAACTCTTAGTAAATATAAAGGCGTGGAGATAATACCATGCACCATATCTGACCATAATGGAATGAAATTGGAAATCAATGATAAGAGAAGGAAGGAAAAATCCTACATCACATGGAAAATGAACAATATGTTATTGAATGATCAATGGGTTATAGAAGACATAAAGGAGGAGATGAAAAAATTCTTAGAGTCAAATGATAACACAGACACAACATACCGGAATTTATGGGACACAATGAAAGCAGTTTTAAGAGGGAAATTCATTTCTTGGAGTTCTTACCTCAAAAAAAGAAAAAACCAACAAATAAATGAACTCACACAACACCTCAAAAATCTAGAAAAGGAAGAGCAAAACAACAGTAAATGTAGTAGAAGACAAGAAATAATTAAAATTAGAGCAGAAATCAATGAAATTGAAACAAAAGAAACCATTGAAAAAATAGATAAAACTAAAAGTTGGTTCTTTGAAAAAATAAATAAGATAGACAAGCCCTTAGCCACGCTAACGAAAAGAAGAAGAGAGAGAACTCAAATTACTAACATACGGGATGAAAAAGGCAATATCACAACAGACACTACAGAAATACAGAAGATAATTAGAAAGTATTTTGAAACCCTATATTCTAATAAAATAGAAGATAACGAAGATATCAATAAATTTCTTAAGGCATATGAATTGCCCAGATTGAGACAGGAAGACACACACAATTTAAACAGACCAATAACAAAAGAAGAAATAGAAGAAGCCATCAAAAGACTACCAACTAAGAAAAGCCCTGGACCAGATGGGTATACAGCGGAGTTCTACAAAACCTTCAAAGAAGAATTAATACCAATACTTTTCAAGCTATTTCAAGAAATAGAAAAAGAAGGAGCTCTTCCAAATTCATTCTATGAGGCCAACATCACTTTGATCCCAAAACCAGACAAAGATACTTCAAAGAAAGAAAACTACAGACCAATATCTCTAATGAACTTGGATGCAAAAATTCTCAATAAAATTCTGGCGAATCGAATACAAAAACATATCAGAAAACTTGTGCACCATGATCAAGTAGGATTCATTCCTGGGATGCAAGGATGGTTCAATATACGGAAATCAATAAATGCTATCCACCACATCAATAGACTTAAAGACAAGAACCACATGATCATCTCGATGGATGCAGAAAAAGCATTTGACAAAGTACAGCATCCCTTTATGTTCAAAACACTAGAAAAACTAGGGATAACAGGAACTTACCTCAACATTGTAAAAGCTATCTATGCTAAGCCTCAGGCTAGCATCATTCTGAATGGAGAAAAATTGAAGGCATTCCCTCTAAAATCTGGAACAAGACAGGGATGCCCTCTATCACCACTTCTATTCAATTTAGTTCTCGAAGTACTAGCCAGAGCAATTAGACAGACAAAAGAAATTAAAGGCATAAAAATAGGAAAAGAAGAAATTAAACTATCGCTATTTGCGGATGACATGATAATATACTTAACAGACCCAAAAGAGTCTACAAAGAAGCTGCTAGAGTTAATAAATGAATTCAGCAAAGTGGCAGGTTATAAAATCAACACGCATAAATCAAAGGCATTCCTATATATCAGCAACAAAACTTCTGAAATGGAAATAAGGAAAACCACTCCATTCACAATATCCTCAAAGAAAATAAGATACTTGGGTATCAACCTAACAAAAGAGGTGAAAGATTTATACAATGAAAACTACAGAACCCTAAAGAGAGAGATAGAAGAAGATCTCAGAAGATGGAAAAATGTACCCTGTTCATGGATAGGCAGAACTAACATCATCAAAATGGCGATATTACCCAAAGTTCTCTATAGGTTTAATGCGATGCCAATCAAAATACCAATGGCATTTCTTGTAGAAATAGACAAAGCAATCATGAAATTCATATGGAAAAACAAAAGACCCAGAATAGCAAAAGCAATTCTAAGCAGGAAGTGTGAATCTGGAGGTATAGCGATACCAGAGGTCAAACTGTACTACAAAGCAATAGTAACAAAAACAGCATGGTACTGGTACCAAAACAGGCGGGTGGACCAATGGTACAGAATAGAAGACACAGAGACTAATCCACAAAGTTACAACTATCTTATATTTGATAAAGGGGCTAAAAGCATGCAATGGAGGAAGGATAGCATCTTCAACAAATGGTGCTGGGAAAATTGGAAATCCATATGCAACAAAATGAAATTGAATCCCTTTCTCTCGCCATCCACAAAAATTAACTCAAAATGGATCAGGGAGCTAGATATCAAATCAGAGACACTGCGTCTGATAGAAGAAAAAGTTGGCTACGATCTACAAATTGTGGGGTCGGGCTCCAAATTCCTTAATAGGACACCCATAGCCCAAGAGTTAACAACCAGAATAAACAAATGGGACTTACTTAAACTAAAAAGTTTTTTCTCAGCAAGAGAAACAATAAAAGAGGTAAATAGAGAGCCTACATCCTGGGAACAAATCTTTACCCCCCACACCTCTGATAGAGCCCTAATATCCAGAATGTACAAAGAACTCAAAAAATTAAATAATAAGATAACAAATAACCCAATTAACAAATGGGCCAAGGACCTCAACAGACACTTCTCAGAGGAGGACATACAATCAATCAACAAGTTCATGAAAAAATGCTCACCATCTCTAGCAATCAGAGAAATGCAAATCAAAACCACCCTAAGATACCATCTCACTCCAGTAAGATTGGCAGCCATTATGAAGTCAAACAACAACAAGTGTTGGCGGGGATGTGGGGAAAAAGGTACACTTGTACACTGCTGGTGGGGCTGCAAAATGGTGAGGCCAATTTGGAAAGCAGTATGGAGATTCCTGGGAAAGCTGGGAATGGAACCACCATTTGACCCAGCTATTGCACTTCTCGGACTATTCCCTGAGGACCTTAAAAGAGCGCACTATAGGGATACGGCTGCATCAATGATTATAGCGGCACAATTCACAATAGCTAGACTGTGGAACCAACCTAGATGCCCTTCAATAGATGAATGGATAAAGAAAATGTGGCATCTATACACAATGGAATATTATGCAGCACTAAGAAATGACAAAATCATAGAATTTGCAGGGAAATGGATGGCATTAGAGCAGATTATGCTAAGTGAAGCTAGCCAAGCCCTAAAAAACAAATGCCAAATGTCTGCTTTGATATAAAGAGAACAACTAAGAACAGAACAGGAAGGAAGAGCATGTGGAAAAGACTACAGATAACAAAGACGAATGGGGGGAGAGAAACGGAGAGAGAAGGGAAAGCATATGGAAATGGTAGGAGACCTTCAAGGATACATAAAATTACAAGAGGCTATGAGGGGCAAGGGGGAGGGAAAAAAAAGGGAGAGAATTGAACAACAGCAGGGGAGATAGAGAGGGAAGATGGGAGGGGAGGGGAGGGGAGGGGTGATAGTAGGGGTTAGGAAAGGTAGCAGAATATAACAGACACTAATATGGCATTATGTAAAAATGTGAATATGTAACAGATGTGATTCTGCAATCTATATTTGGGGTGAAAATGGGAGTTCAAAACACAATTTGAGTCTAATGTATGAAAGATGATATATCATGAGCTATGTAATGCTTTAAATAATCAATAAAAAATTAAAAAAAAAAATTTGTACTTTCCTGCATGCCACTGAAACACTTCCAAAAGAAGGTGTTCCTGCATGTGTTGGGAAATGCTTCTGCTGAGAGCTACTTCAACTAGGAACAAAACAGAGAGTGCACACTGAGAACTAGTTGAGTGTGTGAAGTTTCAAATTCAAAGCTGCACAAAGAAAGAATGAAAGAGTGAAGAGACAGCTCATAGAAGGGGGCAATTCTTTCCAGCTACTATTCCACAGTGGATTACTATTCAGAATATATAATGAATCAAAAAAAGAACAGTAAAAACAATTAAACAATGACAACAAAAAACAAATAATTGAATCAATAAATAAAAAAACTGTAAAGACTTTTTTCAATGAAGAAGTACAAATAGGCAATAATTATATTTTAAAAATTTAATCATATTTAGCCATCAAGCAAATGCAAATAAAAACTACATTGAAATTAAAACTTACTCCAGTCATAATGGCATTCATCAAGAATACAAATGAATGTTGGTGAAGATATGGGGTAAAAGGAACACTTATACCCTGCTAATGGGAATGTAAATTAATGCAGCCACCATGCAAATAAGTATGCTCAAAAAACCTCAAAACAGAACTAACATATATAATAGCAATACCAATATTAAGTATATATGTGGAAGAATTCAAGGCAGCATACTTTTAGAGATGCCTGCATATCCATATTTGTCATGGCACTATGTACAATAGCTAATCTATTGGAATCAGCCAAGTGCCCCTTATCAGAAGGGTGATTAAAGCAAATGTAATATGTAAATATATGCATATATATATATATATATATATATACACACACACACACACACACACACACACACACACACACTCAATGAATCATTTTAAACTATAGAAAAGAGTCAAATCATGTTATTTTCTGGATCATGGAAAGGACTTAAAATTATCATGTTAAATAAAATAAGTGAGACTCAGAAAGATGGGTATCACATATTTCCTCTCATATGTGGAATATAGAAAAATATGAAAACAGAAGGAAACCCATTAGAGATGAGGAAGGTGATTTGGGAGAGTGGTAAGGGAAACATAAGGATAGTTTAATTGGGGTAATGGCGATTATAAGTCATCAAATATTATATATACATCTATAATTATTCCTGAATGAACATCATTATTATGCATTATTTTATGCAATAATAAAATAACCATTTTCCCTGATTAATTTTGTTTCACATTAGAGATTCAATGATAATTCAGCTCATAAGTTTGAAGGATGCCACAGGTGTAATACATAGTATAATCTATTAGAAAGTGCACTACAATGCAAAAGGACTGTGATTTTTATAATTTGTAGAAATCCAGATGATGTGTGTGTTTAAATAAGTGTTAAGAGTGTGTGATGGGCTGGGGTTGTGGCTCAGTGGTAGAGTGCTCACCTAGTATGTGTGAAGCAGTAGGTTCAATCCTCAGCACCATGTAAAATAAAATAAAGATATTGTGTGTCCACCTAGAACTAAAGAATAAATATATGTTTTAAAAAAGAGTGTGTGATAATTATGGGAAGAACATAAAGTTGCCTCTGTTTGAATTTAATGTTGCAGCTTGAAGAGTTAGAAATGACTCTATCATTAGGTCAATTGACTGAAACATGGACAAATGTGTGAACCATTCCAAGCAAACTTGAAAAGGAGGATAGAATTAATTTACTACAGAAGAGTGACTCAGAGATTTAGGGAGACTGAATTTTTGTAGTGGATTTGCCATTTATAACTCACTCTCTTGGTATGTAAGAGTTCACAGGACACATCATTTACTAATGCTGTGAAAACTAAATTTGTGAGGAAATCTCTAGCACTCTGAATCACTCTAAATTGACTCTTCTTTATAGATGAAAACTTACAGAGGAAACTCCTGCCAATGATGTGGGAAACCTAAACATAACATGCGTAATTAAATCCTGGAATAGTAGAAACCATGGGGAGGCACTGAATCTCCAAAAGCAAGGTACTTAGGATATTACCTTGTGGTAACTGTAATTTATAGTAGAATCAAAGCAGAAATCAGAATAGTTTGACTAATATCTATAACTTATAAGGAAGCAAAATTTCTTGCTAGAAAATAACAATTCAATTAAAAATGTACTAAGTACCTGAAGATCATCTATCAAATGACTAATAACAAGAAGTCATATAAAAATGCTCAACAACATTAATAATCATGGAATTGCAAAGCACAGTGAGATAGCATCTCACACTATTTAGAATTGCTATTATCAAAAAGATTTAGAGGATCCATGGCGGGACTGGACAAGGGGCAGGTAAAGTCATTTTTGGAAAATATTGAGGTGGAGTGCAACTACAAATGCTACCGTGAGAAGGACACGGGAGGTTGCTATTGGCTGGTAGACTATTTGGAAGAGATACAGAAAAATTTTGATGAGACTTCCAAGGTGCTGAAGTTCAGCTCTGAAGACAATAAGCACAGTGATAACTGCTACAAACTGGAGGCTTATTATATGCTTTGAAAACATGGACTGACTCAGGACCTGAAAGCTGCCTTGAGATGATTTTGGATGGCATGTGATAAACATGGAAAGAAATCTGTGAAATCATGTTGCTGTCCTGGCATATTATGGACAGATCAATGAGGATGACCAGCCTTATCTGGGGAAGGTCAGGGTCTGTGAGGGCAGATATGCCTCCAATTGCTTCAACCTTAGTATCATGTTCCTGCATGGTGTCAATGACTTTTCAAGGACATAGGCCTGACATGTAAATACTCAATAAAAGCCTATGATTTTGGCTATGTCTGGGCCTGTATCAATGCCAGTTGCATGTATAAAATGGGGGAAGGTGTTGATAAGGATAAGGCCAAGGCAGAGGTGCTAAAAATCAGGCTGAATAGCTGCACAAAGAGCAACAGAAAGTGTCCAGATCTTAAAATTTGGGTAATGTGGCCCACCCTCACTCTCAGGCAACTAACAGCTTAAGGCTGGCACCTTCTATTTCTGAGACTTGATGAAGACTTTGAGGTCAACTTGTTGGAGCAGAAAAACATGGGACATAATATCAGTAGCTCTGTGTATATGAATCCACTGTTCCATAGTGTCACCTACTTAGATGTGGCCTGCAGTGAGTGTGTTCAAATTTTTGGAGATCTGCAAAAAATAGGAGTAAACCAGAAAGCCATAAAAATCTGGCTGGGAGATTGGGGGTGGCATACCAGGAAATTAAAAATTACCAACACAGGACCTAAAGGAATCAGTCGTCTTCTTCTTCTTCTTCTTCTTCTTCTTCTTCTTCTTCTTCTTCTTCTTCTTCTTCTTCTTCTTCTTCTTCTTCTTCTTCTTCTTCTTCTTCTTCTTCTTCTTCTTCTTCTTCTTCTTCTTCATTATTTTAGTTGGGGAAGGCTTGAAAATCAAAGAGTGTCTTGATTTACATAATAGAGACTAAGAACAGTTAAATGGGCACAACTGCCATCCTCTGACTTATGTAATAATTGGTTTGAGCTTCCTTTTTTTGCATTTAGATTCAGACCTTTCAAGAAATTAAGAGATCAGGAAAACAATGACACATGAAGGATAAAAGATGTTATGACTATGTTGCTAAAGATGAAGCCTGCTTTCCCCTAGAAGAGACATCCCAGTTAAAAACCAGTGTCTCCAGGGTACTCACCTAGTGTAGCTCATGCTAATGGTATTCCCAGAGCAATTTCAAATAGGAATTTGTAAGCAAAGTCTTTGTGACAAATTTTGCCCACTTATACTGGGTCATTTTAACTGCTACTGTGAGTAATCTATTTTGATTGATTTACACATTGTTTTTTAGTGTTCTTTCTAGTTTCCAGATAGGGTTGAGTAAGTTTTTCATGGGGTTGTGCCCTTTAACAATATTTGCTTTTTCTATTCTCTCTCTAACTTGTTAACAAGAGGCAAGCTTGTAATTTTCCTGCTGATTTTAGGATTATTATATCTGTCACAACCTAGAATTTTTGACTTCCAGTTTTGCAGCTGTCCTAGAAGGAAGGCCTTCCCTGTATAGGTTTATAAGTGCAACCACCAAACTCTTAAAGCTGATAGAAGAGAAGGACTTTCCCAAGGATAGAGAGGAATGTTTGAAGGCATAAAGTTCATTGTTAAAAATGAAAAGTAACATTTTTCTATGTTTGAACTCTGTAAGTCAACAAGCATGTGAAAAATTCCCAACATTAGTAAACATACAGGAATTGAAAATTAAAGCCAGAATAAAATCTTAAAACCCATTCATAAAAAGTAACTTGATTAAAACATGAGTCAAAGACCTTAACAGACACCTCACCAAAGAAAATATAGACATGGAAAATAAGCATATGAAAAGATCCTCCATATAAAATATCATCAGAAAAATGCAAATTGAAACAACAATGAAACCACTTTACAATTATTAGGATGATGAAAATCTCAAACACTGAAAACAGAAAAACATTGAAAACCATGATCAAATTGACTTCATCACAGGGATGCAAAATTATTTTAAGATACACATATTAAAAAATGCAATTCATCGCATAAATAGAAATAACACCAAAAATCATATGAACATCTCAATAGATGCAGAAAAATCTTTAGACAAAATGCAGCAAACAGGTATGCTAAAAGCCCTGGAGAAACTAAGAACAGAAGAAACCTACCTCAGCATCATATAGACCAGGTATGAAAAACCTAAAGCTAACACCATAATGAATAGGGAAAAATTGAAAGCATTTTCTCTAAAATCAGGAACAGGCCAGGATTGTCCACTATCACTAATCCTAAGCCATATAGTCCATGAAAGTCTAGCCAGAGAAATCAGGCAAGAGAAGGACTTTTTATGGATACAAGAAGAAAAATAAGTCAAATAATCTCTGTTGATGACAAAATGTTCTAGGAGAACCAAAAACACTCCACCAGAAGAATTCCAGAACTCATAAAATCTGGCAATTACCAGAATACAAGATCAACATACAGAAGTCAAAAGTTTCCCTATACTCCAATAAGGAATCTGCTGTGAAAGAAATCATGGGGGGGGGGCAATTCCATTCACAATAACCTAAAAAAAAATAACAGAAAAAAGAAGAAACTTGGGAATAAATCCAACCAAATAGATGAAAGAACCCTACAAATGGAAACTATTAAATAACCAAGAAAGAAATTGAAGAAGGATTTAGGAGATGGAAAGACACCCCAAGTTTTTGGATTAATAAAAATAATATTGTCAAAATAGCCATATGACAGAAAGCAATACACAGATTCAATGCAGTCCCCATCAATATACCAATGACATTCTTCACAGAACTAGAGGAAAAACAGTTCTGCAATTCGTATGGAAAAGTAAAAGGCCCAGTATAGCCAAAGGAATACTGAGCAAGAAGAGGAATGCTGGAGGCATCCAAATATCTGAACTCAAATTATCCACAGACCTACAGTAACACAAACAGCATCGTAGTGGCATAAAAATAGACATGAAGACTAATGGAACAGAGTAGTAGACACAGAGACAAAGACTCATGCTTGCAGTTATCTGATATTTGACAAATGTGCCAAAAACACATTTTGGGAAAAAGATAGACTTTTTCACAAATTGTGCTCAGAGAACTAGATATCCGTATGTGGAAAAATACAGTTACCTCCTTATCTTCCACCCTGCACAAAACTCAAATGAAAGTGGATCAAAGATCCAGGAATTAGACCAGAAAATCTGTAACTGTGAAAACATAAAACAGGGTCAGAACTCCAACACATTGGATCATGCAAGACTTCCTTAAATAGACCACCGAAGAAATAAAACCAAGAATAACTAAGTGGAATGCCACCAGGTTAAAAAAGCTTCTTCATAACAAATTACAAACCTTCTGCATAACAGAATCAAGCTAAAACAACATAAGTATTTATGTATGAAAGTGGGTGAAAAAAGATAGCCTGTCGAATGGGAGAGATTATTTGACAATTAGTCCTCCAAAAAGGGATTCATATCCAGAATATATACAGAACTTAAAAAAATAAACACCAAGCTCCCCCCAGAAAACCAAATCAATAAATGGACAAGAGATCAACAGAAATTTCTCAATAGAAAAAAAAAAGACACAAGTGATCAACGAATACAGGAGAAAAATGTTTAATGGAATAAATGTTGCATGAGTTCACATTCAGTCCATGCATGTCCTTATCACTGAAGTGAGTTTCCTATATACAGGACACACTTGGTTCTTGTTTTCCTTTTTAATCTGCTTGTTCTATCCATTCTATATCTTTAATTAGAAAAATCAATCCATATATATTCATGATAATAAGTGATTTGCAAGTAATTTTACTACCTATTCTTTCTGGTTTTCTATGTGCTTTATAAATCATTTTTTCATTTCTGCTTCTCATTGATTTTCTGTAAGTAGTAGGCTTTAGATATTTGATTTCTAGTCTACATATCATCCATTTTGATTTGTGGTTGTGGATGCAATTAGGCTTACAAAAATATGTCCTCTTTATAACAACTTATTCTAGGAAGAGAGCAGCTTGTTTTGATACCACCCAACAAGAAACAAATGGAATAAAACTCAACAAATTACCTCCAGTTACTGTTACATATTTATAATACTAATGTTACAATTTTCATATATTTATGTTGTACATTGCTTCACAATTTGTTTCCAGTTTAAATCTGTTTTATTAGTTCTGCCTTTTAAGGAGAATGGGACACACACACACACACACACATACACAAACACCCTGATGACGTTGGAGTGTTTTGAGGTTTTCTGTATAAGTGTATTGACTGTTATATTTTACATTTACTACTGTTTTCTTCCTACATGTTAGGATTCTTCTTGTTCATTCTGAGTGACTACCTTTGGCGTTTCTTCTGAGGAACACCTATGCAGATCATTCACAAATTTTAATTTGATTTCTTGTATAGTTAAGTATTTCTTGTTTTGATTTCTTGTATAGTTAAATAGTTCTTGTTTAGTTAAGTATTTTTTCAGTTTCTATATTACATTTGTTTATATATTTTAAAAAATATATATTAACATTCTGATGTGGCATATATTTTCTTCATTAATGTACATTGGCTCTTTATCAATTGTGCTCATGGCTGTGCAGAAGTTAACTATCTAAAGTTATTTATCTATATTTGCTATTTATTTACTTATTTATCCTCTGAGTTTCATAAAACAATCATTGCTTATGCTGATAAGGATACGTTTTTAAATCTATTCATTTAGTCACATAAGTTTTCTTGTAATTTGAAAGTTTCAGCTCTTTCATTTAAGTATTTGATCCATGTTGATCAATTTTTCTACAGAGTATGAAATAAGCATGATATTTCAAACCATTATTCATAGATATTGGATTTTCTAAAGACATTTTTTTGAAAAGGTCATCTCCTCTCCAATGCAGATATTTTGGGACCTTTGTCAAGACTATATTGGCTATGTGGGTGTTTCATTCTGGGATCTCTATTGTGTCCACGATGTTCTCTGTCCATTTATATGCCAGTGCCATGTGATTTGCATTACCACATCTGATGTGCGTCTTGAAATCATGATGCACATCATGATTTGTGATGTTTCCAGCTCCGTATTTTTTTTAATATGTTTTAATTTATTTTATTATTATTTATACTGAGCATCTTGTCATGTGTTTTAAAATAATTCACTTTGGGCTGGGGATGTGGCTCAAGCGGTAGCGCGCTCGCCTGGCATGCGTGCGGCCCGGGTTCGATCCTCAGCACCACATGCCAACAAAGATGTTGTGTCCGCCGAGAACTAAAAAATAAATATTAAAAATTCTCTCTCTCTCTCTCTCTCTCTCTCTCTCTCTCTCTCTCTCCTCTCTCACTCTCTCTTTAAAAAAAAAAATAAAATAATTCACTTTTGTCTTTTTTGATATGCCTATTTATAATGTTTTTATATTGAATTATTTTTTTCTTATTGGTTTGTAGGTGATTTTTTTTCAGTTTTTTTTTAATTATTTTATTGTTGGTTGTTCAAAACATTACATAGTTTTTTTTTTTTTTCATTCAAGATTGCTTTGGATCTTCACAGTCTTTGTGATCCCACATGAATTTTGGATTTTTAAAGTTGTGGGAAGAATGTCATTGGCAATCTAATGGGGACTTTAGTGAACCTATAAAATACCATGAGTATTATGAACTTTTGAACAATATTAATTATTTCAACCCATGAGTATGGGAGGTCTTTTAATGCTTTGTATCTCCTTGAATTTATTTCATTAGTATTTTATAGTATCCTTTGTAGATGTCTTTCACTTCCATGGTATAATTTATTCCCAGGTATGTATGTATGCATGTTTGTGTGTGTGAGTGTGTATATGTGTGTGTGTGTGTGTGTGTGTGTATGTGTATATACATGTATATATTGTTATCTGGAATTGCTTTCCTGATTTCTTTCTCAGAAAGTTTGTTACTGGTGCACATGAATGCTACAGATTTCTGCATGTTGATTTTTGCCCCCTGAGAGTTTGCTGCATTCATTTGTCAGTTCTAATATACTATTGGTAAAGTCTTTGATTTTTTTATATACATATAGGCTCATGTCATTGGGAGAGATGGCTATAGCTTTACCTTTCTTCCTATTTGTATGATCTATATTTTCTTCTCTTGCCTAACTGTTCTGGCCAAAACCTCCGGTAGTTTATTGAATGACTCATACAGGAAAAAATATCTTTTCCCCATTCAGTAGGAGGTTGCTTGGTGTGAGTTTGCTGCATATGGCCTTGATCATGTTCAAGTGTGATCAACATTTCTTTAACCAATTTGGTAGATTTTTATCATGAAGTAATGTTGAATGTTTTTGAAAGCTTTTTATATGCCTATTGAGATAATCATACCAGTTTTAGCCTTCATTCTTTTGATGTGATGCATTACATTTATTTATGTGTGTATGATGATCCATCTTTGCATCCCTGGAATAATTTCAGTTTGAGCATGGAGAATGGCCTTTTTTCATGTGCTGTTAGATTGAATTTGATTTTATTTCACTTATTATCACAACTGTGTTCTTCAGATGTATGGTTTTCAGTCCATGGTTTTCTTGTTTGATGTGTTCTCATTATGTTTTGATATCAAGCCTTATAGAATGAGTTTGGAAGCATGGGTTCTCTTCCAAATCCTTGGAACAGTTTGAGACTTTCAGCTTTCGTTCTTCCTTAAATGTTTGGTGAAATTTGGCAGTGAAGCCACCTAATCCTCGGATTTTTCTTTTTGGTGAATGTATTAGGGCTGATTCATATTTATTATGCTTCATTGACCTATTCAGGTGTTTATATTCCCATAATTTCAGCTTTGATTGGTTATGTATAATGTGTCCATTTCTTGGATTTTTTCAATGCATTAGCATAGATTTCATCAAAATTGTCCCTAATGATCCTTTCTGTGGGCTGTAATGTCTCCTTTACTGTGGGCTGTAATGTCACCTTTTTCATCTCATATTTTCTGTGAGTGCCCAATCTTTCTCCCTGCCCCCGCTATTCTTTTTTAAATTAATTAATTTCCATAATATTTAATTTTTTTCTAATTAGTTATATATGATAGTAGAATGTATTTTCACATGCTATACATGTATGGAGTATAACTTCTCATTGTTCTGGTTGTACATGATGTAGAATTACATTGGTTGTGTAGCCATATATGCATATAGGATAGTACTGTTCAATTCATTCTACTATCTTTCCTATTCCCACCCTAGCTCCCTCCCCTTTATTCCCCTTTGTCTAATCCAAAGTACTTCTGTTCTTCTCTACCCACCTTATTGTAAGTTAGTATCCACATACCAGATAAAACATTCAGCCCTTGTTTTTTGGGGATTGGCTTACTTATATAAGTCACTTAGTATGATATTCTCCAGTTCCATCTTTTAACCAGCAATTTCAACAATTTCCCTCTTCTTTATGGCTGAGTAATATTCCATTGTATGTATATGTATGTGTGTGTGTGTATGTGTGTGTGTGTATGTGTGTGTGTGTGTCACATTTTCTTTGTCCTTTCATTTGTTGAAGGGCACTTAATTTGGTTCCAAAGTTTAGTTATTGTGATTTTAGCTGCTATAAGTGTTGATGTGGCCGATTTTACGTCCTCTGGGTATATGCTGAGGAATGGAATAACTTAGTTGAATAGTGGTTCCATTCCAAGTTTACTAGAGACTCTACACTGCTTTATAGGATGGTTGCACCAATTTACAATCTCACCAGCAAGGTATGGGTGTACCTTTCCCCCCAAATCCTTGACAATATTCATTGTTGCTTGTATTCTTGATAATTGCCATTCTAACTGGAGTGAGATGAAATCTCAGTGTAGTTTTAATTTGCATTTCTCTAAGTGCTAGAGATGTTGAACATTTTTTTCATATATTTGTTGATTGATTATATTTCTTCTTCTGTCAAGTTTATGTTCAATTCCTTAGCCCAGTAATTGAATGGGTTATTTACTTGTTTATTTGTTTGTTTATTTTTTTGGTGCTAAGTTTTTTGAGTTCTTTATATCTCCAGGAGATTAATGCTCTATCTGAGGTGCAGGTGGCAAAGATTTTCTCCCATTCTATAGGCTCTCTCTTCACCTTTGTGATTGTTTACTTTGCTGTGAAGAAGCTTTTTAGTTTGACTCCATCTGATTTAATGTTTTTCTTTTTTAATTTTACTTTTGTGCTTTAGGAATCTTGGTAAGGAAGTCAGTTCCTAAGCTGACATGATGTAGATTTGGGCCTACTTTTTCTTCTATTAAGCACAGTGTCTCTATTCTAATCCCTAAGTCCTTGATCCACTTTGAGTGTTTTTCAAGGTGAGAGATAGAGTTTTAATTTCATTTTCCTACATAAGAATTTTCAGTTTTCCCAGCATCATTTGTTGAAGAAGCAATCTTTCTCCAATGTAATTTTTGCACCTTTGTATAGTATGTGATAACTCTATTTATGTGGGTTTGTCTCTGTGTCTTCTATTCTGCACCATTGCTCTATGTGTCTGCTTTGGTGCCAATGCCATGCTGTGTTTATTACTGAAGCTCTGTACTATAATTTAACGTCTCGTACTGTGTTTCCTCTTGTTTCACGTTTCTTGCTAAGGATAGTTTTGGCTATTCTGGCTCCCTTACTTTTCCAAATGATTTTCATGAATGCTTGTTCTATTTCTATGAAGAATGTCTTTGGACTTTTAATAGAAATCCCATTAAATCTGTATAACATTTTTCACCTGTTATTCTTGATAAAGTTTTATTAATACTTTTTAAACTTTTCAAGAAAACATCTCTGTATGTCATAGATCATTTATATTCTATTTTCAGTCTTCACTTATTTCTCCTTTGATGTTATCTCTCGTCTTCTACTCAGAGTAGATTGCTTTGTTCTTTCTTTCCTAGATCCTTGGTATGCAATGTTAGGTGTTTTCTATTCTTCTGCATTTTGAAATCTTTTTTTGATGTAGGTAGTTATTGTTATTAAATACCCTCATGGTCACAATTTTGCTTTATCCCATAACTTTTAGTAAATCATATTTCATTTTCATTTTCATTTGTGTGGCAAAAAATTTTATATTTCCCTAATGATTGCTTCCATCACACATTATTCAAGCAGGATGTCATTTTCAGGCTCCATATTTTAGCATAAATTCAAACTGTATTTTGTTTTAATTTTTATTTCTAGTTTTATTTTATTGTGATCAAAAAGGTTGCCTTTTGGCTTTTGTAAGTCTTGTATTTGTTTCATGTGCTGAGGAAAAGAACACATGCTGTTCAGTTTTTTGGTTTAATATCCTTTAATTTTCTGTTCGGGCCCATTGTTCTGTAGGGTAGGTTAAATCTGAAATTTCTGTATTGATATTTTGTCCAGATGATTTGTCCACTGGCGAAAGTAGGGTGTTGAAGTCACCCATTACTACCCTACTGGACCCTACCTCTCCCAAGAGATCTAATAGTGTTACTGGGTGCTCCAACATTAGGGGCAGGTGCACTTACACTCATTTTCTTCCTGTAGCAGTGATCCCTTGATTATTATATGGTGGTCGTCCTTGACTCTTCTAACAGTTTCTCTCTCTCTCTCTCTCTCTCTCTCTCTCTCTCTCTCTCACTTTGCTGTAAAAATGACTGTTTTGTGTTGCTTAATTTGAATTGATTTTTGTTGAATGATTTTTCCATTATTTTGCTTTCAGTCTCTGTAGTTTCTTGAGTAGTGTGTTTTTATAGACAGCATACCATGGTTAGTAGTTGTTGTGGGGTTTTTTTTTGTTGTTGTTTTCTATTCCACAAGACTATATCTTTTACTTGGGAGAATTAAGTGCATTAACAAGAATGTTTATTATTGAAAGGTCAGCATATATTCCGGTCATCTTGTTAATTCTCTCTCTCTCTCTCTCTCTCTCTCTCTCTCTCTCTCTCTGAATATGCTTTGTTTTTCCTCTACTTTTCTCATTCATATCCATGGGGTTTTTTGTTTACTGTGCCAAATATATTTGGTTATTTTTGTTTTTCCTTTGTGTACTTGCTCTTTTGGATGGACATTGTACTTTCAGGATGACAGTGATCTTTCTTTTTTTAAAAATTTATTTATTTATTTTTATTGGTTGTTCACAACATTACAAAGCTCTTGACATATCATATTTCATACATTAGATTGAAGTGGGTTATGAACCCCCAATTTTACCCCAAATGCAAATTGCAGAATCACGTCGGTTACACATCCACAATTTTACATAATGCCCTATTAGTAATTGTTGTATTCTGCTACCTTTCCTATCCCCTACTATCCCCCCTCCCCTCCCCTCCCATCTTCTCTCTCTACCCAATCTACTGTAATTCATTTCTCTCCTTGTTTATTTTCCCATTCCCCTCACAACCTCTTATATGTAATTTTGTATAGCAATGAGGGTCTCCCTTTATTTCCATGCAATTTCCCTTTTCTCTCCCTTTCCCTCCCATCACATGTCTCTGTTTAAAATTAATCTTTTCTTCCTGCTCTTCCTCCCTACTCTGTTCATAGTTGCTCTCATTATATCAAAGAAGACATTTGGTATTTGTTTTTTAGGGATTGGCTAGCTTCACTAAGCATAATCTGCTCTAGTGCCATCCATTTCCCTGCAAATTCCATGATTATTGTCATTTTTAGTGCTGTGTAATATTCCATGGTGTATAAATGCCACATTTTTTATCCATTCATCTATTGAAGGGCATCTGGGTTGGTTCCACAGTCTAGCTATTGTGAATTGTGCTGCTATGAACATCGATGTGGCAGCATCCCTGTAGCATGCTCTTTTAAGGTCTTCAGGGAATAGTCTGAGAAGGGCAATAGCAGGGTCAAATGGTGGTTCCATTCCCATCTTTTCCAGGAATCTCCAAACTGCTTTCCAAATTGGCCACACCAATTTGCAGTCCCACCAGCAATGTACAACTGTACCCTTTTCTCCACATCCTTGCCAGCACTTGATGTTGTTTGACTTCATAGTGGCTGCCAATCTTACTGGAGTGAGATGGTATCTTAGGGTGGTTTTGATTTGCATTTCTCTGACTGCTAGAGATGGTGAGCATTTTTTCATGTACTTGTTGATTGATTGTATATCCTCCTCTGAGAAGTGTCTGTTCAGGTCCTTGGCCCATTTGTTGACTGGGTTATTTGTTATCTTATTGTCTAATTTTTTGAGTTCTTTGTACACTCTGGATATTAGGGCTCTATCTGAAGTGTGAGGAGTAAAAATTTGTTCCCAGGATGTAGGCTCCCTATTTACCTCTCTTATTGTTTCTCTTGCTGAGAAAAAAACTTTTTAGTTTAAGTAAGTCCCATTTGTTGATAGTTGTTATTAACTCTTGTGCTATGGGTGTCCTATTAAGGAATTTGGAGCCCGACCCCACAATATGTAGATCTGAGCCAACATTTTCTTCTATCAGACGCAGAGTCTCTGATTTGATATCAAGCTCCTTGATCCATTTTGAGTTAACTTTTGTGCATGGCGAGAGAAAGGGATTCAGTTTCATTTTGATACATATGGATTTCCAGTTTTCCCAGCACCATTTGTTGAAGATGCCATCCTTCTTCCATTGCATGCTTTTAGCCCCTTTATCAATATAAGATAGTTGTAGTTTTGTGGATTGGTTTCTGTGTCCTCTATTCTGTACCATTGGTCCACCCACCTGTTTTGGTACCAATACCATGCTGTTTTTGTTACTATTGGTCTGTAGTATAGTTTGAAG